>NC_084478.1:66487442-67098438 GCF_027409185.1 Cynocephalus volans
AAACTCCCCATTCAAAAGACACAGGCTGACTGACTGGATTAAAAAGGTAGATCCAAGTATAAGCTGTCTTCAAGAGACACACCTCATCTGTAAAGACACTCATAGATGAAAAGTGAAGGGATGGAAAAAGATATACCATGCAAATGGAAACCAAAAATGAGCAGGAGTAGCTATTGTTATATCGGACAAAATAGACGTTAAACCAAAAAACATTAGAAAACACAAAGAAGCCCATTATATAATGATAAAGGGAACTATCCAGCTACAAGACATAACAATCATAAACATGTATGCACCCAATACTGGAGCACCCAGACATATTAAGCAAACACTCTTAGACCTAAAGAAGGAGATAGGACCTAACACATTAATAGTGAGTGATCTGAACACTCTTCTCTCAGTATGGGACAGGAATTCCACGCAACAAGTCAACAAAGAGACACAGGATTTAATCTACATCCTAGACGAACTGGACTTGGCAGATATATACAGAACATTTCACCCAACATCTAAAGAATACACTTTTTTCTCATCAGTTCATGGTACATTCTCCAGGATAGACCACATATTAGGTCACAAATCTAGTCTCAGAAAATTTTTAAAAATTGAAATCATTCCAACAATCTTTAAAGACCACAAAGTACTAAAACTGGAGATAAAAAATAAGCAAATTGCTGGAAGGTATACAAATACATGGAAAATAAATAATTGGATCTGTGGAGAACATGCACCCTGTGGCACCAGTGTGCAACTGAGCAAGTAGGCCTCACTGCTGCTAGACTCCATCTCCACCCAGCCAAGGATGCAGCAACCAGAGAGGCACAGTGCCAGAGAAGCCCAAGTCCCACAGAGACAACCTGCCCCATGGCACCAGCATGCAACTGAGCAGGTAGGGTTAACCACTGATGGACCCCATCCCCAGGATGGCCGAGTGCATGCTGACCAGAGAGACACCCCGCTGAAGAGGACCAAAATCCACGGAGACCATGCACCCTGCAGCGCCAGTGCAAAACCGAGCAGGTAGGCCTCACTGCAGCCAGACTCCATCACCAGCCAGGCCAAGTGCATGCTCACCAGAGAGGCACCTCTATAGAGAGGCCCAAGACCCATGGCGAAAACACACCCAAGGTGCTAGCGGGCAGTCAATCAGACATTGAAGCAGCCATGCCAAATGGGCAGCCCCAGAAACATCCTATCTAGACAATAGTGTAGAACCAGTGGACTGTGAAAGCCCCTACAACGATGACTAAACATCAAAGGAAAGATACCAGAAATATGAAAAAATCAAGAAAGACACCATCAAAGTATAATAAATCTAAAGCTCTAGTTCCTATAGAACAAGAAGCCCTTGAAATGTCTAACAAGGAATTTTGAGTGATAATTCTAAGGAAACTAAATGAGATACAAGAAAACTCAGCTAGACAAAACGATGAAATGAGGAAAAGTAAACAGGACCTGAAAGAAGAAATGTACAAGGAAATCAATGCCCTGAAAAAGAATGTAGCAGAGCTTGCCGAGCTGAAGAACTCATTCAGTGAAATAAGAAACACAACAGAGAGTTTAACCAGCAGGCTTGCAGAAGCAGAAGAGAGAACTTCTGACCTTGAAGATGGGCTGTTTGAAATAACACAGGCAGAAAAAAAGGAAAAAAGAATTAAACACATTGAAGAAAATCTAAGAGAGATATCAGACAAGCTTCAGTGATCAAATATCCAAGTCATGGGTATTCCAGAAGGGGAGGAAAAAGGAGATTGCATTGAAAACATATTCAACAAAATAGTGGCAGAAAACGTCCCAGGTATAGAAAAAGACACAGATCTTCATATTCAGGAATCTCATAGATCTCCAAATGTATTCAATCCAAAAAGGTCTTCTCCCAGGCATGTTATGGTCAAATTGGCAAAACTCAAAGACAAAGAGAGAATCTTAAAAACTGCAAGAGAGAAGTGTCAAATCACCTATAAGGGAGCCCCAATCAGACTAACATCAGACTTTTCATCATGAACCCTAAAAGCCAGAAAGGAATGGGATGATATATTCAAGATACTAAAAGACAGAGATTGCCAGCCAAAAATACTCTACTACACAAGACTATCCTTCTGAAATGAAGAGTAAATAGTATATTTCTCAGACAAACAAAAACTGCAGGAGTTCCCTACCACACGACTACCCTAACAAGAAATTCTCAAGGGAGTACTGAGTTTGGTACCTGAAAAATAACTACCACTGCCATAAAAACTCAAGAAAAATCAAAACCCACTAGTAAAATAAAAGTGCCAACGATGAACAGAAAACAAACAAAAAAAAGCTTATCTACAACCTGAGGAACAAACAAATACAGAACAAACAGTAAATCAGAAAGAAAGGAACAAAACACACTTAAGACATCCAAACAAAAATCAATAAAATGCTAGGAGTAAATCAACACCTTTCAATAACAACTCTTAAGGGAAAAGGCTTAAATTCCCCAATCAAAAGACACAGACTGGCTGACTGTATTCAAAAGGAGGACCCAACTATATTCTGCCTTCAAGAGACCCACCTCACCTATAAAGACTCTCATAGACTAAGAGTGAAGTGATGGAAAAAGATTTACCATGCAAACAGAAAAGAAAAATGAGCTGGAGTAGCTATTCTTATATCTGATATAATAGACTTTAAACTAAAAATCATAAAAAGAGATAATGAGGGCGACTATATAATGATAAAAGGATTGATCCATAAAAGGACATAAAAATCATAAATATATATGCACCCAATGTCAGAGCAGCCAGATTTATAAAGCAAACACTATTAGACCTAAAGAAGGAAATAGACACTAATACCATAATAGCAGGGGACCTGAACACCCCACTGTCAATATTGGACAGATCATCTAGGCAAAGAATCAGCAGAGAAATACAAGATCTAAACAACACTCTAGACCAATTGGACTTGGCAGATATCTACAGCACATTCCATCCAACAACCTCAGAATATTCAATCTTCTCATCAGCACATGGATCATTCTCCAGGATAGATCCCATGTTAGGTCCCAAATCAAGTCTCAACAAATTCAAAAAAATTGGAATTATCCCATGTATTTTTTCAGACCACAATGGATGAAAATTAGAAATCAATAACAAATGAAATTCCGGAAACTATACAAACACATGGAAATTAAACAGCATTCTACTTAATGACATATGGGTCCAGGAAGAAATCAAACAGGAAATGAAAAAATTTATGGAAACTAATGAAATCAATGACAAATCATACCAAAACCTGTGGGATACTGCAAAAGCACTACTAAGAAGGAAATTTATTGCATTAAATGCTTACTTCAGAAGAATGGAAAGATGGGTAGTGAACAACCTAACACGTCACCTTAAAGAACTAGGAAAACAAGAACAATCCAAACCCAAGGTTAGCAGATGGAAAGAAATCATTAATGTCAGAGCAGAACTTAATGAAGTTGAAACCCAAAAAGCAATACAAAAAATCAATGAATCAAAAAGTTGGTTTTTTGAAAAGATAAATAAAATTGACAAACCATTAGCATGGCTAACTAATAAAAGAAGAGAGAAGACCCAAATAACAAAAATTAGAAATGAAAAGGTGATATTACAACTGATACCTCTGAAATACAAGGAATCATTAGAGACTGCTATAAATAACTATAAGCCAACAAACTTGAAAATCTGGAAGTAATGGAAACATTTCTGGACACACGCAAACTACCAAAACTGAGCCAAGAAGATGTAGAAAATCTGAATAGACCAATAACAATAAAAGAGATTGAAGCTGTTATCAGAAGGCTCCCAACAAACAAAACCCCAGGACTGGATGGATTCACAGCAGAATTCTATCAAACATTCAAAGAGGAATTGACACCAATTCTCTACAAACTATTCCAAAAGATTCAAACAGAGGCAATTCCCCCAAACTCATTCTATGAAGCAAACATCACACTGATTCCAAAACCAGGTAAAGATACAACTAAGAAAGAAAACTACAGGCCGATATCCTTGATGAATGTAGATTCAAAAATCCTCAATAAAATAATGGCTTACAGAATACAGCAACACATATTCAATATTATACAGCATGATCAAGTGGGATTCAGCCCAGAGATGCAAGGTTGGTTCAACATACACAAATCAATAACTGTGATACACCATATCAATAAAATGAAACACAAGGTCCACATGATCATCTCTATAGATGCTGAAAAAGCATTTGATAAAATTCAACACTCATTCATGATAAAGACTTTGTATAAGTTAGGTATAGATGGAAAGTATCTCAACATGATTAAAGCCACATATGATAAACCCACGGCCAATATCATGTTGAATGGTGAAAAGCTGAAAGCCTTTCCTTTAAGAACAGGAACTAGACAAGGATGCCCCCTCTCACCACTCCTATTCAACATTGTGTTGGAAGTACTAGCCAGAGCAATCAGAGAAAAGAAGGAAATAAAGGCCATCCAGATTGGAAAAGATGAAGTCAAATTGTCCCCATTTGCAGATGACATGATCCTATATATCGGACAACCTAATGCCTCTCCAAAAAACTCTTGGAGTTGATAAATGATTTCAGCAAAGTTGCAGGATACCAAATCAATAGCATTTCTATTCTTCAATAGTGAACATGCAGAAAGAGAAATCAAGAAAGCTTGCTCATTTACAATAGCCACCAAAAAAATAATACTTAGGAATAGAGTTAACCAAGGATGTGAAAAATCTCTATAATGAGAACTACAAACCACTACTGAGAGAAATTGAAGAGGACACAAGAAGATAGAAAGATATCTGATGCTCTTGGATTGGAAGAAACAACATTGTGAAAATGTCCATACTACCCAAAGTGATATACAGATGCAATGCAATCCCCATCAAAATTCCAATGACATTTTTCTCAGAAATGGAAATATCTATCCAGACATTTATATGGAATAAAAAAAGACCATGCATAGCCTAAGCAATTCTGAGAAAGAAAGAAAAAAAGAAAGAAAGAAAGAAGGAAGGAAGGAAGGAAGGAAGGAAGGAAGGAAGGAAAGAAAGCTGGAGGCATAACACTACCTGACTTTAAACTATACAACAAAGCTATAATAACCAAAACAGCATGGTACTTGCATAAAAACAGACACATTGATCAATATAATAGAATAGAGAATCCAGAAATCAACCCACACACCTACAGCCATCTGATCTTTGACAAAGGCACCAAGTCCACACACTGGGGAAGAGAATGCCTCTTCAGCAAATGGTGCTGTGATAACTGGATATTCATATGCAGGTGAATGAAACTAGACCCATACCTCTCACCATATACTAAAATGAACTCAAATTGGATTGAAGAATTAAGTATACACCCTGAAAGAGTAAAACGTCTTAAAGAAAACATAGGAGGAACACTTCAGGAAGTACGACTTGGCACAGACTGCATGAATATGACCCCAAAAGCACGAGCAACCAAAGGAAAAATAAACAAATAGGATTATATTATACTAAATAGCTTCTACACAGCAAAAGAAACAATTAACAGAGATAAAAGACAACCAACAGAGTGGGAGAAAATATTTGCAAAATATCCATCTGACAAAGGATTAATATCCAGAATATACAAGGAACTGAAACAACTTTACAACAAAAAACCAAGTAACCCAATTAAAAAATGGGCAAAAGAACTAAATAGGCATTTCTCAAAGGATGATATACAAATGGCCAACAGACACATGAAGAAATGCTCAACATCACTCAGCATTCGGGAAATGCAAATCAAAACCACATTGAGATACCATCTCACCCCAGTTAGGATGGCTAATATCCAAAAGAATGTGAATGATAAATGCTGGCGAGGTTGCAGAGATAAAGGAACTCTCATACATTGTTGGTGGGACTGCAAAATGGTGCAGCCTCTATGGAAAATGGTATGGAGGTTCCTCAAACAATTACAGATAGATCTACCATATGACCCAGCTATCCCACTGCTGGGAATATACCCAGAGGAATGGAAATCATCAAGTCGAAGGTATACCTGTTCTCCAATGTTCATTGCAGCACTCTTTACAATAGCTAAGAATTGGAATCAGCTCAAATGTCCATCATCAGATGAGTGGATATGGAAAATGTGGTATATCTACACAATGAAATACTACTCTGCTATAAAAAAGAATGAAATACTGCCATTTGCAATGACATGGATGGACCTAGTGTGAATTATATTAAGTGAAACAAGTCAGGCAGAGAAAGAGAAATATCACATGTTCTCACATATTTGTGGGAACTAAAAATAAATAAATAAATACACAAATAACCTGAGGGCGGGGGTAGGGAAGAAGACACAACAATTACAATTCCTTGAAGTTGATATGACAAGCAAACAGATATGAGGTTTTTGGGAGGGAGGGAGGAGAGGGAGGAGGGAGGGAGGTTTTGGTAAGGGGCAACAATAATCAACCACATTGTATATTGACAAAATAAAATTAAATTTAAAAAAATTAAAATTAAAATAAAAAAGAACCAAGATTTTAATTTAAAAAATGGTGCAGCTATGGAATAGAATATGGTGGTTCCTCAAAAATTAAAAGTAGAATTAGCTTATGATCCAGCAATTCCACGGTTGCGTATACCCCAAATAAATCAAAACCAGGATCTTGGAGAGATATTTTTACACCCATGCTCACAGTAGTGTTATTTACAATAGCCAAAATGTGTAAGTAACCCAAATGTCCATCAATGAATGAATGGGTTAACAAACTGTGGTATATCATACAATAAAATAATTTTCAGCAATAAAAAGAAATGAAGTATTGACACATGCTACAACATGGAAGATCCTCAAAAACATGATAAGTAAAATAAGCTGGATGCAGATTACATATTATATGATGCTATTTATTTGAAATATAGAGAAAGGGCAAATTTATAGAGATGGAAAACAGATCAATAGTTACCTAGCACTGGTGTTGGGAGTTCCAATTAAGTGTAAACAGGCAGGAGGGAATTTTGGGAGGTGATGGAAATGTTCCAAAACTGAATTGTGGTAGTGATTACACAACCCTAAAAATTTACTTAAATTTTTGCATTGTACACTTGTAACATGAGTTTTATGGCATGTGAATTATACCTCAATATAGCTGTTTTGAAAAAGTCGTCCTGAGAAGATTTGGTTGAATTATCAAATCAGTAACATCCCAGATGAATGAATCCAGTGGGTTTGCTGTAAATATACAGATGCGAGAAAGTCCCAGCACCCTCCCCCCTCCAACTAGCTTGCCGCTCATAAACCACACTGCCCTTTCCAGTCTTGAAGGAGTGGAAGTTTTCCCAGTGTCCAAGCAAAGGAAGGGCATTTCCAGGCAAAGAAAACAGGATGAACAAAGGAACGTGGGCTTTAAAAGCCTGGGGCATTCAAAAACTGTAATTCAGTATGTCTGAATTAGAGGGCCCAAGTTAGGGAAAGGGGAAGGAAGCCAGAAATAAGCTATGGAGTGTCCATACTCACAGTTCCTGGAGATCTTTGAACACTGGGCTGAGAAGCTTTGACTTTATCCCAGGGGCAGAAGGAGGCTGTGAAGATTTTAGTCAGAAGATAGACGTGATCAGATTTGCAGACTGAGAAGAGCTTTCTAGAGGCTGCTATAGCAGATAGATTGCAGGGTACTAGCCTGGAAGCTCCTATTATGTTCTGGGCACTTTGCTAGCCTCTAGGGATAGAACAGTGAATTAGACAGACAAAAGCCTTTGTTGTCATGGAGCTAGTAGTGGGGATAACAGACAGTAAGCACACAAGAAAAATAAAAATAATTAATTTCAAAAGTAATAGATGTTATGGAGAAGATAAAACAGGATAAAGAAAGAGTGGTGGGTCGTCTTTGGATATGTTAGTCAAAGAAAGCTTCCCTGAGGAGGTGACATTTCAGCTGAGATCTGAATGAAATGATAGGCCCAACCATGGTCAAATCTGAGGACAGAATGTTCCAGTCAAGAAGGAACAACTGAAGCAAAAACCCTGGAGCTAGAACCAAACTAGAAGGTGATGAGTTTGACATATTGTAAGAGTCAGTGCTGTAGGGATGATAAGGCCTGATCTAGGGCAAGGGCAATGGGGTTTACAGGAAGAGATTAATACAAGAGATATCCAGGAGGTAGCATTGCCAGGAAAAAAAAATGATGGAATGTAACCTAAGCTATATGTAATTAAATGACAGGTCCAAGCCTCTTAGTGGGGCACCTTGTAGAGTGAGTGATTGCCAGCAGCTGTGACAGTAGTAAGTCTTCCTATCCTTGATGTTCAGCAAGTTTTTAAAACAAAAATATCTCAAGCTTTCTAGAAGCAAACTGGATAGATGTCATACAACAATGAGAATTGATTGCTTGCTATGTGTCAGTTACTGTTCTATGTGTTAGGAATATAGCAGTGACAAGACAGAAAAACCCTGCTTTCATGGAGCTTATTAATAGATCTGCAACATAAGCAGTGTCATCTTAGACAAGCCCAAGTACAAAATGGCACCATCCACCTCCTCACCTCCCCTCCCCCGTTCTCTCTTACAAGAAGCCTCATGGTTTCGTAGAAAATGAAACTTTCGGCATTTCCGCATGCTCAGAACTCTCCATCCCCATGACCTAACTCAATCCCCACCCCAGAATTATATCACCCAGCTCTTGGCACCAACATACCAATATAAGCTCTACTACCCCTACACCTGGTGCTGTCCCCCATTTTCAGGGCAGCCCCGAGATGTCCTCCATTTTGAGTACAGCCCAGCAGATTTCTTTCTTTAATAAAGCTTGAATGGTACCCAGCATCTCGGCTCACTTTCTTTCATTATGGTGCCAAAACCTGGGAAGGGTTTTGGCCAACGTTATGGATGATCCCCTCTCTTGCAGTGATTGGCCCTTGGCCACCTTTCCCGGACCTACCAAAACCAGGTACCTCAGGACTCTCTCCTTTTGCCATTTCAGACCAACACATCCAACACCGGCCTCAATTCAGGGTGAGTCAGTGGGTCTGTCCTGCCTATTTCTACGGGTTCCCCCAACTACTTTCTATGACTCTAGTCTCTACAAAGCCCAGGTGTCTGACCAAGGAAACTCTTCTCATGCCCCCCAGCTATAGTGGGTCATGGCTTTTCTCTCAAAAAGAAGGTGGACAGCAGAGAGGATGCTCTTTGTTGGCATGCTTCTTCTACCAGGACTGCCTGCTCTTTCTCACCCTCTAAATGGGATCCCCACAATCCAAACCTCCATGCTCTATGCCCTTGGACAGTCTCCTGGCCAATTTCTTGGCCTCCAGGGAGACATTAAACCTAAACATCTCATTTTCTAGTGTACTCCATGCTCTATGCCTCTGGGCCATCCCCTGGCCAATTTCTCCACCTCCAGGGAGACATTAAAACAAATGCCTCATTACAATGGATCCCAGTGGCCACAAGAGGGCACTCGATTTAGACACTCACCAAAATGGCAAAAGCTGTAGAGATTCCTTCTTCAGGCCTTCTCCTATCTCTGAACGCGTTCTTCTCTCTGTCAAAACTGTCCTATGTGTCAAATTCTCCTAGCTCATACTCGACCTCCCCTCCCAGACTCAGATCAATCTCTTGATCCATCAGCCCTCCACATTTCTCTCTCTTCCCCACACCTGACCTCCAGACACTGGTCCTCAGCCCAACTCCTCCCCTTCTCCCCCTTCATCAGGTAACAACCCCGCCTCAGCTCTGGCTTTTTATAACCCTTCCGTGAAGGGTTATAAACCACTTTTATAAGCCACTTCCGTGAAGTGGCTGGGATGGAAGGAATTGTCTGAGTCCATGTATAGGGAGCAGGTCTGGACAGTGGCTCAGGTACATGCTCAAAATAATAGGTGACCTGTGGGAGCCGTTGCTGTTCCTTGCACGAACCCAAATTGGAACTACCAGGCTGGCCACAGGGATCAAGATCTCTGGGATAACATGATCACACACCTACTTCATAGCCTCCAAGAGGCTATTCACAAGTCAGTCAATTACAACAAGCCTAGAGAAATCATACAGAGATGCAATGAAAATCTTAGCAAGTTCCTAACCCACCTCTTTGAGGCTTTACATGAATACACATGTATAGATCCAAACTCCCCTGCAGGCATGGCCCTCTTACACACTCATTTCATTACCCAATCAGCTCCTGATATTCGTAAAAACTATAAAAGAGACCAAGCCAAATACCAGCTCCTGGCTAATGCCATCTGTGGCTTACATACTCCAAAGCTGTCTGCCTTAAGAGGCAAGCCACCCAAGAACTGCTTCAAATGTGGTCAACTGGGCCACTCAGCACGGGCCTTTTGTAACCCATCCTCACTGCAAATGGCCAGATCACTGGGGGATTGACTGTGCCACTCACCAGAGAGGGAGTGGCCCAGTCCCCAACCTACAGCCTTTGGCTTTGCCCAGGAGGAGGATTGATGATGCCCGGGGCCTGAGGCCCCCATGGAGATCACCACACGTGAGTCCACGGTAACTTGCCTCATAGCAGGTAAGCCGATCTCTTTTGTCATTGATACAGGGGCCATTTACTTTACCCTTCCTAAGTATGCAGGATGAACAACCCCATCCTCTATCACAATAGTAGGGGTCACAGGATCAAAATACTGCCCACAGAACACTCAAACCCTTTCCTGCACCCTACATCACATCCAATTCACACACAAATTCTTAATAATGCCTCAATGCCCAGCCCCCTTAATGGGATGAGACATCCTTTTCAAATTCAAAGCTACTCTTAGCCTAAACAGTTTAACTCCAACTACAACACTCCTGTTATAAGCCACACCCAGACCTGGCCCCTGAGGCTTCCAGCTTCCACCACCCCCACCCCCGACAGACAAGGTTAATCTCATAGTATGGGATGCTTCTTCTCCCTCCATTGCTATGCACCATTCCCGCTATCCTTGCTAAGTTACAGAACCCCTCTTTGTTCCCTGATGTCCCACAGTACCCCATCGCTAACAAACACCTAATAGGCTTAAAACCTATCATACACAAACTCCTTTCTTCTCATCTTTTATAGCCTACCCACTCACCTTTTAATACACCCATCCTTCTGGTTATAAAGCCTAACAGCTCATACTGTTTAGTACAAGACTGATCCTGACACATGCCACTCCCAACAACTTACTTGGACAGTACTACCTCAGGGGTTTCTGGATAGCCCCCACTTTCCAGCCAGGCCTTAGCTCAAGACTTGTCTAAACTTCCTCCAACCTCTAGCACTTTAACACAATATGTGGATGACCACCTCTTTTGTAGCCCCTCCTATGAGTATTCACAGGCCCACACTGTTGCCTCCTTAATTTCCTGGCCTCCAGGGGATATCGAGTGTCCCCCAGCAAGGCCCAAATTTCTTCTCCTTCAGTTCAAAAGTCTAATTTCTGAACTCCCTACTCCTACCACAAAGGGTAAAATCATTTCTTTCTTGGGGCTTGCAGGGTATCTGTGCCTATAGATTCCTAACTTTGGTGTGCTAGCAAAGCCACTTTATGGGGCAGCCAAAGGGGATCCTGCCATTCCCTTAGATTCTGCCATTCTCTTAGATCCAACAAAGCTCATTCATTCTCCCTTCCCATGATTAAAAGCTGCTCTCCTCACAGCCCCAGCTGTATCTCTCCCAAACCTATCTCATCCTTTTATCCTACACATCACCAAAATCCAAAGATTGGCAGTTGGGGTTTTGGGACAAAAGGCAGGAGATATTTTCTCCCCAGTTGCATACCTCTCTAAACAACTAGATGCCACAGCTCAAGGATGGGCCCCCTGTTCACCGTTCTTGGCAGCAGGTGCCCTTTTAGCACAAGAAAGCTCTAAACTAACTTTTAGGCCTCCTCATCCATAAGGCCAAGTCAATTCTCTCCCCTTCCTGCTTACAACTTATTCACCTTACTTTCATTAAAAACTCCCACTTCTCCTTTAAACCTTGCCCTCCAGTAAAATCCAGCCACTCTCATCCCAAAGCACTCATGACACTTAAAACATAACTGCATGGAGGCTTTAGACCTCTTTCTCAATCCCTTTCCACACATCACCCCGCATCCCATTACATGGTTCAAAGATGGGATCACCACCTCCATGCCTGCCCCCTGGGTGGGTTATGCCATAATAAATCTAACACAAGCTATTGAGGCTGCACAACTCCCAAAGGAGGTTGGGGTTATACACTGCAGAGGACACCCAACCTCCAATGACCCCATAGCCCAGGGAAAGAAACTAGCAGATCTAACGACAAAACAGGCAGCTCAATCACCAGGCCCCCACTCTTTCTCTCCTGCTCAGGTCCTTCTCATGGCCCCTATGCCCTTATCCCAATACACATTCCAAGAAATACAACACCTCCAACAGTTCGGGGCACAGAGGAAGGACAACTGGTATACTCTCTCCAGTCGCTATGTCCTCCCTACTACACAAGCTGAGAAAATCCTTTCAGATTTCCATAATTCAGTTCATATAGGCTATGCACTCATACTACACCTTCTTCAGCCCTTATATTACTCTCCCTGCAAAAGGACATGCTATCTTCTAACCTTAGTAGATATCTTTTCAAGTTGGATTCAGGCTTTTCCCTGCACTTCAGAGGATGTTAGAGCAGTAATGCATGCTCTCACCTCAGAAATCATCCCTCATTTTGGCCTACCCACCAGTCACTCACTCACCTATGGGCTGCCCCCCAGAAGCACACAGGCCTCAGCCCCCCTCAAACTTGTGTTATTGTAGGCCTTTCACTCTCACACCTCTCCCTTCCAGCTCATTGGCTTTAGGCCAGTATCTCCTACTCTTTCACTCATTAGGGATCTTCTTAGGGAACAGGCCAACCTTCTATTACCTCATTCTTTCCCCACCACCCTCTCAGACTTTAAACTGAGCCTGGGACAACAAATGTATATTAAGACCTGAATCCCAAAGCCCCTCTCACCACATTGGGAAGGAACTTATACAGTACTTCTCACCAACCCCATGGCAGTAAGAGTACTAGGAAAGGCCCCTTGGTATCACTTATCCTTGGTAAAACTAGCACCTGAGACTTTACCTCAAAATTTGTTAACACCAAGCCAGAGGGGTCCCTCTACTCAACCCCCAACCCAACATCTCCTCACACTTTGTCCATGTTAGGACCCACAAAACTGAAAATCTCCAGGACCTTCGCTCTTCCCCCAATCCCAAAAGAAGGATGATCTTTCCCCTGGCAATTATCCTCTCACTCTTACAGGTCCGCTTCACACCCTTCACACAAGAGCTACTATTATACTATCTGTTCTAGTACTTGCTACAGGATTGGCAGCAGCTGCCCCCAAAGATTGTAATATTATAGGAAGATTTCTGCTGGCACTCATTTACTTCCTATCGGTAGGATGCTTCTTAGCAATTTCACTGTGGCAACGTGACCTTTAAATTCTTTTGGCTCCTTAACCCTTTACATCCTTCCCATGTTTTTCCTCCTATCTCAATGCCCCCCCTCACCTGGAACATGGAGGTTCCAGATCCACAGGGACGATGCAGTCCTCAGCAAATCAGACTGGCCCCCGAGCGACTCATCCGTCTCTCACTTTGCAAGAAACTTTTTGTGGCCACCCCCCTCCCTGTCGATGCAGCCCACAATGTTTCCACAAACATCTATTCACTTTCCTCTAATCTCACCTCAGTGGGGACTCTCAGCCTTATGCGGGGCCTGCCCACACTCTGCCTTAATAACACCAAACGGTACCACTCACTTACCCCTCCTCATCCATGCCCTAAAAGCACAATATATTTCCTTTGTAAAACTACGTTATCCTATTGCCTGCCCCCTAATGCAATTTCTTGCACATTCTTTTGGCTCATCCTGACATCACCCTCCAGACAGATGGAGAGATGGAGAACTTTGGGCCCCCCTCTCAGGAAGTACCCCTGCTCCCATAGGGCACTAATTGTACCTTTTTAATTGGGGCAGGGATCCTTCTTGCAAATGGAGCTGGCATAGCGGGCCCCGCTACTGCCTCTCAATTCTATCAAAAGCTCTCAGAAGAACTAAGTATAAATAGCATCTCCTCCCTCCAGCAACAGGTCACCTCACTCATGATAGGGACTCATTTTACAGAACTGTGGTGCCCTTTACTTCCTTACAGCTGAGAAGGAAGGCACCTGCCTCTTCTTGGGGGAAGAATGCTGTTATTATGTAAATGAGTACAGGGTGATCCAAAATGACTCAAACCATTTCACTGAACCCTTGGATACCCTGGCTTATGCCCCTACTAGGATCCCTAAATGTGCCTCATCCTACTTTTTGGTCCCTGTCTCTGTTGGTGTTTCCCTAATTTCTTGCAGGCTTTCACCAACCAAAAGGTGGCCAAATTGTTCCTGCAAGGAGGATATTAGCCCCTCAGAATCAGCGACCCTTCCCTGGAGGAATACATTATTCCCACACAAAACCAGTACCCGAACACCTAGTTGTTGTTGTTGTTTCCACCCATCTCCAACAGGAAGTAGCTTCAGAAGAATGAGACCTCCACCATTTTTCCTATACTTAAAAAGCAGGAATTTTTTTTTTTTTTAGACTTAACATAATATTTATATTAACTAACTGCTTGACATATCTCTACAGTGCTTTTTTTTTTTTTTTTTTTTTTTTTTTTTTGCACTACTTCTGCTCAGAATTCTGCATAGACTAGCCTCTGGCTGCATACATTTCATTTTTATTTTATTTATTTATTTTTTTAATTTTTATTTTGTCGATATACAATGTGGTTGATTATTGTGGCCCATCACCGAAACCTCCCTCCCTCCTCCCTCTCCTCCCTCCCACCCAACAATGTCCTTTCTGTTTGCTTGTCGTATGAATTTCAAGGAATTGTAGTTGTTATATCTTCTTCCCCCCCACACCACGGTTTTGTGTGTGTGTGTGTGTGTGTGTGTGTGTGTGTGTGTGTGTGTGTGTGTGTGTGAATTTATTTATTTATTTTTAGCTCCCACAAATAAGTGAGAACATGTGGTATTTCTCTTTCTGTGCCTGACTTGTTTCACTTAATATAATTCTCTCAAGGTCCATCCATGTTGTTGCAAATGGCAGTATTTCATTCATTTTTATAGCTGAGTAGTATTCCATTGTGTAGATATACTACATTTTCCATATCCACTCATCCGATGATGGACATTTGGGCTGGTTCCAACTCTTGGCTATCTCAAAGAGTGCTGCGATGAACAGTGGGGAACAGGCATACCTTCAACTTGATGATTTCCATTCCTCTGGGTGTATTCCCAGCAGTGGGATAGCTGGGTCATATGGTAGATCTATCTGCAATTGTTTGAGGAACCTCCATACCATTCTCCATAGAGGCTGCACCATTTTGCAGTCCCACCAACAATGTATGAGAGTTCCTTTTTCTCCGCAACCTCGCCAGCATTTATCGTTCAGAGTCTTTTGGATTTTAGCCATCCTAACTGGGGTTAGATGGTATCTCACTGTAGTTTTGATTTGCATTTCCTGGATGCTGAGTGATGTTGAGCATTTTTTCATATGTCTGTTGGCCATTTGTATATCTTCCTTAGAGAAATGCCTACTTAGCTGTTTTGCCCATTTTTTAATTAGGTTGCTTGTTTTTTGCTTGTAAAGTTGTTTGAGTTCCTTATATACTCTGGATATTAATCCTTTGTCAGATGTATATTTTGCAAATATTTTCTCCCACTCTGTTGTTTGTCTTTTAACTCTGTTAATTGTTTCTTTTGCTGTGCAGAAGCTTTTTAGTTTGATATAATCGATTTGTTTATTTTTCCTTTGGTTGCCCATGCATTTGGGGTTGTATTCATGAAGTCTGTGCCCAGTCCTATTTCCTGAAGTGTTTCTCCTATGTTTTCTTTAAGAAGTTTTATTGTTTCAGGATGTATATTTAAATCCTTAATCCATTTTGAGTTGATTTTAGTATATGGTGAGAGGTATGGGTCTAGTTTCATTCGCCTGCATATGGATATCCAGTTATCCCAGCACCATTTGCTGAAGAGGCAGTCCCTTCCCCAGTGAATAGGCTTGGTGCCTTTGTCAAAGATCAGATGGCAGTAAGTGTGTGGGTTGATTTCTGGATTCTCTATTCTATTCCATTGATCAGTGTGTCTGTTTTTATGCCAGTACCATGCTGTTTTGGTTATTATAGCTTTGTAGTATAGCTTAAAGTCAGGTAGTGTTATACCCCCAGCTTTTTTTTTTTACTCAGCATTGCTTTGGCTATGCATGGTCTTTTATTATTCCATATAAATGTCTGGATAGTTTTTTCCATTTCTGAGAAAACTGTCATTGGACTTTTGATGGGGATTGCATTTAATTTGTATATCACTTTGGGGACTATGGACATTTTCACTATGCTGATTCTTTCAATCCAAGAGCATGGGATATCTTTCCATCTTCTTGTATCCTCTCTAATTTTTCTCAGCAGTGGTTTGTAGTTCTGATTATAGAGATTTTTCACATCCTTGGTTAACTCAATTCCTCAGTATTTTATTTTTCTGGTGGCTATTGTAAATGGGCAGGCTTTCTTGATTTCTCATTCTGCATGTTCACTTTTGGAGAAAAGATATGCTACTGTTTTTTGTGTGTTGATTTTGTATCCTGCTACTGTGCTGAAATCATTTATCAACTCCAAGAGTTTTTTTGTAGAGGTTTTAGGCTGTTCGATATATAGGATCATGTCATCTGCAAACAGGGACAGTTTGACTTCACCTTTTCTGATCTGGATGCCCTTTATTTCCTTCTCTTCTCGGATTGCTCTGGCTAGTCCTTCCAACACTATGTTGAATAGGATTGGTGAGAGTGGGCATCCTTGTCTAGTTCCTGTTCTTAAAGAAAAAGCTTTCAGCTTTTCACCATTCAGGATGACATTGGCAGTGGGTTTGTCATATATGGCTTTAATTATGTTGAGAAACTTTCCATCTATACCTAACTTATAGAGGGTCTTTGTCATGAATGAATGCTAAATTTTATCAAATGCTTTTTCAGCATCTATAGACATGATCATATGGTCCTTGTTTTTGACTTTATTAATATGGTGTATCACATTTATTGATTTGCGTATGTTGAACTAACCTTGCATCCCTGGGATGAATCCCTCTTGATCGTGGTGAATAATTTTATGTATGTGTTGCTGTATTCTGTTTACTAGTATTTTAATGAGGATTTTTGCATCTATATTCATCAAGGATATCAGCCTGTAGTTTTCTTTTTTGGTTATATCCTTACCTGGTTTTGGTATCAGGATGATGTTTGCTTCATAGAATGAGTTTGGGAGAATTGCGTCTGTTTCAATCTTTTGGAATAGTTTGTAAAGAATCAGTGTTGGGCCGGCCCTGTTGCGCACTCGGGAGAGTGCAGCACTTGGGAGCGCAGTGGCGCTCCAACCGCGGGTTCGGATCCTATATAGGGATGGCCAGAGCACTCACTGGCTGAGCGCAGTGTGGACAGCACCAAGCCAAGGGTTACGATCCCCTTACCGGTCACAAAAAGGACAAAAAAAAAAAAAGAATTGGTGTCAATTCCTCTTTGAATGTTTCATAAAATTCTGCTGTGAATCCATCTGGTCCTGGGCTTTTCTTTGTTGGGAGCCTTCTGATAACAGCTTCAATCTCCTTTATTGTTATTGGTCTGTTCGAATTTTCTATGTCTTCACGGTTCAGTTTTGGGAGCTTGTGTGTGTCCAGAAATTTATCCATTTCCTCCAGATTTTCAAATTTGTTGGCGTATAGTTGTTTATAGTAGTCTCGAATGATTCCTTATATTTCAGATGGTTCAGTTGTAATATCACCTTTTTCATTTCTAATCTTTGTTATTTGAATCTTCTCTCTTCTTTTTTTTTTTTGTTAGCCATGCTAATGGTTAGTCAATTTTATTTATCTTTTCATAAAACCAACTTTTTGATTCATTGATCTTTTGTATTGTTTTGGGGGTTTCAATTTCATTCAGTTCTGCTCTGATCTTAATGATTTCTTTCCGTCTGCTAACTTTAGGATTGGATTGTTCTTGTTTTTCTAGTTCTTTAAGGTGAAGTGTTAGGTTGTTCACTTGCCATCTTTCCATTCTTCTGAAGTGAGCATTTAATGCAATAAATTTCCCCCTTAATACTGCTTTTGCAGTATCCCACAGGTTTTGGTATGATGTATCATTGTTTTCATTAGTTTCAATAAATTTTTTGATTTCCTGCTTGATTTCTTCTTGGACCCATATGTCATTAAGTAGAATGCTGTTTAATTTCCATGTGTTTGTATAGTTTCCAGAGTTTCGTTTGTTATTGATTTCTAGTTTTAATCCATTGTGGTCTGAGAAAATACATGGGATAATTCCAATTTTTTTGAATTTGTTGAGACTTGATTTGTGACCTAATATGTGATCTATCCTGGAGAATGATCCATGTGCTGATGAGAAGAATGAATATTCTGAGTTTGTTGGATGGAATGTTCTGTAGATATCTGCCAATTCCAATTGGTCTAGAGTCTTGTTTAGACCTTGTGTTTCTCTACTGATTCTTTGCCTAGACGATCTGTCCAATATTGACAGTGGGGTGTTCAGGTCCCCTGCTATTATGGTATTAGTGTCTATTTCCTTCTTTAGGTCTAATAAAGTTTGTTTTATAAATCTGGCTGTTCCAACATTGAGTGCATACATATTTATAATTGTTATGTCTTCTTGATGCATCAGTCCTTTTATCATTACGTAGTGTCCCTCATTGTCTCTTTTTATGGTTTTTAGTTTTAAGTCTATTTTGTCAGATATAAGAATAGCTACTCCAGCTCGTTTTTCTTTTCTGTTTGCATGGTAAATCTTTTTCCATCCTTTCACTCTTAGTCTATGTGAGTCTTTATGGGTGAGGTGGGTCTCTTGTAGGCAGCATATAGTTGGGTCCTCCTTTTTAATCCAATCAGTAAGTCTGTGTCTTTTGATTGGGGAATTTCAGCCTAAAAGGCAGGAATAATAGATCTGCAACATAACCAGTGCCATCTTAGACAAGCCCAAGTACAAAATGGCACTGTCACCTTCCTCACCTCACCTCCCCCATTCTCTCTTACAAGAAGCCTCATGGTTTTGGAGAAAATAATACTTTGAGCATTTCTGCATGCGTAGAACTCTCCGGCCCCATGACCTAACTCAATCCCCACCCCAGAATTACATCACCCAGCTCTTGGTGCCAACATACCAATATAAGCTCTACCACCCTCACACCTGGTGCTGTCCCCCATTTTCATGGCAGCCATGGGCTGTCCTCCATTTTGAATACAACCCAGCAGATTTCTTTCTTTAATAAAGCTTGAATGGTACCTGGCATCTCGGCTCACTTTCTTTCACTTATGATACAGTGGGAGGAGACAAAATAAACAAATAAACAGGGCTGAGATTGAAAAACACAGCAGAGTAATTAAATACAGTTTGTGGGGAAGGGAGTGTACATTATTTTAGACATGGTGGTTGGTCAAGGAAGGCTTCACTGAGAAGCAGACAATTGATGACTAGAGTGATTGACCATCTGGTTTTCCTGGCACTGTCCTGGTTTTATTACTGAAAAATCACATCCTGGGAAATCCTTCAGTTCCAGTAAAATTAGGGCAATTAGTCACCCTAAGAATGGAAGGAGGTAAGGAAGGGAACCATGCAATAATCTGGAGGAAAAGTGGTCCAGATAAAAGGAACATCCCTAACCTACCTGACATACTTTTCCTCTTCCACTGCAGCAGGATGAGGAGGTGTCTTTTTCCTCACCGCACTTCCACCTATACACAGCATAGCCAGAAGGGAAGGAAACTGAAGGAGTGAGTAGGTCTGGAAAGACTGTGGAGGGCAAGTGGTGCCTGAGCTCAATGTAATATTTTTGTGTCCTCTCTCCTTACCCAGGTGTTAGAATAGCTCAGAAATGAATAAATACGTACAAAAACTGGGGTGTGTTCATATAGTTGATGAACAAATCTAAAGACATATTGCAATGTTTAAATAAATTCTTGGCTAGCATCTTTGTGGCACTTTTATAAACTTGTGTTCATGGACCTATATCTTCCCTTTGCTATGTCCCTGTGTAAATGCCAGGCTGAAGAATGTGGATCTTATTCTGTTGGCAATTTCACAACTGAATGGTTCTAAACAGGGGCAGGCTATGAAGGCATAAGAGGGTTTTCAAGGGAATTAAATGGTATTGTGGAGAACAGAAGGGAGGAGGTTAAGGCTCAAAGAATACAGATCAACCAGGAAGACCATGGGCGGGAGCCCTCAGCAGGCAATCTGTATTATTGGATCTAACTGAAGGCAAATCTGGAAGCCAATTTCCATGTCACCCTGGTGCCCTGGTCCCTGGAGTGATGGGTGTTAAAGCAGAGACTCCACAGACAGGGGACACCTACCACGTTTAAGTTGAACAGGTGCCCCCTGCCCCCAGCCTGACCTAGTGCCTTCCTTCCCTCTCCTCCTGCAAATAAATCCCCACCTTGGAAAGGGATTTGGGAAACTCATTCATGAGACAAGTCAGTGGACTTTCCTCCCTGGGAGATTAGTCTCAACCATCCTTACCCCAAAGAAATACTTCTCACAAATTGTGATATTGCAGGCATCAGGAAAAATGGACAGTGAGAGAGATTTTCTTTTTGGTTGGGGGAATTATGGGGACTTCTTGCCAACCCATTCAAATTTCTTCTAGTCTGACATAGAGGGAAGTCACAGTCAGCTTCTAGAATGAGTTTTCCATCCATGGAGCTGTCCAAAGTGTGGATTATTCCTTGATAGATACCTTGGGGGCGAAGAAAGGAGTGTAGTCCTTCTTTGGGTGGACAGTTGATAGCAGATAAATTCCAAGGTCTTTTTCAATACTGGGATGCTGGACGAATGATGTTAGCAATAAGTCTTTCCTCCTGTCTGCCTCCAAAAAAGAAATTGGAAGCTCTAATCTTGGTCTTGATGGGGTCTGTTAACCTACAGGAGCTGGCCCAGGTTTTAAATGTTTACTCCCTCTGGGCCATACCCTACTTGGGCCCTGAACTCATCTTACTACACCGTCTGCTACTCTTCTAACCACTGGTGCTGCTCATCTGTCTTGAGGAGAGCTTGAAACAAGAGAGGGGAATGCAGCTATATAACTGCTAACCGAATATTCTCATCATCCCCACTCAAGAAACAGAACGAGTGGGGCCCAAAGAAATTATAGGATATATCCAAGTACAAGAAGAGAAAAAGAGGAAGTTGTAGGTGATGGCTCTAGATGCTAAAAATTAGAAAATTATTCTCAGCTATAAAAAGGATACTTAATATAAACTATAAATGATGCACTGGACCAACATAAAGTATTGTTGACTCCAATAAACTACTATTTACGTTTACTCACAGGATCTGCAGTTACTCAAGTGTCATACACCCATACCTCTTACACTTGGATGTTATATACACTCCTTCAGATGTCTCACACACACACACACACGTCCTTACATATTACCCACAATTATTCAGATGATACACACATTCATTCAGATTTAGTCATGTTTAATCAAATGTCATCTTCCTCTTATCCACTTGTCACCTATGATCACTCAAATATCACACACACACACACACACACACACACACACTCTTACTCAGTTGCCACACAATATTCAGATGGTGCCAATGCAGATGTTACCCATGCTTCAACACGTATTATATGCATTCATGCAGGCATCCTCAAATCTCTTGCTATTTAAGGTCTGATCCCTGGGCTACTGGCATCAGCATTAGCTGGGAGCTTGTAAGAAATGCAGAATCTCAGGTTCCATCCAGACCTGATGAATTAAAATCTGCATTTTAACAAAATTCCCAGGGGTTTCACACACACATTACCATGGAGAAGCACTGATGTCAGGACTGAATTTCATTAACCATCATGTTATCAGTGCCTAGCAAGCAGCTAGGAATATCAGGTGCTCAGTAAATGGTTTCTAAATAAATTAGTGACATATCTGACATCACTCATGCTCATCAAAATATTCTTTCATGTAATTCCACTCTGAAGTACATTTCCTAAAAACCAAACCAAAACAAAACAAAAATACTCTTGCTCATATGTATAGGGAGAAAGGTAAAGGAATACTCACTGCAGCAATAGTTGATATGGGGAAAATTAAAAACAACTTAAATAAATCAGAGCATGGATAAATAAAATGTGATTTATTCATTCAGTGGAATACTAAACAGTGGTGAAAAGTATGAATGAAAACTATAGGCATTATTATAGATAAAATTCAAGACAACAATCGTGAGTCAGAAAGCAAGTTATAGAATGCTTCATTTACTATGATATTATTTATACTTAATTATAAAATCTGTAAAAATACAGGGGACTTCAAAAAGTTTGTGGAAAAATGGAATTAAAAGATAAAAATAGAAAATATAAACTTTATTTATCAACATAAACTCATCAAGTTCAAGACAATTTTGTAAGTGATGATACCAGCCATTTAGTCCATCCTTAAACAACTGAGGATCCTGGGAATTTAACCATGTCATTGAAGTTTTTTTGACATTATTAACTGAAGAAAAATTAGGAAACAAAAAGAAGTCAGAAGGAGTCCAGTTAGGAATGTAAGGTAGATACCTAATGATTTCCCACTGAAACTCACAAAATTACCCTTGTTTGATGAGAGGAATGAGCAGGAGCATTGCTGTGTTGGTGAAGGACTCTCTGATGAAGCTTTCCTGGGCATCTTTCTGCTAAAGCTTTGGCTAACTTTCTGATAACACCCTTATAATGAGCAAATCAACAAGCAAAATACTTAAAGCATCCCAAAAAACTGTTGCCATAACCTTTGCTCTTGACCTGTCTGCTTTTACTTTGACTGGGCCACTTCCACCACTTGGTAGCCATTGCTTTGTTTGTGCTCTGTCATCAGGATTATACTGGTAAGGCCACATTTCATCTCCCACCACAATTCTTCAAAGAAATGCTTCAAGATCTTGATCCTGCTTGTTTAAAATTTCCATTGAAAGCTCTGCTCTTGTATCCAGCTGATCTGGGAGAAACAGTTTAGGGATCCATCAAGCAGAAAGTTTGCTCAACTGTAATTCTTTCATCAGAATTGTGTAAGTTGAAACAATTGAGATGTCTACGATGTTGGCTATTGTCTCTGCTTTTAATCATTGGTCCTCTTCTATTAGAACATGAATAAGATTAATTTTTGTCTCACAAATTGATGTGCATGGTCTCCCACTACAGGCTTCATCCTCAACATTGTCTTGTCCCTTCTTTTTTTTTGTTTTGTTGAAACATAATTGATTATACATATCTGTGAGGTACAGCATTGAATATCCATACCTGTGTGCAATATGTGATGCTCACATCAGGATAATTATTATATTCAACATTAGACAAAGTAATCATATTTTGTGGCATGTTACCAATTTCTCACTAACCCCTCTTTCCCCTCTGCTTTTCCCACCTTTAGTAACCTCAGTTCTGTTCTCTCCTTTTGAAATTTCCCTTGAGGAATTTTTGTACAGCTGGTAATGTGGTGGTGAACTCCTGCAGTTTTTGTTTGTCTGAGAAATACACTATTTATCCTTCTTTATCCTTCATTTCTGAAAGGAAGCCTTGCTGGGTATAGTATTCATGGCTGGCAGTTTTTCATTTAGTATTTTAAATATATGGTCTCATTATCTTCTGGCCTTGGGGTTTCTGTTGAGAAGTCTTCTGTTAGTCTGATGGGGTCTCCCTTATAGGTGACTTGATGCTTTTCTCTTGCTGTTTTTAGGATTCTCTCTTTGTCTTTGAGTTTTGCCAGTTTGACTATAATGTGACTCAGAGAGGACCTTTTTGGGGTTTGGGGGGTTTTTTATTGTAATTTCTTTTTATTGCTTGATCAATTGATTGATTTTATTTTTTTTATTTTACTTCTCAAAATACATTGTACTTGATTTTCATGACCCTTTACCCACTCCTCTCCACCCTCCCTCCCCCCCCCCATCATATCTGTTCACTTGACTTGAATAGTTCAAGGAATTTTTGTGGTGATTCTGTCTTTTTCCCCCCACCCTTTATTTGTTTATGTGTTCATTTATTTATTTATTTTTAGCTCCCACAAATAAGTTAGAACACGTGGTATTTCTCTTTTTGTGCCTGAATTGTTTCACTTAATATAATTTTCTCTAAGTCCATCCATGTTATTGCGAATGGCAGTATTTCATTCTTTTTAATAGCAGAGTAGTATTCCATTGTGTAGATGTACCACAGTTTCCTTATCCACTCATCAGATGATGGACATTTTGGCTGGTTCCAGCTCTTGGCTATTGTAAACAGAGCTGCAATAAACATTGGAGTACACAAGAAGATGGAAAGATAGCCCATGCCCTTGGATTGGAAGGATTAACATTGTGAAAATGTCCATATTACCCAAAGCGATCTACAGATTCAATGCAATCCCCATCAAAATTCCAATGACATTTTTCTGAGATAGAAAAAGCTATCCAGATATTTATATGGAACAACAAAAGACCATGCATAGCCAAAGCAATCTTGAGCAAAAAAATAAAGCTGGAAGCATAACACTACCTGACATTAAACTATATTACAAAGCTATAATAACCATAACAGCATGGTACTGGCATAAAAATAGACACACAGATCAATGGAATAGAATAGAGAACCCAGAAATCAATCCATACACCTACAGCCATCTGATCTTTGACAAAGGCAGCAAAATCTACATACTGGAGAAGAGGCTGCCTTTTCAACAAGAAAGGACCTTTTTGGATTGAATCTGCTTGGAGATCTTTGAACCTCCTGGATCCGAAAGTCCATGTCTCTCCCTATACCTGGGAAGTTTTCTGATATTATTTTGCTACATGTGTTTTCAACACCTTTTCCTTTCTTCTCCCCTTTCAGAACACCCATGATTCTCATGTTTATGCACTTAAGGTTGTCTGATAGCTATATTAGATTTTCTTCATTTTTTAAAATTCTTTCTTCTTTTCTCTTCTTTTATTTATTTATTTATTTATTTATTTATTTATTTATTTATTTATTTATTTATTTATTTGTCCACCTGGGTTATTTTGAACAGATTGTCTTCAAGATCAGAAATTCTTTTTTCTTCTTGCTCTAGCTTGCTGCTTAAGCTCTTGGTTGTGTTTTTTTATTTTGCTGAATGAATCCTTCAGTTCCAGTTCTTCTACATTCTTTTTTAAGGTATTAATCTCTTTGTAAATGTCCTCCTTCACATCCAGTATAATTTTTATCATTTTGTTTTGTTGTTTTACTTTGTCTCCTTGTAGCTCATTGAGTTTCCTTAAGATTGTTGCTCAGAATTCCTTGTCAGTCATTTCAAGGTTTTCCTGCCTTATGGGGTCTGGAACTTGAGAATTATTGTATTCCTCTGGTGGTGTCATATTTTCTTGTTTTTTTCATATTTCTAGTATTTTCTATGCTGATGTCTAGTCATCTGGTAGAGCAGTTGTTTCTTCTATTATCCAGGAGTGGGCTTTGAGGAGAGTGACTCCCTCCTGTAGATATGTTATATTGACCACTGAGTAGGGTGTTTTAGTATTGGTTCTGGGTAGATGCAGTAGTACAGCCTCCATGTGGGTACTTTGGCAGTATTCAGTGTTGAAGTTGCATGTGAATGCCTCCATGGCCTAGTAACTGGGACAGTTAGAGATTCCTTGCTGAGATTAGTGACACTTTTGTGTTGTCAAGGACATGGTTGAGCTCTTGAGTTCTTTGGAGAAGCCCCTGGGTGCCCTCTTGACCTTTGACTGGGGTGGGTGACCCTGGGAGGGCTTTTTGGCACCCTGGCTAGCATCCCGTGACCCTGATGGGTACACTGGCATATGCTGGAGCTCCTCAGTGTGATTGTGTTACCCTGGGTGGGGTTTCTCTTTTATTTTTCCTACATGCAGAGACTACTCCCTGGTCCTTGCTTCCCCTAGTTGGGAGACAGGGCGGTGGTTGTTGGGAATTTTCTTCCTTACTCTGTTTGGCTATGTGGGTTTCTGCACTTTCTGGGCGTTATGCATGTGTCCCTTCCCAGATCAAAGCAGTTATATGTGGGCTATATATGTACCTCCCACCCCCAGGTATACTACCACGTGTGGCAGTATAATTTCCAATGTGGGTTGGGCCACTAGGTCATGGGTCTGCACTCACTTACTTCTTTCCCTGGGCTCTGCTGTTGACTCTCCTTGTGTCAATGCAGTTGAGTGGTCAGCAGGCTACCTGCACAGCATCAGTGGTTGCTACAGTGTGGTGGCTGCTGCTGTGGTGAAGTGGTGGCAGGCTGCCCTTGCAGTGGTGGTGGCTGTGGTGGTGGCTGTGGTGGACCATCCAAGTTACAGCAGTGTCTGTGGCAGCAGCAGGTTACCACCCACATGACAGCACCCTGTCCTCCTGCCATCTGTTGGTGTGGGCTGCCCTCAGTTCCTGAGGTCCCCATGCTTATGCCAGCTGTCAATGGGGGCTGCCCTAAACTCTCCTTTATTGAATTTCCATGCTCACTATACAACTTTATGAATATAACTTGGCTTCCTTTGTAGATTGCCTGTCCACACTGGAGCTCCAGCAGCTCCTCAGTCAAAGCTAAGCACCTCTGACAACCTCTCATCCCTTCTTGAAACCAGTTATTCATTTGCAAACTGCTGATTTCTTTGGGGCATTGTCCCCATAAACTTTTGCAAATCATCAGTAATTTCACCATTCTTCCACCCAAGCTTCACCATAAATTTGATGTTTGTTCTTGCTTCAATTTTAACAGAATTCATATTGCTCTGATAGCAGTTCTTATCAGACTGATACCTTACCCTTCTTAGTGACTCAAACTAGATCCTGTTCAGACATGTTAGAACAAATTAGTACAAGTTTCTTCTGGTGAAAAGCATTTTATAATCCATGTATAATTTTTTTATAGTACGCACCTTCCATGAGCTTTTTGAAGACCCATTGTACTCTGTGTTGTTTATGGACAGACTAATATGTAGTTAAATTATAAAAACTTGCAAAGAAATTACAAGCACTAAATTCAAAACAGTGGTGACCACTGGGCAGGGAGGAAGAGGGGGAGGAAAAGGAATGGGAGAAGTACACAGGGGTTTTAACTGCATCTGTAATATTTTACTTTCTAAAAAATATCTGAAGCAAATTAAGTAAACTATTAATATTTGACAAATCCAAGTGGTGGGTGTAGTATTATTCCCTTTGCTTTTTTGAATGCTTGAACTATTTCATTGAACAAAGAGAAAACATTAAGAAGCAGATAAAAAGTGATTCTCTTACTCTTGGAAGCTTCATGTTCTCAAAGATTCAGCATTTCTTCTTCCTCTGTCTTTCCCAGGAGAATTTCATTTTCTCAAGCCCATTACCTGGTTGATCTTTCTTCATTCACAGGTCAGCACATGCTCCCACAAGTACCTGACTCACTGTCTTTGAACTTAACCCAAGGTGGCAGTAGTGGTGAGCCTTTTTGTTTCCTATTGACCCCTGATAGGCAAGCATCCACCAGGACACTGTCAGGTAACCACCAAATAAAACAGATCCCAGAAGATGCTGGTTTCCAGATCACTGTTTAGTTACTAATAATTCATATTCACACTCAAGTCTCACATACTCATGCAGAAAGTGATGCACAAAAATTTGATTGAACTCTTCTCTATTTTACGTTTGTCTTAGTCAGAGGCCTATTTAATGCTACTCCCCTTCAATCCAACATATGTTAGCTTAAGAAATTAAATCCACCCTGGATAGCATAAAGTTATTTACCAGTAATATGTCTTGATATGACAAGGTTCTTCCCATTAATCACAAACATTGATGATACATACAAAGCCTTTTCCAGTTAAAATACTCACATGCACCACATGTCCAGGACTCTTCACATACCACTCCACAGACAGTCACTTGCACAGCTAGTAACATTTGCTTAGCAAGAGTACTCCTTGACAGGCTCCCAGTGTATAAAGTTAAACTTAATTAAACCTGAAGAACAAAATATTATATGATTTTTTACTTAGTTTGATTTACTAAGGATGAGGCTTTCTTAATCATGCTTATATCAACCAGACATGAGAATGCAAATTCAAGTGGAACTTATAAAATAAAGAATTTAATAACTGCTAAATTCAGAGAAACAAAATCCCAATTCAGCCCTTTCCCCACTATGACTGTTGTTCTCTTTTCCCAACATTTCTATGATCTCTTTGGGCATAGTTTCATTCTTTGATTCAACAAACCTTATTCATCCTTGCCAGGCACTCTACTAGGCACTGCAGTAGAACAGACTGATTGGATCCACTTCCTACCCAAGCCAACTGGCCCACTGGGCATGACACATCATGACCAGGGCTGCTGAGCTCTTCAAAGGGTCCTGAAAGTGTTTGAGACCTGAAAGTAAATGTGTTGGTTCTAACATATGAAAAAAAAGAAAACTGCAAAATTGAAAGTAGTAAATGTGAAATCAAATGTCTATAAAATGTAATATTAAGCTAATTTTATTAATTAATTTAGAATCCATAAAATTTGGAGTATCCACTACATTTGAAAATAATTTGTAGATTAGATTTTCTCACATTATGAAAATTCCCAAGGAAGCAGAATTTCTTATTGCTGAGAAATCTTAGCCACTTATAAATTGAATGAGATACTTGTAGGCAAGTATTTTCAAAAAGCAAAGTCATAACAATCCTTTCAAACTGTTTTGCAACAATAAGCTTGTATCTAATGACAGATGAGGAAGCATTTTAGTTTGTTTCAAAAGTTGTGGGGTGAGATCTCCAAAAGTAAAGAGCCCAGAATTCTCTGTGGAGACCTTAATGTGGGCCTGGCTCCAACTTACAAGGGACTCATGGGTCTCAGGCAAGCATGACGCCCTTCTAAACTTTTGCTTACATACCTTCTAAAAGGACTTCGAAAAACTGTTCAACCTTGAATATTTTTAAGTTGACATCTGAAATTTTTCATCATGTTTAATTAGTTTCAAAGGATGTCACATTCAGCTCACTGTAAACATTTCAATACAGCTGTCACAACATTCTTTTAAATCTATCCAGTGGAATCTAAATATCATAGTAATGTAACCATCAGATATGTTATAGCATTTCTTTTTTTATTTTAACACTTATTTGTACATATTTGTGGGGTACAGTGTGTTGCTTCAATGCATGCATATACTGTACATTGATTCACTTAGGGTAGAGAGCATAGTTTTGTATCTGTTAATCCACCACTTCCCCTCCTCCCTGCCCCCCTCCCCTCCTGGCTTCTGGTAACCATTATTCTACTCTCTACTTCTATGAGAACCACTTTTTTTTAAGACTCCACATATGAGTGAGATTATGTGGTATTTGTCTTTCTGTGCCTGTTTTACTTAACATAATGGTTTCCAATTCCATCCATGTTGCTGCAAATGACAAGATTTCATTTTTTTATAGCTGAATAGTATTCCATTGAGTATATATACCACAGTTTTTTTTCCATTCATTTGTTGTTGGACACAGGTTGATTCCATCTCTTGGATATTGTGAATAGTGTTGAAATGAATATGGGAGTGCCAAGGTGTCTCTTGGATATATTAATTTCATTTCCTTTGAGTATATACTCAGTAGTGAGATTGTTGGGTCATAAGGTAGCTCAATTTTTAGTTCTCTGAGGAACCTCCATACTGTTTTCCACAATGTCTGTACCAATTTACATTCCCATCAACAAAGTATGAGAGTTCCCTTTTCTCTGCATTCTTACCAGCATTTGTTATTTTCTGTCTTGTTGATAATAGCAATTCTATCTGGAATAAGATGATATTTCATTGTGGTTTTAATTTGCATTTCCCTAGTGATTAGTGATGTAGAGCATTTTATCATTTGCCTGTTGGCCATTTGTATGTCTTCTTTTGAGAAATGTCTGTTCAGATCATTTGCCCACTTTTTAATTGGATTATTTGTTTATTTGCTGTGGAATTGTTTGAATTCCTCATATGTTCTGGATATTAGCCTTTCATCTGATGTGGTAGTTTGCAAACGCTTTCTCACATTCTGTAGGTTGTCTCTTCACTTTATGGTGTTCTTTGCTGTGCAGAAGCTTTTTAATTTGATGTTGTTCCATTTCTGTATTTTTGCTTTAGTTGCCTGTGCCTTTGTATTTTTGTTCAAAAAAGCACTGCCCACTTCCATTTTGTGTAGCATTTCCCATTTTCTTCTAGTAGTTTCATAGTTTCAGGTCTTAAATTTAGGCCTTTAATCCATGTTAAGTTGATTTTTGTGTATGGTGAAAGATACAGGTCTAGTTTTAGTCTTCTGCACCATTTATTGAAGAGGCTGTCCTTTCCCCAGTGTATATTTTTGGCACCTTTGTTGAAAATCAGTGGGCTTTAAATGCATGGGTTCATTTCTGGGCTCTCTTTTCTGTTCCATTGGTCAATTTTTCTGTTTTTATGCCACTACCATGCTGTTTGGGTTACCATAACTCTGTAGTATATCTTGAAGTTGGTAAGTGTGATGCCTCCAACTTTGTTCTTTTTGTTTAAGATTGCTTTGGCTGTATTAGGTCTTTTGTGGTTCCATATAAATTTTAAGATCATTTCTTTATATTTCTGTGAAGAATATCATTGGCATTTTGATAGGGTTGCATTGAATCTGTAGATTGTATGGACATTTCAATGATATTACTTCTTCCTATCCATGAATGTGAGATATCTTTCCATTTACTGTCTTCTTCAATTTCTTTCACCATTTTTTTTTTCATTGTAAAGGTCTTTCACCTCCTTGGTTAAATTTACTCCTAATTATTTCATTTTTTAGCAGCTATTTTGAATGGGATTACTTTCTTGATTTTGTCTTCAATATTTTGATATTGGCATATAGAAATGCTATTGATTTTCCTCATTGGTTTTGTATCTTGCCATTTTACTGAATTCGTTTATTAGTTCTAGTAATTTTTTTGTGGAGTCTTTAGGGTTTTCTGTTTATAAGATCATGTCATCTGCAAATAGGGATAGTTTGAATTCCTCCTTGCAAATTTAGATGCCATTTATTTTTTTCCCCTTGCCTTACTGTGCTGGCTAGAACTTCCAGTACCATGTTGAATAAGAGTAGAGAAAGTGGGCATCCTTGCCTTTTTCCAGATCTTAGAGGAAAAGCCTTCAAATTTTGTTGGTTTGGTATGGTATTAGCTGTAGGTTTGTCATATAGGGCCTTTATTGCATTGAGATATATTTTTTCTATACCTAATTTGTTGAGTGTTTTTATCTCAAAGCAGTGTTGAATTTTATCAAATGTTTTTTCTGCATCCATTGAAATGATCATGTGGGGTTTTTTTCCTTTATTCTGTTGATATGATGTATCACATGTATCGATTTGAGTATGTTGAACCATCCTTGCATCCCTGGGATGAATCCCACTTGATCATGTTGAATGATCTTTTTAATGTGTTGTTGGATTCAGTTCACTAGTATTTTGTGGAAGATTTTCTCAAGGATGTTCATTAGGGATATTGTTCTGTGGTTTTCTCTTTTTTTGTTGTGTCTTTTTCCAGTTTTGGTATGAAGGTAATGCTGGGCCTCATTGAATGAGTTTGGAAGTATTTCTTCCTCTTCAATGTTTTGGAAGAATTTGAGAAGAATTGGTATTAGCTCTTCTTTAAGCATTTGGTAGAATTCAGCAGTAAACTCTTCTGGTCCTGGAGCTTTCTTTGTTGGGAGACTTTGTTATTACTCCAATCTCATTACTCTTTATTGGTCTGTTGAGGTTTTCTAATTCTTCATGATTCAACCTTGGTAAGTTGAGTGTGTCCAGCAATTTATCCATTTCTTCTAGGTTTTCCAGTATTTCTTCTTGAACTTGATTCCACTTCCACCACAGATTTTTATCTTCATGGATTTTTTTTTTATGTCTGACATTATTTCTTGATCACCCTATCATACTTCTCAGCAGCAAAAATATGCGTATAAAATGAAATTAAACATTTTTATCTCCTGGGTCTATAAGGCTCTAAGTATTAAATTTTTTCAAGATTGAGTTATTATTATGATAATTATTAGTATGAAATTGATCAAAATAACCTAATTTACAAATTTGGAAAAAATAACATAAAAGGTAAAATTTTATCAGAAATGTATTCCTTGATGAGATAAATGGAGCTTTCAAAAAATTAGTTAATGTATCCATGGTTAAATATAATTACTGCTAGAATGAGACACCATTAAGCAACACTGCTCTTTCTGCTCTTCATTTAGACAGATTTAAGCACTGAAAAATAAATAAGTAGATGAGAATGAAAGAGCATTTTGTTATAACAGTGTCACTCAGTTCTTTGAATTACATGCTAGAAACCACATACTGATCCATCATCGAAATTATTAATAATGATTACCACCTGCCAACTCTATTAGGCTTTTTTTTTTTTCCATTTTGTTGAAAACAAAGAATTGGAAAGCATCTGGTTCACAAAAGTATTTATTTCCTAGTAAAACAATCATTTACTTTCTCAACACCCAACCAGTATTCAGACCTTCCCACCTGTTGGATGCCCATGGGTTTTTGACACTCTGGGGGTAGTGCTCTAGGGTAAGATTTTGGATTGGTGCAAGGTTTGCCTTCCTTTTGTAAAGAGAAAGGGGATTATACTGGGTGGGAAAAGGAGAGTAGGCAGCACCAAGAGTGTGCTGTGTGAGCGTGATAGGGCTTATGGGACCTGAGGAATGAGTGTGCATGGAGGCTCTCCCCTACTGGGGAAATGAGCTCAGAGAAGAGGAAAGATCCAGCCCCCTGGGTCCACCAATGGGTGTATCAAGGCATGGCTCTGTACCACTCTGCCTCTCATGTACTTGGTCATGGTGGGCCAGAGCTGCCCTGGAAAGCTGCTCCATGCTTGCAGCAGGGGTGGAGCAGACAAGAAGTCTCCTTAATTCATGTCTCAGCTGTGAGAATCTTGGAGACCCTACAAATCAAACGGGTCATGTTTGCAGGGGTGAGGGCCCTCATCTGTGGAGAAAGGTTGTATGTTTTGGGTCTTGGGTAGGGTCTCAGGATAGCCCTATCAGAGCCAAGGGTGGGTGTTCAGAATAAGGCAGGCATTGAAAAAGAGTCTAGGTTTCCCTCGACATTGCCTGCTGGCTCACAGTGACTCAGTGCCTCCAAGGAGGATGTTCCTGGGCCAGGGTCTGTGTACATGTGGGCACTGGTCCAGGTCCATACCTTGTATGCCAATCAAAGCCAGGGTGTCTCCCTCAGGTATCTTGATGAGGTATGCAAATGTACGTAATGTTTTGTGTCCTCAGCCGAATGCCTCCTGTGGGGAAAGGGGTGGGGGTAACAGTCATCATCAGGGCCTGGGGCATGAGAGAATCGGCTTAATAAAAATTAAGAATCCTCGTGAAAAAAAAAGAGAAAGGGGATTGTGAAAGGGGAGATGGTAAAGGAGAACCAGTATTTGGGCAGATGAGTTTTATTTATTTTTTTAATTTAATTTAATTTTATTTTACTTCTCAAAATACATTGTACTTGATTTTCATGCCCCTTTACGCATTCCTCTCCACCACCACCCCACCACCCCACATCATATCTGTGCACTTGGCTTAAATGGTTCAAGGAACTTTTATGGTTATTCTGTCTTCTTCCCCCAACCCTTTATTTGTTTGTGTTTATTTATTTATTAATTTTTAGCTCCCACAAATAAGTGAGAACATGTGGTATTTCTCTTTCTGTGCCTGACTTGTTTCAATTAATATAATTTTCTCTAAGTCAATCCATGTTGTTGCAAATGGTAGTATTTCATTCTTTTTTTATAGCAGAGTAGTATTCCATTGTGTAGATGTACCACAGTTTCCTTATCCACTCATCAGACGATGGACATTTTGGCTGGTTCCAGCTCTTGGCTATTATACATAGAGCTGCAATAAATATTGGCGTACAGGTATTTCTTTGGCATGATGATTTCCATTCCTCTGGGTATATTCCCAGCAGTGGGATTGCTGAGTCATATGGTAGATCTATGTGTAATTGTTTGGGGAACCTCCATATCATTTTCCATAAAGGCTGCACCATTTTGCAGCACCACCAGCAGTGTGTGGGAGTTCCTTTTTCTCCACAACCTCTCCAGCACTTACCATTCTCAGTCTTTTGGATGTTAGCTATTCTAACTGGAGTGAGATGGTATATCAGTGTGGTTTTGATTTGCATTTCCCGAATGCTGAGTGATATTGAGCACATTTTCATGTGTCTGCTGGCCATTTGTATATCTTCCTTTGAGAACTGTCTGTTTAGCTCCTTTGCCCACTTTTTAATTGGGTTATTTGGTTTTTATTGTAAAGTTGTTTGAGTTTCTTGTATATTCTGGATATTAATCCTTTGTCAGATGTATATTTAGCAAATATTTTCTCCCACTCTGTTGGCTGTTTTTTACTCTGTTGATTGTTTCTTTTGCTGTGCAGAAGCTTTTTAGTTGGATATAATCCCATTTGTTTATTTTACCTTTAGTTGCCTGTGCTTTTTGGGTCCTATTCATGAATTCTTTACCCACTCCTATTTCCTGGAGTGTTTCCCCTATGTTTTCTTTAAGGAGTTTTATTCTTTCCAGGTGTATATTTAATTATTTAATCCATTTTGAGTTGATTTTGGTATATGGTGAAAGACACTGGTCTAGTTTCAATCTCTTACATATGATTATCCACTTTTCCCAGCACCATTTGTTGAAAAGGCAGTCTCTTCCCCAGTATGTAGATTTGCTGCCTTTGTCAAAGATCAGATGGCTGTAGGCATATGGGTTAATTTCTGGGTTCTCTATTCTGTTCCATTTGTCCATGTGTCTGTTTTTATGCCAGTACCATGCTGTTTTGGTTATTATAACTTTGTAATATTGTTTAAAATCACGTAGTGTCATGCCACCAGCTTTATTTGTTTTTGCTCAGGATTGCTTTGGCTATGCATGGTCTTTTGTTGTTCCATATAAATGTCTGGATAGCTTTTTCCATCTCAGAGAAAAATATCATTGGAATTTTGATGGGGATTGCATTGAATTTGTAGATCACTTTGGGTAATATGGACATTTTTACAATGTTGATTCTTCCAATCCAAGAGCATGGGATATCTTTCCATCTTCTTGTGTCCTCTTTAATTTCTCTCAACAGTGGTTTGTAGTTCTCCTCGTAGAGATTTTTCACATCCTTGGTCAGCTTTATTCCTAAATATATATTTTTTTGGTTGCTATTTCAAATGGGCTAGCTTTCTTGATTTCTTTTTCTGCATGCTCACTGGTGGAGTATAGAAATGCTACTGATTTTTGTGTGTTGATTTTGTACCCTGCAACTTTTCTGAAATCGTTTATCAACTCTAGGAGCTTTTTAATAGAAGCTTTAGGCTGTTCAATATATAGGATCATATCATCTGCAAAAAGGGACAGCTTGACTTCATCCTTTCCAATCTGGATTCCCTTTATTTCCTTCTCTTCTCTGATTGCTCTGGCTGGTACTTCCAACACTATGCTGAATAGGAGTGGTGAGAGTGGGCATCCTTGTCAGATCAGTTTTAGAAAAGAGGAAATATTAAGTTGAGAATCTAGAAATAGATTCCCTTAAAATGATATGTTCCCTCACCTCGGGGCCCTCCCGGGGACCTGAGGTATGGAGCTGAGGACCAGACCCCTCTCCCACAACCAGGCACACTGCCAGTGCCAAGGACATGCCAAAAACATCACCTCCATGTGGGTGGCCCACCACAGCCACCACAATAGCCACAGCTGCCATGAAAGTGGCTAGATGCCACAACCACCATGCAGATGGTCTGTCGTCTGACACTGGAGTGCATTAACACAAGGAGAGTCACCAGCAGAGACTAAAGAAAAGAAGAGGATGTCTCTCTCCACAAAACCCATTGCAGAGTGACAGAAGCAGCATCTGCTCTATGATAATAGTGGAGGAATTCAACACACCTCTCAGCATTGGACAGATCTTCTAGACAACAAATTAACAGAGTAATCATTACTCTTTCAGAAGGAGAGAAGAAATCTAGGGTAATTATAGGGGTGAGGGGTATGGGGAGAGACTGGACAAGGGGCATAAAGAATAAGTACGATTTGTAACAATATATATGCTGGTAATATTGATTTGATCAACATATGTCAATGTTGATTCCCCCAAAATATGTATAATTAATTATGATTCATTAAAAATTTAAGAAAAAATAATTAATTAATTAATTAATTAATTGGTGAAAATTATATGCTCCCATGAACCTCTTGTAAGGTCTTTGCATGATACTTGGAGTAACCATACCACAATATGAAAGCTGTGTGCCTAATAGACTCAGTGTAACTCCCAGATGATCAAATACTGTTAAAGAAAATGTGTTTGGTTTTCCAAAGCATTTCTCAAACATTTCCTTCTTGCCACTGCCCAACGAGCCATTCATGGCTGGCAGAATTGATTGCCTGTGGCAGATAAAGAGCCTTTGGCCCAGAGAAAGGGAAGAGTGATTTGTCCAAAAAGTCACAGACAGCTGAGCCCGTGGCGCACTCGGTAGAGTGCTGCGCTGGGAGCGTGGCAACGCTCCCGCCGCGGGTTCGGATCCTATATAGGAATGACCGGTGCACTCACTGGCTGAGTGCCGGTCACAAAAAGTCACAGACAATAATTCTTGTCCCTTGTCTCCAGGATCAGAGAATTTGGGACCACTCCACATTGCCTCTCAGGCTCCTGTCCTAATCAGTCAGGCATCAGCAAGGATTTAATGAAGACTTATTGGGTTCCCAACATCATGCCAGGCAGGTTGTCCTTTCCTTTTCCACTAAACTTCTCACTCTAGTTGTCTAATTCTCCCCATGCTAAACCTGCTGACATTTACTGAACACTCATTGCCAGTCGATAGTGCTTTACATATCTTATCTCATTTAATCCTCACAAAACCACAATAGGGTTGGCACTATTTTTATAATGTTTTAAGGGTCTGCCCTTGCAACTGGGGCTGCCTGTCCATCTAGGTGAGACAAAAAAAAATTTTCACCACAGTGAAATAGAAACTACAAGACACCAGGACACCAAGGCTGGGTAGTGGGTTTCACTCCACTTTTGTTTTCTAATTTTGGCAACTCCAGGTATTACCCCTAATCAAGCCCTTTGCATTGAGATACTGTCTCAGGCTCCAGACCTGGTTGGTGTAGATCATTCTGTATTGGAGACAAAGAGCACAGTTTTGTAGTCAACCTGTGTCTGAGCCCCAGCTGATTGGAGGGGGAAATATTCAGGGCAGCTACATCAGGTTGTGAAGTTTGTACACAGCATGAACTTGTGAAGTCAAAGGGGCAAGTGAGGGCTGAAATCCCGGACATGCGCCACTTGCCAAGCACCCCCCACACACACACACACACAAAGGGCTGCAGCCACCCAGAAAGGAGGCCCTTTCCTTATTCATCTGCCTGAATTAGTCACCTTTCCCTCCTGTACAAAAGGGCATCCAATAGGCTGTCGGATGTCTGGGGATGTTCTCAGTCTCTGTTGATTTACTCTGTCACAATAATGTAAATGATGTGTACTAGCTTTCCATTTTGGAATCAACCTATATACAAAGCCTGGTAGACTTAGTTATTGTAAAGCTAGGGCTAGGTCTCACAGACCCCTCAAGCCCGTTGTCCAGACTGGGTCACAAACTCTTCACACTCAGGTCTACGAGCTAGGTAAGAGGAAAAGGTTCTTGGAGCCGTAGGTGAAGAAATAATAGGCTTTATTTTTAGCTGTGAGCTCTGCCGACTAGCAGTTCAGAGCTGCTGCCTCACACACTTAAGAACACACCAAAAATAGCAACAAGCAAAAGGATACAGGGGCACACATGCTCACTAACTCTACTCCTGCACAACTTGTTTACAAAGGTCCACACACCCAGCTGGACCTGAGGCAAGGGGGCCTGACTAAAGTACTCTATTTTCCTCACAGTTATGCTTACAGAAGAGAATGGAAATGTTATCAAAATGTAACAGCAAAAGGACATCAGAAGGTGAGGGGTGAAAGAACGAAACAGTAATGTCTTCATTTAATGTAGATGTGGTTGAGATACTGATATGTATGGAACAAATATAAATGAATCAGGCTTTTAACTTAAAAAGTTAGAAAAAAAAACAAAAAAAAAATCCAGAGGAAGCAGGACAGAATGGTAAAGATCACAACATAAATGAATTAGTTGAAAAATTAAGGAATAGAAGTATAGAATGCATAGTTATATTTTTTTAAATAGATCTTTTTAAAAATTTTTTAAAAAATTTTTAGGTGATTTTTTTTAGATGATTGTGAGGAAAATAGAGTAGTTTAGTCAGGCTCCCTCACCTCAGGTCCGGTTGGGAGTGGTGCAGCACATTCTTTGTAAACAAGTTGTGTGGGAATAGAGTTAGTGTGCATGCATGCCCTGCTATTCTTGTGTGTTCGTCTATGTGTGAAGCAGTGGCTCTGAACTGCTGGTTGGCAGAGCTCCCATCTAGAAATAAAGCCTATTATTATTTGACCCGTGGCTCCAAGGACCTTTTCCTGTTACCTAGCTCATAGACCTGCATGTGAAAGATTTGTGACCCAGTCTGGACAACAGGCTCAAGGGGTCTGTGAGACCTAGCCCTAGCTCCATAATAATTTATTCTACATACATGTAGTGTACAATTTTGATTTTCAATAATTGTGTACAATGTGTGGTGGTTAGATCAGTATAGTTAGCTTATCATTACAATACACAATCATTCTTTGTGTCCATTGACCAATTCCTCATTAGCCCCCCTCCCTATCCCCCTCGCCTCCCCTTTTCCACCTCTAGTTTTCTAAAAGTTCAATGTATTACTGTGATTGTTGTTTCTTTCTCTCTGTCTCTCTTTATTGTTCATTTGTTTATTTATGGATTCAGTTCCCAGTTATGAGTGAGAACATGTGGTATTTCTCTTTCTGTACCTAGGTTGTTTCACTTAGGATAATTTTCTCCAGTTTCATCTATGTTGCTGCAAATGGTAGAATTTCATTCTTTTTTATGGCTGAGTAGTATTCTGTTGTGTATGTATACCACAATTTCCTTATCCAGTCATCCATCAATGGACATTTAGGTTGGTCCCATCTCCTGGCTATTGTAAATAGAGCTGCAATGAACATGGGAGTGCAGGTGTCCCTTCAACACGATGTTTTCCAATCTTCTGGGTATATCCCCAGTAGTGGGATGGCTGGATCATATGGAAGTTCTATCTGTAGTTGTTTAAGGAACCTCCATACTGTTCATAGTTACAAAGGTAACCAGGAAAAAAAATAATAGTATGTCTGTATCCAGCACAGGTCCCAGGGCACATCCCTCCACAGCCTGTACCAGCACCCTCTTCCCCTCCTTGTTGTCCCCCCTGCCCCATGCTCTTAGTCCAGTGAGCACAGGAACACACTGAAAGTTCATCAGCCCCTCAACACTCCCCTTTCTTAAGGTCTGCAAATCCTTGAATTCTGGGCTTCCCAAAACCTTCCCAGAGCTTCCAGCTTTGTTCTGGAAGACTGTGCCTTTCAAGTATGGCTCTCTATTGCAAGCAAACAGGAAGTCCTTCTTTTTTTGCATCAGATATCAAGTTCAATTTATTGATAGTTTACAAGTTCACAACCTTTCAACAGACCAACCTCTATTTATAGTTAGTTATGAGTTGAGACTTATAAGTCACAGACATACTTTTCAATTTTTGTGGTGGTTGCTATTATCTACTATTTGTGTATATTTGAATTCCAAAATGCCAAACACAAGTGTAAACTTCATGATAAATTTCCTGAACTGTGAACCTTTGTTAAATGAGGAAAAAGTCCTTGAAGATCTTGATGCAGGATGCAATTGTTCATTCAATATCAAAAATGGTATAAAATAGATGTAAACCAGCATATAACAGCTAAGCATAAGAGATATGATTTCCTTAACTAGCATTATTAAGAGAAATTCAGATGAAGAAGGTAAATAATCACAGAAGAATTTGTAATGGTCTTCTACTCTGTTTCTCATCGTCAGTCTTGCATTTCAAACAAGGGTTTGAACATACTACTACCAGAACTATTTTCTGATTCCAAAATTGAAAGCAAATTTTCAAGTGCCAGAATGAAATCTACTGCTATAATCTAAAATGTAATAGCTGCATTTAATATTACAGAGATTATCAAAGATCTAAATGCCTCACCTTTTTACAGCAGAGATGCTGATGCACCTACTCACAATGCAGGGGAAAAAAACTTTCCCTTTGTTTGTGCAATATTTTTCTGGGGATAAAGGCTTGTGAGTAAAATCTCTTCCATATCAAACTTCAGAAACAACAGCAAATTTTTGCAGAGGCTCTCTTATTGAGTTGGGAGTTCATGAGACAAAAATGTACTACTTTTTGTGGAAATAATACAAACTTTGGTAGATGTTTGCACAAAGAGGCAGACAATATTTATTCAAAGTTGTAGCAAAGCATGCATGATTCTAGGGAAGATGTCTTGCCTACCTTCTGCATAATGACACTCAACTAGCATTTGGTATCCTTTATGTTAACATCGAAATAATAATCATAAAATTCTCTTACTTTGGCATTTATACTGTTCAAATTGAGCAATTAAAGGATTTAAAATTTTTGGCATCCTGTATTCTTCAGTTATCATATATTCAAAAATCTGTTGGCTCTCTTTAACAAATGCAGTTGAGAAAATCCTCAGTTTATTTGAGGCACTTAAACCATACTCTAATTCTGAAAGCCCTTAAAAATTCTTGTTTTTTAAATAACTCATTGAGTGAAGGCTACTTATTTTGTGTTCATAGTTGTAAATATCTCTTTAACAATAGAATTGCAAATTGAAAGAACAGCACAGAGTGGTATTGAATTAATTCATTGCTTAAAGAGACTCAGTTGTGTTAAAGAAAAAATTAATGGAAAATTTATCCATTTAAGTATCAAAGCTATTCTTGAAAGGGACAATGTTACTTACAAACAGAAAAAGAAATTCTGACTTGGAGTGGATAATTATTATGGCACCTGCCATGACTATCTTTTGAGATGAATTTCATTCCTTGAAGAATTTTATTCTTTTACATAGATGTTACTAAATACTCTTCCAGCATAGGAACAAATGTGTAGTTTTGAGGAAGAGAATAAAGATTGATGATAATGTTGTTTTTGTCAGTGAGCAACATTTTAAAAGAATCACTGATCAAGGAATGCAATGTAATCACAAAGAATGAAAAATCAAGTTATGCCATGAAAGATGCATTAAGTGCTTCAACAAATAAAATTTGAAGAGCAATTCTCAGAGTTGTTGACTTTGTACCAGAACATGTTCAGTATATTAGCTCATAATGATAATATTTAGCATGTTTTCTTATTAAAGAATGCCCAATAAACAAAAATAAATAAATAAATAAATTAGATATGATCAGTGTAGAAGCTATTTTACAATGTAAATGGAACATGGACTGTAACTGCAAGAAATTTTATAAGCTATTTCTTCAAAATTAGAAACTGCTAATGACAGCCAAATCATCACAGAAATATAATTAAAGAAAAGAGTATGTAATTTATATATTTACAATTTGCTTTAGATATATAACAAATAATTCTTTAGTATAAGTATATACCATGCAACATTTTTCTTTTATCTCACTGTAGATATGCATAGGCAATTAGAAGTCAAATTTAACTGGTTGCCTTTTTTTTTTTTTTTTTTTGGCTAAATCTGTCAACGCCATTCATAAGGAGAATGTGTCCCAGTCTATTAACTGAAACTCTAAAACACACACACATTTCGAAAATCTTGGTATAAATGTAGCTCTGAGGAATACCTTTCTATGACTATCTTGGAATTATGAAAGTGAATTGGGGTCACAATGGGCCTACTGTACTAATGTAGTAGTCTCAGATCTAAGGCAGTGACAAGCCTGTTTGAATTGAAAAGAATTGCCTTGGTTGGAGCAGTGATATACAGAAAGACCTGAATAAAGTGATGAGAAAACTCTGGTGTGGGCAGGGCCAAGGAAAAGACACTAGTTTGGGGTGGGCTAAGAAGAATATTGTCTCTATGCATGGCAAGGGGATATGACGGAGTTTGGATGTGTTGTCCCCTCCAAAACTCATGTGGAAATTTGATCCCCAATGTGGCAGTGTTGGAAACTGATTGAGTCGTGGGGGCGGGTCCCTCATGAATGGATTAATGCTCTCCCTGAGGGAGGGGGAAGTAATGAATGAGTTCTTGCTCTATTAGTTCCCTCAAGAGCTTATTGTTTATAGGACCCTGGCACCTCTTGCTTCTCTCTCTTACTTCCTCTCACCATATGATCTGCTTGTACCTGCTGGCTGCCTGCCACTTTCCTGCCATGAGTAGAAGCAGCCTGAGGCCCATGCCAGATGCAGCTGTCCCAGAACTGTAAGCCAAATAAACGTCTCTTCCTTATAAATTACCCAGTCTCAGGTATTTCTGTTATAGCAACACAAAATGGACTAAAACAGGGCATAAGCAACAGGCAAAGAGAAGCAGGGTTTGAATGAAAAGTTGTTTTACTCCTACCAAATTAAAGATGTCTGTGAGACATTCAAGCAGAAATGTGTAGCAAGTAGTTGGATATGTGGGTTTGGAGCTAGGGAAGAGAAGGGCCCTGTGTTAAGAATAACTAGTAAGAAAAATATTGCAGAGATGATCACTGATAGAGGCAACGCTGAGTACATAACTGCCTGTATAGACCAGAACTCCCACTTCTGATGCTCCAAGTCTTTACTATATAACTGCCTATGTGTTGGAAAGGACCCTGGCCTGAACATGGCAGATTCCAGGCCAGCTTCTAGGAATGAAAAGGTTCCTGATGTGGGCCAAAGTAACTAGATTTGTGTCTATTCTGGCTGAGGGGTAAAGAAGGACCTGAGCTGGAGCATGGCTGAGCAGAATCTTGAAAGTAGTGAGGAGGAGCTTGGGGTACGAGAAGGGTTTCTGCTTAAATAAGTGGGGAGTGGCAAGTTGTACCTGGTAAGGCCTGGAGTGCCCACAGCAGGGTGAGGTCGGGAGTTGTCCTCATGTGTATCAGGTGGGGTAAGGGCCTTAGTATGTGATGAGCCTAAACAAGGAGTGTGTGTCTCTCGATGTGACTGGGACAGTCATAGAAATGAGCAGAGTAGAAGCAAAGGGCTCTTGACGTGCGTAGAGGCTGTTCTAATGCATATGGGGAGCACTTCAAGGCCAGGTGTGTGCTGGTGAGAACTAGCTCAGGGAGAAGGATCCTGTCCTGGGCAAGGCATTATTACTACTACTGTCTGGATTGGAGATTTTTCATAAATCTCTGTGGGTTGATGATGTGGTGTGAGCTCCAGCAGTAACCAAACCCAAGAAATTCGTCTCCTTCAGGTTTCACTTGAGCCACATATAAATGGTGAATTTCTCTCTCCACAGAGTCCCCTCATATACTAAAGTTCCTGGTCTGACAGGGAGAGACTTTTCTTACTACCTGTAGGCCTATAAGCTTCTCAAACTCTCTGAGGTAAAGTACTCTTTGTGACAGTATTTACCAAATATTACATATTTTCCAAGAATATAAGCATTTTTGTGTAAGCTGTATTTCAATAAATTATTGAATGCTGTTTATTATAAATAATCATATTACTATGTCTGTGTCATCCAACCTGGTGGAGAGTAAGAAACCACATCTGGTCCAGCGCTAGTCACATGAAGCTCAAAGACACACATACAAAAACACCATAACAATGGTCACAATACACCAAATTTAACTTTCTGTGTAAAGGACTTTGGTATCAGCATACCCACATGATTAGTTTCTATAGAAATACAGGATGTCAGAGTTTCAAAGAACCACCAAGTTGAACTCCCTCCATTTTCAGATGAAGGTTCAGGTCTGGTTTAGCTTTGCTTCACAAGCATTTACTGACACCTATTGTGTTTTCAGTGGTTGGTGTTCATGATGTTTGGGGGCACGGATGATACAGACAGGGTCCCTCCCCTTGAGCAGCTCATAGTGATGAGGCAGAGACACATGGACAATTTCAATCATACCCTTGATTGAATCTCTAATTGGTCCTGAACTCTACATATGAGGAGTCCTCAAAAAGTTCATAGAAATATTCATATTATCTTTTAATTCCACTTTTCCACAACCTTATTTAAGTACCCTCACATATCACTCCACAAAGACCCTGAGAAGTAGGTCTTTGACCTTGTACAGATGTAGATACAGATGATGGTGGTTTCGTAACTCATCTAGTAAGTGGTAGAGCTTGGAATACACACTCAGGTCTGTCTGACTCCAAAGCCAGTCCCTTTCCCACTCATCATGGCAATACTTCACTTGTTTGACAGATGCTGAGATGTATATCTCATTCTTCTTGACACAGCTATCTGCTTCCAACATGGTTCACAGCAGGAAAAGCAAGGCACCCAGTAGGGCACAGTATTTCTTTTAAGTGCTAGGTCAGAAGTGCTGGGTCAGATCTCAGAGCACCTATACTAAAATCAGCAGGACTGGGCTCCTGTTTTCTGACTGTTCACAAATCTGTAAGGACAGGCAGCTTGGAAAGTGACAGCTTCAGGGAAGATGGCATCATTCACAGCCTGAAGGGTGTATAAGCTGGGGCCACACCTACTGTCCCTATTCTTCAAGTGGGATCTATTCCTAAAACAGAGCAGACCCTCAGAAACTGCTATCTCCTGAGAAAGAGGAAGTGAAAGGTCTGCCTCCAAGCCATGTGCCTCTCTCAGCTGGGCAGTTTAATCTCCAAGGTTCCCCTGTGGGGAGGAAAATAACAAGAGCAGATGGGAGGGAGGAGGAAAGGGAAAGGAAATGTGATGGACGAAGGAGGAAAGAGGAAGGAGGAGGAGCAGGACTGAGGCCTGTGACACCCCCTTCATTCCCACAGGGGAGACCAGGGGGCTTCCAGTGGTGGCTTGGTCACTGCCAGACTGGGTGCAGATATCGGGGGGGAGGGGTTGCAAAAGCCCTTGCTGCCCACCACCCCAGCTCAGGAACCCAAAGCCCTTCTTTCTGCAGCTTGGTGGTCGGCTCTGGGCTGATTGCACATGTTGGGGGCACATGGCAGAGGCCCTCAGCCACCCACCACCCGGGTTCAGGAGAGCCTGGGGCACTTCCTGTAGCAGCTTGGTGGTTGTCGCTGGGGTGGTTGTGTGTGTTGGGGGGTGTGGCTGAGGCCCCTGGCCTTCCCTCCTCTCTGGCTTGGTAGCCCAGGGGACTTCTGGTCCTTCTAGGTGTTATAGGTGTTCTTTGGTGAAATGAGACCTTTACTAGTTAATATCAAACTTTGTCTCTGGTCTGTGGGTACTTTGTTTTTCTTTCAGTTCTGTGTTGGATTATTTGCTGTTCCAACCACTTAAACTCTGTGCTGGAACTAATTTGTTGTCCTTTGCTTACTTCTAAAATGGGGGAACTTCCTGTGGGGACCAGCACTTGAGCTGTGTGGTTGAGCTAAATTGCTGCTTTGCTGCTGACTCCCTAGGGAAGGCTTTTTGTGCAGCTCAGGTTTTAATGGTTGACTTTATACATACTTCCAGGTCTAGAGAAATCCATTGCACCTGGGTTGCGTAGAAACTCTGGTTTGGACCTGAGTCTTTTCATCAAACTGCACCCCATGCAGTTCTATATTCCTGACCAGTCTCCTCTGAGTGGTCCTGCACTGATTGGGGGACAGATCAGCTGTCCTTGCTGTGCCCCAGTATTCCCCCAGTGGGCCCATCTCCCCCACCACCTGTGCTCCAAACACTTCCCATGGGATGGGCCATGCTCTGGTCCCTTGCGATGACTCACTGGCCTCTAAGTGGCTCCTTTTTTTCAGTTGTTCTGGCTCCTCACTCTTATGTGGCCCACGGGAACCCTGTTAGTGGTCTTGCTGGTCTGGGGGCCACCAAGGCCCCTTTCTCCCCTGCCACCTCCAAGCAACTTCATCCAAAGGGCACAGCTGCAGCTTTTGCCAGCTCCTGCTCCATGTGCTCAGCAGCTACAGCCTGGAAGTGGCCGAGATTTGAAACAGTCAGAGCAGTTTTTTCGTTCTCTCATCGTGGCTTCTCCTGACTTCATGCACTCCGTAGGTCTCTCCTCCTCTTCCCCTGAGCTCTAGCAGCCCCAGCTTGGCTGTCATTGCTTTTTTATAGTTGTAAATTGGTTGATTTATCAAAGAGAGTTACACTGGGGACTGTCTATTCTGCCATCTTGACTGGAAGCCTGTAGGCGAGATTTAAAAGCTTAAGAAAAAACTAGGCTTGAGGATTTGAAACTTTAATAATGGAAATATAATTTTTTAAAAGTGATGTTCTGAATAAACTTTTCTGAATCCACAAACCACCCTGAAGTCACCAAAATAATTAAACATCCACCTCCCACTCATACTGCTACCCAATCCAAACTGGCTTCCATGTTACTTTACCAAAACAGGCCTTGATAAGGTCATCTTCCATGTTGTTGAATCCCACAAACACTTCTCAATCTTCACCTTACTTGATCCTTTAGCATCATTTGACACTTCGACACTATTGACCAATCTCTCCTTCTCTCAATCCTCTCTTCCTTTGTTTTCTGTGACACAAAAATCTTCAGGTTTTCCTCTGACTCTGCTGCCTTTTCCTTCTTACATTCAGGGGATTGACCATCTTCCTCAACTTGGCCACTAAATGTGGCTCCTCAAGGCTCAGTTCTAGTCTTCCTCCTAGTCTCACTCTTTTCTTGGGAATCTCATTCCTACTGATGGCGTCAATCACCACCTATTTCCATATGTGTCACTGTGTCAAGGATCCCTAAGACTATCTCCAAATTGAGTAACTCACTAGGAGGAATCACAGGACTCAACATATAGCATACTTATAGCTAAAATTTGTGGGGGGGGGGGAATTGTTTCTGTTTTTTGTTTTTTAATGCAAAACACCAATGTTTATTTAAACTGTATAGGTAGAAACATTTAAAACCCCTTAGGTAAAAAGTCAACAGGTACTTTGAATATTTTCAGGTCACCCAAATTCCCAACAGCTTGGTTCTGATGATTTACATGGAGTCTTGGTCCATCCCGGCCATCCAGGCCCAGCACAAGGCCATTGACAATCTAGCTTCTCTGCCCAGCCCCTAACCAGATGCCCAGTGTGCCAGTGGGAGCACCTGACACAGCAGTCCCAGGGAAACTCAGTGGCCTGTGACCTCCCATACCAAGATCTCATTGTGGGCTGATTTATGGCTAAAATTTGTTACAGCAAAAGGATACAAACAAAATTGGCAAAAGGAAGAGGCATATGGAGCAAAGCCTGGAGGAAACCAGGCAAAAGCTTTCAAGATTCCTCTCCCAGTGATGTCACAAAGAACATGCTTAATTTTTCCTGCAACAAGGGGTAGCAATACATGTGAAATCTTATCTACCAGGGAAGCTCCTTAGAGACTCAGTGTCCAGGACTTTTATTGGAGACTGGTCATGTAGGCACCCTGTGCCTAGCATGTACCAAAATTCCAGACTTCCAGAAGGAAAACAAGTATTCACATAAACTGCATTGTTTATACAACAGAATTGATGAGTGGCTCACTGTGCCACTATTATCAATTCTGTGAATGGTGAAAACCCTCCTGAAATCTAAGTTCCCAGATGCCAGCCAAGGGCCAACCTTGTGATCACACCTTTCAAAAGATAGCTGTCATACCTGCTACCTTAACTCTTTTCTGCACACTTACAAATTATATCTCCAGCCCTGTTGGCTCCTCTGAACTCTATGCCCCAAATGCCCAACTGCCTACTGGGTAGCTCCAATAAAATCTCAAAGATATTTCAGATTTGACATTATAGCTACCAATTATTGAAAATTTATTCTGCCCCTGGCAGTATTCTAAGCACTTTACATATACTAAATTGTTTAATCCTCAGAGCAGTTAAATGAAGTAGTATTTTTTTTCCTCCATGTTCTTTTTATTATTTTTTTTCCCCTTTGGTGGCTTGCTGGTATGGGGATCCAAACCCTTGACTTTGGTGTTATAAGCACTATGCTCTCCCCTGTGCGAAGTAGCATTATTATCTGCATTTTACAAATAAGGAAACTGAGGCACAGAGAGAGTTAACAATTTACCTCCAGATTATACAGTTAGTAATTTGTCGGACCAGGATTCAATCCCATTCAATTTGACTCCAAAACCCACATTCCTAGTGACTACTCAGTATTGTCTCAACATACTCAAAATCAAACTCATGATCTTTCTTCTCAACTCTGTTCCTCTTCCAAATTTTCCTATCTCTATTACACTCATCACCATCTACTCTTGGCAGGTAGGACACATCCTTAATAACTTTCCATCTCTCACCTCACTACCCCCCACAGCAGTTGGTCATTAAGTTATGTTTATTTTTCTCTTAAACATCTCTTGAATTTATTCAGATTTCTCCATATTCACCTTCACTAGGCTAATGTAAGCTACCATCATGTTGATCACTGCAATAGCTTATGCATTGATCCCTAATCTATGGACAATATGGACATAGTCAATCATCTAGGGATTGTAGGGTAACAAGAGAGAAGAAACCTGGGCCCCACACAGCCTTCACAGAGCCAATCTACCATATCAGCTTGGAACTTTTACATGACAGAAAAGTATATTTTTGTCTTGTTTAAGCTGCTGCTACTTTTAGTCTTTGCCAAATGCAGCCTCAGTTATCCTAACTGATAAAAAGTGTTTGTTCTTTATGGAACACATGCTCAGGACAGTCCACGGTACTATGCATTTGGAGGCAATATTATTTTTATATGAAAACAACACACATATTATGGAAAAGAATATAAAACTCAAAGGAATTTTTTAAATAAAATACAGGATCTCAAAGAAACGCAGTTTCCCACTTGTAGCGGGCTCTTTCTAGATCTGTTCCCAGAATCTCCTAGGTATCAGTTCACCCTTCTCACCCACTGTGGTGGTAAAGTTTGAGCATTTCTTTCTGGGGCACAGAGCTATTAGTACCTGAAAGCCACTCAGGCTCTCGCTCCCATCACTGATTAGGAGACAGTCAAGCAAATTAGATAAATTTGGTAACAAACATATTTCATGTGTAGCATTGCTTGGAATGGAAATATATTAAAATAGGGAGAACATATTAGATTCAGAAATACATATGGGACAAGTACTTGTAAGAGATTCCATATGGTGAGGCAAAGACAGAATCACAACTTACCAAGGCAGAAATCCACAAGCAGAGGCCTCCATGGGAACCAGAACAAGTGTAGGAAAACCTGAATTTTAATTGACCAAGGACCAGAGGCTCAGAGTGAACAAGTCTGAGAGTTAAAAACTCAAGGGGGGCCCAGTCGGAGAGTTTTACTTCCAGGAACTCAACCAGACTCTTATGGTAAATATTGGAGAAAAATCCCCTTGTGTTTCCATCAGGGGGAGAGGAAAAGGAACCATTTTGAAATACACCACAGCATTCTGTTTTACAAGCCCTTCTGTCAAGAGAAACTGCTGTACCAGAGCCTAAACTATTGCTGTTTTATTCAAGCCTAATCAGCCTAAGAGAAGGTAAATTTCCAACTCCAGTCCCCTGTTATCTATCATGTGGGAGAAGGGAATACCCAACTCCAGCCCACTCTAGCCATTCTGGCCCACCTAAGTGGAGGGAAAAAACTAAGAAGTAATTGTGAAGTTCACAGTTCAGAGTCACAGATTCACTAAAAGACTGAGATATAATCATAGGACGATAGAATGCTTCCTCTCTCACCATACTTTACCACCACATTACTAAAGGCCTATTTACAGAAGTTCCTTTTACCCAGTTCATCATGTGTGGCTATCAAGAGCAAATTACAAGACATAATAAAAGGCAAATAATAATAATAATAAAACAAACAAAAAAAAGTTTGAAAAGACTGAGCAAACATAAGAACCATACCGTATGGCAGGGATGTTGGAATTATCAGACCAGGAGTTTAAAACATCTATTATTAATAAGCTTTGATGTTTAATTTTTAAGTATCAACTCAACCGGGCCATGAGGTGCCCAGATATTTGTCAAACATTATTCTAGGTGTTTCTGTAAGAGTATTTTGGATGTCATTAACATTTAAATCAGTCGACTGAGTAAAGCAGATCTCCTTCCCTAATATAAGTGGATCTCATTCAATCAGTTTAAGGCCTTAGTAGAACAAAAAGGCTCACCCTCCCCTGATAATTCATCCTGCCTGACAGCCTTCAAACTGGAACATCAGCTTTTTTCCCTGCCTTTAGACTCAAACTGAAACATTGGCTCTTCCTGGGTCTCAAGCCTGCCAGCCTTCAGACAGAACTACATCATCAGCTCTCCTAATTATCAGAGTTTTGGACTCAGACTGAAAATAAACAACCAGCTCTCCTGGGTCTGCAGCTTGTTGACTCATCCTTTAGATCTTGAGATTTGACAGCCTCCACAATCACATGACCCAATTCCTTATAATAAATTATAAATTCATATATACATGTGTGTATATACACATACATATGCATACATATATATATACATATATACATATATATATACATATCTTCTAGTAGTGCTGTTTCTCTGGAGAACCCTGACTAATACATATGCTAAGAGCTCTAAAGGGTAAAGTAGACAGTATGCAAGAACAAATGAGCAATATAAACAGAGAGGCAGAAATTCAAAGAAAGAATTAAAAAGAAATGCTAGACATCAAAAACACAGTAACTGAAATGAAGAATGCCTTTGATGGGCTCATTAATAGACTGGACACAGCTGAGGAAATAATCTCTGAGCTGGAGGTTATGTTAATAGGAGTTTCCAAAATGGAAAAGCAAAGAGAAAAAAGACTAAAATAAAAGAAGGAACAGACTATTCAAGAATTGTGAGACAACCACAAAAAGTGTAACATACATATAATGAGAATTCCAGAAAGAGAGGAAAAAGAGAAAGGTACTCAAGAAATATTTGAAGCAATAATGACTGAGAATTCCCCCCAAATTAATGTCAGACACCAAAACACAGATCCAGGAAGCTCAGAGAACACTAAGCAGGACAAATGACAAAAAGAAACCCCACACAGGCATATTATAGTTAAACTGCAGAAAACTGGTAAAGGGCCTCAAAAAATTATTGTGTAATGTTGAATATACTAATTATCCTGATTTCAGCACCACATATTGCACCCAGGTATTGATATTCAACACTGTATCCCACAGATATGTACAATCAATTGTGTTTCAATTAAAAAGATGTTTTAAAAATTAAAGCATGGCTAAAAATAAATTAATAAATAAATGTAAATAAACTGCAGAAAATCAAAGATAATTTTAAAATCTTAAAAGAAGCCATAGGGAAAAGCCACCTCACCTATAGAGGAGCAAAGTTAAGAATTATATCAAACTTCTCAGAAGCCATGCAAGCAAAAAGAGAGTGAAGTGAAATATTTAAGATAGTGAGAGAAAAAAAAATACCAACTTAGAATTCTGTACCCTGTGAAATTATCCTTCGAAAGTAAAAGTAAAATAAAGACTTTCTCAGACAAAAAGATATTGAGGGAATTTGTTGCCAGTAGACCTGCCTTGCAAGAAATGTTAGGGAAGTTCTTCAGAGAGAAGGAAAATGATATAGGTCAAAAACTCAGATTTACATAAAGGAAAGAAGAGCACTGGCAAAGGAATAAGTTAAGGTAAAATAAAAACTTATTTTTCTTATTCTTAACTGATCTAACAGATAACAGGTTGCTCAAAATAATAATAATAATAATAGTGTATTTGATTATATATATTTATGTGTTTGTGTGTGTGTACATGCTTATGTATGATTATATATAAGTTAAATGTGCAACAGCAATGATATAATGGATGGGAGGGAGGAATTAGGATTTTTTTAATAAAAGGTACTTGCACTACCCTGTGAAGAGGTATACTGCTATTTGAAAGTGGACTTGAAATAGTTGTAAATGCATATTGCAAACTCTAGGATAACCACTAAAAAAATTGTTCTAAATGTATAACTAATATGCTAAGAATAGTGAAATAACAAAATCACAAAATGTTCAATTAAGAGAACAGAAAAAGATTGGAAGACAAAAATAGGAGTAAAGAACAAGGGCCATGTATAGAAAACAATAAAAAATATGAGGGTACTTCAAAAAGTTCATGGAAAAATAGAATTAAAAGATAACACAAATCTTTCCATGAACTTTTTGAAGTACCCACATATGGTAGATATTAATCTAACTAAATCAATAATCATCTTAGACATCAATGGTCTAAATACACCAATAAAAGACAGAGATCGTCAGAGTGGATCAGAAAACAAGACCCAACTATATGATGTATAAAAGAAACCCACTTTAAATATAAAGACACAGATAGATTAAAAGTAAAGGTATGGAGAAAGATATGCCATATTAACACTAATCAAAAGAAAACTGGAATAGCTATATGAATTTTAGACAGAGCAGACTTCAGAGCAAGAAAAGTTATCAGGAATAAAGAGGGGTATTACACAATGATAAAGGACTCAGTTCCTCAAGAAGACAACATAATCTTTAATGAGTATGCACCTAATAACAAAGTATCAAAATATATGAGGAAAAGCTGATAGAATTGGAAGGAGAAATAGATAAATCCACTACCATAGTTGGAGTCTTCAACACCCATCTATCAGAAATAGAAAAGTCCAGCAGGTAGAAAATCAGTAAAGCCATAGTTGAACTGAACAGCACCATTAACCAACTGGACCTTATTGACATTTCTAAAATACTTTATCGAACAAAAGCAGAACACACATTCTTCCCAAGTTCACATGAAACATTCACCAAGATAGGTGACATTCTGGGCCATAAAATACACCTTAACAAATTTAAAAGAATAGAAATCATACAATGTCTACTCACAGACCACAATGGAATTAACCTAGAAATGAGTAAGAGAAAGATAGCTGGAAAATCCCAAAATATTTGGAAATTAAACAACACACTTCTAAATAATACATGGGCCAAAAAAGAAATTCCAAAAGAGATTTAAAAATATTTTGAACTAAATGGAAATGAAAATACAATGTATCAAAATCTGTGGAGTCCAGTAAAAGGAGTGCTTAGAAGGAAATTTATAGCACTGAATGCATACTTTTAAAAAGAAGAAATATATGGGCTGGCCCATGGCTCACTTGGGAGGGTGTGGTGCTGATAACACCAAAGCCATGGGTTCAGAACCCTATATAGGGATGGCTGGTTAGCTCACTTGGGAGAGTATGGTGCTGACAACACCAAGTCAAGGGTTAAGATCCCCTTACCAGTCATCTTTAAAAAAAGAGAAGAAAGAAAAAGAAGGAGGAGGAGGAGGAGGAGGAAGAAGAAAAAGAAGAAGAAGAAGAAGAAGAAATGTCTAAAATCAATAATTTAAGTTTCCACCTTAAGAAACTAGAAAAGGAAGAGTAAATTAAATCCAAAGTAAATGGAAGAAAATAAATAATAAAAATATGAGCAAAGATCAATGGAATTGAAAACAAAAAATCGATAGAGAAAATCAACAAAACCAAAATCTGTTTCTTTGAAAAGATCAATAAAATCAGTAAGTTTCTAGCTAGGCTAACTGAAAAAAAAAAAAAAAGAAAGAAAGAAAAAGAAGACACAAATGACTAATATCAGAAATGGGAGAGGGGGCATCACTACAGGCCCAGTGAACATTAGAAGAATAATAAAGAAATATTATGAACAACTATATACCTACAAATTTGATAAATTAAATTAAATGGACCAATTTATTGTAGTTGATTTTCATGACCCTTTACCTGATCCTCTTCCCCCCCCCTCCCCTCCACACTACATCATATCTGTTCACTTGTCTTAACAAGTTCAAGGAATTGTTGTGATTGTTGGGTCTTCTTCCCGCCACCCAACCTTTATTAGTTTGTGTTTATTTATTTATTTATTTTAAGCTCCAACAAATAAGTGAGAACATGTGGTATTTCTCTTTCTGTTCCTGACTTGTTTCACTTAATATAATTTTCTCTAAGTCCATCCATGTTGTTGCAAATGGTAGTATTTCATTCTTTTTTATAGCAGAGTAGAATTCCATTGTGTAGATATACCACATTTTCCTTATCCACTAATCTAATGATGGACATTTGGGCTGATTCCAACTCTTGGCTATTATAAATACTGCTGCAATAAACATGGGAGTACAGGTATTCCTTCAGCATGATGATTTCCATTCCTCTAGGTATATTCCAAGCAGTGGAATAGCTCGATCACATGGAAGATGTATCTGTAATTGTTTGAGGAACATCCATACCATTTTCAATAAAGGCTGCAACATTTTGCAGTCCCACCAACAGTGTATGAGAGTTCCTTTTTCTCTGCAACCTCTCCAGCACTTATCGTTCTCAGTCTCTTGGATATTAACCATCCTAACTGGAGTGAGATGGTATCACAAAGTGGTTTTGATTTGCATTTCTTGAATGCTGAGTGATGTTGAGCATTTTCTCATGTGTCTGTGGCCATTCCTATATCTTCCTTTGAGAAATGCCTATTCAGCTCCTTTGCCCATTTTTTAATTGGGTTACTTGTTTTTTTGTTTGTTTGTTTGTTTGTTTGTTTTGCTGTAAAGTTGTTTCAGTTCCTTGTATATTCTGGATATTAATCCTTTGTCAGATGTATTTTTTCACATATTTTCTCCCACTCTGTTGGGTGTCTTTTCACTCTGTTAATTGTGTCTTTTGCTGTGCAGAAGCTTTTTAGTTTGATATAATCCCACCATTTATTTTTCTTTTAGTTGCCTGTGCTTTGGGGGTCATATTCATGAAGTCTGTACCCACTCTTACTTCCTGGAGTGTTTCCCCTATGTTTTCTTTAAGGAGTTTTATTGTTTCAGTATGTATATTTAATTCTTTAATCAATTTTGAGTTGATTTTGGTATATGCTGAGGGGTACGGGTCTAGTTTCATTCTCCTACATATAAATATCCAGTTTTCCCAGCACCATTTGCTGAAGAGGGAGTCTCTTACCCAGTGTGGGGACTTGGTGCCTTTGTCAAAGATCAGATGGCTGTAGGTGTATGGGTTGATTTTGGGGTTCTCTATTCTATTCCATTGATCTGTGTGTCTATTTTTATGCCAGTGCCATGCTGTTTTGGTTATTATAGCTTTGCAATATATTTTAAAATCAGGTAGTGTTATGCCTCCAGCTTTATTTTTTTTTGCTCAGGATTGCTTGGGTCAACAGTTATTTTCTTTTAGCATTTAAAAAATGTTGTGCCACTACTTTTCTGGCTTTTATTGGTTTAGTTGAGCAAAGTGTAATCATTTAAATTTTTTTTCTCTGGGAAAAAATTGACAAAAATGATACAATGGTTATCTCTGGGTGATGAGAATGAAGTGTGATTTTTATTTTCTTTTCAAAAAAGATATTTTTTCCCTATAGGTGGTACATTTTTTTCTCAGCCTACTTTCAAGATTTTTTTCTTTGTCTTTAGCTTTCAGAAATTTGACTGTAACATGTCTTGCTTTATATTTCACTGACTTTATCCTGTTTGAGATCTACTCAGTTACTTAAATCTGTAGGTATATTTTTCACCAAACTAGAAGTTCTCAGCCCCATTATTTCTTTACATTTTTTTTCAGTATTGCATTCTTTTTTTATTGGTTATGAATATTCATGATATACAAAGCTGATGGTCACCTCTCATGCCCAAGATGTGAAGGCCAGATGCATACTGGCAACATGCCCATTACCACAAATTGTGTTCATAGCTATGTCCCCCACCCAATTATCCCCAACCTCCCTCCCCATCCCCCTTTACCCCCTACTCCACTTTGTATCCCAAGGTATGTTCTCTCCCTCTGCAACATCAATGCACCACTGCTGTCTTTCTTTCCTTCCTTCTTTATCTCTTAGCTCCCACCTATGAGTGAGTACATTTGGTATTTATCCCTCAGTGCTTTGCTTATTTCATTCAACATAAGTTTCTGCAGGCTCATCCATGTTGTTGCAAATGGGAGTATTTCATTCTTTTTTATGGCAGAGTAGTATGCCATAGTGTATACATATCACATTTTCCTTATCCAATCATTCATCGATGGACATTTAGGTTGATTCCATGTCTTGGCTATTGTAAACAGGGCTATGATGAACATGGGAGTGCAGGTATCCCTATGACATGATGATTTCCATTCCTCTAGGTATATACCCCGAAGTGCAATTGCTGGATTGCATGGATTACACCTGTAGTTGTTTGAGAAACCTCCATACTGTTTTCCTTAGTGGTTGTACTAATTTACAGTCCCACCAAGAGTGCAGGAGCATTCCCTTCTCTCCACACCCTTGCCAGCATTTGTTATTCACTGTCTTTTTGATTATAGCCAGTCCAACTGGGGCAAGATGATATCTCAATGTGGTTTTAATTTGCATTTTCCTGATGACTAGTGATATTGGGCATTTTTTCACGTACCTATTGGCCATTTGATTTGTATGTCTTCCTTTGAAAATTGTCTATTCAACTCCTTTGCCCATTTTTTATTTGGGTTATTGTTTTGTTTTGTTTTGTTTTGTTTTTACTGTGTAACTGCTTGAGTTCCTTGTATATTATGGAAATTAGTCCCTTGTCAGATGCATAGTTAGCAAAAATTTTCTCCCAGTCTGTAGGTTGTCATTTCATTCTGTTGTTTCCTTTGCTGTGCAGATTTTTAGTTTGATATAGTCCCATTTGTTTATTTTTTCTTTTGCTGCTTGTGCTTTCGAGCTCATAATCATAAAATCTATGCCCAGACCTAGATCCTAAAATGTTTCACCCAAGTTGGTTTTTTGAGAAGATAAGTAAAATAGACAAGCTATTAGCTAGGTTAACAAAAAAAAAAAGAAGAAGAAGAGAGAAGACCCAAACAAGAAAAATCAGAAAAGAAAAGGGAGACATTGCAACCAATACCACAGAAATACAAAGAACCATTAGATACTATTATAAACAACAGTATGACAACAAATATGAAAACCTGGAAGATATGGATAAGTTTCTAGACACATACGAACCACTCAGACTGAACCAAGAAGAGATAGAAAACCTGAACAGACTAATAACAAGCAACGAGATAGAATTGGTAATCAGCAATCTTCCAACAAAGAAAAGTCCAGGTCTGGATGACTTTACAGCTGAATTCTATCAAACTTTTAAAGAGGAATTAATACCAATTCTCGTCAAACTATTCCAAAAAATTGAAACAGAAACTATTCTCCCAAACTCATTCTATGAGGCCAACATAACTCTGATACCAAAACCAGATAAAGACACAACAGAGTAAGAAAATTACAGTCAATACCTTTGATGAATGTAGATGCAAAAATCCTCAACAAAACATTAGCAATCAGAATACAGCAAGACATTAAAAAAATTATACACCATGATCAAGTGGGACTCATCCCAGATACGTAAGGATGATTCAACACATGCAAGTTAATAAATGTGATATGCCACATCAACAAAATCAAGGACAAAAACCATATGATCATCTCAATAGATACAGAAAAGGCATTTGACAAAATTCAGCATCCCTTCATAAAGACTCTCAGCAAATTAGGTATAAAAGGAAAGTATCTCAACACAAATAAAAGCCATATATGACAAACTGAACACCAATATCATGCTAAATGGGGAAGAGATGAAAGCTTTTCCATTAAGATCAGGAACAGAACAAGAATGCCCACTCTCACTACTCCTATTAAACATAGTACTAGAATTACTAGCCAGAGGAATCAGGCAAGAGAAAGAAATAAAGGACAGCCAGATGGGAAAAGATGCAGTCAACCTGTCCCTGTTTGCAAATGACATGATCCTACATATTGAAAAGCCTAAAGACTCTACAAAAAAAACTCTCAGAGTTGATAAAAAATTTCAGTAAAGTTGCAGGATACAAAATCAACTTGCAAAAATCAGTAGCATTTTTATAGTCCAGCAACAAACTAGCAGAAAAAGAAATCAAGAAAGCTAGCCCATTCACAGTAGTAACAAAAAAAAATTTTAAACCTAGGAATAAATTTAACCAATGAGGTAAAAGATCTCTACAAAGATAACTACAAATCACTGTTAAAAGAAATTAAAGAGGACACAAAAAGATGGAAAGACATTCCATGCTCTTGGATTAGAAGAATTAACATTGTGAAAATGTCCATACAACCCAAAGTGATCTACAGATTCAGTGCAATCCCCATCAAAATACCAATGATATTCCTCTCAGAAATAGAAAAAAAATCCTAAAATTCATAAGGAACAACAAAAGACACCAAATGGTCAAAACAATAAACAAAAAATAAAGCAAGAGGCATAACACTACCTGATCTCAAATTATACTGTAAAGGTTTGGTAACCAAACCAGCATGGGACTGGCATAAAAACAGACACTCAAACGAATAGAACAGAATAGAAAACTCAGAAATCAACCCACATACAGCTAACTGATCTTTGACCAATGCAACAAGAACATATACTGGGGAAAAGACTGCCTCTTCAATGAATGGTACTGGGAAAACCAGACATCCACATGTAGAAGAATGAGACTAGACCTGTACCTCTTGCCATATATCAAAATCGACTCAAAATGGATTAAAGACTTAAATATAAGACCTGAAACTACAAAACTCCTACAAGAAAACATAGGGGAAACACTTCAGGAAGTAGGACTGGGCAAAGACTTTATGAATAAGACCTCAAAAGCACAAGCAACAAAAGAAAATATAAACAAATGGAATTATGTCAAATTAAAAAGCTTCTGCATAGCAAAAGAAACAATTAACAGAGCAAAAAGCCAACCTATACAATAGGAGAAAATATTTGCAAACTATGCATCCAACAAAGGATTAATATCCAGAATATACAAGGAACTCAAACAACTTAGTAAAAAATACAAATAACCTGATTTTAAAATGGGCAAAGGAGCTGAATAGGCATTTCTCAAAGAAAGATATACAAAGGTCAACAAACACATGAAAAAATGCTCAACATCACTCAGCATCAGGGAAATGCAAATAAAAATCACACTGAAATAACATCTCACCCCAGTTAGATGGGCTATTTTCAAAAAGACAGAATAACAAATGCTGGCGAGGATGTGGAGAAAGGGAATGCTCCTACACTGTTTGTTGTGGGGACTGTAAATTGGTGCAGCCATTATGGAAAATGGTATGGAGGTTCCTCACATAACTATGGATAGAGCTGCCATATGATCCAGCAATTTCACTGCTAGGTATATGCCCACAGGAATAGAAATTATCATGTTGAAGGGATACCTGAGCTCCCATGCTTATTGCAGCTCTATTTACAATAGCCAAGAGTTGGAACCACCCTAAATGTCCATCCTCAGATGACTGGATAAGGAAAATGTGGTATATTTACACAATGGAATACTACTCTGCCATAAAAGAGAATGAAATACTTCAATTTGCAGCAATGAGGATGAACTTAGAGAAAACTGTGATAAGTGAAATAAGCCAGGCACAGAAAGAGAAATACTACATGTCCTTACTCATAAGTGGGAGCTAAATAAATAAATAAATAAATAAATAAATAAATAAATAAATAAATAAAAGATACAACAACCACAATAATACATTGAACTTTCAAAAGGAGATAGTAGAATTGAGGTTACCATAGGTGGGAAAGGAGGAGGGAGAGGGATGTAAGAGGAATTGGTAAAGGGCCACAAGAAACGATTACAATGTAAAATGTTGAATATACTAATTATCCCAATTTGACCATTACATATTGCACACAGGTGTTGATATTTAACTCTGTACCCCACAGATATGTACCACTAACTATGTTTCAACAAAAAATAATAATAAAAATAAAATAAACTGTGGTATGTACACACTATGGAATACTATTTGGTTTTTTTTTTTTTTTTTTTTTTGACTGGTAAGGGGATCACAACCCTTGGCTCGGTGTCATCTGCACCATGCTGAGCCAGTGAGCACACTGGCCGTCCCTATATAGGATCTGAATCTGCGGCCTTGGCGCTATCAGCATTGCACTCTACCGACTGAGCCACGGTCCAGCCCTTATTTGGTTATTTTTAAAAATTAAATCCTGACTTCTGGTGAAGATGACAGAATAGAAGCTCCCCAGCATCACTCTCTCCTACAAATCAACCAATTTACAACTATTAAAAAGCAACGACAGCAAGCTGGGGCTGCTAGAAGTCAGAGGAAGAGGAGAGACCTACGGAGTGCATAAAGGCAGGAGAAGCCATGATGAGAGAAAGAAAAGATTGCTCATGCCATTTTGAATCCTGGACATTTCGAATCCTGGCCACTTCAAGGCTGGAGCTGGGGAGCACATGGAGCAAGACCTGGCAAAAGCCACAACTGTGCCCTTTGTATGAAGTTGCTTGGAGGCAACAGGGGAGAAGAGGGCCTTGATGGCCCTCAGGCCATCAAGACCACTAACATGGTTCCTGTGGACCCACATAGGACCAAGGAGTCACAACAACTGAAAAAAGTAGTCACTCAGAGGCCAGTGAGTCAACACAAGGGACCAGAGCATGGCCCATCCCATGGGAAGTATTTGGACTGTGGGCAGTAGGGGAGATGGACCACTGGCAGAGCATTAGGGCACAGCATGGACTGCTGACCTGCCCCCCAATCAGCACAGGCCCACTCTGTGTAGACTGGTCAGGAATATAGAACTGCAGGGGAAGCAGTTTGCTGAAAGGGCTCAGGCCCAGACCACAGGGTCTCTACACAACCCAGATTCCTTGAACATAGTATAGACACACACACACACACACACAAACAAAAGAAACTAGAAAAATAGAGGAAAAACAAGTCCAAATAAAGCTGGAGAAGGTAATAAGGATAAGGACAAAAATAAATAAAATTTAAAAACAAAAGACAATGCAGAAAATCAATAAAAGCAAACACTGGCTCTCTGAAAAGATCAAAAACATTGACAAATCTGATAAAGCTTACAAGACTGACCAAATTATCAAAATCACGAGTGAAAGAGGTCATATCACTACAGAGCCTGAAGACAGTATAAGGATAATTAAAGAATACCTCAAATAACTCTATGCACATAAATTTAACAAATTAGATGAAACAGACCAATTTCTTAAATACCACAAAACACCAAAACGCATCCAAGTTGAAATAGATAACTTGAATAGTTCTATAACTTCTGAAAACCAAAATCTCCAGGCCCAGGTGGTTTTACTAACTAAGTCTACCAAACATTTAAAGAAGAAATCATTTTAATTCTGCCCAATATCTTCCAGAAAATAGAAGAGGTGGTAAACCTCCCAACAAAATTTATGAAGCCAGCATTACTTTAACTCTCAAACCAGAAAAAGATATTTGGGGGTGTGGGGACTACATACCAGTATTTCTTGCCATCATTAATGCAGAAATTCTGAATAAAATAGTAGCCAATCACATCTAGCAGTATATAAAAATAATAACTCACAACCAGTGGAGTTTACCCCAGGAATGCAAAGTTGGTTTAATATTCAGAAATTAATTGAAGCAATCTACCATATTAACAATCTAAGGAAGTAAAACCATATGATCATATTAATTGGTACAGGAAAAAGATTTGAAACAATAAAACATCCATTCATGAAAAACACTCTTGGCAAACTAGGAATAGATGGAAACAACCTCAACCTAATGAAGGGCATCTTCAACTATACTACAGTTAGTATCAGGATTAATGTTGAAAGATTGAATGCTTTTCTCCAAAGACTGGGAATGAGGCAGGGATGTTTGTGCTCACCATTTCTATTCAACATCATACTAGAAGTCTTAGCCAGTCCATTAAAGCAAGAAAACGTAAAGGAATAAATAAAACCTACTCATAGTCAACATGATTGTCTACAGAGAAAATTGTAAGGAGTGCATTAAAAAAATCTAGACCTAACAAGTGATTTTAGGAAGCCAGCAAGACACAGAGTCAATATTCAAATATCAATTACATTTCTACTCACAATGTATAATTGTAAACCAAAATTTTTAAATCAATGCTATTTACAATAACAGCTCAAAAAAATAGATATAAAGCCAACAAAACATGTAAAGAATGTATATGCTGAAAACTACAAAATGCTGATGAAAGATACCAAACACCTAATTAAATGGAGGGACACATACTATCAGTGGACTGGAAGACTTGATTTTTTTTTTTTTTTTTTTGACTAGTAAGGGGATCGCAACCCCCGGCACGGTGTAGTCTGCACCACGCTCAGCCAGTGAGCACACTGGCCATCCTTATATAGGATCTGAAACCGTGGGCTTGGTGTTACTAGTGCAGCACTCTCCCGAGTGAGCCACGGGGCTGGCCCAGACTAGACAAGTTTTAAGACGCCAGTTACCCCCAGACTGATATACAGATTTTTCTTTTTTTCATAGTACATTTTTTTATTGGTTATGAACATTCATGAGATACAAAGCTGATTGTCACCACTCGTGCTCAAGATGTGATGGCCAGATCCATACTGGCAGCATGCCCATTACTACAAACTGTGTTTATATCCCATGTCCCCCACCCAATTATCTCCAACCTCCCTCCCCATCCCCCTTTGCCCCACTCCACTTTGTATCCCTAGGTATGCTCTCTCCCTCTGGAAGTCCAACTTACCACTGTGGGCTTTTCTTTACTTCCTTCTTTCTCTCTTACCTCCCACTTATGAGTGAGTACATGTGGTATTTATCCCTCTGTACTTTGCTTATTTCACTCAACATAAGTTTCTCCAAGCTCATCCATGTTGTTGCAAATGGGAGTATTTCATTCTTTTTTATGGCAGAGTAGTATTCCATGGTATATATATACCACATTTTCCTTATCCAATTGTCTATCGAGAGATATTTAGGTTGGTTCCATATCTTGGCTATTGTAAACAGAGCAGTGATGAACATGGGATTGCAGATACCCCTTCAACCTGATGACTTCCATTCCTCTGGGTATATACCTCAAAGTGCAATTGCTGGATTGTATGGCAGATCTATCTGTAGTTGTCTGAGAAGCCTCCATACTGTTTTCCTTAGTGGTTGTACTAATTTACAGTCCCACCAACAGTGCAGGAGCATTCCCTTCCACATCCTCGCCAGCATTTGATATTATCTCTTTTTGATTGTAACCAGTCTAACTGGGGTGAGATTATTTCTCAGTGTGGTTTTAATTTGTATTTCCCTGATGACTAGTGATGTTGAGCATTTTTTCATGTACCTGTTGGCCTTTTGTATGTCTTCCTTTGAAAAATGTCTATTCAGTTCCTTTGCCCATTTTTTAATTGGATTATTTGTTCTTTTACTGTGTAGTTGCTTGAGTTCCTTGTATATTATGGATATTAATCCCTTGTTAGTGCATAGGTAGCAAAAATTTTCTCCCACTCTGTAGGTTGTTGTTTTACTCTATTGACTGTTTCATTTGCTGTGTGGAAGCTTTTTAGTTTGATATATTCTCATTTGTTTATTTTTTCTTTTGTTGCCTGTGCTTTCAGGCTCTTGTTCATGAAGTCTGTGCCCAGACCTAGTTCCTGAAGTGTTTCACCTATATTTTCCCTTAATAACTTTACAGTTACAGGTCTTATACTTAAGACTTTAATCCATTTTGAGTTGATTTTAGTATATGGTGAAAGATGCATGTCTAGTTTCATTCTTCTGCATATGGATATCCAATTTTCCCAGGACCACTTATTGAAGAGGCAGTCTTTTTTCTTAATGTAGGTTTTTGTTGCCTTTGTCAAATATCAGATGGCTGTAAGCTTGAGGGTTGATTTCTGTGTTCTCTATTCTGTTCCACTGGTCCAAGTGTCTATATTTATGCCAGTACCATGCTGCTTTGGTTAGTATAGCTTTGTAGTATAATTTGAAGTCAGGTAGAGTTATGCCTCCAGCTTTATTTTTGTTGTTGTTGTTCCATATGAATGTTAAGATTTTTTTTCCATTTCTGTGAAGAATGTCATTGGTATTTTGGTGGTGATTGCATTGAATCTGTAGATCACTTTGGGTAGTATAGACATTTTCACAATGTTAATTCTTCCAATCCAAGAGCATGAAATGTCTTTTCATCTTTTTGTGTCTTTAATTTCTTTCAGTAGTGGTTTATAGTTCTCATCATAGAGATCTTTCACTTCCTTCGTTAAATTGATTCCTAGGTATTTTATTTTTGTGTGTGACTACTATAAATGGGCTTACTTTCTTGATTTCTCTTTCTGTTAGCTCATTATTGGAGAATATAAATGCAACTGATTTGGGGCATTTATTTTGTATCCTGCAACGTTACTGAAATTATTAACTAGCTCTAGGAGTTTTTTGATGGAGTCGTTAGGTTTTTGTGTACATAGTATCATGTCATCTGCAAATAGGGACAGTTTCACTTCATTTTTTCCAATCTGGATGCCCTTTATTTCTTTCTCTTGACTGATTGCTCTGTCTAGTACCTCCAGTACTGTGTGGTGAGAGTGGGCATCCTTGTCTTGTTCCTGTTCTTAAGGGAAAAGCCTTCAGTTTTTCCCCATTCAGAATGATACTGGTGGTGGGCTTCTCTTAGATGATTTTGACTGTGGCAAGATACTTTCCTTCTATATCTAATTTGTGAGAGTCTTTATCATGAAGGGATGTTGAATTTTGTCAGATGTGCTTTTTCAGTATCCATTGAGGTAATCATACGGTTTTTGTCCTTGAGTTTGTTGAACAGACCAATAAGAAGCAAAAAGACTGAAGCAGTAATCAGCAATCACCCAACAAAGAAAAGCTCAGTTCTCGATGGCTTTACAGCTGAATTCTATCAAACATTTAAAGAAGAATCAATACGAATTCTGCTCAAAGTATTCCAAAAAATTGAAACAGAAGCCACTCTCCCAAATTCATTCTATGAGGCTAACATAACTCTGATACCAAAACCAGACAAAGACACAACAAAAAAAGAATATTATAGGCCAATATCTTTGATGAATGTAGATGCAAAAATCCTCAGCAAAATATTAGCAATCAGAATATAGCAACACATTAAAAAAGTTATACACCATGATCAAGTGGAATTCATCCCAGGGATGCAAGGATACTTCAACATATGAAAGTCGATATACAGATTTATTAAAATACCAATTGAAATTCCAGCAGGATTTTTTGTAGATATAAACAAACTTGTTCTAAAATTTATTTGACAAATCTTGAAGAGACAAAACTATAGTGATGGATAACTGTTCAGTGATTGCCAGGGTCAAGCAATGAGAGAAGGGTGTGACTATAACAGACCTGTGCATGGGGTTATTAAATAGACAGGAATAGGAGTGAAAAACAGAAGTTATTCCTCAATAATAGAGGGGGAGAATAAACAACAGATAAGGACAGAATGATCTTTCTTCAAGGTTTGATCATGGCAACAGTCAGGGTGACAAGAGAATTAGAGCAGGGGCAAAAGGAAAACTTATGGAAACCCAGCAGATTACCATGGTAAGCTCTGACCAGGCCACTCTTGGTGATAGAAACAAAAGAGCAGCAGCTGTGCTGGACAGTTGGCTCAGTTGGTTAGAGCACGGTGCTGATAACACCAAAGTCAAAGGTTTGGATCCCCATCTCGGCCCACCACCAAAAAATAAAAAAAGAGTACCAGCTAAGCTGGCTAACAAGAGAGCCAAGACTGGCTGCAGAGAGGCCTATGAAGACAAAAAGATAAATGGGCATCTTGGTCTCTATTGCTCCAGAGAGTATGCAGGAAAAAAGGGAATTCTTCTATTGAGTATGGTCATGGCAATTGCTGATACATATATTTCAAGAATTAGAGTGGGCCAAGGAAGGCAAAGGATGCTAATAGGGTCATCCCTGGGAGCTCCTTTTCCACTTCATCCCAGTGATAATCTCCTGGGTAGACTCCTTATAATTATGTCATAACTCCTCCACTCCTCACCACCAATCATGCACATCTGGATGGTGGCTCCAAATGATAGGGAAAGATGTGCCATGTTAGATAACCTGCACTCCAAAATGAATTTGCCAGTTAGGAGACCTACTAGAATGTTTGGTGGACCTTTCAAGACTCCTTTTAGGAACTTAGGTCCAAGGAAGTCAAGATGAAGAGGTGAGAATAAAGGGGAAATGGCCTGGCCTTTTACAAAGGGACCACATCCTCAAGGAGAAGTGGAAGAAATGTCTGGGATCTGTTGATGATATAGGGCCCACAAAGCAAGGGGAACTAGATAAATGCCAAAGAACTATTTAAAGATGCAAGGGGAAGTGATGAGGATAAAGGATCTTCCAACTTTTCTTACCTTTCTTTGAAGGAGTAGCTATTTTCTTAAACTGTGACTGCTTCTGAGTACCAGCACTCATTACAAATAAACATTGAAAGTAACTCTGTTTTTAAAGTGTATGTTCTTAATCTTTCTCTGCTTACAGGTAAGGAGCTAGATCTTCTAAGTATAAGAGCTCTGACACTGATTTCGGGTTGTGTGCAAAAGCACTGGAAACTAATTGGGTTAAAATTAGTGTTCAAAGGCTTTGAAGTGTCTAAATTAATCCTTTGGGAAGGCACCTCTTAAGCAAACAATAATATTTAATTGAGAACACAACATTTTCATTTTTAATATTATTTAGGAAACTGTTTTTTGAAATTCTTTTTGAAATATGTGTGCCTGACCTAAAAGGATTCTATGCATGGAAAGTTACAAAGTTATAAGCACTACCAGTTCTGCTATGCTCTGTGAATATCAAAGTTTATTGAAGTTGAATAATCTTGTGACAATTAAAGGGAAGAGTTTTCAGAATAAGGTTGAGAAACTTTGTATTTTGAGCATACATTGTTCTTTCAGAGAAATATTTGGCTTTATTGGGACCGAGCTAGCAGTATGTCAACAAGTTGTGTAATTTTCATAATTTGGGCATCGATTTTTCTTTTGAAGAAAGATATGACCTTGCTGGACTGAAGCTCATAGTACTTCAATAGCAGAAAAAAGGGAAAGATCCATTAGTGATAACATGCTCTGAGCTGAGGCTTTTAACAGTTCTTTTCCAAGGCTGAAGTCCTTAATATTTTTCTCCCATCTGAGCCAATTTTAAATCTTAGAGGTTACTGCTTCTAAACTGAGAAGAGGTTACACAATTCCCATTTCTTTGGTAAAAGTCCTATATTGAGTTAGTCTTAAAAATTTACATTTACACATTGACAACTAGAAACTTTCACACTAAAACCCTTTTCTTTAGACAAAACAAAAAAACATATGGCAAAATCTTCCTAGGTGCATAAGGGTTTTTGGATAGGCTTTAATTCTTGAAAAGTGACTCCATGTTTCATCCCTGTAGTGAACAAACAATAATTTCTACATTTCTATCCCCAATTCAAAATTGGGGATACAGTCATAGCATATTTAGTTCTATTCAAAAATATGCGTATTTGCACCAAACTTGGAATGGCTGAGATTCTCTATAGCTATAAGTTTCTCAAGTTTTCATTTGCTTTAATGTGGAAAAAAAATACCAGCCTCAATATATGTTGAATATGTCTGAAAATTATTTGGAATGGTGTTCAGAGTTACCTGGATGTATTAAGAACATGAGACTAACTGTAATGTGCTGTACTCTAACTGTGCTTTTGTCTTTTGTGAGTTGGTTTTCATGAAGCACTGTCAATACTGTGAAAATTACAGGAGCTTATAGAAATTGAGCCACATGAGACTAGTCGGTGGATTTTTTAATTGTCATTATTTGGCACATTTCCATTACAATTCTTGATAGTGTATTTTCTGCAATTTCTGACTGGCTTTGAAGGTTCTAAAATAGGACAGCATAGAAGCCATACAAGGCAACAAAAAAGGCAAGGCCCTATGAAAAATTGAAGTTCAGTGCTCAAACTGCCTGTAACAAATAAATGAGCAGAAGCACCAGTAAAGAAAAACATGAAGAAAAAAAAGAAACAGGCTGAAGTCTTGAGGCTCAGTGGGAAAAAACCAAGACTGTTTTGGCAAGTGGGAATAAAATCTGGAGGAGTGTTTTAGTCAAAACCTCACAAGCCAGTGTTTGCTTAGCTCTCCTTTTAATTAACCTCCATTAAGAGCATAGGAACTCTGTTTTGATACTGGGTTCCCTATGTCCTCAGAATCCCCTGAGGCTCCATGGGGAGGAGGTTAAAATTTCTTTCTGGACAGCTAATTCTGTGTTCAGGTGGTGTGGTCATGAAGGATCATCTGAACTTGTATGCTTTGAAGCCTATTTTGTCAAGGGGCAAAAAGGAAGTGGACATTTTTGAAGCTCAGAACAGCATTGCAATTTAAACACATGGTTTGATATGACAATATGCAGCATAATACATTTGAATTAGTGGAAGAATATAATAAAAGAACATTAACGATGATAGCACTATTGAAAAAGGAAAAGAGAACAAATTCTTTTTTAAAAAATAAAAAAGATGACTGATAAGGGGATCCCAACCCTTGACTTGGTGTTGTCAGCACCACGCTCTCCCAAGTGAGCTAACCGGCCATCCCTATATAGGGATCCGAACCCGGGGCCTGGATGTTATCAGCACTGCACTCTCCCAAGTGAGCCATGGGCTGACCACTAGAGAACAAATTCTTTAAATTTCTCACAATAGAACTAGGCAAGAAAGTGAGGCAGGACAGAATAGGGACACACCCCAAGGAGGATGCTCATAAATACTCAGACCAGATCAGCACTGCCTGCCCCTTTGCCTGGCAGTTAATGAACCCATAATGCTCTGATGGCAGCTTAACCACCCTACCAATAAGCATGCTACACCTAGAACTTTGCAGATTCCAAAAAACTGCCCCATCTGCACTCTAGGAAGGACAACAGTGCAGATGACCTCCATACGACCTTCCACCTATGAAGTTAGACCAGAAAGGACAAAGTTAAAGGGAAGTGACTCTACTGCACATGACTGGAAACTTCAGAAACTCAGGAACGCATGACAGGAAGCTGATGCAACTTCACATCGACCTACTAGGGCTTACTTACCTTAGATCCTCTCCCACGGCTGAATATTCCTCCCCTTAGTTAGGACAGAGAAACACCCCTGTCCCAGAACAACATATAAACCCTCCCCTTAGGAATCCACAGAGCGGCTCTCATTTTCGAGGCCACCCACACACACGGTGCACATTTTCTCTTCACAATAAAATCCTATTGTTTGAGTAGGATTTTACTCAATCTATCCCCCTTCCTTTTCTTTAGCTCAGCAGGTGCTTACCATGTTGTGGACTTCAATTGGTCCCATGAAATGTTCTCCTTACATGGTTTGACCAAGAACCTAAAACCCACTGTCTGGTTTCAGCATTGGCATGCCAGGCAGGGGATAAGACCTATAATATTGACAGAGACCCCCAACTCAGTGAGTACTTCGTTCCTGCCACCTCAGGATCATGTCTAGAGTCCATTCCTGGCCACACCGGTGCCCTCACCCACATTCCAGGCCCTGGCAGCCAAGCCTCTCCATGTAGACCCGATCCCAGTTCTTGCCATGCTGCCACATTCCATGGCCACAAGGGGCCCTCTTTCCCATCCTTCTTCTCACCTACTGGCCAGGGTGTACAGATGGTAGGGCAGTCCACAGGTCACATGTTTGGTGTGGACCATGCGTTTGGCACAGTCCAGACTAGCCAGCCAGAGGTAGTGCTCCAAGCCCGGACCCCATGCAGCTCAGCATCCTGGCTCCCGCTGAACCCTAGAGGCCCTGCCACGGCGGAGACCATGATCCCCATATTCCCTTACATGCTGCCAGCACTTTCCCCTTTCTTTACCCATGCTGGGCCTGGACTCCTGGGATGTGGGTGGTCTCACGTACCTCCCGCCAAAGGAGATTGCTGCCTTGTGACTTCAACCTTTGCTAGAGACCTTTGGAACTATCTAATACATCAGGTTTTGGGCCAGGAGATCATGCTTTTTTTTTTTTTTTTTTTTTTTTTGGTGAGACTGTCCAGAGCTTGAGCTGGGCCTTGTGCGATCTGCTCTGAAAAATGGATTCCCCACTTACCAAATCCTGAAATTCCCCAGTGTCACTTTATTTCAATATTACTATACCACCTAAGGTGGTGTGGGATCTTAGTCCCCTGTCCAAATACTCCCACACACACCTCATCTATTTAATTCCCTCCAGCACTGCCACATTGATGACTATTTCCACTGGCAGTCCAGGACCCAGACACACCATTTCCCTAGGGACCCTCTGCTGCTTGAAGCCCTCACTTTTAAGTTTCTTGTAATACCTTTACTGTGGAAGGCCAACTGGTAATTAGCCCATTTCGTCTCCTATGCAGATGCCTAGTCACCTAACCTTATTGTTGGGCACCAATTTTACCAGGAGAGAAAGAAGTTCACTACAGGGGATACCCCTACTGGTACCGTAGGGATGAGAGGGTGAAGTTTGAGACTTCCCTGACTTAGAGACAAGGCCGAAAGGGGCTTACCTGGAAGGGACACCTTCTGGGGAGCCCTCATTCATAAATAGGAGGGGACACCCACATATTTACCAAGGTGACAAGTACACCAGAGGAGGGATGCCTGCTCCCAGGTGCATGATTCTTTTCTTCTTCTTTCTCTCTCAACCACTCGCCCAAGAGATAGGGGACAAAATGGAAAATACTCTCTCAATCCCTGGGTGGCCACCTTTGGGATGCATATTAAAGAACTGGAGCTACTTTAAGCTAGATGGTCTAAAAAAGAAAAAGCTCATATTTTTCTGCAATGTGGCTTGGCCCTAATATAAGTTAGATGATAGAGAACAATGGCCCCAAAATGACTCTCTAAATTACCACACCATCCTACAATTGGATCTCCTATGGTGCAGGACCCGTAAGTGGACTGAGGTCCCATATGTCCAGGCCTTTATTGTCTTATATCAGGATCCAAAACTAAAAAGAAATTTTCTAATTTGCTATGCAGGAATCCAAACGAAGCCTATCCTTTCCACCTGAGACCAACATCCTTGATGACACCCTTTTAAATAGTGGCACTCAGGCTCAGGAGAACTCTCTGTCTGAACACCCCACCTGCAACCCCAGAAAGAGGAGACCCAAGAGAAGCCAAAAACTCTTCCAAGGGCCCCATTATACCTCCATATCTGAGCCTAGGATGCCTGGCTCCTGAAGAACCAGGAGATTCCCCCCTTCTCCATCTATCCCAGCTCCCTTGTACCCCTCTCCCCCAGAAGGCACTTCCTGGGTTAGCCCCACTGGAACTACTTAGAGTGGAACTCCATGCCACCAACCCTCCTCAATTGGCCCTCTTCATGAAGTAACAAATGGCAAAGGCACCATAAGAGTTCATGTACCACTCCATGCCACCAACCCTCCTCAATTGGCCCTCTTCATGAAGTAACAAATGGCAAAGGCACCATAAGAGTTCATGTACCTTTTTCCATGCCTGACCAGGCCCAGTGCAAATGAGACTTGGGGAGATTCTCGGAGGACCCCAAGAATTTTGTAGATAAATTCCAGGTTCTAAGTATGTCCTTTGAACTCTCATGGGAGGACATTCAGATCCTTCTATCTATTTACTGCACTCCTGAGAAAAAGTTATACACTTGGAGTTCAGCAAGGGCACATGTCAATCAGATGGCAATAGATGAGCCCCACACCCATCCACTGGGGGAAACTGCCCTCCCAGACCAGGATCTTAACTGGAATTATCAGTGAAGTAGTCAGGATTTGTGGACCAGGGACCATATGATTCATTGCCTTTTGGAAGGTATGAAAAACTGCACTAAAGAGCCAGTTAACTATGAAAAGGCCAAAGAGATAATCGAAGGGAAGGATGATAATCCAGCAATCTTTCAGGGAAGACTGATGGAAGCATTTAGAAAATATATTAATCTAGACCCAGCTACCCCTGAGGGACAAACCCCCTTGGGACAACATTTCATAAGCCAGTCTGCCCCAATATATGGAGAAATTTACAAAAATTTCATCTGGATCACAGACCCAATGGCCCAATTATTAGCCGTAGCATATGGGGTGTTCAGTAACTGAAATGAGACTGAGATAAAATTGGAAGACGAGCAAGAAGGGAGGCAGGCCCAATTAATCGCTCTAGCTATAAATAGCACCAGGCAGCCTTGAGGACCACTGGGAGAACAAAGAGGCAGATGGCCTCTGGAAGGAAGAGGGAAGGCAGACCTGCTTCGACTGTGGTAAGCCAGGGCACTGGGCCAAATCCTGCTGGGCTCCCCCAAGAACCCCAAGAAGGGGCCTACCAACCCAAAAACTTCCAGGTCCCTGTCCTGCTTGCAGGGACCCCATCCACTGGTGACAGGAATATCCGATGTCCAAAGCAGACAAAGGAGTCCTGCACCAGATGGTGGCCCTGGAGGAAGAAGACTGATGGGGCCCAAGGCACAAACATCCCCATAACAACAGAAGAGCCTTGGGTGGTCCTCAATCTGGCAGGTAAGCCAGTCAGTCTTTTACTTGATACAGAAGCCACATTCTCTGTTTCAAATAGCCATTCTGGGCCTCTAAATAAAAGGCATAGTTTGGTCATTGGTATTGACAGAAGCCCCAAAGCCCATTTCTTTACCCACCCTTTAACTTGCCAGATGGGGACAATGCTCTGAGGTGAGTGGGAAAGCACCAAGCCATCTGGGAAGGCAGCTCCAAGGAGAGAGTACTGCTGCCCAGCCCAGTGCGCACAGAGTGGGGAGACATCCGGCAAGGGAGGCGGAGACTCGGCAGAAACCACATACCCTGTGGGGCCGTCACTGTGTGATCCAGCAGGTAGGCTTCACTGCAGGCACCGGGCTCGATCCCCAGCCCCGCCTAGTGCGCTCGGAGAAGGGAGACGTCCCGCAGGGGAGGCGGGAACTCCACGGGGACCACAATGCTGCCGTGGGATCCAGCAGCCCGGCCCAATGTGTATGGAGCACAGAGACGTCCAGCAAGGGAGATAGAAGCTCCGTAGAGTCCACACACCCTGCGGGGGGGCCGCCGCCGTGAGATCCAGCAGCAGGTAGGCTTCACTGCCACCACCCAGCTCCATCCCAAGCCTGGCCTAGAGCACACAGAGCAGGGAGACATCCTGAAGGGGAAGGGGAAGCTCTGCAGAGACCACACGCTCTGTGGTGCCTCAGTGCATCCCAGCAGCCCGGGGCAGAGCACACGGAACAGGGAGAAGTCCAGCACGGGAGGGGGAAGCTCTGCAGAGACCACACACCCTGCAGTACTGCCCCGTGATCCAGCACCCAGCAGTGTCCAAGCTGACCAGAGAGGTGGCTCCCAGGAGAGGCCCAAGACCCAAGGCAACCACACACACAGGGCACTAGAGGCCAACTGAGCAGTCACAGAGGTAGCCATGCCAAATTGGCAACCACAGCAACATCTTAGTTAGTCAATAGTGTCAAACCTGTGGACTGTAAAACCCCCTGGCACAATGAATAAACATCAAAAAAAAGATACCAGAAATACAAAAAATCAAGAAAGTACACCACCAAAAGTTAATAAAACTCAAGCTCTAGATCCTATAGAACAAGAAGCCCTTTGAGATGACTGACAAGGAATTTCAAGTGATAATTCTAAGGAAACTGAATGAAATACAAGAAAACACAGCTAGACATCATGATGAAATGAGGAAAAGTATACAGGATCTGAAAGAGGAAATGTACAAGGAAATCAATGTCCTGAAAAAAAATGTAGCAGGACTTGTGGAACTGAAGAAGTTATTCAGCAAAATAAAAAACACAATGGAGAATTTAACGAGCAGGCTTGCGGAAGTTGAAGAGAGAACCTCTGAACTTGAAGATGGGCTGTTTGAAATAACACAAGCAGACCAAAAAAAAGAAAAAAGAATCAAAGACATTGAAGAAAATCTGAGAGAGATACCAGACAACCTTAAGCACTCAAATATCCGAGTCATGGGTATTCCAGAAGGGGAGGAAAAAGGAGATTGCATTGAAAACATATTCAACAAAATAGTGGCAGAAAACTTCCCAGGTATAGGAAAAATCACAGATCTTCAGATCCAGGAAGCTCAATGATCTCCAAACGTATTCAACCCAAAAAGGTCTTCTCCAAGACATGTTATAATCAAATTGGCAAAACTCAAAGATAAAGAGAGAATCTTAAAAGCTGCAAGAGAGAAGCGTCAAATCACCGATGAGAAGGCCCCAATCAGGCTAACATCAGACTTTTCATCACAAACCCTAAAAGGTAGAAAGGAATGGGATGATATATTCAAAATACTAAAAGACAGAGATTGCCAGCCAAGAATACTCTACCCTGCAAGGCTATCCTTCCAAAATGAAGGGCAAATAGTATATTTCTCAGACAAACAAAAACTGCGGGAGTTCACCACCACACGACCACCCTTACAAGAAATTCTCAAGGGAGTACTGGGTTTGGTAACTGAAAAATAACTACCACTGCCATAAAAACCCAACAAAAATCAAAACCCACTAGTACAATAAAAATGGCATTCATGAAGAGAAAACAAACAAACAAAAATGCTATCTACAACCTAAGGAACCAACAAACACAGAAAACAAACAGTAAATCAGAAAGCAAGGAACAAAAGACACCGAAGACAACCAAAAAATCAATAAAATGCTAGGAATAAATCAACACATTTCAATAACAACTCTTAATGTAAAAGGCTTAAATTCCCCAATCAAAAGACACAGACTGGCTGCCTGGATTAAAAAGGAGGCCCCAACTATATGCTGCCTAAAAGAGACCCACCTCACCCTTAAAGACTCACAAAGACTAATAGTGAAAGGATGGAAAAAGATTTACCATGCAAACAGAAAAGAAAAACGAGCTCGAGTAGCTATTCTTATATCTGACAAAATAGACCTTAAACTAAAAACTATAAAAAGAGACAATGAGGGACACTACATAATGATAAAAGGACTGATCCATGAAGAAGACATAACAAACATAAATATGTACGCACCCAATGTTGGAACAGCCAGATTATAAAACAAACTCTATTAGACCTAAAGAAGGAAATAGAAACTAATACCATAACAGCAGGGGACCTGAACACCCCACTGTCAATATTGGACAGATTATCTAGGCAAAGAATCAGCAGAGAAACACAAGATCTAAACAGTACTCTAGACCAACTGGACTTGGCAGATATCTACAGAACATTCCATCCAACAACCTCAGACTATTCGTTCTTCTCAGCAGCACATGGATCATTCTCCAGGATAGATTACATATTAGGTCACAAATCAACTCTCAACAAATTCAAAAAATTGGAATTATCCCCTGTATTTTCTCAGACCACAATGGATTAAAACTAGAAATTAATAACAAACGAAACTCTGGAAACTATACAAACACATGGAAATTAAACAGCATTCTACTTAATGACATATGGGTTCAAGAAGAAATCAGGCAGGAAATCAAAAAATTTATTGAAACTAATGAAAATAATGATACATCATACCAAAACCTGGGGGATACTGCAAAAGTAGTATTAAGGGGGAAATTTATTGCATTAAATGCTCACCTCAGAAAAATGGAAAGATGGCAAGTGAACAACCTAACACTTCACCTTAAAGAACTAGAAAAACAAGAACAATCCAAACCTAAAGTTAGCAGATGAAAAGAAATCATTAGGATCACAGCAGAACTTAATGAAACTGAAACCTAAAAAACAAGGCAAAAGATCAATAAATCAGAAAATTGGTTTTTTGAAAAGATAAATAAAATTGACAAACCATTAGCATTGCTAACAAAAAAGAGAAGAGAGAAGATTCAAATAACAAAAATTAGAAATGAAAAAGGTGATATTACAACTGATTCATCTGAAAAAAAAGGAATCATTCGAGACTACTATAAACAACTATACGCCAACAAATTTCAAAATCTGGAGGAAATGGATAAATTTCTGGACAAACACAAGCTCCCAAAACTGAACCATGAAGATGTAGAAAATCTGAACAGACCAATAACAATAAAGGAGATTGAAGCTGTTATCAGAAAGCTCCCAACAAAGAAAAGCCCAGGACCAGATGGATTCGCAGCAGAATTTTACCAAACATTCAAAGAGGAATTGACACCAATTCTTTACAAACTATTCCAAAAGACTGAAACAGACGCAAATCTCCCAAACTCATTCTATGAAGCAAACATCATCTTGATACCAAAACCAGGTAAAGATATAACCAAAAAATAAAACTACAGGCCGATATCCTTGATAAATATAGACTCAAAAATCCTCACTAAAATACTAGCAAACAGAATACTGCAACACATACTTAAAATTATTCACCACGATCAAGTGGGATTCATCCCAGGGATGCAACATTAGTTCAACATATGCAAATCAATAAATGTGATACACCATACTAATAAAGTCAAAAACAAGGACCATATGATCATCTCTATAGATGCTGAAAAAGCATTTGATAAAATTCAGCATTCATTCATGACAAAGACCCTCTATAAGTTAGGTATAGATGGAAAGTTTCTCAACATAATTAAAGCCATATATGATAAACCCACTGCCAATATCATCCTGAATGGGGAAAAGCTGAAAGCTTTTCCTTTAAGAACAGGAACTAGACAAGGATGCCCACTCTCACCACTCCTATTCAACATAGTGTTGGAAGGACTAGCCAGAGCAATCAGAGAAGAGAAGGAAATAAAGGGCATCCAGATTGGAAAAGATGAAGTCAACCTGTCCCTGTTTGCAGATGACATGATCCTATATATCGAACAGCCTAAAGCCTCTACAAAAAAACTCTTGGAGTTGATAAATGATTTCAGTACAGTAGCAGGATACAAAATCAACATACAAAAATAAATATCATTTCTATTCTCCAATAATGAACATGCAGAAAGAGAAATCAAGAAAGCCTGCCCATTTACAATAGCCACCAAAAAAATAAAATACTTAGGAATTGAGTTAACCAAGGATATGAAAAATCCCTATAATGAGAACTACAAACCACTGCTGAGAGAAATTAGAGAGGATACAAGAAGATGGAAAGATATCCCATGCTCTTGGATTGGAAGAATCAACATAGTGAAAATGTCCATACTACCCAAAGTGATATACAAATTCAATGCAATCCCCATCAAAATTCCAAAGACATTTTTCTCAGAAATGGAAAAAACTATCCAGACATTTATATGGAATAATAAAAGATCACGCATAGCCAAAGCAATGCTGAGCAAAAAAATAAAGCTGGAGGCATAACACTACCTGACTTTAAGCTATACTACAAAGCTATAATAACCCGAACAGTATGGTACTGGCATAAAAACAGACACACTGATCAATGGAATAGAATAGAGAATCCTGAAATCAACCCACACACTTACTGCAATCTGATCTTTGACAAAGGCACCAAGCCTATACTCTGGGGAAGATACTGCCTCTTCAGCAAATGGTGCTGGGAGAACTGGATATCCATATGCAGGAGAATAAAACTAGACCCATACCTCTCACTGTATACTAAAATCAACTCAAAATGGATTAAGGATTTAAATATACATCCTGAAACAATAAAACGTCTTAAAGAAAACATAGGAGAAACACTTCAGGAAATAGGACTGAGCACAGACTTCATGAATACGACCCCAAAAGCACGGGCAACCAAAGGAAAAATAAACAAATGGGATTATATCAAACTAAAAAGCTTCTGCACAGCAAAAGAAACAATTAGCAGAGTTAAAAGACAACCAACAGAGTGGGAGAAAATATTTGCAAAATATACATCGGACAAAGGATTAATATCCAGAATATACAAGGAACTCAAACAACTTTACAAGAAAAAAACAAGCAACCCAATTAAAAAATGGCAAAAGAGCTAAGTGGGCATTTCTCTAAGGAAAATATACAAATGGCCAACAGACATATGAAAAAATGCGCAACATCACTCAGCATCCGGGAAATGCAAATCAAAACCACACTGAGATACCATCTCACCCCAGTTAGGATGGCTAAAATCCAAAAGACTCTGAACGATAAATGCTGGCAAGGTTGCAGAGAAAAAGGAACTCTCATATATTGTTGGTGGGACTGCAAAATGGTGCAGCCTTATGGAAAATGGTATGGCGGTTCCCCAAACAATTGCAGATAGATCTACCATATGACCCAGCTATCCCATTGCTGGGAATGAATATACCCTGAGGAATGGAAATCATCAAGTTGAAGGTATACCTGTTCCCCAATGTTCATCGCAGCACTCTTTACAATAGCCAAGAGTTGGAACCAGCCCAAATGTCCATCATCGGATGAGTGGATATGGAAAATGTGGTCCATCTACACAATGGAATACTACTCAGCTATAAAAACGAATGAAATACTGCCATTTGCAACAACATGGATGGACCTTGAGAGAATTATATTAAGTGAAACAAGTCAGGCACAGAAAGAGAAATACCACATGTTCTCACTTATTGGTGGGAGCTAAAAATAAATAAATAAATTCACACACACAAAAAAAAAAAAACCGGGGGGGGGGGGGGAAGAAGACATAACAACTACAATTCCTTGAAGTTGATACGAGAAGCAAACACAAAGGACATTGTTGGGTGGGAGGGAGGAGAGGGAGGAAGGTTTTCGTAATGGGCCACAATAATCAACCACATTGTATATTGACAAAATAAAATTTAAAAATAAATAAATAAATACAATAACTTTCCCGATGGGAAATTTTATAATCTCACACTCCTTTCTGGTAATTTCTCATTGCCCAACCCTGTTGGTAGGCTGCAACTTCATGGAGAAGGTAGGACTATCCATACGATATGGCTTGTTGCCTCCCAACTCAGGATCTCCTGGACAAAATTAAAACCAAAGTAGCCCCCCAGTTTTGGGACCAGGTTATCCCAGGAAAATCCATGCCTGTGGCTCCAATAACCATCACTTTGAAGGATGGAGCACCCCACCCACACTGAAGATAATACCCTATTCCACCAGAAGCTAAGGCAGGGTTACAGCCTACTATAACAAAGTTCCTACAAAATGGAATTCTAATTCCTTGTGAGTCACCCTGCAATACACCTATTTTTCCCATAAAGAAAATAAATGGAGAATACTGCCTACTCCAAGATTTATGTGCTGTTAATGAGGCAATAATATCCATACACCCCATCATCATCAACCTTTACAGCCCACTGTCTCATATCCCTGAGGACTCCTCATTGTTCACTGTCTTGAACTTAAAAGATTGGGTTTTTGGCATCCCTCTAGCAAGAGAGTGCCAATACCTCTTTGCCTTTGAATGGACTGATCCCGAGGGGGTGGTGACCAGTACAGCAGTACACCTGGACTGTCCTTCCGCAAGGGTTCAAGGATAGTCCCCACTTGTTTGGTCAGGCTCTCAGACGAGACCTGAGACAGATCTAATTTATGGAGGAGGCCATCCTCCAATATGTAGATGACATTCTCATCTGCAGCCTCTTAAAAGAGGTGTCAGACTCAAGCACAGTGCAGATTCTAAATTTTTTGGAAAAAAAGAGGCTACAGAGTATCCTTGAAAAAGGCCCAGATTGGGGCCGGCCCATGGCTCACTCAGGAGAGTGCGGTGCTGATAACACTAAGGCCATGGGTTCGGATCCCATATAGGGATGGCCGGTTCGCTCACTGGGCTGAGTGTGGTGCTGACAACACCAAGCCAAGTGTTAAGATCCCCTTACCAGTCATCTTTTAAAAAAGAAAAAGGCCCACATTAGTGAACCCTAGGTCAACACAGACTGTCTGATGATAGGAAAAAGGCTGTATTGTGCTTGTCTCCCCAACCATCAAAAAGCAGTTGTGCTCCTTTCTGGGGATGGCTGGATTTTGCAGAATTTGGACACCAGGCTTTGAGGTTATGGCAAAGCCCCTATATAAGGCAACTGGGGGACCTGAACAAGAACCCCTAATTTGGACAGAGGAATTACAGTCTGCCTTCAATAATGTTAAATGAGCCTCGATGGAGGCCCCTGCTCTGGGGCTCCCTAACTTACAAAAACTGTTCACCGTATATGTGGCAGAGAAACAAGGGATAGCCTTGGTTGTCCCAACCCCAAACCTAAGGGACACTCCCCACCTTGTGGCCTATTTTTCAAAACAATTAGACTCAGCATCACAGGCATGGCCAGCCTGTCTTGGGGCTGTCACTGCCACAGCTCTGCTAATACAGTAGGCACATAAACTGACCCTAGGCCAAACTAAGGAGGTACTAACTCCCCATCAGTTACAGGGAGTCCTAGAAGCTAAAGGACATCACTGGCTGATGGGGGAAGGCTGACTAAATATCAGACTCTGTTGTTGGATACTCCTGAAATTATCCTAAAAGATTGTCAAACCCTCAACCTGGTTACTCTGATGCCCCTAGAAAGTTCTGAGTTGACTCACTCATGTATAAAGACCATAGAACATGTCTTCACCCATAGACCTGTCCTAACAGATATCCCCTTGAAAAACCCCGAACTAGGGGCTTCTGGTCAAGATGGCAGAATAGACAATCCCCAGCATCATTCTCTCCCACAAATCAACCACTTTACAACTATAAAAAGCAATGACAGCCACGCTGGGGCCTCAGAGGAGGAGAGACCTATGGAGTGCATGAAGACAGGAGAAGACATGACGAGAGGAAGAAAGGATCACTCCCACCATTTTGAATCCTGGCCACTTCCAAGATGCAGCTGATGAGCACTCAGAGCAAGAGCTGGCAGAAGCTGCAGCTGTGTCCTTCATATGAAGTTGCTTGGAGGTGACAGGGGAGAAGAGGGCCTTGGTGGCCCTCAGGACAGCTAGACCACTAACAGAGTTCCTGTGGACCCACATAGGAGCAAGGAGCCACAACAACTGAAAAAAGGAGCTACTCAGAGGCTGGTGAGTCATTGCAAGGGACTTGTGCACAACCCATCCCATGGGAAGTGTTTAGAGTGTGGGCAGTGGGGGAGACAAGCCACCAGGGGAATACTGGGTCACAGCACAGACAGCTAATCTCCCCTCCAATCAGCACAGGCCCACTCCATGTAGACTGGTCAGGAATACAGAACTGCAGGGGGTTAGTTTGCTGAAAAGTCTCAGGCCCAGACCAGAGTTTCCACACAACCCAGGGGTACTGGACCTCACAAGACCCAGAAGTCAACAATTAAAATCTGAGCTGCACAAAAAGTCTTCCCCAGGGAATCAGCAGCAAAGCAGCAATTTAGCTCAACTACAGGGCTCAAATGCTGGTCCCAGCAGGAAGTTCCTCCATTTTAGAAGTAAGCAAAGGACAACAAATCAGTTCCAGTGCAGAGTTTAAGTGGTGGGAATGGCAAATAATCCAACACAGAACTGAAAGAAAAAATCAAAATACCCACAGATCAGAACAAAGTTTGATGTTAACTACTAAAGGTCTAACACAACCAAAGAACACCTATAAAACCTAGAAGGGCTGGAAGACCCCTGGGCTCCCACGTCAGGGAGCAGGGACGGCTGGGGGCCTCAGCCATGCCCCCTCAACACCCGCAACCAGCCCAGCAATTACCACTAACCTGCTGCAGAAAGCACCCCGGACTCACGAGCTGGGGTGATGGAGGGCCAAGGGCCTTGGCCACACACCCCCAACACCCGAAACCAGTCCAACAATGACCACTGAGCCACCACAGGAAGTGCCCTGGGCCCCCAAGCTGGGGCAGTGGTGGGTCAAGGGCTTCAGCCACACCTCCCTGACGTCTGCATCCAGCCCGGCAACAACCAAGCCACCACTGGAAGCCCCCATGTCTCCCCTGCAGGAACGAGGGGGATGCCATGAGCCTCAACCATTCCCTCCCTCCTTCCTCCTTCTCCCACCCTATTTCCTTTCCCCTTCTCTTCTTCCTCTCTCCCACAACTATTCCACAACATCTTAGATTGTAAAAAAGTAATAATAATAATAAATAAATAAATGAACTTTTTAAAAAAAAGAAAACCCTGAACTTAAATGGTTTACTGATGGGAGAAGTTACACTGAATCAGAAATATGGAGGGCAGGTTATGTGGTGGTAAGCCTACACCATGTTATTGAGGCCTGACCTCTCTACCAGGAACCTCTGCCCAAAAGGCAGAAATCGTTGCCCTAAGCAGAGCATTAATTCTGGTGAAAGACCACATTGTCACTATTTACACAGACTACAGGTATGCTTTCATGGTCTTACATGCCCATGCAGCCATCTGGAAAGAAAAGGGGCTTCTAACCGCCAAGCACCCCCCATAAAACATGGTACTGAGATAAACAACCTAAAGGAAGCAGTCAAAATGCCAAGAACAGTGGCAGTCATGCACTGTCAAGGACATCAAAAGGGAGAATCCAATCTAGCTAAAGGAAACTCTTTTTGCCCACAAAAAGCTAAGCAGGCCACCTGGTTAAAACTTGAAATGGCCTATATCCTAGGCCTGAACTACCTGACCATTTCCCAACCTACTCTCCTCAGATGTAACATGGACACAATATCAGGGAGGGACCCAGAGACTAAATGGCTGGTATCAAGTCAATGACAAGTATGTAATTCCAGAACAAATACAATGGAAGGTAATTAAGAGACTACATGAGTCCACCCACTTCAGGCAAGACACACTGACTGTCCTGATACTAAAGTCCTTCTGTGGCAAGGGATTGGTCCTTACTATTAAACAAGTCACCAGGATTGCCCCACTTGTTCCCTAAACAATCCCAGGTGGGAGGCCTTAGACCTCGTACCAGCCCACACAACACTGGGGCACATACCCAGGAGAAGACTGGCAAATGGATTTTACCCAAATGCCAGACAGGTGGGTTTATGTATCTATTGGTATTCCTGGACACTTTCACAGGTTGGATTGAGGCCTTCCCTACAAGGACTGAAAAGGCACTGGATGTGGTAAAATATCTCCTGAGGGAACTCATACCTAGGTTCGGATTCCCTGAAGCCTAAAAGGTGATAACGGGCCTTCATTTGCAGCCCAAATAACTCAAAAGATCAGGACTTTGCTTGGCATAGCTTATAAGCTACATGCCACATGGCACCCCCAGTCCTCAGGAAAACTTGAAAGGCTAATCACACCCTAAAGAAAACTACAGGTAAGCTCTGCCAAGAGACTTCCCTTCCTCGGACTCAGTATTACTTATTGCTCTTTTGAGGATACAGGTAGCCCCAAAAGCCAATCTCCATCTGAGCCCATATGACGTGCTATATGGGAGCCCATTTTAATTACTGACCTCCTTCATGATCCAGAGGTCACATTAGCCATAAAACATTATCCATGTGGGAACAGTCCAAGACTCTAATAAAAAGCATGGCAACCAGGTGTTACCCACACCTTTCACATCCCTGCCTATGTCAAAAATCCAGCCTGGAGATCCGGTCTTGGTCAAGGTCTCGGAAGAAGGTTCCCTTCATGATCAATTACAACCCAAGTGCAATGGACCACATCAGGTGCTCCTTACAACCTCAAATGCTGCAAAATTGTCTGGAATAACTCCTTGGGTTAATTTATCCAGGATTAAGCCTTATCCCAACCTAGCCCAGATGAAGGAGACAAAAACAACTAAACCCCAGCCAACCACACTTGTGAGCCATTGGAAGACCTCAGATACCTCTTTGGAAAGACCACATCCAGATAAGTCCCGGATGATTTGGTTTATATTACTGTTTTTTCTTTTGATTGCTTTCTCGGTCCTCTTACTTCATCTGTGCTTATGTAAAGAAACTCCCCCACCTGGGAAGGCCTTCTTTTGCCCCCATTGGGTTTGATGTACCCTTATAAAATAGAGGCTTTTTATTCTGCTGTTACTCCAAGGGGACTTCTAAGATTGCACCTAGGAAGAAATAAGCCTCCTTATGAAATAAATCAGCTAGGGTCCAATCCTTACAGCTCCCCAAATCAAATACAATGGATAAGGCCAGCACACTTCCTTTTCTCTTTGCCCTTGTCTACCTGCCCTTCCCTGTGGCTGGAAGTAATACCAATCCATTGTTCCCTTTGGCATATCATGTTCAGGGATTTCTTAGAAACGCCTCCCACAATGCCTCCTGTTGGATTTGTGTGGGACAGAGGTCAGCCGTGGCCCTCCCAGCCCCTGCTGGTCTTTGGGCCACCCAACCCTCCTATGTCTTGACCTGGACCTCTAACCTCTGGAAACCCAGTTGGTCCTCCCAACCCCAAACCTCTGCAAAAAAATTTCTTCAGTAAGGCAAAAGGGGACCTTTTAGGAGACTACAGGGACCCTGAGCCAATTTTATCCCTATCAGAGGGGCACTCTTCAGGGACATTTCCATCCTCCAAAACACCATTTTTCCATTTTGTCTTAAGTCCAACCATAGGGAGGAAAAACACTGGGACAACTACTTGAATCAGGCTGCCTCACCATCTTTGAGGTCACAAAACCACTCAGGTACTTTACCAGGCCACCAGGTCAACTTTTATGTTTGACAGGGTCAGAGACCCCCCCTAACTCAGCCCAATAACTTCACATGTCAAGGAAATTGCTCCACTTAAACCTCTCAATATTGCTGGGGATGACCTAAGATAGGCCAGAATGGGTTCTTTCATAACATTTATCACCATTGTTGCTGCCACATGATTAGTCACCAGCCCTGGATTCCTTGGGACTACACTAGAAACACCCTATTTTAGGAAAATGAAAATCAAATGATTGACCATCTCTCGTTGTCCCCCCCTCCTAGCTATGATGCTTGCAGCCACCTTATATACAGGGGAGACAGGAAAAGAGGGAACCCCTCTTGAAGGAATTCCCCTTTTTAACATATCCATAGAGACCACTTTCCCACCCTCAAGAGGGATTTACTTCCTTTGTGGTCACTCCACCGATTTTACTTTGCCAAATAATTGGAGAGGAATCTGCTCCCTGGCCTATCTGTCTCCCGATGTTTCTCTCCTGGATAAAAATCAATCAATCCCTCTTCTGAAAGTAAAGCCTATCTGACTAAATAAAAGGGGGATAATTTTCCTTCCCTTATTGGCTGCCCTTGGAATAACCCTTGGTGTAGGGACCAGGGTAGGTACAGGTGTATCAGTAATCATCTCAACAGAGTGAGTCTTTACCAATTTAAACCTAGAACTAAGTAGGGCTATTGAGGAAGTGGCTCAGGCCCTCAATACCTTAAATTCTCAACTTCCTGGCTGCAGCAGTGCTCCAGAATCAGCAGGCCTTAGACATATTAACTTCAGCTCAAGGAGGAACCTGTGCCTTGGTACAAGAGTGTTGCTTCTATGTAAATCAGTTGGGAGTCATATAAGATAACAATAGAAAATTACAAGACAGGGCCACCAAGCTTAGAGAACTAGCTTTGGAGGACAGAAGTCCTTTGGGATAAAATGGAAATCATTTTCTTGGCTAATCCCCTTTTTGGGACATTTAACCACCACCTTTGCTCTCCTATTTATTGCCCCTATTGTGATTAAACTCTTCCTCTCATTTTTCTCCTCTAGAATAACTGCTATCCAAAACAGCATCATGTTGCTTCAAGGATAAGGACGCTTGTGGCTCTCCATACCTGAGCCTTCTCTGGGGTCACTCAACAGTCTAGCTAGAGAGTTTTGCTCCCAGGGACAGGCAAGGACAATTGCCCTGACCAAACAGGAAGTAGCTACAGAAGAACAGGATCTACACCCCTCTGCAACCCAAAAAGATTTATGGGAGCAAAATCTCTCAGGGAGGAATTGAGGCAGAACAGAATAGGGACACACCCCAGGGAGGCTGCTCATAAATATTCAGACAAGATCAGCACTGCCAACCTCTTTGCCTGGCAGTTAATGAACCCATAATGCTCTGATGACAGCTTAACCAAGAAGCTTGTGTGAAGGTTAATTCTAGATGTCAACTTGGTTAGATGAAGGAATGCTGAGAAACCTAGTAAAGCAATCTTTTCAGGTGTGTCCATGAGGGTGTTTCCAGCAGAGATTAGTATGAGAGTCTGAGTGGCCTGGGTGTGAAAGACCCACCCTCAGTGTGGGTGGGAACCATTCAATCCACTGGAGGTCCAGAGAGAACAAAAGACCGAGGAAAGAGGTAAAGCTCTCTCTCTCTCTATCCACTGGAGCTGGGATACACTCTTCTCTCCTGTCCGTGGACATCAGAGCTTGAGACTCTTCAGCTTTTGGGTTCCAGAACTTACACCAAGGACACCATCAGCTTCCCTGGTTCTGAGGCCTTGGACTTGGACTGAGCCACGCTATCGGCATCCAGTTTATAGACGGCCTATCGTAGGACTTTTCTTCATAGCCACGTGAGCTAATTCCCCTAATAAATCCCTCTCATATAATTATAACATATCCTATTAATTCTGTCTCTCTGCAAAACCCTGACTAATACAGCATGCTACAACTAGAACTTTGCAGATTACAAAAAACTGCCCCACCTGCACTCTAGGAGGGACAAAAGTACAGACGACCGCCGTATGACCATCCACCTATGAAGTTAGACCAGAAAGGACAAAGTTAAAGGGAAGTGACTCTACTGCACATGACTGGAAACTTCAGAAACTCAGAAACGGGGCCGAGCCCGTGGCGCACTCGGGAGAGTGCAGCGCTTGGGAGCGCAGCGACGCTCCCGCCGCGGGTTCGGATCCTATATAGGAATGGCCGGTGCACTCCCTGGCTGGGTGCCGGTCACAAAAAAGACCAAAAAAAAAAAAAAAAAAAAAAAAAAAAAAAGAAACTCAGAAACGCATGACAGGAAGCTGATGCAACCTCCCGTCGACCTACTAGGGCTTAATTACCTTAGATCCTCTCCCACGGCTGAATATTCCTCCCCTTAGTTAGGACAGAGAAACACCCCTGTCCCAGAACAACATATAAACCCTCCACTTAGGAATCCACGGAGCAGTTCTCATTTTCGAGGCTGCCTGCACACATGTTGGTACACATTTTCTCTTCACAATAAAGTCCTATTCTTTGAATGTTCCATCAGTCTATCCCCCTTCCTTTTCTTTTGCTGAGCTGTAGACATTGATTGGCCCCGTGAAAGGTTCTCCTTACACAGTTTGACCAAGAACCTAAAACCTGCTGTCTGGTTTCAAAAGGATTTGAAGTTAAACTGGAAACATTAACATGAACTCTCACTCTTAAAAAGCTTTCACCTCATCACTAAAATTATTCAAACTGCCTCTCCCTACCAACAGTTGTCATGCAGAAAAATCTAAACTACCCCTAGCCCCCAGATATTGTACTTTTCTCTGCCAAATAGAATCAGGGTTCCTCAGGTGGTAAACAGAAGAAAACAAAAATGCCTAGAATAAATCATAAATCATAAATCAAGGATGCATTCACAAATGTTTGTGAGGCATTAAAAAAAGACAGACAAATTTTAAAACTACATATTGTTTGACTCAATAGTTCTATGAGGAATTTATCTCACAAATATACGTAAACATTTATAAAAGGAAAAGAAATTCACTGCAACAATGTTTGCAGTAGAAAATGTTGGAAACAACCTAAATGTCCATCAATAGGGGACTGGTTAAATAAATTGTGGTGTATGCATACAATGGAATACTATAAAACCATCAGGAAAAGAAGTAAGAGTTCTATGTGCATTTAAATGAAAAATCTCTGAGATATATTGTTAAATGGAAAAAGCTAAATGCAAAGCAGTGTGTATAGAATGCCACCACTTTTGTGAGAGTGGAGGATATATAAGCTTGAATATGTCTATAATATCTCTTAAATAATGTGCAAGAAATTGGCAACAGTGGTTGCCTCTAAGGAAAGATACTCAGTAACTAGGGAACTGGAGAGTGAATGAGACTTACTTTTCAATGAATACCTTTTTGTACTGCTTGATATTTTTGTTATCATATGCAAGTATTACTTTTTTTAAATACACTTAAAACATGGGTTTTTAATATGACAAAGATTCTAGTCTAGAGATATCTTCCAATAATGAAATAGTAACAACCTGACACTAAAATAAATCTTTATAGCTTTGAGTCCATGATATCAGCTAAGGCATCTAAACCCCTCTGAAAATAATTATTCGTTGATGTTCCGTGTCCTCTTCATCCATTTTCAAAGCCAGCAGCTTTGCCGTATAATTTGGTAGTGTAATGCCTCTGGCTTTATTTTTATTTTTATTTTTGCTCAGGATTGTTTTGGCTATTTGGGGTGTTTATAAATGTCAGGATTGTTTTTTTCCATATGAATGTTAGGATTTTTTTTTTCTATTTCTAATTCTTGGGGGGGGGGGACCATGAAACAAGTCTTAGTACATTTGAAAATACTAAGATCATAGAAAATATGTTCTCTAACCACAATAACAGAAGGAAATTTAGAAAAGTCACAAATGTGTGGAAATTAATCAACACTCACCTAAATAAGCCATAGGTAAAAAGAAAAATCACAGGGAAACTAGAGAGTACGTTGAGATAAAAATCAGAGCACAACATATCAAAATTTATAGGATGCAGGGCTTAGAGAAAAATTTACACTTGTAAACATCTATATTAAAAATAAGAAAAATCTCAAATAAGTAATGTAAACTTCTACCTTAAGAAAATAGAAAAATAAGAGCAAACTAAACCAAAAACAAATGTAAGTAGAAAATAACAAAGATTACAACAGAAATATATGAAATAGGGAATTAAAAAACAATAGAGAAAATCAACAAAATCAAAAGTTGATTCTTTTAAAAGATCAATAAAATTTGTAAACCTTATCTAGACTGACCAAGAAAAAAGAGAGAAGACTGAAATTACTCAAATCAGAAATAAAGCAGGGGCATTATTACATTGTCATTATGGGTTTTTGTAGTGGTAAGATTTAGTTTCTTTCTCTTTCTCGTTTGCATTTTTGTTCAGCCAGTGGGTTTTGCTCTTTCTTGTGTACTTGTGGTAGTGATTACCATTCTTTGGATTCCAGAGGCAGGATCCTTGAGAATTTCTTGTAGAATTGGTTATGTGGAGGTGAACTCCCACAGTTTTCATTTGTCTGGAAAATACACTATTTCTCCCTCATTTCTGAAGGATAGCCTTGTTGAATACAGTATTCTTGGCTGGCAGTTTTTTTTTTTATTTTAGTATTTTGATTATATCATCCCATTGTCTTCTGGCCAATTTTCTGTTGAGTTTCTGCTGAGAAGTCTGCTGTTAGTCTGATGGGGGCTCCCTTATGGGTGACTTGATTCTTTTCTATTGCTTCTTTTAAGAATCTCTCTTTGTCTTTGAGCTTTGCCAGTTTGGCTGTAATGTGCCTTGGAGAGGATCTTTTTGGATTGAATCTGCTTGGGAATCTTGGAGCATCCTGGATCTCAAGGTCCATGTCTCTCCCTATACCTGGAGAGTTTTCCATTATTATTTCATTGAATAGGTTTTCCATGCCTTTTCCTTTCTCCTCCCCTTCTGGAACACCCATGATTTGAATGTTTGTGTGCTTCAGGTTGTGTGCTAGCTCTCTGAGATTTTTTCTTCATTTTTTAAAATTCTCTTATTCCTTTTTTTGTCTTCCTACCCAGACAAAAGTGTTATTTCAAAAAGACTATCTTCAAGATCAGAAATTCTTTCTTCTGTTTATTCTCGCCTGCTGCTTAAGCTCTCAGTTATGTTTTTTTATTTCATTGAGTGAATATTTCAGTTCCATGAGTCCTGCTTCACCATGCTCTTTTTCCTGCTTCTGGGTGGAGGGGACCGTCCTCAGCTCCTGCCTAGGACCCCAGCCATGCTCTCTTGACTCTCTATTTCTATTTCTAATGCATATTACAAAGTGAAAGAAGCCAATGTGAAAAGGCTATATACTATATGATTCCAAATATATGACATTCTAGAAAAGGCAAAACTATGAATATAGTAAAAGAAAAAATCAGATATTTCCAGGATTATTTTTAAGGAGGGAGGGATAAATAGCCATAATACAAAGAATTTTTAGGATGGTGAAAGTATTTTGTATGATTCTATCATGATGGATACATGTCATTATGCATTTGTCAAAACACATAGAATATAGAACACCAAGAGTGAACTGTAATGTAAACTATGGATTTTGGTTGATAATAATGTGCCAGTGTTGGTTCATCAATGGTAACAAATATTCCACTCTGGAAGAGGATGTTGATAATGGGGGAGGGCAGGGTGTGTGGGAGGACAGAGGATATATGGGAAATCTCTGTACCTTAAACTCAGTTTTGCTGTGAACCCAAAACTGCTCTAAAAAATAAAGTCTACTAAAAATAAAAATAAAGTCTATTTTTTTTTTAAATAGATTGAAGCTGTTATCAGCAGTCTCCCAACAAAGAAAAGTCCAGGACCAGATGGCTTCACTGCAGAATTCTACCAAACTTTTAAAGAATTAATAACAATTCTCTATGAACTATTCCAAAAGTTGAAACAGAGGCCATTCTCCCAAACTCATTCCATGAGGCAAACATCACCCTGATACCAAACCCAGACAAAGATACAACAAAAAAAGAAAACTACAGGCCAATATCCTTGATGAATATAGATGCAAAAATCCTCAATAAAATACTACTAATAGAATACACATAGACAAAATTATACACCATCATCAAGTGGGATTCATCCCAGGGATGCAAGGTTGGTTCAACATATACACCACATCAAAAATCAAAGACAAAAACCATATGATCATCTCTACAGATGCTGAAAAGCATTTAACAAAATTCAACATTGATTCATGATAAAGACTCTATAAATTGGGTATAGAAGGAAAGTTTCTCAACAAATTAAAGCTGTATATGACAAACCCACTGACAATATCATCCTGAACAAGGAAAAATTGAAAGCTTTTCCCTTAAGAACAGGAACAAGACAAGGATGCCCTTTCTCACCACTCCTATTCAACATAATGTTGGAAGTACTAGCCAGAGCAATCAGAGAAGAGAAGGAAATAAAAGGCATCCAGATTGGAAACGATGAAGTCAAACTGCCCTGTTTGTGATGGTATGATCCTATACAGAGAAAAGCCTAAAGACTCTACAAAAAAACTCTTAGAGTTGATAAACGAGTTCAGCAAAGTTGTAGGATACAAAATCAACACACAAAAATTAGTAGCATTTCTATACTCCAACAATGAACTAGCAAAAAAAGAAATCAAGAAAGCTACCTCTTTTACAATAGTCACCAAAAAAATAAAATACCTAGGAATAAATTTAAACAAGTATGTGAAAAATCTCTATGACGAGAACTACAAACCACAGTAGAGAGAAATTAAAGAGGACACAAGAAGATAGAAAGATATCCCATGCTATTGGATTGGAAGAATTAACAATGTGAAAATGTCCATACTACCCAAAATGACCTACAGATTCAATGCAATACTCATCAAAATTCCAATAGCATTTTTCTCAGAACTAGAAAAAACAATCCTAACATTCATATGGAATAACAAGAGACCACGAATAGCCAAAGCAATACTGAGCAAAAAAAATAAATAAGTAAAGTGGGAGGCATAACACCACCTAACTTTTAACTATATTACAAAGCTATGGTTACCAAAACAGCATGATACTGGCATAAAAACAGACACACAGACCAATGGAACAGCATAGAGAATCCAGAAGTCACCCCATGCACCTACAGCCATCTGATCTTTGACAAAGGCACTGAGACTACACATAGGGGAAGGGACTACCTCTTCAGTAAATGGTGCTCAGAAAATTAGACAATCATATGTAGAGGAATGAAAATAGACCCATACTTCTTACCATATACCAAAATCAACTCAAAATGGATTAAAGAATTAAATATACATCCTGAAACAATACAATTCCTGAAACAAAACATAGGGGAAACAGTTCAGGAAGTAAGATTAGGCATAGACTTTATGAATACAACCCCAATAGCACAGGCAACAAAGGAAAAATAAACAAATGGGATTATACCAAACTAAAAAGCTTCTGCACAGCAAAAGAAACAATTAACAGAGTGAAAAGACAACCAATAGAGTGGGAGAAAATATTTGCAAAATATACATCTGATAAAGCATTAATATCCAGAATATATAAAGAACTCAAACAACTTAACAGCAAAAAAACAAGTAACCCAATTAAAAAATAGGCAAAGTTGCTGAATAGGCATTTCTCAAAGGAAGATATATGTATGTCCAACAGACACTTGAAAAAATGCTCAACATCACTCAGCATTTGGGAAATGCACATCAAAACCACTTTGAGGGGGCCGAGTCCGTGGCGCACTTGGGAGAGTGCCGCACTGGGAGCACAGCAACGCTCCCGCCGCGGGTTCGGATCCTATATAGGAATGGCCGGTGCACTCACTGGCTGGGTGCTGGTCACGAAAAAGACAAAAAAAAAAACCACTTTGAGATATCATCTCACTCCAGTTAGGATGGCTAATATCCAAAAGACTGAGATATTAAATGCTGATGAGGATGCAGAGAGAAAGGATCCCTCCTATCCTGTTCATGGGACTGCAAAATGCTGCAGTCTTTATGGAAAATGGTATGGAGGTTCCTCAAACAATTACAGATAGATCTACCATATGACCCAGCTATTCCACTGCTGGGTATATACACAGATGAACGGAAATCATCACATCGAAGGAATACCTGTAGTACTCCCATGTTTATTGCAGCACTATTTACAATAGCCAAGAGTTGGAACCAGCCTAAATGCCCATCATCGGATGAGTGGATAAGGAAACTGTGGTATATCTACACAATGGAATACTACTCTGCTGTTAAAAAAAAAAGAATTACTACCATTCACAGCAACATGGATGGACTTAGAGAAAATTATGTTAAGTGAAATAAGCCAAGCACGGAAAGAGAAATACCACATGTTCTCACTTATTTGTGGGAGCTAATAAAAATAAATAAATAAATATACAAACAAATAAATGGGGTGGGGAAGAAGACATAACAATCACAACAATTCCTTAAACTTATTAAGACAAATGAACAGATATGATGTTGATGGTGGGGGGAGAGGGAGGGAGGAAAAGGAGAAATTGGTAAAGGAACACAAAAATCAACTACATGGTACATTGATATATTAAAATTAAAATTAAAAGATAAATTAAATGGTCTAAATACACAAATAACAGAGATTGACAGAATGGGAGAAAATGACCCAAATATTTGCTGACTATAAAAAGCTGACTACAAACATAATGATAGAGGTAAATTGAAAGTAAAAATAAGGGAAAGTATAGCATGTAAGTATTAATGAAGAGAGAGTGGGAGGATTAAATGAACAATGGAACGACACGGTAAGAACCTCCAAAAATCTGCTAACCATAAAAGCAACAAAAACACTTGCAAAAATTGCCAAAATCAACTTTTTCACAACTTTCAAAGTTCAAAAGGGCATGCCAACAATGTGAGAAGCCTTAATTGAAGAAAATGACAGAATCTGAGCAAGAATATTGAGCTCTGTGAGACTTTAACTGGCTCTATTCCCATCACCATCTCTCCAGCTCCATGGTAGCCTTGAAAATCAATAGCCTCACAATCATTGTAGCCATGGAAGCCAGCAGCTTGGTAGCCAACAGGTGGTACAGATTGGTTTTGCAGCTCCCCAAAAGCCCCATCCCAAGTGCATTGTCACTATTTCACCTGTCTGGACATTCTCTGGAAATCCCAATCACGGGATTTGTCTTCATTTGACCTGACTCAGACCTCTTTCAGTATGTAGAGCCTATTCCACAAGGTGTTTGTACAAAACAATTAGCAGTGATTATTAAACATTACAGCTGCCTGAGATGTGGATCATGGTGGGGCAAACAAGCTTACCAAAATACTTAAAATGAAAACTTAGAAAATGAGATGTTCATAAGAGGCTTTGAAAAGCTCCAACACATTCCTGGGAATCTAGAAGGTCATGTGCATGTGTATAGCTGTGTGAATGTCCAGGAAAAACGTGAGAAGTCTGTAATCTATCACCTCTGGCTTACCTTGAGATTCTGTGCATGCAGAAAGCGAAGGCATACAGTGTCGTAAAGAGTCTGTTGGAGTGTTAAAGATATGCCCAATGCACAGAGCCCCTCATCCAAATCTGGGAAATTTGTCTTTCCATTTGTTTGTGTCTTTCTTTCATCAATGTTTTGTAGTTTTCGGTGTACAAGTCCTTCACCTCCTAAGTTGTTTATTCATATGTAGTTTATTCTTTCTGATGCTGTTGTAAATGTGTTTGTTTTCTTAATTTACTTTTTGGATAATATGTAGTTAGTGTATAAAAATGCAACTGATTTTTGTGTTTATTTTCTATCCTGGCACTTTCCCGAATTTGTTTATTAGTTCTAACAGTTTTTCGTGTGGGTGGAGTCTTTAGAGTCATGTCCTCTACAGAGACAACTTAACTTCTTCCCTTCTGATTTGGATGCCTTTTTTTTTTCTTTGCCTATTTGCTATGGCTAGGACTTCCAGTACTATGTTGAATAGAAGTGGTGAGAGTGAGCATCCTTGTCGTGCACCTGGTCTTAGAGGAAAATTTTCAGGTTCTCAATGTTGAGTATGATGTTACCTGTGGGATTTTCATACAGGGCCTTTATTAAGATGAATTACATTTCTTCTAAAAAGTTTTTATCATGAAAGTCTATTGAACTATGTCAAATGCTTTTTCTGCATCTATTGGAATGATCATGTAACTTTTTCTTTTCATTCTGTTAATGTGGTGTATTATATTAATTGATTTGCATATATTAAGCCATCCCATTCACAATGGCTACCAAAAAAATGAAATATCTAGCAGTTATTTTTTTTTTTTTTTTTTTTTTTTTTTGGTGGCTGACTGGCATGGGGATCCAAATCCATGACCTTGGTTTTACAAGGCTGTGCTTTAACCAACTGAGCTAACCAGCCAGCCCCCTAGCAGTAAATTTAACCAAGGAAGTAAAAAACCCCTACAATAAAAACTGTAAAACATTGGTGAAAAAAATAAAGAGGACAGAAATAAAAGGAAAGATATCCCATGTTTATGGGTTGGAAGAACTAACATAATAAAATGTGTATATTATTCAAAGCAATCTACACATTCAATGCAATCCCTATCAAAATACCAATGACATTCTTCACAGAAATAGAAAAAATCATTTTAAAATTTGCATGGAACTGCAAAAGACCTCATATAGCTAAAGCAATCTTGAACAAAAGGAACAAAGTTGGAGGTATCACACTTCCTGGCTTCAAAATATGCTATAAAACTATAGAAACCAAAACAGTATGGTACTGCCATAAAAACAGACAAACCAATGGAACAGAATAGACAGCCCAGAAATAAACCCACATGCATACAGGCAACTGATTTATGACAAAGGTTCCAAGAATATACAGTGGGGAAAGGACAGACTCTTCAATAAATAGTGCTGGGAAAACTGGATATCTACATGCAGAAAATTGGAATGAGACCCCTATCTCCCACTGTACACAAAAATCAACTTAAAAAGAATTAAAGACCTAAATTCAAGACCTGAAACTATGAAACTACTAGAAGAAAACAGGGGAAATGCTACATGAAATGGGAGTGGGCAGTGCTTTTCTGAGTGAGACTACAAAGGAACAGACAGCTAAAGCAAAAATACACAAACAGGACTGTGTCAAACTAAAAAGCTTCTGCACAGCAAAAAACACCACCATAAAAGTGAAGAGACAACCTACAGAATGGGAGAAAGTGTTTGCAAACTACACATCAGATAAGAGGCTAATATACAGAATATATAAGAAACTCAAACAATTCAACAGCAACAACAGAAACAAATTACCAATTTAAAAATGGGCAAAGAACCTCAACAGAAAATTCTCAAAAGAAGGCATACTAATGGCTAACAGACACATGAAAAAATGCTCAACATCACTAACCATCAGGGAAATGCAAACTGAAACCAAAATTAGATATCATCTCACCCCACTTAGAATAGCTATTATCAACAAGACAAAAAATAACAAATTCTGGCAAGGATGTGGAGAAAAGGGAACCCTCCTGCATTATTGGTGGGAATGTAAATTGGTACAGCCATGTGGAAAACAGTATGGAGGTTCCTCAGAGAACTAAAAATAGATCTACCTTATGACTCAGTTATGTCACTACTGGGTATAAACCCAAAGGAAATGAAATAAATATATCAAAAAGTCACCTGCACTCCCACGTTCATCACACTATTCACAATCACCAAGAGATGGATTCAACCTAAATGCCCATCGGTGGGTGAATGAATAAAAAAACTGTGGTGTATACACATAATAGAATACTATTCAGCCATGAAAAGAAATTATACCTTATCATTTGCAGCAGCGTGCATGGAACTGGAGACCATCATGTTAAGTGAAGTAAGCCAGGCACAGAAAGATAAATACCACATAATCTCACTCATATATGGAGTCTAAAAAAAAAGTGCTTCTCATAGAAGTAGAGAGTAGAATAATGGCTACCAGAGGCTGGGAGGGGAGGAGCATAGGAGAGGGGGAGAAGTCGTGGACTAATGGGTACAAAACTGTGCTATCTACCCTAAGTGAATCATTGTGCAGTATATGCAAGTATTGAAACAACATGCTGTACCCCAAAAATGTACAAGTGGATGTTAAAATAAAAATAATAAATTAAATAAATAAATGTACAGTTAAATTCTGGGAAAAAAAAAAAATCTTTGAATCCCAGGTATATATCCCACTTGATCATTGTGTATGATTCTTTTAACGTGTTGTTGAATTTGGTTTGCTAGTATTTTTTTGAGGATTTTTGCATCTATATTATCAGGAATATTGGCCTGTAGTTTTCTTTTCCTGTGAGTGTTTGGCTTTGTTATCAGGATAATTTTGGTGTCATTAAAATGAGTTTGGAAATGTTCCCTCCTCTTCAATTTTTTGGAAGTCTTTGAAAATGATTGGCATTAATTCTTCTTTAAATGTTTGGTAGAATTCACCAGAGAAGCTATCAGGTCCTGGTATTTTCTTTGTAGTTTTGTTTTTGTTTGTTTATTTGTTTTGTTTCATTTTGTTTTTGGCTGGCCGATATGGTGATCTGAACCTTTGGCCTTGTTGTTATAACACTGTGATCTAGCCAACTGAGCTAGCTGGCCAGCCCTTGGTATTGTCTTGGTTGAAGACTATTACTGATTCAATCTTATTTGTTATAGCCTGTTCAGACTTCCTATTTATTCACGATTCAGTCCTGGTAGGTTATACGTTTCTAGGAATTTATCCATTTTATTCATTATCCAGTTTGTTGGCATATAATTCTTCACAGTTATCTCTTATGATTCTCTTTATTTCTGTGGCATCAGTAGCAATATCTCCTCTTTTACATCTGATTTTATTTGTCTTCCTTTTTTTTTTTTTTTTTTTTTTAGTTATTCTAGCTAATGGTTTGTCCACTTTTTTTTTTTTTTTTGATCTTTCCAAAAAACTCTTAATTTGGATGATTTTTTGATTGTTTTTCTGTTATCCATACCATTTATTTCTACTCCAATTTTTATTATTTCCTTCCTTTTGCTAAGTTTGGGCTTAGTTTGTTCTACTTTTTCTATTTCCTTGTGGTGTAAAGTAGCTTGTTTATTTGAGATCTCTCTTCTTTTTTGATACAGGCATTTATCACTATAAATGTCCCTCTTAGAATTACTTATGCTGGATCCCATAAGTTTTGGTATGTTGTATTTTCATTGGTCTCAAGATATTTTCTGATTTCCCTTTTGATTTCTTCTTTTATCCACTGGTTGCTCAAAAGAGTTTTTTTAATTTCCACATATTTATGAACTTTCCAGCTTTCCTACTGCTATTGATTTCTCATTTTCTTCTATTGCTGTCAGAAAAGATGCTTGGTATGATATCAATCTTTTTAATTTGTTAGGATTTGTTTTGTCACGAACATGTGATCTATCTTGGAGAATGTTCCATGTGCACTTGAAAAGAATTGTAGTTTCTTAAAAAGTAAAACATATACTAACCATATGAACAAGCCATTCTACTCCTTGGTATTTATTTGCAAGAAATGAGGGCGAATGCCTACAGAAAGACTTGTTCATGGCACCTGTATTTGTAATAAGCAAAAACTGGAAACAATCCAAATATCAATCAACAAGCAAGTGGGTAAACAAATTGTAATATAGCCATACAATGGAATACTGTTCAGCAAAATGTGGAAGTGAATCACTGATACAACACTACTGACCTCAGTTAATCTCAAAATATTTATGCTGAGTGAAAAAAATGCAGGAAAGTTCAAACTAGTCTATGATAACAGAAAAACAAATTAGTAAACCTTGGGACAGTGTAGTAGAATAGAAGAGAAGAGAAGAGTTATAAAGGGGAATAAAAACTTTGGGGGGATGATAATTACGCTCCTTATCTTAAGTGTGGTTATGGTTTCATGGTTCATACATATGTTAAAACTCATGAAATTATACACTTTAAATGTATGCAGTTTAATGTATGCCAATTATAGTTCAACAAAGCTGTTTTTACAATAAAGGATGTGAACAAGTAAAAAATAAATAGGTACATTCAGTCCAACATGGAAGGAGCTTGGAAGTTGTTACTCCTGTCCTCACAATAAGAAAAAAAGCTGAAGAAACTGAATATAAACAACTTTTTTCAGAGCTTCAAAGAAGTGAGATGAGATCACAGAGAAAACTGCCACTCCAAAAATTAAAGAGATAGACAAATACCAAGAATCACACCTTACTGGAGCAGAAGCCCACCACTGAAGCCAGTACGATGTTACTTTTCCCAATACCTTATGTCCAGCCTTAAACAAAAAATTACAAAGCATGCTAAGAGACAAAACACAGTTTGAGGAGACAGAGCAAGCATCAGAACCAGACTCAGATATGGCAGAGATTTTGGAATTATCAGATGAGGAATTTAAAATAACTATTCTTAATATGCTTAGAGCTCTAATGGAGAAAGTAGACAACATGCAAGAATAGATGGGTGATGGAATCAAAAGGAAATGCTAGAAATCAAAAACACCATAAGAGAAATGAAGAATGCCTTTGATGACCACATCAATAGAATGGACACAGCCAAGGAAAGAATCAGTGATCTTGAAGATACGCCAATAAAAACTTCCAAAACTAAAATACAAAGAGAAAAAGAAATGAGAAAGATGAAACAGAATATCCATGAACTGTGGGGCGATTACAAAAGGGTAACAAATGCATAACAACAGCACCAAAAGAATAAAGACAGAAAGGAGCAAAATAAATATTTGAAGTAATGATGATTAAGAATTTTCCAAAATTAATGACAGATAATAATCCATAGATCCAGGAAGACACTGCAAAGAGAATGAAAAGAAAAGCCACAAACTGGAAGAAAAATATTTGTAAAACACATCTGATAAAGGAGTTGTATCCAAAATATAAAATGAACCCTTAAAACTCAATTATAAGAAAACAAAGGACCCAATTAAAAATTGGACAAAAGTTCTGAACAGACGACTCACCAAGAAAGATATACAGATGGTAAATAAAGTATATGAAAAGATGCTGAACATCATAGGGCACTAGGGAATTGCAAATTAAAACAACAATGAGATATCACTACACAATAGTACAATGGCCATAATCTAAAGTAGTGGCAACACCAAATGCTTGCAAGAACGTGGAGCAACAGGAACTCTCATTCATTGATGGTAGGAATGCAAAATGGTACATTCACTTTGGAAAACAGTTTGGCAGTTTTTTATAAACTAACCATTCTCTTAACATATGATCTAGCAATTACACACCTTGGTATTTACCCAAATAAATTAAAGCTTATGTTTAGGAGACCATGCTCCCCACGATGCTGGCATGCAACCCAGAGGGTGGGCCTTGCCACTGCTGCCCGACTCCATCCCCAGCCTGGCTGAGTGCACACGGAGCAGGGAGGCATCCAGCCAGAGAAGTGGAGGTTCTGCAGAGACCACGTGCCCTGTGGTGCTGGCATGCAACCCAGCAGGTAGGCCTCGCCGACGCTGCCCGACTCCATCCCTGGCCTGACTGAATGCATGTGGAGCAGATAGACGTCCAGCTGGAGAAGTGGAAGATCCACAGAGACAAGGCGCCCTGCAGTGCTGGCGTACAACCAAGCAGGTAGGCCTCAGCAATGCCACCCGACTCTATCCCCAGCCCAGCCAAGTGCACGTGGACCAGGGAGGCATCCAGCCAGAGAAGCAGAAGATTCACAGAGACCACAAGACCTGCAGTGCTAGCACATGACCCATCAGGTGGGCCTCACCGCCACCTCCCGACTCCATCCCCAACACGGCTGTGTGCATGCTGACCAGAGAGGGGCATCACCGGAGAGGCCCAAGACTCAAGGCGACCACACACCCGAGGCACTAGTGGCCAACTGAGCAGACACTGGGGCAGCCATACCAAATTGGCAGCCCCAGCAGCATCATAGCCAGACAATAGTGTCAAACCATTGGACTGGGAAATCCCCTACTACAATGACTAAACATCAAAGGAAAGATACCAGAAATATGAAAAATCAAGAAAGTACACCACCAAAGGGTAATAACACTCAAACTCTAGATCCTATAGAAAAAGAAGCCCTTGAAATGTCTGACAAGGAATTTTGAGTGGTAATTCTAAGGAAACTAAATGAGATACAAGAAAACTAAGCTAGACAACATGATGAAATGAGGAAAAGTATACAGGACTTGAAAGAAGAAATGTACAAGGTAATCAATGCCCTCAAAAAGAATGTAACAAAGCTTGCCAAGCTGAAAAATTCATTCAATGAAAAAAAAAAAAACACAACAGAGAGTTTAACCAGCAGGCTTGCAGAAGCAGAAGAGAGAACCTCAGACCTTCCAGATGGGCTGTTTCAAATAACACAGGAAGACAAAATATAGAAAAAAGAAAAAAGAATTAAAAACAATGAAGAAATTCTAAAAGAGATATCAGACAAGCTTAAGCGCTCAAATATCCAAGTCATGGGTATTCCAGAAGGGGACGAAAAAGGAAATTGCATTGAAAACATATTCAACAAAATAGTGGCAAAAAACTTCCCAGGTATAGGAAAAGACACAGATCTTCACATTCAGGAAGCTCAAAGATCCCCAAACGTATTCAACACAAAGAGGTCATCTCCAAGACATGTTATAATCAAATTGGCAAAATTCAAAGACAAAGAGAGAATCTTAAAAGCTGCAAGAGAGAACCGTCAAATCACCTATAAGGGAGCACCAATCAGACTAACATCAGACTTTTCATCACAAACCCTAAAAGACAGAAAGGAATGGGATGATATATTCAAAAGACTAAAAGACAGAGATTGCCAGCCAAAAATACTCTACCCTACAAGGCTATCCTTCCGAAATGAAGGGCAAATAGTATATTTCTCAGACAAACAAAAACTGCGGGAGTTCACTACCACACAACCACACTTACAAGAAATTCTCAAGGAAGTACTGGGTTTGGTACCTGAAAAACAACTACCACCAACATAAAAACTCAAGAAAAATCAAAACCCACTAGTAAAATAAAAATGGCAACAATGAAGAGAAAACAAAATAAAAAGGCTATCTACAACCCAAGGAACCAACAAATACAGAAAACAAACAGTAAATCAGAAAGAAAGAAACAAAAGACACTTAACACATCCAAACAAAAATCAGTAAAATGCTAGGAGTAACTCAACACTTTTCAATAACAACTCTTAATGTAAAAGGCTTAAATTCCCCAATCAAAAGACACAGACTGGCTGACTGGATTCAAAAGTAGGACCCAACTATATACTGCCTTCAAGAGACCCACCTCAGCTATAAAGACTCACATAGACTAAGAGTGAAATGATGGAAAAAGATTTGCCATGCAAAAGGAAATGAAAAATGAGCTGGAGTAGCTATTCTTATATCTGATAAAATAGACTTTAAACTAAAAACCACAAAAAGAGATAATGAGGGCCACTACATAATGATAAAAGGATTGATCCATCAAGAAGACATAACAATCATAAATATATACGCACCCAATGTTGGAGTGGCCAGATTTATAAAGCAAACTCTATTAGACCTAAAGAAGGAAACAGACACTAATACCATAATAGCAGAGGACCTGAACACCCCACTGTCAATATTGGACAGATCATCTAGGAAAAGAATCAGCAGAGAAACACAAGATCTAAGCAACACTCAAGACTAATTGGACTTGGCAGATATCTATGGATCATTCCATCCAACAACCTCACAGTATTCATTCTTCTCATAAGCACATGGATCATTCTCCAGGATAGATCACATGTTAGGTCACAAATCAAGTCTCAACAAATTCAAAAAAATTGGAATTATCCCATGTATTTTTTCAGACCACAATGGATTAAAATTAGAAATCAATAACAAACGAATTTCTGAAAACTATATAAACACATGGAAATTAAACAGCATTCTTCTTAATGACATATGGGTCCAAGAAGAAATCAAACAAGATATCAAAAAATTTATGAAACTAATGAAAATAATGATACATCATACCAAAACCTGTGGGATACTGCAAAAGCAGTACTAAGGGGGAAATTTATCACATTAAATGCTTACATCAGAAGAATGAAAATATGGCAAGTGAACAACCTAACACTTCACCTTAAAGAACTAGAAAAACAAGAACAATCCAAACCCAAAGTTAGCAGACGGAAAGAAATCATTAAAATCAGAGCAGAACTTAATGAAATAGAAACCCAAAAAACAATACAAAAGATCAATGAATCAAAAAGTTGATTTTCTGGAAGGATAAAGAAAATTAACAAACCATTAGTACTGCTAAATAAAAAGGGAGAAAGAAGACTCAAATAACAAAAATTAGAAATGAAAAAGGTGATATTACATCTGATACCTCTGAAATGCAAGGAATCATTCGAGACTACTATAAACAACTATACGCCAACAAATTTGAAAATCTGGAGGAAACAGATAAATTTCTGGACACACATAAACTACCAAAACTGAGCCAAGAAGATGTAGAAAATCTGAACAGACCAAGAAAAAGAAAAGAGATTGAAGCTGTTATCAGAAGGCTCCCAACAAAGAAAAGCCCAGGACCAGATGGATTCACAGCAGAATTTTACAAAACATTCAATGAGGAGTTGACACCAATTCGCTAAAAACTATTCCAAAAGACTGTAACAGAGGCAATTCTCCCAAACTCATTCTATGAAGCAAACATCACCCTGATACCAAAACCAGGTAAAGATACAACTAAAAAAGAAAACTACAGGCTGATATCATTGATGAATATAGATGCAAAAATCCTCAATAAAATACTAGCTAACAGACTAGAGCAACACATACGCAAAATTATACACCACGATCAAGTGGGATTCATCCCAGTGATGCAAGGTTGGTTTGACATATGCAAATCAATAAATGTGACACACCATATTAATAAAATCAAACAGAAGGACCATATCATCATCTCTATAGATGCTGAAAAAGCATTTGATAAAATTCAGCATTCATTCATGACAAAGACCCTCTATAAGTTAGGTATAGAGGGAAAGTTTCTCAACATAATTAAAGCCATATATGATAAACTCACTGCCAATATCATCCTGAATGGGGAAAAGCTGAAAGCTTTTCCTTTAAGAACAGGAACTAGACAAGGATGCCCACTTTCACCACTCCTATTCAACATAGTGTTGGAAGGACTAGCCAGAGCAATCAGAGAAGAGAAGGAAATAAAGGGCATCCAGATTGGAAAAGATGAAGTAAAACTGTCCCTATTTGCAGATGTCATAATCCTATATATCGAAGGGCCTAAAGCCTCTACAAAAAAACTCTTGGAGTTGGTAAATGATTTCAGCAAACTAGCAGGATACAAAATCAACACACAATAATCAGTAGGATTTCTATTCTCCAATAGTGAACATGCAGAAAGAGAAATCAAGAAAGCTTTCCCATTTACAATGGCAACCAAAAAAATAAAAGACTTAGGAATTGAATTAACCAAAGATGTGAAAATTCTCTATAATGAAAATTACAAACCACTGCTGAGAGAAATTAGAATACAAGAAGATGTAAAGATATCCCATGCTCTTGGATTGGAAGAATCAACATTGTGAAAATGCCCATACTACCCAAAGTGATATACAAAAATCAACACAATCCCCATCAAAATTTCAATGACATTTTTCTCAGAAATGGAAAAAACTATCCAGACATTTATATGGAATAACAAAAGACCATGCATAGCCAAAGCAATACTGAGCAAAAAAAATAAAGCTGGAGGCATAACACTACTGACTTTAAACTATACTACAAAGCTATAATAACCAAAACAGCATGGTACTGGCATAAAAACAGACACACTGATCAATGGAATAGAATAGAGAATCCAGAAATTGACCCACACACCTACAGCCATCTGATCTTTGACAAAGCCACCAAGCCTATACACTGGGGAAGAGACTGCCTCTTCAGCAAATGGTGCTGGGAAAACTGGATATCAATATGCAGGAGAATGAAACTAAACCCATACCTCTTACCGTATACTAAAATCAACTCAAAGTGGATTAAAGAATTAAATATACACCCTGAAACAATAAAACTTCTTAAAGAAAACATAGGAGAATCACTTCAGGAAGTAGGACTGAACATAGACTTCATGAATACAACCCCAAAAGCATGGGGCCACCAAAGGAAAAATAAACAAATGGGATTATACCAAACTAAAAAGCTTCTACACAGCAAAAGAAACAATTCACAGAGTTAAAAGACAACCAACAGACTGGGAGAAAATATTTGCAAAATATACATCTGACAAAGGATTAATATCCAGAATATACAAGGAACTCAAACAACTTTACAACACAAAAACAAGTAACCCAATTAAAAAATGGGCAAAAGAGCTAAATAGGCATTACTCAAAGGAAGATATATGAATGGCCAACAGACATATGAATAAATGCTCAACATCACTCAGCATTCGGGAAATGCAAATCAAAACCACACTGAGATACCATTTCACCCCAGTTAGGATGGCTAATATCCCAAAGATTGTGAATGATAAATGCTGGCGAGGTTGCGGAGATAAAGGAACTCTCATACATTGTTGGTGGGACAGCAAAATGGTGCAGCCTCTATGGAAAATGGTATGGAGATTCCTCAAACTATTACAGATAGATCTACTATATGACACAGCTATCCCATTGCTGGGAATATACCAGAGGAATGGAAATCATCAAGTCGAAGGTATACCTGTTTTCCAATGTTCATTGCAGCACTCTTTACAATAGCTAAGAGTTAGAACCAGCCCAAATGTCCATCATCAGATGAGTGGATATGGAAAATGTGGTACATCTACACAATGAAATACTACTCTGCTATAAAAAAGAATGAAATACTGCCATTTGCAATGACATGGATGGACCTAGAGAGAATTATATTAAGTGAAACAAGTCAGGCACAGTAAGAGAAATATCACATGTTCTCACTTATTTGTGGGAGCTAAAAATAAATAAGTAAATACACAAATAAACTGGGGGAGGGAGGGAAGAAGACACAACAATTACAATTCCTTGAAGTTGATGCGACAAGCGAATAGAAAGGACATTGTTGGGAGGGAGGGGGAAGAGGGAGGAGGGAGGGAGGTTTTGGTAATTGGCCACAATAATCAACCACATTGTATACTGACAAAATAAAATTAAATTTTAAAAAATCTTGTTTATGCAAAAACTTACACAAAAATGTTTACAGAAGCTCTCTTCATAATTACAAACACTTGAAAGCAATCAAGATATCCTTCAACAGGTGAATGGATCAACAAATTCTTATAAATCCATAGAATAAAATGTTATTCATCAATAAAAAGAAATGAGCTTTCAAATCACAAGAAGACATGGACAAACCTAAAACACATATTGCTAAGTGAAAGAGTTTGGATGTGCTGTCCCCACCAAAACTCCTGTGGAAATCTGATCCCCAATGTGGCAGTGCTGGGAGCTGTTTGAGTCATGGGGGCAGATCCCTCATGAACAGATTAATGCTCTCCCTAGGGGAGGGGGGCCCGATTGAGATCTCGCTCTATTAGTTCCCATGAGAGCTGGTTGTTTAAAAGACCCTGGCACCTCCCTCTCTTGCTCTTGCTTCCTCTCCCCATGTGATCTGATTCTACCTGCTGGCTGCCTGCTGTTTTCTGCCAGGAGTAGAAGCAGCCTGAGGCCTGCACCAGATGCAGCTGTCCCAGAATCATAAGCCAAATAAACCTCTGTTCTTTACAAATTACCCAGTTTCAGGTATTGTTCTAGCAACACAAAATGGACTAATACACTAAGTGAAAGCAGTCGATGTGAAAAGGCTAATACTGTATGATTTCAACTATATGACATTCTGGAAAAGGCAAAACTATGGACACAGTAAAAAGATCAATGGTTGCCAGCATTTCGGGGGAGGGAGGGAGGGATGAATAGATGGATCACAAGGGATTTTAGGACTGTTAAACTATTTTGTATTATACTATAATGGTGGATACATGGCACTATACATTTGTCAAAACCTATACAACACAAAAAATGAACCCTAATGTAAACGATGGACTTTAGCTGTATCAATATTGGCTCACAATTGTAACAAATATGTAACCACACTAATGCAAGATTTTAATAATAGGGGAAATGGCATGTGACAGTAGAGAGAGGGGTTATGTGGGAACTCTCTGTACTTTCCACTCGATTTTTCTGTAAACCTCAAACTTCCTTAAAAAATAAAGTCTATTAATTTTTAAATAAACAAACAGCAATATAAGCACATTATATAGAAATACAGACATAATATTAGGGGAAACAGCTAGAACTGCTACTGTTGACATTGGAGGGAGGGATAGGGTATGTGAAATGGTAAGATGGGGGCTGTTTTCTTATTATGAGCCTTTTATACTGTATTAATTACTTAATACAAAATAATAATTACTTTTATAAATAATACAATTGATTTTTTAAAGAAAAACATAAGATAATAGAATGGCCATCATTTATTGTTTCCTAGTAAGTTCCTTTGCAGTTTGTTTAAGTGGTTAACTTGGATTAAACACTCTATGCTAGCATCTCCACATTTACAATTAATGGTGTTTATTTCCATAGATATTCAAGCAGTATATAAAATCTCTCAGAAACCATCAAATACAACAAAGAAGCATGGAAGAGGTTACAGGTGGATGGTTGGCACTCACTGTATCCTCCCATAATATTAGCACATCTTCAGTCCTTGAACAGTCAGGGACTTCATAAAGCAGTTTGAGAAATGCATGGACTCCCAACAAAGCTCATATTTAAGAAGACCACAGACCAATCTCACTTATAAATACTGGTGTAAAATGAATATAATATTAATAGAATCCAGCAGTAAATTGAAAGAATAGAAAACGTGGGATCCACTCTAAGAGTGCAAGAGTTATTCAATATTAGGAAATACATATAATTCACTGTATTAATAGGCCAAGTAAGAAAACCCACATGATCATTTCAATAGATGTCCTGAAAATGAATTTAACAAAATTCAACATGTATTCCTAATTTAGTTATTAGGATGGATATTTCCTTAACATAATTTTTCTTCTATTTATTTCTAACCAAAAGCCAGTATTATGCTGAATAATGAAATGTGAGAATTTCCATTGAAGTCAGAAATCCCCATTATCACTACTATTACTATTCTGAAGGCACTACATAATACAATTAGACAAGAGAATTAAATGAGGCATAAACTTTGGAAAGCTAGGAGCAAAATAATCTCTATTTGTTGATGACATAGCTGTAAAATTTGAAAACCTGAGGGAATCTATGGAAAACTTATTAGAAACAATAATAGGATTTAGTGAAGCACTGGTAATTGCTTTCCCACAACTAGTCCAAAAAGATAAGGGGAAAAACATTCCCTTCATAATAGCAACCAAAAACAGGAATAAACCGAACAAGGAATATATAGAACACATATAAAGAAAACTTTAAAGTTCTACGGAGTAACATAAAAGACTTGAATAACTAGAAATCTATATCTTGCTGTGCAATAAGACAATATTATAAAGACAATAATTTTCTTGAAATTAATGTATAAATTTACTATAATCTCTATCAAAATATTAAAAGGCTGTTTTATATTCTTTTTACCTTGACAACATGATGTTAAAGTTCACCAGGAAGAATATATATATGAGAATAGACAGAAATTTTCTGAAAAAAGAAGATGAAAGAGGCTTTGCTCCACCAAATATGAAAATATATTATGAAGATACATCAATTAAAATGAAGTGGTGCTGGTGCAGGCATAGACATTAGGATCAATGGAATAGAACAGAAAATGCAGAAATAAACGCAAGCACATATGAAAACTCCATATATGATAAAGATGACGTTTCAACTCAATGGGTCAAAAATTATTATTCAATAGATGGCACTGAGGTAGCAGACTTCACATTTGAAAGGAAAAGAAACTGGATTCCTGTCCTTAATCCTACCCCAAAATAAATTCCAAACAAATCAAAGATTTAACTGTAAAACTGAAACTATGGAAGTATTAGCAGAAAACATGGATGAATCATTTTTAACATATAATTTTGAAGTGGGAATGGTCTTTGTAAAGTATAAAATAAAGCCCAGGAGCAATAAAGGAAATGATTGATAACATGAGCATATAAGTTTTAAAAAAATTTCTCTTGGTATATACCACAGCAAAGTTAAAAGACAACAAATGAGTGAAAAGAACATTTGTGCAAATTCATACGTAATAAAAATATTTATTTCAACACTAGTTCTTACCATAAAATTTTTTTTTTAAATAGCCATTAAGAGTGGCCTGATTAAATAAATTTGGGTACATCCATGTAATGCAATACTACAAATTTGTTTTGCTTTTAATGAGGTAGATCTATATGTACTGAAATGGAAAGATGTTGATGATAAACTGTTTTTTATGAGTTATGTGAAAAAAGCAAGTTGTAGAGCTTCCACTGATGTAAAAAAGCATATATTTATATTTGAAAAAATTAAAAAGAATGTTGCCTTGGGGTGAATGTCCCCCAAAACTTAGTCCCCACTGTTACAGTGTAAAAGAGGGTGGGAAATCCTATTATTTTACACTGTGTGTTACTCCATTCCCATTGCTTATAACAAAGTACCTGAAACTGGGTGATTTATAAAGAAAAATGACATTTATTGCTTACAGTTTCTGAGGCTGGGAAGTCCAAAGTCCATCTGGTGGTGGCAACAGTGAACCAGTGGTCTCCCATTGCAAGATGGTAGAAGCAGAGAGAGCAAGCGAGAGAGAGACAGACTCTCTTCTTTTAAAACCCTCATGAATACAACCCCAAAAGCATGGGCAACCAAAGGAAAAATAAACAAATGGGATTATACCAAACTAAAAAGCTTCTACACAGCAAAAGAAACAACAGAGTTAAAAGACAAACAACAGAGTGGGAGAAAATATTTGCAAACATCTGACAAAGGATTAATATCCAGAATATACAAGGAACTGAAACAACTTTACAACAAAAAACCAAGTAACCCAATTAAAAAATGGGCAAAGGAGCTAAATAGGCATTTCTCATAGGAAGAGATACAAATGGCCAACAGACACATGAAAAAATGCTCAACATCACTCAGCATTCGGGAAATGCAATCAAAACCACATTGAGATACCATCTCACCCCAGTTAGGATGGCTAAAATCCAAAAGACTGTGAATGATAAATGCTGGAGAGGTTGCAGAGAAAAAGGAACTCACATACATTGTTGGTGGGACTGCAAAATGGTGCAGCCTCTATGGAAAATGGTATGGAGGTTCCCTAAACAATCACACATAGATCTACCATATGACCCAGCTATTCCACTGCTGGGAATCTACCCAGAAGAATGGAAATCATCAAGTTGAAGGGATACCTGTACTCCAGTGTTTATTGCAGCACTATTTACAATAGCTAAGATTTGGAACCAGCCCTAATGTCCATCATCAGATGAGTGGTTACGGAAAATGTGGTACATCTACACAATGGAATACTACTCTGCTATAAAAAAGAATGAAATACTGCCATTTGCAACAATATGGATGGACCTAGAGAGAATTATATTTAGTAAAACTAGTCAGGCACAGAAAGAGAAATATCACATTTCTCACTTATCTGTGGGAGCTAAAAATAAACAAATAAATACACAATTAAACTGGGGGGGGAGGTAAGATGACATAACAATCACAATTCCTTGAAGTTGTTACGACAAGACAAACGAACAGATATGAGGTTGTAGGGAGGGAGGGGAGAGAGGGAGCGGGGAGGGAGGTTTCAGTAATGGGCCACAATAATAAACCACATGGTATAATGGTATAAATAAATAAAAAAAAATTTTTTTTTAAAAAACATTTTCTTTCCTCTGTAACATGATTACAGTCAAGGAGGTAGAAAATTGAAATCTTCATAAGTGTTTGAATTAGCACAATTCTTGGTAAAGCATTCTTGTAACAGTATTCTTGTGCACTGAGAAAAATATTTTTAAAAATAATGAAAAAAAAGAAAAGAAAGCCCTCAGAACCACCCCCCGACCACCATTTTTAAGCCACATTCACTATGACATGGTGCTACAATCCAATCACCTCTTCAAGGCCCCACCTTTCAATTACCATAATAGGATTTCCCGCCCTCTGAACAGTCACAGTGGGGGCTAAGTTTCCAATACATAAAACTTGGGGGATACAATTCAAGCTTCAGTGCGTTTTGTGGGGACATAATTCAATCCACTACACTGTGACAGTGTAAAAGACGGTGGGAAATCCTTAAAGGTGGGGCCTTGAAGAGGTGATTAGATTGTAGGACCATGCAGTAGTGAATGGATTAATAATGTGGTCAGGGGCATAGTTCTGAGGGCTTTAAAAAGAGAATGAATGAGGAAGTTGGCCTCTTGCTCTCTGCTCTCTCTGCTCCGCCATTTTTGCAGTGTGATACCCTGCCCTCACTGAAGCCACCACCAAAGAAATCCTTCACCAGCTGTGTTCCCTGGACTTTGCACTTCCTAGCCTCTGAAACTGTAAGCAATAAATTTCATTTTCTTTATAAAATACCCAGTTCCATGTATTTTGTTATAAGCAACAGAAACGGACTAATACACATGTATTAAGTAGAGAGATATATGCTTGTTTATATACACAGAAAATGGGAAGATTTAGACGAAACTGTTAACAGTTACTATCTCTAGGGATTGGTACTGGGAGAGAAGAGGGTTGGATAAGGACTTCCTTTTTAGTACATACATTTATTCATTCAACAAATACTGATTGAACTTCTATTATTCAGCAGCAATGTTTTAGATCCTGGGGATACAGATGAGGCTTCTGCTCTTGTTTTTGAAGGGGAGTCAGGCAATATACAATTACATAAATGAACACCACAATTTCAGACAGTGATCAGGTCTATGAAGAAAAAAACAGGGTGATATGACAGACAGCAGCGGGGAAAGAGTTGGGTGGGCTATTTTATACTGCATGGTTGGGCAAAAGCCTCTCTGAAGAGGTGACAATTAAGCTGAGAGCTAAGTGACAAGAAGGAGCCAGCCACTGGAAAATCAAGGGGAAAAGCATTACAAAGAGAAGGAACACTCAGTGCAAAGGACCAAAGGTGAGAACAACCATGATGTATTCCAGAAACAGGCCAGTGTGGCTGGAGCTTAGTAAATAAAGGGAAGAGTCAGAGAAGCTGACTGAGGATCAGATCAGATCATGTCTATAATGATTGTTTTTCTTTTGCTTTATCTTTCCCCTAATAACAAGATTGTGGTAATTTTTTTTAAAATAACAATAATGTTTTCATGCTTTAAAAAAAGATAAGGAGAATCAGATAGATCGGTTCCATCAATGGCTGTGTTACCTTAGGTCAAGTTAATTTCACTAAGCCTCAGTTTCTTCATTTGTAAAATGAGGAAAAATACACTCACCTCAGAGGGCCAAAGTGCAGATTACATTAATCCTATGTAAAAGGCTGTTTTGGTTAGGGCTCTTTTGGATGCAAGGAACAGAAACCCAGTGAAGCTAGACCATGAATCAGAAATCCAAGGTCGGGAAGTCAAGTACAGATAGAACTTATTAAGCCTGGAGCTGCAGGAAATTTCTGGATGAAACATGGACCTCTGCTCTAGACCTTTGCCATTAACACAGCTCATCTACACTACATCTCTACTTCTCTCTGTACAGTTGCCCCATGCTCCTTGCTCAGCCAACCACCTTTAACCGCTCCCCCAGAATTTCAACAGGCCCTTTACCTGGTCTATAATGCACCCCCCACCCACCAGCATCCTGGTCTACAGGACCTGTCAACTCAACACCCCACACCTAACTGGCAACTCCCCTCTGGATCTCTTATTTAACATTCCCAAGAGAGCAATCTGATTGGTCCACCTCCTCTAAAGCTGGGCCACACACCTCACAGGTTGTGGGGCTGGCCTTGGATCAGTTGCTGTACCCTAAGGAAGGGAGGGAAGTAGTACATAGTTAGCCCTTGCTTGACCATTTGGCAAGAGCTGTAAGTGGAGCTGATTTTCCCAGAAGGGGATAAGGATGGCAGGCAAGAAGTAGCACCTCTGATGCACGTGTGTAGCAGAGTGACTGGCACACAGTATGCGTTCAACAAATGGTCATCATTATTAAGAGTAATATTATGCACCTCTTACAGGAAGCCTTCCCAGAATTCTCAAGTTTCCCACCTTTTTCCCTAGATTATTACCCCTACTGCAGGAATCATCCAATTAAGAAATCGATGAAATTCCTTCATACAGGAAGGGGCTCCTAGGTGTAAAGCACTGTGCTGGGCACTGGGAGAAGGGATACACAAATGAATCTGGCCCTTATTCTGGTCTCAAGGAGTTCCCAGGGTAGTGCAAGGCAAAAGGCAACCTGAGCAATGAGAGATCCAAAGACAGGGAGCTCTGGGAGTTCAAAGAAGGGCAGACTGTTATTTACCCATATGTATATTTGTCTCCCAGATACTTCCCCTTAGATATTCGAAAGGTAGCTTTAACTAAACATATTTAAAGCTGATCTCATGTGCTCCTTCCCAAACCTGTTCCTCTTAGATTCCCCTTCTCAGGGAGGCAAGTTCATCCAACCCAGTTGTTCAAGCTTGAAACCTGAGCTCCACCCGCTCACAATGTCAGCTGTTGCAGTTGCTAAAGCTGTCCCTGAACCTTTGGCGTCTGTTTGCCTTGCCCCAAAGGTCAGAACTAATAATAAACGAGCATTGCTGCAGGACAGGGAAATTTAAACCAGCCTGGAGACAGACAAGACCTGGAATCTACCAGAGTTGATCTCGGATTTGACCTCTGATCTCTTTTCAGTAAAGCAGGTCGACAAGAGCCTTAAAAATGTTCATGACATTTTCCCGGTAATTCTGCTCCTAAATCAATATCCACCCGCCCTTACTCTCAAACAGGAAAAACTGAGCCCAAAATTATTCTTTGTAGGGCTTTTTTTTTAACGGTCAAGCACTGAAAAGTAGTCTTAATATCCAAAAAGAGGGGATCGGCTGAGTGAATCGTGGCACAGCTGTCTGATGGAACATTTTACAACTATTACCAAGGGATTATGGCTGTGAATTCTACAGCAACAGGAAAAAATTATTATGCGGTAACTAAAGATACATGGTTATGTGTACACTCTGATTGCAACAACGTAAAAACTGCGTGGGCTCAGGCGCTGCTGGTGGACATTTGAAATATCTTCTCTAAGAAAAAAAAAAAGGCCTAAACTCTGTCATTTACGAATATCTCAGGGCTTTTTTTTTTGTCTTTTCTTTCATTCAGTCAGCTGTCGTAATTATGTGCCTTTTTCGTACCAGGCCCTCCACTAGGTGCTGGTGAATCCCCCACAATCATTTTTCTCTGGACTTTCAAAGCAAAAGAGGAAACAAGTACAAAAATAAACGGTTTTTAAAATGTATGAGGCAGTCTGCGTGGGCCCACTTGAGGACGTGCGCAGGTACTGTCACCCCCTGGTGGTCCGTACTACCTGTCCTTCGGTGGCTCTAACCTCCGCCTAGACAGCGGCTCCCACTCTCGGGGACCCAGCCCCAGCCTCATTCTCCGAGTGTCCAAAACCCCTCCTTCCCTCTCCTTCTAGGGCCCTCCATCTCCTAGCAAGCGTTTGAGCCCCGGCTTGGCCCAGACTCATCCTACCCCGTCACTCTCACCCGACTCCTCCCTCCCCCAAAGCCTTTGTCCACCTCAGAGCTGCAAGATAACGTCATTGTCACTGGTTAGCCAAGCGTCCTCTCCACTGGCCAATTGGCGCGCCCCTGCCGCAGGCGGGACGGGCTCCGCGGTTCTCCCTTTCCCGCTGCTTTAAAAAGTGGCGACACACTACTCGTTAAGAGAGAGATGCAGACAAACTCGTGGTTCTAAAAGACAGTGGGACCCAATAAAAGCTGCAAAGGACAAAGCTCACTACCCCTTGCTCGCCACTGTCCCACCCACTTTCGAACTAGATAACACCCCTTTCGAACACCTCAGGCTTCCCTACTCCAAGCATGTGAATCGAAGCCCCGCCCCGTGTGTGCCTTACTCGTCCGGAGATATCCGGCTGCGCTTGCGTGTGCACGTACACTGGGGCGGAGCTCACGGGAGGCTGATGCAATCAGCCAGGCGGGCGGGGCTCATCGGATGAGAGGGGATACTGACAGGGAAGAGGATTATTGCAGCGGGTATAATAACCCTATTCAAAATGAGTCTTTAGTATATAAGTAGAAGTTTGTACCTTTTTTGGAGGGCTGTTTAACAGAATCTATTAAAATTTAAAAACGCACATACCTTACGGGGTCAAGAATCCTATTTCCATATACTGTATACCCAGTGCATCAGAATCACTTAGGGGTCTTGTTAAAACAGACTGCTAGGGCCCGCCTACTATTATAGATTCTGATTCAGTAGGTTTGGAAGGGGGCCTGAGAATTTGCAGTTCTAACGAGTTCTAGGGTAATGCTGATACGGACTAGTTCCGGACAACACTTAAAGAACCTTTGATCTCTTACCAGCCAGCCGAAGAAAAAAAAAAAAAAAAACTTTGATCTAAAATGGAAAAAGAAACTGCACGGGGTCTGTTCATACAAATATAAGCCTTGCTGATTTATTTACAATAATGAAAAATTAAATGCATCACTGGGTGTGGGGGGAGTAATTGAAAATGATAAGACTTTTTCAGTTAAAAATGCACTGTACCTTTATAAATTGACGTAGAAGATATCGGTGGTGATAGTGGTGGTGGTAATGATAACAGCTAACGTTTATTGAGCACTTCCACGGTGCCAGGCACTGTGCTAAAGACTTTACATTTATTATCTCATTTTCTACAGCAATGTTCATGAGTATGGACCATGTCTAATTCACCTTATATTTCCAGTCCGGGACAGGGTCTGGTACCCAGGATCTTGTCAGTAAATGTTTGTGGCATCATATGATCAGACTGAGTCCCAGGACTTCATAATTCCTGGACTTTAGGACTTAACAGGCCAAAAAGCATTTTTTAAAAATGTGAGGGATGGATAAAATATTGCCAAGGAAAGACACTAAAAACAAACTACTGCCTCCTATCACCATCATTTTCAAGAAGAAAGGACAATTACACATAATCTCAGAGTGATGGACCAACCTTTTTATTTAACATTTTTATGAAAAATTTCTAACTATGAAAGTAGAAAAAAGAGCCAATGAACCCCCAAGTACCCATCACCCAGCTTAACAATTATGGATTCATGACCAATCTTCTTACATCTATACCCCCAATGCACATCCCATCCCCAATTACTTTGAAGCAAATCACAGACATCATTTTTTCTATAAATATTTGAGATTATATCTTTAAAATGTAAGGGCTCTTTTTAAAAAAAATAATAGCCACAATACCATAGAATATCTAAACATTTAAGAATAATTTCCTGATATAAAATACCCAATAGTATTTAAATTTCCCCAATTTACGCATAGTATCTTTTGTACAAACTAGCAACTAAATAAAGCAAAGAAGAAGCCTTTATTTATTTATTTATTTATTTTAAAAGATAACTGGTAAGGGGATCTTAACCCTTGACTTGGTGTTGTCAATACCACACTCTCCGAAGTGAGCAAACCGGCCATCCCTATATAGGGATCCGAACCCGTGGCCTTGGTGTTATCAGCAGCGCACTCTCCCAAGTGAGCCACAGGTCGGCCCTAGGGAGAAGCCTTTAAATCAGATATACAACTACAGTGTCCTTTTTTATCTTCATTTCACTGCAGACTGGCAAAAACTTTGTCAAGCACTTGCACAAGACCACAAACCAGTATTGGGAATTACATTTATTCATTCGAGAGTAGGTAGTGATACACACTCACACAAATATACACACAGCCTGACATTTCTAGGGAGACACAAGTGTAAACAAGAAAGATGCAATCCCTATTCTCCTGAAGTCAACATTCTAGTGAGGGAAATAGACAGTAAACAAGTCAACAAATAAATTCAGAATATAAGCTTAGGGTCATGATAAGAACAATAAAAAACAAAGAAAGAAGAAAAGGCAACAAAAAATAATGAAGGCAGGACATCAGCAAAATGATAAAGTAGGTAGCTCCATGCTCTTGTTCCCTTATAGAAACTGAAAACCAAGCAAAAATTAGCAGAACTAACTTTATCAAAATCTGGATAACAGTCAAAAATTTACAGCAACCAAGCAAATGTTGAATAAAGAAAAAGGCAACTTCAGGATGGTAGGAAAGCTTTATTGCATTTTTACTTGCTCTCGCCCCACCCCCTCCCTAGTTCAGTGGTGGTCTTGAATAGGGAAACCCACATTCCCATGTGAGACCCTCGTTCCTGGTTCTGGAAGGAACAGAGCAGACTTTATGTGCAAATTTTTGTGTGGGTATGTTCTAACCTGCCTGGGGCCTGAAAGACTGACACAAGGCATTCATCTCTTTCATCTCACTCAGAACTGAGGCTAAAAAAGTGGTAAGTAAAACTAGCAACGTGCAAATGCCTAGGAGAAAAGATTACAGTCAAAACAAAATAGACTACCTAAGGCCTGGGAACAAAAGTTGGGGAGAGTTTCTTTAGGAAATTAGAACACCAAAAAGCAGCTGTATATTTGGGGAAATTTACAAAGCTGTGTGCATGTCCCATGCAAAACACATACTCAGAAAAGACGTGAGAAAACCCTAAATTTTCACCACAGGCTGATTCCTAGGCTCAGTGCAAGTTTGGCAAAGTATTGAAGAAGCACCCTAGACCAGAGATATTCTACAAAGACAAGGGGGTAGAGTTTTTGTTGGTGGGTTGGTTGCTTGGGGGTTGATTTTAGCCCCTGACACTCAAGGAAATCGGTATCAAAATACTAGCTAAGAACAAGCTAAGTAACAGAGACTTCAGTGACCATGCACAAGGAATACAGTCTTCGCAAAAATAGTTTGGGAAAGTCAGTAAACAAATGGACTGCTACAGCCCTCAAAAATAACTTAAGAAGTCTGGTTGGAGAGCTCAGTTGGCTAGAGCACAGCCTGATAACATCAAGGTCACAGGTTTGGATCCCCACACCTGCCAGCCACCAAAAAATAAAAATGAATAAATAAATTAAATAAATAGCTGACCCCGGTGAAGGGGAAGAATCTAATTGACAGCATTAACATTTTATGGTTTTCAAATGTACAATTTTCAACAAAAAAATCACAAGGTATACAACAAAACAGAAAATTATGGCACATTTAAAGGAACAAAATAAATGGACAGAAACCATCCCTGAAGAAGTTCAGACATCAGATTTACTAGACAAACACTTTAAAACAACTAACTTAAATACACTCGAAGAGCTGAAGGAAAACATGGACAAAGAACTAAAGGAAATCAGGAAAAGGATGTATGAGCAAAATGAGAATATCAATTTAAAAGTTAGAAAGTATAAAAAGGAACCAAACAAATTTTGGAGCTGAAAAGTACATTAATTGAAGTGAAAAATTCATTAGCAGTATTCAGAAGATTCAGTGAACTTGAGGATAGGACAGTTGAAATTATCAACTCTGAGGAGTAGAAAGGAAGAAATACAGAAAAGTGAACAGAGTTTAAGAGACATGTGGGACACCATAAAGCCAACTTACACATTATGAGAGTCTCATAAAGAGAAGAACAAAAGAATGAAGAAATAATGTTCAAGAATTTTCCAAATTTGAGGGAAGACAAGAATCTTCAAATCCAAGAAGCTCTATGAACTCCAAGTAGCATATTCACAAAGAGACCCACACTGAGACACATTATAATCAAACTGTTGGAAGACAAGGACAAAAAAAATCTTTTTTTAATTGACACATAAAAATTCTACAGATGGATTGTGGGAAGATGGCAGACTAGAGAAACCTAGGATGTGTTTGTCCCACAGAACAAGACCAGAATAGGCCCATTGCTACCAGCACTGCACACACCAGTGACAATGTCAGGACCCAGGACCATTGTCCACTTTCCCACTGTGAGTTTTGCCCTACCCCATGCTGCTACCACCTGCAGTTCAGCGCCAGAAGTTGTCACTGCCAGTAGCCATCCAAATCAGTGCTACAGCACCAACCAGAACAGCCATGCACAGACCCCCACCCACACCACCACATCAGCCAGACTGGCAGTGGGCGGGACCTCCTGCCACTACTGGAGCAATAGGCAGCCCAGCTGGGTGCAGGACCCCAGCTGCTGGTGACTGCACCACTGCTCCTGCTGCTGCTACTACCAGCAGCAAAACACACCACAGCCACTGACACTGCACCAGTCAGACCACACAAGGACAGGACCAACCACTGCCACCATGCATTAATACAAGAAGGGTCACAGATGGGGCCACCAGAAAGACGTAAGCCAGTGCAGATCCACACCAGCGACCCAACTCATAAGGGGAATCACACTCTATGTGCAGTGAGCATGACTGCCTTCACCCAGGGAGAGTCACACACAGAGAGCCCAGAGAATACAGAAACCCAGGACAGCCAAATAGGATACAGAAGAAAATATCCAGCCACCACCAACCCATCCCCCAACCAAGGGAAGCAAGGACCCAGGAGAAGCCTTGGCCCACACGAACAAAGTAAGTTAAACCTTGCCCAGGATCACCCGTTCAAGCTGAGGAGATCCACTATACCCCAGTGCACCCATCAGGGTCATGGGACAGTAGCCAGGAAGCCAACAAGTCTGCCTAGGGTCACTCACCACTGCCAAAGAGTGACAGGGAATCCAGGCACTTCATCCAAGACCTCAAGAACGTTCCTACATCCTTGACATCCAGACTAACCTCAGCAAGAAATCACTAAGTGCCTCAGTGCCTACAACATGGAGGCACTCACACATAACTCTGACATTGAATATGGCAGAAGTACCCCCACAGAGACTACACTACTGAGTCTACCCAGAACCAATACTAAAACACCCTACTCAATGGTCAATATAAAACATATCTAAAGGAGGAAATCTCTTTACTCAAATCCCACTCCAGAGTAATAGAAGAAGCAACTTCTTTACCAAATGACTAGAAATCAACATGTAGAAACTAGAAATATGAAAAAAAGGAAATATGACACCACCAAAGGAATTCAATAATACTCAAGTACCAGACCCCATACAGCAGGAAACTCTTGGAAATGTCTGAAATGGAATTTTGAGTAACAATCTCAAACAAACTCACTGAGATACAAGAAGACTCAGATAGGCAACAAAATTAAATGAGAAAAACAATCTAGGAATGGAAGGGGGAAATTTACAAAGAGATAAATTCCATGAAAAAGAATTTAGCAGAACTCCTGGAACTGAAAGACTCATTCAATAAAATAAAAACTACAACTGAGTGTGTAAGCAGCAGACTAGAGCAAGCAGAAGAAAGAATTTCTGATCTCAGTCTTTCTGAAATAAGTCAACCAAACAAAAAAAAAGATTTTTTAAAATGAAGAAAATCTAAGAGAGCTAGCAGACCACCTAAAGCACACAAACATTAGAAACATGGGTGTTCCAGAGGGGAAGGAGATAGGAAAAGGCATTGAAAATATATTCAATGAAATAATAGTGGAAAACTTTCCAGGTATTGGTAGAAATACAGACTTCCAGATCCAAGAGGCTCAAAGGTCCCTGAACAGATTCAATCCAAAAAGGTCCTCTCCAAGACACATTGTAGTCAAACTGTCAAAAGTCAAAGACAAAGAGAGAATCTGAAAAACAGCAAGAGAAAAGTGTCAAGTCACCTATAAGGAAAAACCAATAAGACTAACAGCAGACCTCTCAACAGAATCTCTACACCCAGAGATGATTGGGATGATATAGACAAAGTACTAAAGGAAAAAACTTCCAGCTGAGAATACTTTACCCAGAAAGGCTATCCTTTACAAATGAAGGGAAAATCATGTATTTCCCAGACAAACAAAAGCTGCGGGAGTTCACCATAACACAATCAGCTCTACAAGATATCCTTAAGAAAGTCCTGCACCTGGAACCCCAAAAATGATAATCACCACCATGAATACATCAGAAAGAACAAACACCACTGCTAGAGCAGATAGGCAAATGAAAAAGAGAAAGAAACTATACCACACCTCCTCAAAAAACCACCAAAAGTAGAAGTCAATAAAAGATGAGGAAGGAACAAAAGATATTTAAACCAACCATAGGAAAAGTAATTAAATGTCAGGAGTAAGACAATACCTTCAGTGACAACCCTAAATATAAATGGATTAAATTTCCCACTCAAAATACATAGACTGACCAATTGGATCAAAAAGCTAGACACAACCATATGCTGTCTTCTAGGGACTCATGTCATGTGTAAAGACACACACAGACTAATATAGAGAGGATGTAAAAACATATACTGTGCAGATGGAAACCAAAATTAGCAGAACTAGCTATTCTTAAATCAGATAAAATAGACTTAAAAAAATACATAGAGAAAAAGAAGACCAATATACAATGATAAAGGGATCTATTCAGCTAGAAGTCATAACAATCATAAATATATGTGCACCCAACACTGGAGCACCCAAATATATAAAGCAAACACTATTAGAACTAAAGAAAGAGATAAACCACAATATAATAAGAGTTAGGGACCTGAACGACCCTCTCAGAGCAAAGGACAGATCATCCAGGCAAGAAATCAACAGAGAAATAGAGGATTTAAACTACACTGTAGACCAATTGGACTTGGCAGATATCTACAGAACATTTCACCCAACAACTACAGAATATACATTCTTCTCATCAGCACATGGAACATTCTCCAGGTTAGACCAAATGTTGGGTCATAAATCAAGTCTGAACAAATTTTTTAAAATTAAAATTATTTCAAGTATATTTTCACGCCATGATGGATTAAAACTAGAAAAAAATAAAAAGCAAAACTCTGGAATCTATATAAATACATGGAAATTAAACAACAGGCTCCTGAACAATCCATAGGTCCAAGAAGAAATCAAACAGGAAATCAAAAAATATCTTAAAACTAAAGAAAGGAATGACACATCATACCAAAACCTGGAGGACACAACAAAAGCAGTACTAAAAGGGAAATTTATTGCAATAAACACTTAAATAGAAAGAATAGAAAGATTGGAAATAAACAACGTAACACTACACCTAAAAGAACTAGAAAAACAAGAAAAATCCAACCCCAAAATGAGTAAATAGAAAGAAATAATTAAGATCAGAGCTAAATGAAACAGAGACAAAAAAATTATACAAAATATCAGTGAAAGCTCTTTCTGCTCTCTCTGCTTCCACCATCTTGCGATCTGAGACCCCTTCATCACTGTTGCTGCCACCAGATGGACTTGGGACCTCCCAGCCTCAGAAACTAAATTGACAAGCCACTTCTGGTCAAGATGGCAGAATAGACAGTCCCTAGCATCACTCTCTCCCACAAATCAATCGATTTAAACTATAAAAACATAACATCAAGTGCATATGGAACGGGGAGATGTCCAGCAGGTTAGGCAGAAGCTCTGCAGAGACCACAGGCCCTGGGGGGCCACCATCACATGATCCAGCAGATAGGCTTCACCGCCAGCACCCGGCTCCATTTCTAGCCCAGCCCAGTGTGCACAGAGTGTGGAAACGTCCGGCAGGGGAGGCGAACGCTCAGCAGAAACCACACACCCTGTGGGGCCGCCACCATGTGATCCAGCAGGTAGGCCTCACCGCAGGCACCCAGCTCTATTCCCAGCCTGGCCTAGTGTGCTCGGAGCAGAGAGATGTCCGGCAAGGGAGGGGGGAACTCCACGGGGGCCACACCACTGCCGTGCAATCCAGCAGCCCAGCCCAATGCATACGGAGCACAGAGACATCCAGCAGGGGAGATAGAAGCTACGTAGAGTCGACACACCCTGTAAGGGGGCCGCCGCCATGTGATCAAGCAGCAGGTAGGCTTCATTGCCACCACCCAGCTCCAACCCAAGCCTGGCCTCGCAAGCACAGAGCAGGGAGAAGTCGAGAACGGGAGGTGTAAGCTAAGAAAAGACCACACACACTGTGGTACAGCCCCGTGGTCCAGCAGCCCGGCTGAGTCCAAACTGACCAGAGAGGTGGCTCCCTGGAGAGGCCCAAGACCCGAGGCAACCACACACACAAGGCACTACTGGCCAACTGAGCAGTCACTGAGGTAGCCATACCAAATTGGCAACCACAGCAACACCTTGGTCAGTCAATAGGGTCAAACCTGTGGACTGTGAAACCCCCTGCCACAATGAATAAACATCAAAGAAAACATACCAGAAATACAAAAAATCAAGAAAGTACACCACCAAAGGATAATAACTCTCAAGCTCTAGATCCTATAGGACAAGAAGCCCTTGAAATGACTGACAAGGAATTCCGAGTGATAATTCTAAGGAAACTGAATGACCTACAAGAAAACTCAGCTAGACATCATTATGAAATGAGGAAAAGTATACAGGACCTGAAAGAAGAAAGGTACAAGGAAATCAATGCCCTGAAAAAATATGTAGCAGAACTTGCCAAACTGAAGAAGTTATTCAGTGAAATAAGAAACACAATGGAGAGTTTAGCAAGCAGGCTTGCGGAAGTTGAAGAGAGAACCTCTGAACTTGAAGATGGGCTGTTTGAAATAACACAAGCAGACAAAAAAAAAGGAAAAAGAATCAAAAGCATTGAAGAAAATCTGAGACAGATATCAGATAACCTTAAGCACTTGAATATTCAAGTCATGGATATTCCAGAACGGGAGGAAAAAGGAGATTGCACTGAAAACGTATTCAACAAAATAGTGGAAGAAAACTTCCCAGGTATACGAAAAATCACAGATCTTCAGATCCAGGAAGCTCAACGATCTCCAAACGTATTCAACCCAAAAAGCTCTTCTCCAACACATGTTAGACTGAAATTGGCAAAACACAAAGACAAAGAGAGAATCCTAAAAGCTGCAAGAGAGAAGCGTCAAATCACCTATAAGGGAGACCCAATCAGGCTAACATCAGACTTCATCACAAACCCTAAAAGCCAGAAAAGAATGGCATTATATATTCAAAATACTAATAGACAGACACTGCCAGCCAAGAATACTCGACCCTGCAAGGCTATCCTTCCGAAATGAAGAGCAAATAGTATATTTCTCAGACAAACAAAAACTGCAGGAGTTCACCACCACACGACCACCCTTACAAGAAATTCTGAAGGGAGTACTTGGTTTGGTTCCTGAAAAATAACTACCACTGCCATAAAAAACCAAGTAAAATCTAAACCCACTAGTATAATAAAAGTGGCATTCATGAAGAGAAAACAAACAAACAAAAACGCTATCTACAACCTACGGAACCAACAAACACAGAAAACAAACAGTATATCAGAAAGCAAGGAACAAAAGACAACTAAGACAACCAAACAATAGTCAATAAAATGCTAGGAGTAAATTAACACATTTCAATAACAACTGTTAATGTAAAAGACTTAAATTCCCCAATTAAAAGACACAGACAGGCTGACTGGATGAAAAAGGAGGACCAAACTGTATGCTGCCTTCAGGAGACCCACCTCACCCATAAAAACGCACATAGACTAAGAGTGAAAGGATGGAAAAAGATTTACTATGCAAACAGAAAAGAAAAACGAGCTGGAGTAGCTATTCTTATATCTGACAAAATAGACTTTAAACTAAAAACCATAAAAAGAGACAATGAGGGACACTACGTAATGATAAAAGGATTGATCCATGAAGAAGACATAACAATCATAAATATGTACGCACCCAATGTTGGAACAGCCAGATTGATAAAACAAACTCTATTAGACCTAAAGAAGGAAATAGACACTAATACCATAATAGCAGGGGAGCTGAACACCCCACTGTCAATATTGGACAGATCATCTAGGCAAAGAATCAGCAGAGAAACACAAGATCTAAACAGTACTCTAAACCAATTGGACTTGGCAGATATCTACAGAACATTCCATCCAACAACCTCAGAATATTCATTCTTCTCATCACCACATGGATCAATCTCGAGGATAGATCCCATGTTAGGTCACAAATCAAGTCTCAACAAATTCAAAATAATTGGAATTCTCCCATGCATTTTTCAGATGACAATGGATTAAAACTAGAAATAAACAACAAAAAAGATTCTGGAAACTATACAAACACATGGAAATTAAACAGCCTTCTACTTAATGACATATGAGTCCAAGAAGAAATCAAGCAGGAAATCAAAAAATTTATTGAAACTAATGAAAATAATGATACATCATACCAAAACCTGTGGGATACTGCAAACGCAGTACTGAGGAGGAAATTTATTGCGTTAAATGCTCACCTCAGTAGAATGTAAACATGGCAAGTGAACAACCTAACACTTCACCTTAAAGAACTAGAAAAACAAGAACAATCCAAACCTAAAGTTAGCAGACGGAAAGAAATCATTAAGATCAGAGCAGAACTGAATGAAATTGAAACCAAAAAAACAATACAAAAGATCAATGAATCAAAAAGTTGGTTTTTTGAAAAGATAAATAAAATTGACAAACCATTAGCATGGCTAACAAAAAAAAGAGGAGAGAAGATTCAAATAACAAAAATTAGAAATAAAAAAGGTGATATTACAACTGATTCACCTGAAATACAAGGAATCATTTGAGACTACTATAAACAACTATACACCAACAAATTTCAAAATGTGGAGGAAATGGATAAATTTCTGGACACACACGCTCCCAAAACTGAACCATGAAGACGTAGAAAATCTGAACAGACCAATAACAATAAAGGAGATTGAAGCTCTTATCAGAAGGCTCCCAACAAAGAAAAGCCCAGGACCAGATGGATTCACAGCAGAATTTTACCAAACATTCAAAGAGGAATTGACACCGATTCTTTACAAACTATTCAAAAAGATTGAAACAGACGCAAATCTCCCAAACTCATTCTATGAAGCAAACATCATCCTGATACCAAAACCAGGTAAAGATATAACCAAAAAAGAAAACTACAGGCTGATATCCTTGATGAATATAGATGCAAAAATCCTCACTAAAATACTAGCAAACAGAATGCAACAACACATACTTAAAATTATTCACCACAATCAAGTGGGATTCATCCCAGGGATGCAAGGTTGGTTCAACATATGCAAATCAATAAATGTGATACACCATATTAATAAAGTCAAACACAAGGACCATATGATCATCTCTATAGATGCTGAAAAACATTTGATAAAATTCAACATTCATTCATGACAAATACCCTCTATAAGTTAGGTATAGAGGGAAAGTTTCTCAACATAATTAAAGCCATATATGATAAACTCACTGCCAATATCATCCTGAATGGGGAAAAGCTGAAAGCTTTTCATTTAAGAACAGGAATTGGACAAGGATGCCCACTCTCACCACTCCTATCCAACATAGTGTTGGAAGGACTAGCCAGAGCAATCAGAGAAGAGAAGGAAACAAAGGGCATCCAGATTGGAAAAGATGAAGTCAAACTGTCCCTGTTGGCAGATAACATGATCCTATATATCGAACAGCCTAAAACCTCTACAAAAAAACAGTTGGAATTGATAAATGATTTCAGCACAGTAGCAGGATACAAAATCAACACACAAAAATCAGTAGCATTTCTTTTCTCCAATGCAGAACGAGAAATCAAGAAAGCCTGCCCATTTACAATAGCCACCGAAAAAATAAAATACTTAGGAATTGAGTTAACCAAGGAGGTGAAAAATCTCTATAATGAGAACTACAAACCACTGCTGAGAGAAATTAGAGACGATACAAGAAGATGGAAAGATATCCCATGCTCTTGGATTGGAAGAATCAACATAGTGAAAATGTCCATACTACCCAAAGTGATATACAAATTCAATGCAATCCCCATCAAAATTCCAAAGATATTTTTCTCAGAAATGGAAAGAACTATCCAGACATTTATATGGAATAATAAAAGACCACGCATAGCCAAAGCAATGCTGAGCAAAAAAAATTAAGCTGGAGGCATAACACTACCTGACTTTAAGCTATATTACAAAGCTATAATAACCAAAACAGTATGGTACTGGCATAAAAACAGACACACTGATCAATGGAATAGAATAGAGAATCCAGAAATCAACCCACACACTTACTTCCATCTGATCTTTGACAAAGGCACTAAGCCTATTCACTGGGGAAGGGACTGCCTCTTCAGCAAATGGTGCTGGGATAACTGGATATCCATATGCAGGAGAATGAAACTAGACCCATACCTCTCACTGTATACTAAAATCAACTCAAAATGGATTAAGGATTTAAATATACACCCTGAAACAATAAAACTTCTTAAAGAAAACATAGGAGAAGCACTTGAGGAAATAGGACTGGACACAGACTTCATGAATACAACCCCAAAAGCACGGACAACCAAAGGAAAAATAAACAAATGGGATTATATCAAACTAAAAAGCTTCTGCACAGCAAAAGAAACAGTTAACAGAGTTAAAAGACAACCAACAGAGTGGGAGAAAATATTTGCAAAATATACATCTGACAAAGGATTAATATCCAGAATATATAAGGAACTCAAACAACTTTACAAGAAGAAAACAAGCAACCCAATTAAAAAATGGGCAAAAGAGCTAAGTAGGCATTTCTCTAAGGAAGATATACAAATGGCCAACAGACATATGAAAAAATGCTCAACATCACTCAGCATCCGGGAAATGCAAATCAAAACCACACTGAGATACCATCTCACCCCAGTTAGGATGGCTAAAATCCAAAAGACTCTGAACAATAAATGCTGGTGAGGTTGCGGAGAAAAAGGAACTCTCATACATTGTTGGTGGGACTGCAAAATGGTGCAGCCTCTATGGAAAATGGTATGGTGGTTCCTCAAACAATTGCAGATAGATCTACCATATGACCCAGCTATCCCACTGTTGGGAATATACCCACAGGAATGGAAATCATCAAGTCGAAGGTATACCTGTTCCCCAATGTTCATCACAGCACTCTTTACAATAGCCAAGAGTTGGAACCAGTGCAAATGTCCATCATCAGATGAGTGGATACGGAAAATGTGGTACATCTACATAATGGAATACTACTCAGCTATAAAAACGAATGAAATACTGCCATTTGCAACAACATGGATGGACCTAGAGAGAATTATATTAAGTGAAACAAGTCAGGCACAGAAAGAGAAATACCACATGTTCTCGCTTATTGGTGGGAGCTAAAAATTAATATATAAATTCACACACACGCACACACACAAAAATAAAAAAACCGGGGGGGGAGAAGATATAACAACCACAATTACTTGAAGTTGATACGACAAGCAAACAGAAAGGACATTGTTGGGGGGGAGGGGGGGAGGGGGGAGGGAGGGAGGTTTTGCTGATGGGGAGCAATAATCAGCCACAATGTATATCGCAAAATAAAATTTAAGAAAAAAATAAAAATAAAAATAAAATAAAATAAATCAGTGCGATACACCACAATAATAAAATCCAAATAAACTGCATGATCATCAGCATTGATGCAGAAAAAGCATTTGACAAAATTAAACACTCCTTCATGATAAAAACACTCAATAATCTGTGAATAGAAGCAACTTCTTCAACATGATAAAAGGCATTTATGAAAAATCCACAGCTAATACTCAATGGTGAAAGACTATAAGCTTTTTCTCTATTATTATTAACAAGACAATGATGCCTACTTTGACCACTGATATTCAACAATGGAAGGTCTAGCCACTGCAATGAGACAAGGAAAATAAATAAAAGGCATCCAAATGAAAAAGAAGTAAAAGTATCACTATTTACAGATGTCATAATCTTATATATAGAAAACAATAAAGAACATAACCAAAAAAAGTTGTTAGACCTAATAAACAAATTCAGCAAAGTTGTAGGATACAAAATCAACATGAAAAAGTCAGTTCTATTTTCATACCCTAGCAATAAACATTTCAAAAATAAAATAAAGAAAGCAATTCCATTTGCATCAACACTAAAAATATATATAATACATAGGAATAAATTTAACAAAAGATGTAAAAACTTTTACTCTGAAAAATACAAAACATTGCTGAAAGAAATTAAAGATCTAAATAAATGGAAAAATGTACCATGTTCATGGATTAAAAGACTTAATATTGTTAAAATGGCAATACTCCCCAAAGTGTTCTACTGATTCAGTAGATCAAAATCCCTATCAAAAAACACAATCAAGAGAGACATCATCAAGATGGTGGAATAGGAAGCACCAGGCCACCTTTCCACCACAGAGATACTGACTTAACAACAACATATGGTCTAAATTGCCTTTATGAGAACTCCAGAAACCAGCTAAAAGGTTGCAGCACCACAGGCACGCATAGAGCCAAGAAGAACTGCATCTAAGAAGGTAAGAATTTCATTGCATTTATTTACTAGAGCCCTTCTACATAGCCAGCACAGCACTGCACAATTGGGAGAAAACTCCAACTCACAATTTCTCCTAGGGAAATGAAAAAGAAGAGTACAATGTGTGTTAAAAGTTTTGGCTTTTAAGGGGACTGCCAGACGTACTGGTTTCTGTCTTGCCTAATTCAGACCACTGATAAGAACAAGCATAGTTTGGATGCCTGGGAACTACAGACAACAAATGCAAGTGCCATGTCTTGTTGCACCAGAGAGGCTGCATTACCACAGAAAGACACTAGGAGGAGGAAGGGATGACAAACTGCTGAAAAAGATAGAGACAATCCTCAAGTTATAACAATTTGACTCAGAAATTTTTGACTTTACAATAGGCTTATTGGGACATAGCCCCATCGTAAATCAAGGAATATCTGGACTTACAATAGTGTGACTTGCAATTTTTCAACTTTACAATGAATTTATCAGAGTACTAAATGCATTTTCAACTTACAATGGGTTTATCAGGATGTAAACACATTGTAAGTTGAGGAGCATCAATATGGGGAGAAAATCTTGATTAGAAGATTACACACAAGCTCAGAGATGACGTATTCCCTGAAAATGTTTGAAGGCCCCACAAAATCTGTAGCTGGGCTCATTTGTGAAGGTGTGTATGAGGCCAGTGCATAAAGACTAGGAAAGTTGGCTGTTTTTTGAATGTTGAAAATTCAGCGAAAGATCACAAGGCATACAAAAACAACATGAAATATGATCCAATTAAAGGCAAAAATATGGGCCAGCCCATGGCTCACTCGGGAGAGTGTGGTGCTGATAACACCAAGTCCACAGGTTCGGATCCTATATAGGGATGGCCGGTTCGCTCACTGGCTGAGCGTGGTGCTGACAACACCAAGCCAAGGGTTGCGATCCCCTTACCGGTCACCTTTTAAAAAATAAAAAATAAAATAAAATAAAAAATAAAGGAAAAAATAAATCTCCAGAAGCCAAGCCTAAAGAAATGTTGATCTGTAAATTAACTGACAAAGAGTTTAAAATAATTGTTTTAAAGATGTTCAGTGAGCTAAAAGAGAACACAGATAGACAACTAAACAAATCAGGAAAATAATGCATGAGCAAAATGCATCACCAATGAGATAGAACCTGTAAAACAGGACAAGAAATTCTGCAACTGAAAAATACAATAACTGAATTGAAAATTTACCAGAAAATTTCCAGCAGACTCAATCAAATATGAGAAAGAATCTTTGAACATGAACACAAGTCATCTGAAATTATAGAAGCAGGGGAGCAAAAAGAAAAAACAATAAAGCAATGTGAAGAGATCCTAAGATATTTATAGGACACCATTAAAAAAACCAATATACCCATTATATGAATCTGAGAAGGAGAGAACAGAGAAGAGAGTCTACTTGAAAAAACATTTGTCAAAAACTTCTCAAATTTGAAGAAGGAGATGGACATACAAATTGAAGAAGCTTAATGAAGTCCAACTAGGAAAAACCTGAAGATGCTCACACCGTCGTATTATAATAAAACTGTACGGTCACAGACAAAAAGAGAATCTTGAAAGCAGCAAGAGAAAAGTGACTCATCGTGTTAAAGGGAGCTCTGATAAGATTATCAATGGATTTCTCAGGAGAAACTTTGAAAGCCAGAAGAGAATAAGGTGACATATTTAAACTAATCAAAGAAAAAAAACCCTGCCAACTATGAATACTGTGTTTGGAGAAAGTGTCCTTCAAATGTGACATAAAAATTAAGATTTTCCCAGATTAACAAAAATTAAGGGAGTTCAACACCACTAGACCTGTCCTATAAGAAATGCTAAATGGAGTCTCTCAAGTTCAAATGAGAGGACACTAGACAACAACACAAAAGCATATGTAAATACAAAACTCTCTGATAAACATAAATGCATAGACAAATAGAAAACCCAGCAGTATTGTAATGTTGGTGTGTAAATCATGTTAAATTCTGGTATAGAATTTAAAAGACAAAAGCATTTTTAAAACTATTATGTTATAAGATACACAATATAAAAAGATGTAATTTATAACATGAATAAAATAAGGTGGGAGGTGGCTGTGGTGTAAAGAAATAGGGGTTTGCTATGTGATTGAAGTAGTTATCAGTTTAAAATAAATATAACAAAAGGAAATGAGAGAGAAATCAAAGCATGTCACTACAAAAAAAATCAGGAAGACATACAGAATACAATTAAGAAAATGAAAATAGCAAGTCCTTCCGTATTAGAAATTACTTTAAATATAGATGAGTTGAACGCAGTCAAAACACATAAATTGGCTAAGTGGATTTTTAAAAAGTTTCATGAATATGCTGCTTACAGAGACTGACTTTAGATCTAAGGACACACATAGGCTGAAGTGAAAGAATGGGGAAAGGTATTCCAAGCAAATGGTAACCAAAAGAGAGCAGGGGTGGCCATAGTTATACCAAACAAGATGAACTTTAAGTCAAAAAATCACAAGAAACAAAGAAAGACATTATATAATGATAAAAGGGTCAATTCACTAAGAAGATAAAACAATTACAAATACATATGCACCTAACATCAGAGATCCAAAATATATTAATCAAACACTGACAGAATCGAAGTTAGAATTAGATAATAACACAATTATAGTAGGAGACTTCAAAACCCCACTATTAAGTATGAATAGAACAACCAGACAGAAGATCAATAAGGAAACAGAGAACTTAAACAACACTATACACAAAATGGACCTAAAAACGTACAAAACAATCTACCCCAAAATAGGAAAATTCTGTTTCAAGTGCACATGAAACATTCTCCAGGATAGACCACATGTTAGTCCACAAAACAGGTCTTAATAAATCTAAAAAATATTGAAATTATACAAAGTCGTTTTTTCTGACCACAATGGAATAAAACCAGAAATCAATCGCAGAAAGACAACTGGAAAATTCACAAATATGTGTGAATTAAGCAACATGCTCTTAAGCAACCAATGGATTAAAGAAGAAATCATGAGGTAAATCAGAAAATATCTTGAGACAAATGGAAATGAATATACAACATACCAAAACTTATGGGATGCAGCAAAAGCAAGACTAAAAAGGAAGTTTATAGTGGTAAACTATTATATTAAAAAAGAAGAAATATTTCAAATCAACAACCTAACTTCACAACTCCAGGAATTAAAAAAAGAATTACAAGATACAGTAGTCCCTCCTTATCCATGGTATCACTTTCCATGGTTTTCATTACCCATGGTAAAGTGAAGTCTGAAAATATGTGACTACAGTACAATAAGATGTTATGAGAGAGAGACCACATTTAGATAACTTTGATTACAGTATATTGTTATAATTGATCTTTATTACTATTTATTGTTGTTAATATCTTACTGTGCCTAATTTATAAATTAAAATTTGTCAAAAGTGTGTGCTATGGTTTGAAAGTCCCCTCCAAAATTAATGCTGAAGCTTAATATCTAATGTGGTAGTATCATGAGGTGGGGCCTTTTAGAAATGATTGGTTCATGAGGGTTTGGGAAGGGATAGGTCGAATGAAGGGCTTAAAATTAAAAACATAACTTTAATTACATAATAAAATTCCATTCAGTTGACTTTTTTAAAAAAGTGATTGGATCACTAGGGCTGTGTCCTCATAAATGGATTAATTCATTCATGTATTAATGGTTTAATGGACTAATGGGTTAGCATGGGAGTAGATCTGGTGACTTTATAAGAGGAAGGGAGGCCTAAATTAGCATATTAGTGTGGTCCTGTCCTCTCCCATGTGATGCATTGTACCACCTCAGGACTCTTCAGAGAGTCCCTACCAGCAAGAAGGCCCTCACCAGGTGTTTCCCCTCAACCTTGAACTTCCCAGCCTCCAAACCTGTAAGAAATATTTTTTTTTCCTTATAAACTACCTACTTGTAGGTATTATAAGAGACAGAAAATGGACTAAGACAGTATTTATGTACAGGAAAAAACATAGTATGTACAAGGTTCAGTACTATTTCAGGTATCCACTGGAGGTCTTGGAATGTATGCATCATGAATAAGGGGGGACTACTGTAATCTCACAGTTAGCAGAATAAATAATAAAGATTAGAACAAAGATAAATCAACTACAGAATATAAAAAGGATAGAGAAAAATTAAAATTAAGAGTTGGTTTTTTGAAAATAACTGTGAAATTCACAAATCCTTACCTAGAGAAACTAAGAAAAGAGAGAAAACTCAAATAACAAAAATCAGAAGTGAAGGAGGAGAATTCAAACTGATGCCCAGAAACAAACAGAATCATAAGAGATTACTATAAACAATTATACAGATAGATACACAAAATACAAACAGACAGGAATCAAACATTATTAATATAGAAAAACACCAAACCACAAGTATAAACAATAAGGAAGAAAGAAAGGAACAAAGGATATGCAGAACAGTCAGAAAATAACCAACAAAATTACAGAAGTAAGACCTCATATATCACTAATTACCTGCAATGTAAACATATTAAGTGCCCCAATTAAAAGACAGACTGCCTGAATGGATTTTTTTAAATGACCCATTCATATGCTGCCTAGAAGAAATACACCTTACCTACAAAGACACACATAGACTAAAAGTGACGTGATGGAAAAAGATATTCCCTGCAAATGGAAAACAAAAGTGAGCAGGAGTAGCTATGCTTATATCTTAAATCAAAATCTGTAATCTGTACTAAGAGACAAAGAAGGGCACTACGTAATGATAAAGGCGTCAATACAGCAAGAGAATACAACAATTATGAATATACATGCATCCAACACCAGATCACCCAGATATATAAAGCAAATATTATAAGATCTAAAAGGAGAGATAGACACCAACACAATAATAGTTCAGGACTCTAACACCATACACAGCATTGGACAGATCACTGAAACAGAAAAACAACAAGGAAACAATGGAATTAAATGGCAATACAGCCCAAATGAACCTAACAGACATATACAGAGCATTTCACCCAACAGCTGCAAAATACACATTCTTTTCATCAGCACATATTATATTCTCCAGGGTTAACCATATGTTAGGCCACAAAATAAGTCTCAACAAGTTTTTTAAAAAATCAAAATCATATTAAGTATTTTTTTCTGACCATAATGGAATAAAACTAGAAATCAATAACAAGAGGAACTTGTGAAACTAAACAAATGCATGGAAATTAAACAACATGCTCTTGAAAAACTAATGTGTCAAGGAAGAGATTACAAAGGAAATCAAAACATTTCTTGAAAGTAATGAAAACAGAAACACAGCATACCAAAACCTATGTGATACAGACAAGGCAATATTAAGAGGAAAGTTGGTAGCAATTAATGCCTGCATCACAAAAAAAAGAAAGAGTTCAAATAAACAGCCTAACAATGTACCTCAAGGAACTAGAAAAGCAAGAACAAACTAAACCCAAAGTAAGTAGGAGAAAAGAAATAATAAAAATCAAAGAAGAAATAAATAAAATTGACACTAAAATACAATACAAAAGATTAATCAAATGAAAACTTGGTTCTTTGAAATTATAAACAAAATCAGCAAACCATTAGCCAGACTAACCAAGACAAAAAGAGGAAAGACTCAAATAAATAAAATTAGAAATGCAAGTGTAGACATTACAACACATAGCACCAACAGACAAAATATCACCAGAGAATATTATGAACAAGTATACACTAATAAATATGGAAACTGAGAAGAAACAGATAAAGTTCTGGACACATATGACCTACCAGGACTGAAACCAAGAAGAAATAAAAAACCTAAATAGACCAATAACAAGTAACGAGGTTGAGTCAGTAATAAAAAGCCTCCCACCAAAGAAAAGTCCAGGACCAGATGATATTACTGCTGAATTCTACCAAACATTTAAAGAAGAACTAATACCAATACTTTTTCAACTATTTCAACAAATTTAAGTGGACAGAATTTCCAGACTCATACTATGAGCCAACATTACCCTGATAGCAAAATGAGACAAGGACACAACAAAAAAAGAAAACTACAGTCCAATATCCCTAATGAACTCAAATGCAAACATCCTTGATAAAATAGTAGCAAACCGAATCCAACAGCACATCAAAAAGATTATACACCATGATCAAATCAGGTTTATCCCAAGGATGCAAGGATGGTTCAACATATGCAAATCAATAAACCTAATACCTCACATCAACAAAATGAAAGAAAAAAATATGATTATATCAATAGACAAAAAGCATTTGATAAAATTCAACATCTCTTCATGATAAAGACTCTCAACAAATTAGATATAGAAGGAAATTGTCTTAATACAATAAAGGCTATTGACAAACCCACAGCTAACATCATACTGAAGGAGGAAAAGCTGAAAGCTTTCCTCTTAAGTACTGGAATAAGACAAGGATACCCACTCTCTCCACTCCTATTTAACATAGTATTGGAAGTCCTAGCCAGAGGAATTAGGCAAGAAAAAGAAATAAAGGGCATCCAGATGGGAAAGGAGGAAGTCAAGAGAGAGGGCAGAGCAAGATGGCCAACTAAAGTTGTCTAGTGCTTGTCCTCCCCACCAGGAAAACAGACCAAAACAACAAATAAACAACTACATTTTAACAGTAATGACTGAAGAAGTACACTGAAGATCACCAGGGGAGTCACAAAATCCTTGTGGAGCACAGAAGATGAGGATAACACCATAGAGAGCAGAGCAAGTCATCCAGCCTCTGCCTCACCACAGGGACCAGCTCATAGTCAGGCAGAGAGTAGGTAAGCCAGAAAAACCCCAGCTTTTCTGCTGCCACCACAAAAGACAGCAATTCCTGCCACAAGAGAATCCCCCAGTCCTCAGGATCCAAACCCAGGTGTAGAGTAGCTGTGAGTCTGTGCACCTTTACAGCCTCATAGTAGAAACCCGGGAAGAGGAACCCCCCTTTCCAACCTAATCGGCTATGGGACAGCACCATCTTGAAACCAAACCCCCAATTAGAGTGCATCCTGCCCTGGGGAGTGGTGGAAACTAACTCCTTCCATCCTGAGGCCCAGTCTTCATTCTATCACATTCACGTGGTACCTGCAGGACCACGACCCTGTCTGCCTGGAACCTAGGCCAGACAGAAAGTCCAAAACTCCAGTGTCTGAACCCACACAGCACCCCCTCCCCCAGGCAAGCAGGCAGATCTACTCAGCAGAGAAGCTACCAATAAGCATCAGTACACCACATTCATGTGCACCCACCCCACACAACCCATGGGCTCCCTGAGCTCACAGATGCCCATCCTGGCCTACAGCCAGCCTGGTGGCATTTCCATCTCCTCCTGTAGCCAGGGGCCTGCTGCAGACTTGTTACAAGCTCAGTTGCTGATCTGGAGGCCCTTTACAGGGCAGTCAGTCCATGGTGCGCCAATGTATACTTGCTCTCTGAATGACTGTGGATCAGGCAGGGGCTTTGACCCTCTACAGTAGGCCTTTACAGAACTGCTATGCCTGGCTGCACCCTTGATGTCTTGCTCCAGTAGCCCTCTACACAGCTGACTGGCCCTGCTTCACCACTGTACACCTGCTCCCTGACCAATGGTGAATTGAGCAGTGGCTTTGACCCTCCACTTTAGGCTGCCAGTCCTTGCTGTTCCAGTGTAGGCCTACTCTTTGCCCAACAATGAACCAGGCAATTGCCCTGCCTCCCACTGGGAGGCCACCATGGAGCTCCTGGGCCTTGGTACACCCTTGCAGATTTGCACCAGGCTCAACTTCTGATCTGGTGGCCCTCCATAGAATAGCCAAGATCTGTTGCACCAGTGCATGCCCACTCATAGCTGGACAGTGGGTCAAACAGTGGCTCTGCCTCCACCTGGCAGCCCTCCATAGAGCTGCTGGACCATGTTGCACCCTTGTAGTCCAGCTCTGGGCTCAACAGCTGATCCAATGGCCCTCCATAGAGATGCCAGGTCCTACTGCACTTGTGCATAACTGCCCCCTGCTTGACAGCAAATTGGTTGGTGGCTCCACATCCTCCAGTGGGCCTTCATAGAGCCACCTGGCCCTGCTTTGCCCATGTACACCAACTCCTGGACAGACAGTGGCATCCATTCCTTTGACAGGCCTTCACAGAGCCACTTGACACCCCCACCCCACACCCAGTCTCATCTGTTTTCAGCCCAAAAACTCATCAGGCAGCAGAACATCCCTTGGCAAAGATGACTTCAGAGTGGTGTGCCCATGCTTGGCCCAACAGTGGTCAGGCAGTGACTCTGAGCCTCAGATTGACCACCAAACAACTGTTTGGCCCTCTGTGCCAGCACATGCCTGGTCCAACAACCAGCCCAGAGTCTCCAACCTAGCAAAACAATGCCAGGGTTGGCACAAACTCCTGAAAACATCACTGAAGGGGATTTCAACCAAAAGGAGACTGCACAGAGACAATGCTACTGAGCCCACCCAAAATCAAAGCCAATACAACATATCCAACAGACTCCCAAGAACACACCTATAGGAAAAAGATATTTCTATGTTATCCAGTCCATAAAATTGGAAAAAGCAACTACTCAATTAGATGCATAGATATCAATGTAGGGACACAAGAAACATGAAAAAGCAAGGAAATGTGATGCCCTAAACGAATACTGTTAGTCTCCAGTAAGAGATGCCAAAGAACAGGACAGTTACAAAATGCCTGTAAAGGAATTTCAAATAATCTTAAGGAAACTCAATGAGATACAAGAGAATACACACAAACAGTTCAGTGAAATCAGGAAAAAAATTCATGAGCTGAATAATAAGTTTAACAAAGAGATAAATATAAAAAAGAACCAAAGAGAAATCTTGCAGCTGAAGAATTCAAAAAATTAAAGAAAAAATACATTTGAGAGCTTCAACAACAGATTTGATCAAGAAGAAGAGAGAATTTTTTAACTTAAAGACAGATATTTTGAAATATCCCGGTCAGAGGGAAAAAGAGAAATAAGAATAAAAAAAGAATGAACAAAGCCTATGACACTTATGGGACAGCATTAAGAGAACAAGTGTTCAAATAATAGAAGTTCCAGAGGGAGAAGCGAAGAATACTTTCTCCAGCAAAGTCATCCTTCAGAAATGAGAGAGAAATAAAGACCTGCCCAGACAAACAGAAACTGAGGGAATTCCTCACTCCTAGACTAGCCTTACAAGAAATGCTTAAGGGAGTGCTATGACTGCAAATTAAAAGATGATAATTACTATCATGAAAACATTAGAGATTATGAAACTCACCAGATATGGTAAATTCATAATTCAAACTCAGAATATTCCTGTGAAGTAATGGTCCTATGGAAAACTTTGAATCCTCTAGTATAAATGTTTAAAGTTGAAATGCTTAAAAAATAACAAAAACTACCACTAGTGGTTAAAGAATATACAATAGATATAAATTACAATAGCCAAGACATGGAACCAACCTAAACGTCCAGCAATGGATGACTGGATAAGGAAAATGTGATATATATACACAGTGAAATACTACTCAGTCATAAAAAAAGAATGAAATTCTCTATTCATAGAAACATGGATGAGCTTGGAGAAAGTTATGTTAAATGAAATAATCCAGGCACAGAAAGAGAATAACCACATGTCCTCACTCATAAGTGGGAGCTAAGAAATAAAGAAATACCATAATAAAACATTGAACATTCAGAAGGAGAAAACACACTTATAGTTACTAGAAATGGGAAAGGGAGAGAGGGGATAGGAAGTAATCGAGTAAGGGACACAAAAAATAATTGTGATTTGTAATGATGAACATGCTAATAATATTGATTTGATCATCACATACTATACACAAGTACTGATAGTCAACTCTGTACCCCATAGATATGTATAAATTTTAAAAAGAAAGTATAAAATATGTAAATTAAGGCAAAAAAATATAAACTGTGTGTGTGTCGGGGGGAGAGTCTAATGTATTTTCATGCAACCAAAATTAAGTTGCTATCAGCTTAAGATAGTTTTTTTATAACTACAAGATTCTTTATGTTAGCCCCAAGGTAACCACAAAAAAAAAGAATTACAGCAGATACACAAATGAGAAAGAGAAAGAAAACAAAGCTTAGTACCACAAAAAACCACCAATCCACAGTAAATAACAAGAGAAAAAGAAAGAAACTAAGCATCTTCAAAAAAACCAGAAAACAATTAATGTAATGGAAGTTCTCACATATCAGTAATAACTTAAATGTAAACAGGTTAAACTCTCCAATTAAATAACCAAGAGTTGGAACCAACCTAAATGTCCATTGATGGATTGCTAGATAAGGAAAATGTGGTACATATACACCATGGAATACTACGCTGCCATAAAACAGAATGAAAATTTGCCATCCACAGGTACGTGGATGAACTTAACAGAAAATTATATTAAGTAAAATTAACCAGGCACATAAAAAGAAATATTGCATGCTCTCACTCATAAGGGAGCTAAAAAATAAACAAATAAGGAAAAAAGAAAGAAAGATACAACAATCACAATAATTCATTGAACTCTCAAAAGGAGAAAACAGAACTGGGGCTCCTAGAGGTGGGAAAGGGGGAGGAGGATTAGCAAGAAATTGGGAAAGGGCCATAAAAAATGATTACATTGTATAATGTTGAATATACTAATTATCTGGATTTGAGCATCACATATTGCACACAGGTATTGATATTTAATGCTGTACCCCAAAAATATGTAGAATCAATTATGTTTCAATAATTATGTTTCAAGAAAATGAAATAAAATAAACTGAGAAGAGAAAAAAAAGGAAACTAAAAAAGGAAGACTTCAAAAGCACAAGCAATAAAAATAAAAATACACAAGTGGGATTACATTAAACTAAGACATTTTTACACATCAAAGGAAACTGCTTATGGAGTGAAGAGACAATGTACAGAATGGGTGAAAATATTTGGAAACTATACATCTGACAAGGAGTTAATATCAAGAATATATAAGGAACTTAAATAAGTGAACAGCAAAAAAACACAAATAACCCTCTTGAATAATGGGCAAAGGATCTTAATAGACACTTCTCAAAAGAAGACATACAAATGGCCAATAGACATATAAAAAAATGCTCAACATCACTAATCATCAGAGAAATGCAAATTAAAACCACAGGGAGATTCCACCTCACTCTAGTTAGAATGGCTATTACCAACAAAAACAGAAGAAAACAAATGCTGGTGAGGATGTGGAGTGTAAACTAGTACAGCCATTATAGAAAACAGTATGGAGGTTCCTCAGAAAATTAAAAATAGAATTACCATATGATCCATCAATCCCACTACTGAAAGGAAATGAAATCAGTATATCAAAAAGATATCTGCACTCCTATGTTTATTGCAGCACAATTTACAATAGCCAAGATATGGAATCAACTTAAGTGTCCAACATCAGATGAATGGATTTTTTAAATGTTGTATATATATACACAATGGAACACTATTCAGCCATAAAAAAATAATGAAATCCTGTCATTGGCAGCAACATGGATGGACATGGAGGTCATTATGTTAAGTGAGGTAAGCCAAGCACAGACAAGTACCACATGACCTCATTCATATGTGGAATCTAAAAGAAAAAAAAGTTTATCTTATAGAAGCAGAGATTAGAATAGTGGTTACCAGAGACAGGGGAGGAGGGAAAACAGGGAGAGGCCAGTAAAGTACAAAATTATAATTAGATGGGAGGAATAAGTTCTGGTGTTCTGTTATACAGTAGGGTGACTATGGTTAACAGTTAAGTTTTGTATATTACATAATAGCTAGAGGAGAAGCTTTTGAATGTTTCCACATAAAGAAATGATAAGTGGGGCTGGCCCCGTGGCGCACTCAGGAGAGTGCAGTGCTTGGGAGCGCAGCAGCGCTCCCGCCGCGTGTTCAGATCCTATATAGGGATGGCCAGTGCAGACTACACCAAGCCAAGGGTTGATCCCCTTACCGGTCACAACAAAGACAAAAAAAGAAAAAGAAATGATAAATGCATGAGGTGACTGAAAAATTAACTACCCTGACCCAATTATTATACTATATATATATATATATATCAAAATATCAGATTGTACCTCATAAGTATGTACAATTACAATGCATAAGTTCAAATTTAAATTTTTTTAATTTAAATAAATAAATAAATCCAGTGATGAAGGGGTTATAAATTTCATGCCAGGAAAAGTAAACAATTTCCAGACTCTCCACACTGTCTCTTTGCCCCCTCATTGTTGCACCCATTAATCTTAATTCGTACCTGCATAGTAATTATCAAGCTGTAATTTGATAAACCTTATATATATATATATATATATATATATATCCAACATTAAAAATGATTTATCTTTTGCCAAAAAAAAAGGAATGAAGTGCTGATACTACAACATAGATGAACAATGAAAATATTTTACTGCATGAATGAAGCCAGACACAAAAGCCCACATATCATGTGATTACATTCATATGAAATACCCAGAATAGAAAAATTCCAAGAGATAGAAAACATGTTAGTAGTTGCCAGGGGTAGAGGGTAGGGAAAATGGGAATAATTGCTTAATGGATATGTTGACCTAAAAAGAAACTGAATCCAAATACGCATAGCAAAGATTTATTGATACAATATGACAATTGTAACTGGGAGATGCATAGATCAGGTCACCCTGAGAAATGCTTTCTGAAAAGGGCCAGAAGAGCTTGGTATTTTATAATCACAAGAAAGGGGAAAAATCCAGAGAGAGATAGAAGGACAGCCCTCCTAATCACATCATCCATTTTTTTATCGGTTGTACATAACATATAAACTTGGGATTGTTACTAGGTTACATCCTACATGCAGGGATTAAAGGTAAGGTTTACAAGAAGTATCTTAGGTTAATTTATGGCTTTCTGCTACCATTATGGCTATTTCTAAGTAAAATGGTTTCATAATAACATTTTTCAGGACAGATGTACATGATTACTGACTTATCCCAAAGCAGTCAAGGCACTATAATTTAGCTGACCTGGTCAGAGCAGATTTTTTGGTTATCAGATACAGGGTTACCTTCTGGTGTGATGAAAAAATTCTAGGACATGATAGTGATAAGAGTTGTACAACATTGTAAATGTACTTAATGCTACTGAATTGTACACTTTTAAACGGCTAAAATGGTAAATGCTATTGTATGTGGTTCTTTGCCACAATAAAAAAGGAGAAATTAACAAGTTGAACCTACATTCTTATGGAAATTCAAGAACCCAGAATAGCCACACACAAAAATTGTGAGAAAGAGGCACAAAGGTGGAAGACTCAAAGTTCTTGATTTCAAAGCTTACTACAAGATTGTAGAAAATGATAACAACGTGGTACCAACATAAGTACTCATACAGATGTATAGATAAACAGAATAGAATTGAGAGTCCAGAAGAAAATGCTCACATTTTTGGTCAACTAATTTTTTAACAAGATCATTCGGATGGGAAAGGACAATCTTTTCAACAAGTGTTGTTGGGACAACTGAACGTCCACATGCAAAAGAATGAAGTTGGACCCCTACCTCACATTATACACAAAAATTAACTCAAAATGGATCAAAGAACTAAATGTAAGGGCTAAAATTATATACTATTTAGAGAAAATGCCATCTTAAATTTTCATAATCTTGGGTTTGGCAATGAATTCTTAGATATGACAACAAAATCACAAGCATCAAAATAAAAAAATAAGTTGGACTTCATCAAAATGTAATTAACAAAGTAAAAAGACTAACCACAGAAATGTATTAAAAATATTTGCAAATCATATTAAGAGACTTGTGTCTAGAATATATAAAGGACTCTTACAACTTAAAAAAAAATAACCCAATGAACAAGTGGGCAAAGGATCTAAATAAATGTTTCTGAAGAAAAAGATATACATTATACCAGTCTACCAACATTTTCCTGATCCTCCGTCCCCCCCTCCCTTTCCTTGCCTCTGATAACTACTATTCTACTCTCCATTTCTTTCTTTTTTTCTCTATTTTTAATTTATTTTTCTTAATTGACCCAAGATAATTGTATATATTTATGGAATACAATATGATGTTTGGGTACATCCATACTGTTTGCAATGACCACTAGTTAATAATATTGTATTGTATATTTCAAGATAGCCAGAAAGGAGGAACTTGAATTTTATAACCACAAAGAAGTGATAAATGTTTAGGTGATAGATGTGCTAACAATTCTGATTAGCTCACTTTACAATATATGCATGTACTGAAACAACAAACTGTATGCCATAAACACGTACAGTGAAAAAAATTAAAATTATTTTAAAGATATGCAGATTGCTAATAAGCACATGAAAAGATGTTCAACATTATTAGCTATCATGGAAATGCAAATTAAAAACACAACGTGATCCCACTTCACATGCACTAGGGTGACCATATAAAAAGCACAGTCAATAAAATATATCTGTAAGGATTAGGGGTAATTGAAATACTCATACATTGTTGATAGGTATGTAAAATGATGTAGTCACTTTGGAAAAACAGTATGACAATTCCTCAAAAAGATTAAACAAAGAGTTACCATAGGACCCAGCAACTACAAACTTAGGTATGTGACCAAGAGAAATGTAAACATTTTGTTCATGCAAAAACTTGAACACAAATGTTTATAGCAGCAATATTCATAATGGCCAAAAAATGAAAATAAAAATAAAGAAGATATAAGACATACAAATCTGTCCCTGTGACAGATCTCTTCCTGTATCCCCAGGCTTTTCCATACACCTTTGAAATCGAGGTGGAGTCTCCCAATCCTCCACTGCTCTAGTGTTCCTTGAGCCTGCAGACCTAACACCACATGGACATCATCAAGACTGTGGTCTTTTGTGACTAGCTCTTTTTTCACTTAGCATAATGTTTTCAAAGCTCAACTATGTTGTAGCATGTATCAGTAACGCATTTCCATTAATTCTTGAATGCTATTCCATTGTGTGAACATAACACATTTATCGATTCATCAGTTGTTTGACATTGGGCAGCTATAAGTTGTACATTATCGGTTTTTACATTAAGTGTACCTAGATTAAACACTCCAATTGAGAGAAATAACAAAAATGTTTCAATGATCCAGCTATATACTCTCTATAAGAGAAACATGTTAGATTAAAAGAAACAACTTACATATCAAAACAAACCGCAAGGGCCGGCCCGTGGCTCACTCGGGAGAGTGCGGTGCTGATAACACCAAGGCCCCGGGTTTGGATCCCATATACGGATGGCCAGTTCGCTCACTGGGTGAGCGTGGTGCTGACCACACCAAGTCAAGAGTTAAAACTGATACCAATTCTCTACAAACTGTTTCAAAAGATTGAAACGGAGGCTATTCTCCCAAACTTATTCTATGAGGCAAACACCACCCTGATACCAAAACCAGACAAAGATGCATCAAAAATAGAAAACTACACAGGGCTGGCCTGTGGCTCACTCGGGAGAGTGTGGTGCTGATAACACCAAGGTCATGGGTTCAGATTGCATAGGGATGGCCAGTTAGCTCACTGAATGAGCGTGGTGCTGACAACACCAAGTCAAGGGTTAAGATCCCCTTACCAGTCATCTTAAAAAAAAAAAATAGAAAAGTACAGGCCAACATCCTTGATGAATATAGATGCAAAAATCCTCAATAAAATACTAATTAACAGAATACAGCAACACATTCAGAAAATTATAAACCATGATCAAGTGGGATTCATCCCAGGGATGCAAGGTTGGTTCAACAAATGCAAATCAATAAATGTGATACACCACATTAATAAAGGCAAAGACAAAAACCACAAAATCATCTCTATTGATGCTGAAAAAGCATTTGACAAAATTCAACATCCTTTCATGATAAAGACTCTCTACGAGTTAGGCATAGACAGAAAGTATCTCAACATAATTAAAGACATATACGATAAGAACACTGCCAATATCATCCTGCATGATGCCCACTCTCACCACTCCTATACAACAGTGTTGGAAGTACTAGCCAGAGTAATCAGAGAAGAGAAGGAAATAAAGGGCATCCAGATTGGAAAGGACAAAGTCAAGCTGTCCCTTTTTGCAGATCCTATTAATTGAACAGCCTAAAGCTTCTATAAAAAAACTCCCAGAGTTGATAAAAGATTTCAGCAAAGTTGCAGGTTACAAAGCAACAAACAAAAATCAGTAGCATTTCTATACTCCACCAGTTAACATAGAGAAAAAGAAATCAAGAAAGGTAGCCCATTTACAATAGCCACCAAAAAAATAAAATATTTAGGAATAATGCTGACCAAGGATGTGAAAATCTCCACAAAGAGAACTACAAGCCACTGTTGAGAGAAATTAAAGAGGACAAAAGAAGATGGAAAGATCCCATGCTCTTCGATTAGAAGAATTAACATTGTGAAAATGTCCATATTACCCAAAGTGATCTATAAATTCAATGCAATCCCAATCAAAATTATACGACATTTTTCTCTGAGATGGAAAAAGCTATCCAGATATTTATATGGGACAACAAAAGACCACACATAGCCAAAGCAATCCTAAGCAAAAAAAAATAAAGCTGGAGGCATAACACTACCTGACTTTAAACTATATTACAAAGCTATAATAACCACAACAGCATGGCACTAGCATAAAAATAGACACACAGAACAATGGAATAGAACAGAGAACCTAAAAATCAATCCATACACCTACAGCCATCTGATCTTTGACAAAGGCAGACAAGCTAATTCTGAGGAAGAGACTGCCTTTTCAACAAGTGGTGCTGGGAAAACTGGATAATCATATGTAAGAGAATGAAAGTAGACCTGTATCTTTCACCACATACCAAAATCAACTCAAAATGGATTAAAGAATTAAATGTACATCCTGAAACAATAAAACTCCTTAAACAAAACGTAGGGGAAACACTCCAAGAAGCAGGAGTCGGTACATAATTCATGAATAAGACCCAAAATGCACAGGTAACTAAAGGTAAAATAAACAAATAGGATTCTATCCAACTAAAAAGCTTCTGCACAGCAAAAGAAACAATCAACAGAGTGAAAAAAACAACCAACAGAGTGGGAGAAAAATTTTGCAAAATATAAATCTGACAAAGGATTAATATCTAGAATATACAAGAAACTCAAACAACGTTACAACAAAAAAACACATAACCAATTAAAAATGGGCAAAGGAACTGAACAGGCATTTCTCAAAGGAAGATATATGAGTGGCCAAGAGACACGTGAAAAAGTGCTTAATATCACTCAACATCCAGGAAATGCAAATCAAAACCACAATGAGATATCATCTCACTCCAGTTAGTATAGATAACATCCAAAAGACTGAGAACAATAAGTGCTGGAGAGGTTGCGGAGAAAAAGGAACTCTCATCCACTGTTGGTGGGGCTACAAAATGGTGCAGCCTTTATGGAAAATGATATGGAGGTTCCTCAAACAATTACACATAGATCTACCGTATGACCCAGTCATTCCACTGCTGGGAATATACCCAGAGGAACGGAAATGATCATACCCAAGGGATACCTGTACTCCAGTGTTTATTGCAGCTCTATATGCAATAGCCAAGAGCTGGAACCAGCCCAAATGTCCATCATCTGATGAGTGGATAAGGAAACTGTGGTAAATCTACATCATTGAATACTACTCTGCTATAAGAAAGAATGAAATACTACCATTTGCAACAACATGGATGGACTTAGAGAAAATTATATTAAGTGAAACAAGTCAGGCACAGAAAGAGAAATACCACATGTTCTCTCTTATTCGTGGGAGCTAAAAATTAATAAATAAATTAACATACAAACAAATAAAGGGTGGGGGGAAGAAGACAGAATAACCACAAAAATTCCTTGAACTATTTAAGTCAAGTGCACAGTTACGATGTGGGGGGGGGGCGGTGGAGAGTAATGGGTAAAGGGGCATGAAAATCAAGTAAAATATATTTTGAGAAGTAAAATTAAATTAAATTAAATTTTTTTAAAAAGAAAATGTTTTGAGGCTGCGGAAAAAAAGGAACTCTCATACATTGTTGGTGGGACTGCAAAATGGTGCAGCCTCTATGGAAAATGGTATGGAGGTTCCTTAAACAATTGCAAATAGATCTACCATACGACCCAGCTATCCCACTGTTGGGAATATACCCAGAGGAATGGAAATCATCAAGTCGAAGGTATACCTGTTCCCCAATGTTCATCGCAGCACTCTTTACAATAGCCAAGAGTTGGAACCAGCCCAAATGCCCATCATCAGATGAGTGGATACGGAAAATGTGGTACATCTACACAATGGAATACTACTCAGCTATAAAAACGAATGAAATACTGCCATTTGCAACAACATGGATGGACCTTGAGAGAATTATATTAAGTGAAACAAGTCAGGCACAGAAAGAGAAATACCACATGTTCTCACTTATTGGAGGGAGCTAAAAATTAATATATAAATTCACACACACACATACACACACACACACACAAACGGGGGGGGGGAAGAAGATACAACAACCACAATTATTTGAAGTTGATACAACAAACAAACAGAAAGGACATTGTTGGGGGGGAGGGGGGGAGGGAGAAGGGAGGGAGGTTTTGGTGATGGGGAGCATTAATCAGCTACAATGTATATCGACAAAATAAAATTTAAAAAAAATAAATAAAAATAAAAAAAATAAAAAAATTTTTAAAAATTAAAAAAAATAAAATAAATAAATAAATAAAATTTTTTTTTTTTTTTTTTTTAAGAATTAAAGCATTTTATTTCTTGTAAAAAAAACTTATTAGAACAAAGTTATCAAGAATAATCGGAACAGAGCTGTCTTCTCCTTGTATAGCTTCTCATTGTATAACTTGCAGTACAGAACAAATACCTTCTCTACAGTGACCTATGTTTGGAATCAGCTCTGACATTTTATCCTTTGCACTTTCAATGTTGCAGAATATCTCCAGAAATTCCTTTTATGTGAAGTTTTTTGTTGGCATCACTTCCTCTGGAACATCATCCTTTTCATCAAAATTACTTTCCTCATTTATGCTGATAAGTTTGCCTCCACTAAGTTTCTCTGGCTGCATAGCTAGTCTCTTGAATGGCGGCAGTGTCAGCATTTCCATGATCGGCTATTTTGTTTTATAATTCCACTTATAACTGAGTTGGAATTCACTTTCAGCATTGTCACTTTTCATTTTCTTACTGCATTTTCATCTTTTTTGGCCATTTTCCTCTTTCGATTATTCATTTTTGTAAGATGTCATGTGGGTTTATCACTGGGAGGCAAGGAGGCAACACAACATACTTTGCTGTCTGTGCATGAACTGAATAAAAAATATGCAGTGATCAATTCCCAACAGATTTTTGAAAAAAGTGACATGATTAGTCACTCATCTTGATGTACATTTGTTATTTACATAGTGATTTGTAGACTGAAAAGACTGTGAAGATTGTTATTGATGCAGTCATCCACAGTTAATATACCATGACAACTAATATTTTTAAAATGTTGTTGGGAAAATGGTGCTATTTAATTGAATGGTGTAACTAAAATTTGTTTATATAAGAACTGTGCAAAGTGAAGATTTCCTGTATATATGCATATGTATGCAGTTACATAACCACATATTTTTAATTTTCAATTGTGGCAAAAAACACGTAACAAAATTTATCATCCTAACCATTTTTCAGTAGCGGTAAGTATATTCACATTGCTGTGCAACAGATCTCCAGAACTTTCTCATCTTGTAAAACTGAAACTCTATACCCATTAAACAAATGTGTATATTTTATATAATTATATAATCATTAAGAAATTTTTAAGGATTCTTAATAGGTTGTAAGTATATGTTTTTTGTTTGTTGTTTTTTTTTTTTTTCACTTTTTTTTTTTTAATTTTATTTTGTCGATATACATTGTAGCTGATTAATGCTCCCCATCACCAATAAATAAATAAAATTTAAAAAAATAAAAATAAATAAAAATAAAATGTTTTGAAACTAGACAGAGGTAATGGTTGCACAACATTGTAAATGTACTAAATAACACTGAATTGTACACTTTAAAATTGTTAAGTTTATGTTATATTAATTTTACCTCAATAAAATAATACTTTGACAGAAGTCTCACACTTTTCAGAAATATCAACCCAAAATGGATGCAAAATTTAATGTAAAATACAAAACTGTAAACAAATAGAAAGGAAAACATAGGAGAAATTCTTTAGGATCTAGGAGTAGGCAAAGAGTTCTTAGGCTTGTCACCAAAAGCATGAAGTACAAAGAAAAAAATCAATAAATAGAACCTTATCTAATTTTAAAACTTTTGTTCAGTGAAAGACTTTACTAAGAGGATAAAAAGACTTGCTACAGATGGGATAAAATATTTGCAAACCACGTATTTAACAAAAGAACTCTCGAGACTCCAGAATAAAAAATAAAAATAATCCAATTAGAAAATGTGCAAAAGACATGAATAGACATTTCACTGAACAGAAAATACAGGTGGCAAATTAACACATTAAAAGATGTTCAACATCATTAGCCATAAAAAAAATGCAAACTAGAACCACAATGAGGAACCGCTACATGTCAATTAGAATGGCTAAAATAAAAAAAAAAAACAATGGTGACAACATCAAATGCTTGCAAGGATGCAGAGAAATTGTACTACTCATACGTCATTGGTGGCAATGTAAAATGGTACACTAACTCAAAAACAGTTTGACAGTTTCTTAAAACAATAAATATGAAACTATTACTATATATAACCCAGAAATTGAACTCTTGGGCATTTATCCCAGAGAAACTAAAACTTTCTTGTCCACAACAGAAACTGCACCAAAAATGTTTATAGCCCCTTTTTCATAACAGTCAAAAACTGGAATCAGCCCAAATGTCCTTTCACAGATAAATGATTTTAAGAACTGGTACATCCATACCATGTGATACTATTCCATAATAAAAAGCCAGACTGTCCCTGTTTGCAGATGACATCATCATATATATGGAAAAACCTAAACACTCTCCAAAAAACTCTTAGAGCTGATAAATGATTTCAGTAACATTTCAGGATAAAAAATCAACATGCAAAAATCAGTAGCAGTGTTATACTCCAACAGTGAGCCAGCCAAAAAAGAAATTAAGAAAGCAAGCCCATTTACAATAGACACACACAGACACACAAAAAAAACCTAGTTATAAATTTAACCAAACAGGTGAAAGAGCTCTACAATGAGACTATAAATCACTGCTAAAAGAAACTAAAGAGAACACAAAAATATGAAAAGACATTCCACATTCTTGGATAAAGAGGAATTAATATTGTGAAAATGTCCATACTACCCAAAGCCGTCTAGGATTCAATGCAATTCCCATCAAAATACCAATGATATACTTCACAGAAATAGAAAAAACAATCCTAACATTCATATGGAACAACAAGACAGCAAATAGCCAAAGCAATCCTGAGCAAAAACATAAAGCCAGAGGCATCATACTACCTGATTTCAAATTATACTACAAAGCTATAGTAACCAAAACAGCATGGTACTGGCAAAAAAACAGACTCTCAGACCAATAGAATAGAATAGACAACCCAGAAATCAACCCACATACTGACAGCCAACTGATCTTTGATGAAGGCACCAAGAACATACACTGGGGAAAAGACTGCCTCTTCAATAAATGGTGCTGGGAAAACTGGATATCCAACTGCAGAAAAATGAAACTAGACCCATATCTCTCACCATATACCAAAATCAAGTCAAAATGGATAAAAGACTTAAATATAAGACTTGAAACTATAAAACTCCTAAAAAAGGGGGGGGGGAACAATATGGAAGTTTCTCAAACAACTACAGATAGAACTACCATAAGATCCAGCAATCCCACTTCTGGGTATATACCCAAAGGAATGGAGATCATTGTGTCAAAGGGATACCTGCACTCCCATGTTCACTGCAGCTCTATTTATAATAGCCAAGATATGGAACCAACCTAAATATCCATCAATGGATGACTGCATAATGAAAGTGTGGTACATATACACAATGAAATGCCACTCAGCCATACAAAAGAATGAAATTCTGCCATTCGCAGCAATGTGGATGAGCTTGGAGAAAATTATGTTAAGTGAAATAAGCCATGCATGTCCTCACTCAAAAGTGGGAGCTAAGAGACAAAGAAAGAAAGAAAGACCATAATAAAACACTGAACTTTCAGAAAGAGAGAATAGACCTATAGTTACTAGAGGTGGGAAAGGGAGAGGGGGAGGGGGGATAGGGAGTAATTGGGAAACGGACACAAAAAGTAATTATGATTTATAATGATGAACATGCTAATAATATTGATTTGATCATCACATACTGTACATAAATACTGATAGTCAACTCTATATCCCATTAATATGTATAAATAAAAATAATTTTAAAAAGATAATGAACAAAGCCTGCAAGATTTATGGGATACTACTAAGTGAACAAATATTCAAATCATGAGTATTTCTGAAGAACAAAACAAAAGATATTGAAAACATATTTAGTTAAATAATAGCTGAAAACTTCCCTAATCTTCAGAAAGATATGATCATTCAAATCCACGTAGCTCAAAGATCCCCAGATAGATTCAATCCAAAAAGGCCCTCATCAAGAAACACTGTAGTCAAACTGTCAGAAGATAAAGATAAAGCAAAAATTCTAAAAACAGTAAGAGAAAAGCATCAAGTCACTTATAAGGGAATCCCCATTATACTAACAGCAGTTTTCTCGGCAGAAACCCTACAGGCCAGGAGAAAATGGGATGAAATATTAAAAGTAATGATGATATATTCACAGCACTGAATGAAAAAAACTGCCAGCCAAGTATATTATACCTAGCAAAGCTATCCTTCAGGAAAGAAAAATAAAGTCTTTCTCAGGTAAGCAAAACTTAAGGGAATTCATCACCACCAGACGAGCCTTACAAGAAATGCATATGTGATCCAACATCTACAAGAGAAGGAATGATAACAACCATCATAAAAACACCTAAAAATATAAAACTTACTGGTAGAATAGATACACAAAATACAAAGAGAAAGGAATCAATATTATCAATACAGAAAAACACCAGACTGCAAGGATAAACAATAATAGAATAAAAGGAACAAAGTAGACACAAAACAATCAGAAAACCTCCAACAAAATGACAGGAGTAAGACCTCACATATCAATAAGAACACTGAATGTAAATGGATTAAATGCCCGGTTAAAAGACATAGACTGGCTGAATGAATAAAAAAAAATGATCCATCCTACCTACAAAGATATACATAGGCTGGAAGTGAAGGGATGGGAAAAAATATTCCACACAAATGGAAAACAAAAGCAATCAGGAGTAACTATACTTATATCAGATGTCAGATAAAGCAGAAAATCTGACAGAAATGTAACAAATAAAGATACTGAATCATAAATCTTGCCACAGAGAAAAGCCCAGGCCAAAATGGCTTCACTGGTGAATTTTAATAAACATTAAAGAAGAAATAATAACAACCCTTCACAAATTCTTCCCGAAAATGGAACACTTTCCAACTTATTTTATACCGATAGCATTATTCTGATACCAAAGACAGAGACATCACAACAAAAGAAAACTATAAACAAATATACCTCTTAAGTACAGATGTAAAAATTCTCAAGAAAATAGTAGCAAAATGAATCCAGTAGTGTATGAAATGTATTATACACCATGTCCAAGTGTTTTTTATTCCAGGAACAAAAGGATAGTTTAATATCCAAAGATTAATAGATGCAGTACACCCTATTAATAGAATAAAGAACAAAAACCAAATAATCATCTCCATAGATGCAGAAAAAGCCTGTAACAAATGCACCACCTAATTATGATAAAAATCTCTCAACAAACTGGAAGTAGAATGCAATCTCATCAGTCTGATCAAGGGCATATACAAAACCTACAACTGAGGGCTGGCCAGTTAGCTCAGTTGGTTAGCACACAGCATTGTAACACCAAGGTCACAGGTTCAGATCCCCATACCAGCTAGCCACCCAAAAAAATAAACAAAAAATCCTATGACTGATAATCACACTTAATAGTTAGAAACTGGATTTGGTTGGGAACAAGACAGTAATGTCTACTTTCACCTCTTATATTCAATGCTGTCCTAACCAGTGAAATGAGTCAAGAAAAATGAAAGCACACAGATTAGAAAGGAAGATGTAAAACTACTTTACTCACAGATTACATGATTCTGTATGTATAAAATCCTAAGTAATCTATAAAAAACTAAAAAGAGTAATAAACAAGTTCAACACTGTTGAGGAAGCAGGATCAATTATACATCAGCAATAAACAATGCAACATGAAATTTTATTTACATTAGCTTAAAAAAAGAAAATGTACAGGAATTAATTTAACAAGGAAGTGCAAGATGGGGGTAACAGGGACTGTATTTTCCCTCCCACCTGAAACAACAAATAAAACTAGACAAAACATATAAAACAATGGTTATCAAGAACTGGACATCAGCCAACAAAGGACAGTGATCCCTGAGACGTGGGAAACAAACAAGGTGAGCCCTATGATTGCACTAGCTAACTCCCTTGAAAGAGTTTCTAGTCCACAGCACAGGGAGAGGGAGTTGAGGCAGAGCCCAGCAGACAGACTCGCTGAGTTTAGGAGATGGAACTAAAAGTCCAAAGATATCAAGGCAGCATGAGTTCCTATAAAAAGAGTACCTGACATAACAGAGCTGGCCAAAGACAGAATGTCAATGATCAGCAGAGGCTCCCCTTGAGTATTTATCAGAATACTATTACCTATGTGAAGAAACTACCCAAAGCTGGCATTTAAAAAAAACTGTCAGAAAAGATTAGAAAGAACAATAACTTGTGCTCACATAGTGGCTGCTACCACCAGCCAAGCTAGAAAAACTGATAATTTACAGGACATTGGCTAGGGTACTATAGAATGTCTTACCTCAGTAGCAGGAAATAATTATACCTAGACAGAGTACTGGTCTGGATCTGCTTAAAAAACCCAAAAGGATCAAACTGTTTCTGAATAACTTAACTGCATCAAAGAACAAAGCTCAAAAAGTTCATAGGAGAACAAAAATACACATCCACCAAAAGGGCAAAATTCACAAGGCCAGGTATCAAATCAAAGATTAACAGGCATGCAAAAAAAAAAAAAAAAAAAAAGCAGAAAAATATGACCCATGAGGAAAATAATCAATCAAAGAAAACCTACCAAAAACTGTCAAAGATGTTGGAATTACCAGAGAACATTAAACATTTATTATCTATATTCCATATGTTCAAAAAGTAAACAGAGGAATAAAAAAAATTTTTTAATACCCAAATTTAACTTCTAGAGATGAAAACTACAATGTCTGAGTTGAAGAAATACACTGGAGGGGTTAAAAGCACACTAGACAAGACAGAAGAAAAGATTAGTGAACTTGAAGGCATAAATAGAAACTACCCAAAATGAAACACAAAGAGAAAAAGGAATCCAAAAACTGAAAAGAACATCAGTGATCTGTGGGAGAACATCAAGCAGCCTAACATGGGTAACTGGAGTTCCTGAAGGGGAGAGCGGAAGAGAAAAAATATTTGATGAAATAGTGACCAAAAACTTTCCAAGGTGATAAATACTATAAACCTAAACATACAGAAAGCTCAATGAACTCCAAGCCCAAAAAACATAAAGAAAAAAAACCCCACAAGAGCACATTATAATCACATTGCTCAAAAATGAAAAAGAGAAAAAAAACATCATGTATAGAAGAAAAAAAGTAGGATCACAACAGATGTCTCACTAGAAACAATGGAAGTGAGAAGACAGTGAAACAACACTTTTAAAGTACTGATAGACAATCCTATCAACCTGAATTCAATACTTGGCAAAAATACCTTTCAGAGATTAGGGTAAAATAAAGACTATTTAGACATATAAAAGTTGAATGAATTCATTGCCCAACAGACTCACAATGCAAAAATAAAAATAAAAAAATGTTAAAAGAAGTTCTTCAGGCTGAAAGAAAATGTGGAAATGTGGACCCCCCAAAGGAATGAAGAGCACCAGAAATGGTAACTACATGAGTAAATGCATAATTATTTTTTACTATTTAAATCTCTTTAAAAGAGAATTTAAAGTATGAACAAAAATAACAATAATGTATTATAGGGTTTATAAAATCTGTAAGTAGAATTTATGGCACTAGCATAAAATCCAGGATGGGAGAGTTAAATATTTATACTATAAACTCTAAACAACTACTAAAATAACAAAACAATGAGTTATAGCTAATAAATCGAGGAAGGAGAAAAAGTGGAATTACAAAAAATAATAATATTAATCCAAAAGATGAAGGAAAAAAGAGGGAAAAGAAAACAAAGTAGACATGGAACAAGCACAAATCAAATAGCAAGATGATAGACTCAAACCTAACCATACCAATAACATTAAATGTAAATGATCTAAACACCAATTAAAAGTCAGAGACTGGGGCTGGCCAGTTAGCTCAGTTGATTAGAGCACAGCTTTGTAACACCAAGGTTAAAGGTTCAGTTCCTCATACTGGCCAGCCTCCCCCCAAAAAAATTTTTTTAAAGGCAGAGACTGTCAAATTAGATTTTAAAAAGTAAGAACCACCCATATGCTGCCTACAAGAAATGCACTTTAAATATAAACATACGAATAGGTAAAAAGCAAAAGGATAACAAAGATACATTCTTAAACTAGTCAAAAGAAAGCTACAGAGGCTGTATTGGTATCAGACAAAATACATTTTAGAAAAAATAATATAAAGATAATAATGATAATGGGGACAATTAACCTAGAGGACATGACAATCCTAAACCTCTTCGCACCTTGCAAAAGAGGTTCAAAATAAATGAAGCAAAAACCAAGAACTGAAAGGAATAACAGTCAAATCCACAGTTACAGTTGAGGACTTCAATAGTCTTCTCTCAATAATTGATAGAACAAGCAGGCATAAAATCAGCATGGTAGAGTAGACAACATTATCAACCAACTTGACCTGATTGACATTTATAGAACATTCCACCCAACAACAACAAATACATATTCTTCTCAAGTGCACATAAATCATTTTACCAATATAGACCATATTCTGGACCACAAAACAAGTCTTAATAAATTTTAAAGTATTCAAGTCTTACAAAGTGCATTCCTTACCATAATGGAATTAAATTAGAAATTAAGAACAGAAAGATCTCTGGAAAATGTCCAAATATTTGGAAGCTAAATAACACATTTCTCAATAAGCCAAAAATTACAGAAGAAATCAAAAAGGGAAATTAGAAAGTATTTTGAACTTAATGAAAATAAAAACATAATATATGACAATTTGTGGGATGCTGCTAAAGATGTACTTAGAAGAAAAATTATAGCACTAAATGCCTGTATTAAAAAAGAGGAAAGATCTCAAATCAATAACCACAACTTCTTCCTTAAGAAACTAGAAAAAGAGGAGGAAATTAGGACCAAAGCAAGCAAAAGAAAAGGGAACTAAAGATAAAAGCACAAACCAATGAACTAGAAAACAGAAAAACAATAGAGAAAATCAATTAAGTCAAAACATGGTTCTTTGAGATGATCAATAAAATTAATGAACTTAGCTAGACTGATCAAGGAAAAAAAAGAAACAAATTACTAACATCAGGAATAAGAGAGGTGACATCACTTTGTTAGTCTGCCAACATTGTTCTTTTTTCAGAGTTGTTTTGGCTAAATTCTAGAGTGAATTTCCATATCATTTTTAGAATCCATTTGACAATTTATACAAAATGATAGTAATAGAATATTATGAACAATTTTATGGAAATAAATTTGACAAATTACATGGAGTGAAGAAATTTCTTTAAGAAAACAAACTACCAATTCTCATGCAAGAAGAAACATAACCTGAATAGCTCTGTATGTACATTAAGAATTGAAATTGTAGTCTTAAACCTTCCCCCAAAGAAAATTCAAGCCCAGATAGTTTTACTGGTAAACTCTAACATTTAAGAAATGATGCCAATTGTATAGATTCTTCTGAATGATAGAAGAGAAGGAAACACTTCCCAATTCATTGTATGAGGCCAACATTACTCTGATACCAAAGATAAAGACATTAAACAACAACAAAAAACCTTCAGACCAATACCCCTTATAAACACAGATGCAAAAATTTTAACCAAAAAATTATCAAACTGCATCTATTGAAGGCTGAATAATGCCCCTCCCCCTCAAAGATATACAAGTCCTAATCTCTAGAACCTTTGAATGTGTTACTTTACATCGTGAAAGGGACTTTCCAGATGTGAGTAATTTAAGGATCTTTAGATGTAGAGATTATCCTGGATTATCCCAATGCACCCAGTGTAATCACAAGAGTACTTATAAGTGGGAGGAAGCAAGATCAGAGTCAGAGAAAGGTGTATGGATGGAAGCAGAGGTCAGAGAAGAGAGATGTTACCCTCCTGTTTTGAAGATGGGGAACAGAGGCATGACCCTAGGAATCTAGGCAGCCTCTAGAAGCTGAGAAAACAAGGAAATTGATTTCCCCTAGAATGTCTGGAAAGAGTGTAGCCCTGCCAAAATTTTGATTTTGGCCCAGTGAAATCCATTTGGAACCTCTGACCTTCAAAACTGTAAGATGATTAATTTGTGTTGTTTTAAGCCACTGAATATATGATAATTTGTTACAGCAGCAATAGGAAACTAATATTCATTGCTGCGGATTGATTGAATTGTGTCCCCAAAAGTACATATATTAGAAGTTTAACTCCCACTGTAACTGTTGAGGATGAGAAATCCTATTATGGTAATTGAAAGGTGGGGCCTTGAAGAGGTGATTAGATGTAGGACCATACCATAGTGAATGGATTAATAATGGTGGTCAGGGGCATGGTTCTGAGGGCTTTAAAAGAGGAGCATATGAGAGGTTAGTCTCTCTCTGCTCTGCCATTTTCTGCCATGTGAGACCCCTGGGTCACTGTTGCCACCACCAAGGCCTTCACCGAATGTGTTCCCTGGACTTTGGACTTCCCAGCCTCCAAAACTGTAAGCAATAAATTTTGTTTTCTTATAAATTACCCAGTTCCAGGTATTTTGTTATAAGCAACAGAAATGGACTAATGCATACATCATGACAAAGTGGGGTTTATCACAGGAATACAGGGTGGTTTGACATTTAAAAAATCAATCAACATAATTCACTAAAACAAACCACATAAAAACAAACTACAAAAGAAAAACCTAGGGCTGGCTGGTTAGCTCAGTTGGTTAGAGCGTAGCCTTATAACACCAAGGTCATGGGTTCAGATCCCCGAACTGGCCAGCCACCAAAAAGAAGGAAAAGAAAAACCACGTGATTATCTCAACAGGTACATAAAAACATTTGAAAAAATCCAACATCCGTTTCTGAAAAAAAAAAGTCTGTGGCACCTCATGCTACTAAAGGGCAATACAAAAAACCTACAGCTAACATATTTAATAGTCAAAAACAGGATACTTTCCCCCTAAACTCAGAAACAAGACAGGGATGCCTGTGCTCACCACTCTTATTCAACATAGTACTGGAAGTCCAGACACCACAATAAGGCAAGAAAAGGAGATATAGGCATAAAAATTAGAAATGAAGACATAACAAGCAACCCAATTAAAAAATGGGCAAAAGAGCTAAGCAGGCATTTCTCTAAGGAAGATATCCAAATGGCCAACAGACATATGAAAAAATGCTCAACATCACTCAGCATCCGGGAAATGCAAATCAAAACCACACTGAGATACCACCTAACCCCAGTTAGGATGGCTAAAATCCAAAAGACTATGAACGATAAATGCTGGCGAGGTTGCGGAGAAAAAGGAACTCTCATACATTGTTGGTGGGACTGCAAAATGGTGCAGCCTCTATGGAAAATGGTATGGAGGTTCCTTAAACAATTGCAGATAGATCTACCATACGACCCAGCTATCCCACTGTTGGGAATATACCCAGAGGAATGGAAATCATCAAGTCGAAGGTATTCCTGTTCCCCAATGTTCATCACAGCACTCTTTACAATAGCCAAGAGTTGGAACCAGTGCAAATGTCCATCATCAGATGAGTGGATACGGAAAATGTGGTACATCTACACAATGGAATACTACTCAGCTGTAAAAACGAATGAAATACTGCCATTTGCAACAACATGGATGGAACTCGAGAGAATTATATTAAGTGAAACAAGTCAGGCACAGAAAGAGAAATACCACATGTTCTCGCTTATTGGTGGGAGCTAAAAATTAATATATAAATTCACACACACACACACACACAAAACCGGGGGGGGGAAGAAGATATAAGAACCACAATTACTTGAAGTTGATACGACAAGCAAACAGAAAGGACATTGTTGGGGGGGGGGAGAAGGGAGGGAGGTTTTGGTGATGGGGAGCAATAATCAGCCACAATGTATATCGACAAAATAAAATTTAAAAAAAAAAAATGAAGACATAAAACCATCTGTATTTACAGAAGACATGATTGTCTGTGTACAAAGCCCAATGAAATCTACAAAAAAGCTACCTGAACTAAATGAATTTATCAAGGTTGCAGGATACAATATCTGCACACAGAAAACAATTTTATTTTATTTTATTTTATTTTTTTAAAAGATAACCGGTAAGGGGATCTTAACCCTTGACTTGGTGTCGTCAGCACCACGCTCACCCAGTGAGCGAACTGGCCATCCCCATATGGGATCCGAACCTGTGGCCTTGGTGTTATCAGCACCACACTCTCCTGAGTGAGCCACAGGCCGGCCCAACAATTGTATTTTATATATTAGCAGTGAACAATTGGAAATTGAAATTTTAAAAATACCATTTACAATAGCATCCAAAAATATTAAATACTTAGGGGTGTCTGAAAAAAAAAAAAGATGCGAACGACCTGTACACTTAAAACTACAAAATATTGCTGAAAGAAATTAAAAGAAGCCTAAATAAATGGAGAAATATACCTTGAACCAGAGACTCAATATTGTTAAGATGCCAATTCTCCCCCACATCTATAGATTCAATGCAATCCCAAATCTCAGCAGGATGCTGAATGCTCCCAAAACAAAGATGTGACAAATGTTTGAGGCAATGGATATGCTAAGTACACTGATATGATCATTGCACACTGTATAAATGTACCCAAATACCATATTGTTCTCCATAAATATGTACAACTATCACAGGTCAATTAAGAAAAATTAAACTAAAAAGAAAAAAATTCAGACAAGATTAGAGTGTACCAGGAACTTGGGGAAAGGAATAATGAAAAGTTATTGCTTAATGGGTAAAGAGTTTATGTTTAGGATAACAAAAAAGTTTTGGGATAGAGGTAGTGGTTACACAGCATTGTGAGTGTAATTAATTCCACACAACTGTATGCTTTAAAATGGAAATCCTTATGTTATACATATTTTACCACAGTTAAAAAAAAAAGGTGGGGCCTTTAAGAGGTGATTGGACTGTGACTATACCCTAATGAATGGATTGATCCATTTGTGGAGCAATGGGTTAATGGTTTAGTGGGCTGTCACAGGAGTGGCACTTGTGGCTTTATAAGGAGAGCAAGTGAGCAAGTTTAAGAGCTCTTGCCATCCTCACCTTATGATTGCCTGCATCACCAAAGGACCCTGCAGAGTTCCCATCCCAAAGAAGGTCCTCACCAAATGCATCTCCTGAACCTTGGACTTCCCAGACTCCAAAACTGTAAGACACAAATTTCATTTCATTGTAAACTTTTAAAAAACTGACAATACTAAGTCTGAGAGAGGATGTGGAACTAAAATTTTCATACACTGATAGGAATGTCAAATAGTAACAGACACTTTGAAAAACAGTTTAGCAGTTGTTTTTAGAATGTTAGCATATACTTACCATATATCCCAGCAATCCTACTCTAGAAAAATGAAGACACAGAAAGTTGCACAAAATTGTTTATAGCAGCTTTATTCATCACCCACAACTGTAAAGAACCCAAATGCCCCCACTTCAGAGGCCAGTCACAAGTCCCGGCCTCTGGAACTTCTGACCAACCAGCTATAAAATCAGGGTTCCCACAAGCTCCTCCTTGGGTTCGATTAGTTTGCTTGAGCAGCTTACAGAACTCAGGGAAAAACATACTTACGTTTACTGGTTTATTATGAAGGATATTAGAAAGGATACAGATGAAGAGATGCATAGGGTGAGGTATGGGAGAAGGGGCTCGGAGCTTCCACGCTCTCCCTAGGCACACCAACCTTAAGGAACACCTCCCTACATGTTCAGCTCTCTGGAAGCTCTCCAAACCCAGTTCTCTTGGGTTTTTATGGAGACTTCATAACATAGGCATCACTGATTAAATCACTGGCTACTGGTGATCAACTTAACCTTCAGTAATTCTTCCTCCCCAGAGGTTAGGGGGTGGGACTCAAAATCCTGCCTTTGTCTTTCCTATCACTGGCTCCCATTCTGAAGCTACCTAGGGGCTACCAGCCATCATTAGCAAACAAAGTGGCTCTTATCACTTTGGAATTTGTGAGGATTTTAGAAGATGGGGATGAAGACCAAATACATATTTTTACAATATCATAAACAATATTATGTCAGGAGAGTTTGATAATGACAGTGTGAAATAAGTTGGACCCCACCTAAGGGGACTCTTGAGAGTATAATTTTAGCAAGACACTACTAGTTTTTTAAACCAGAAAAGAGACATTTAAAGGACTTGATAACAGAAACTGGCACATAGTAGGTGCTTAATCAGTGTACCTTTGTAAGGAGGTTCTACAATGCAGAGAAATGGGCCTGCATAGGGTTTTAATCACACTTGGGTTCCAATCCTGGCACCACCACTTAATATGTAGTCTTGGGCATGTCTCGTCAACTTTCCGACCCTGTTTTTTGAGGCGGGGCGGTTAAGCCTGTATTTCATATCATATGGGGAGACTAACCTTACTGGCAGAGCTATATTGAGGGTTAAAGAAGGTAACCTATCCCCAGGGCTTGGTGCAGTTTGTGCTCAATTCTCTCTTTGGCTGCCCCTGAATGAAGGAGCAGTCTGCACTTCCCTGCCCAAACAGCCTGCAACCAATGGCTTTCCAGTCCCTGCCACGTGGCTCCTCTCTTAGGATCCAGATAGGTAAACTGGGTGCCAGCATAGAGGCAGAAACAAGGCAAGGCTAAGATGCAGCTGTGTGTATGAAGATGGTCTGGAAGTCTACGGTAGGTGGCAAAGACAGATGTAATGCAATGTCCACCCCCTTCAAATGTGTCAACTCAGGTAGACTGCTGGCAACTGAACTCATGTGCATAACCAAAAAAACGCCTGGAAAAGTGAGAAAATTGTATTGGGGTTGCAATCATCCACCCCAGTCCCTTTCTGAGAGGCCAACACTGCTTGGGCCCACTGCCTTTGTCTGATGGGGTAAACTCTCCCAGAGGGAGCTAATTATACTTTAATGGGGTGGCTTCCAGACACTGCAAAAGGAGTTGGCTGTTATACCCTCAAATATAGCAGCTCTCTTATGGACACAGCCTGTGAATAAATGGTACCAGAATCCCCTGAATTAAGGAATTCAAATACATGCACTGGATGAGACATGTTCATACAAAGGAAGGGCCCAGCCAGAGTACTTGAGTTAAAGGGGTTTCTCCAATTCAGTCTGTCCAGAAATGCCCAAAGATGGGGCTTGCCCCAAAAGTGCCCAGCCTCCCTATCAACAGGTACCTGTCGGGTCCGCTGCCGGCCGACCCAAACAGCCCTAGCCTCGTTCCTTTTGGTGGGCAAGCGAATGGCCCGGATTCCTCTTTCCCTCCTATCCCCTTCGGAAGGAGATGAGGGAAGAGAGTCATGAAGAGAGGTGAGCACAGCCACTGGCCCCAACCAGCCCAGTTAAAGGACACTCAGACGCAGTGGGGGTTCTGTCGAGCAGTTCCATTTATTATCACACAAGCACTTGCTTTTATAGGCAGATGGGGAGGGGAGGTTTTAACATAATCCTATCAGCTTAAAGGTCAAGAGCATGCCTCCTGTCTCAGTGCCTAGCTATTGCAATCACGCAGTGTTCACGAGCGTGGAAGCACATATTTGGCCAATAAGGGCTAAGGCAAGGTTCCCACAGACACTCCCACCCTACTTCCTCCCGGCGGCGTCTTAGGCTGCCACGTTAATACGCCCTTGTGGGCCCATAATGGCGCCGCTTGTAATGTCACTTAAGGTGGCGTTAGTTTTTAAGGCCCGACAACTCCCCCTTTTAGTTTTAATAAGGCAGCTGGAGGCGGCTAACCTTCCCAGCCTCACCTCCATTCCCTCTGGTGGCTGTGCCTGCCTTAGGTTGTTTCCCTCTGGAAATCTTACCCGTCATTGACTATCCAGCCAAGCGGGGGCGGGGTGGAGCCTTATAACTTGGTGTTGATTTTTTGAAGGGCCATATTGACCCAAGGGCTGTCAAGGCTTTCATTATGGGCCACCTCCTCTACCACCTGGGTGAGCATTACCAGAGAAGTGGTGTTGCGCCTTATAAGGGACACAACCTGGTGAATGGCGTAAGGCCCCAAGATGATTAAGACAAGGAAAATGGCTAGGGGGCCCGCCAGGGAGGACAGCATGGTGGTGAGCCACGGGGAACTTGAAAGCCAGCTTTGGGACCAATTACTATTGGCTTCTCGCTCTTTTTTTTATGCTTTTCTAGCCCTTCTCTAAGCTTAGCTAGGGAATCTTTGACCACTCCAGAGTGGTCGGCGTAGAAGCAACACTCTTCTTTGAGGGCGACACATAGCCCTCCTTGTTGCAGAAATAGCAGATCCAATCCGCGTTGGTTCTGTAGCGGCTTGTATGACCTCCCAGGTTTGGTTGGCTGGCTCGTGGGGACCTCCCCCGGTGGCAGAGGCCCTTGTCCTTGTTGACCCGAGGAGGGCGGCCACTTGGAGCATCCACAAAAGGTTCATAATGCAGTCTGAAACATACAAACAATAAACTCCTCAGGGTCCTCAGTACCCTGGGTGTCTGGCAAGAACTTAAGATTTTTGGCTGGGACCCATATAGGGGTTGACTCACTGAGGGGAAAGACACAACCAAACCCTCGACCCATAGTTAGCAACAGGTCAGGGCCCCTCCACTGGCCTGTTAAGGGGTCTTTCCACCGCACTTGGACTTCCGGGCACGGTGGTTGAGCTGACCAGTGTTTCTGGAAGGCAGACAGGAGTTCATTTGTGGAAAAATTTAGGATGTTTAAAGTTAGGAGTGCCTGTCCCAACTGCTGATGAGGGCTGGTGACTCCCTCTTTTTGTTTTAATAATTGATGTTTTAGGCACTGGTGATGCCGTTCAACAATGGCTTGTCCTTGGGGGTTATAGGGAATTCCTGTAGTATGTTTAATGTTCCATTGTATTAAGAATTCTTGTAAGGCTTTGCTAGAAAAACAAGGCCCATTTTCTGTTTTAATTTGTGCTGGCAGCCCTAAGGTGGCAAAACGCTGCAGCAGGTGATTTTTTGCATGCTTGGCAGCTTCACCTGTGTGTGCTGTGGCCCAACACGTGTGTGAATAGGTGTCAACGGACACAAACATATTTGAGTTTCCCAAAAGGCGGGAAGTGAGTTACATCAGTTTGCCACAGCACATTAGGTTTGAGTCCCCTAGGATTGACCCCTGGCGGTTGTAAGGGGGGTACTTGCAGATAAGGAAGGCATGACTTGCATGTGTGTACAATCCTTTTTAGCTGTGAAATAGGTATATTTGGAAACCTGGCATGTAGACCTCACCAGTTTACATGAGTTAAAGTGTGCAGTTGGCTGGCACTATCTATTGTATATATTTTAGGGCCCTGAGAGGCAAGAGTGTCTGCCTGGGCATTTCCAGTGGCTAGAAATCCTGGCATCCCTTGATGACCCCAAAGGTGTTGCTGCTTGGCCTAGAACATCTTGGCCTAACAGGTTGGCCGCCAATCCGGCAGCAATGAGAGGTTTTACTTCCCCTTTTGTGCCATCAGCATCTTCCCAGTGAAGGATTTCATGGGTTTCCCACGTTGGGGTTTTTCCCCCTACCCCCAAAATTTGGGGGGCCTGGAACTAACTTCCAGCTTGAAGGGACTTCTTCCCATCTAAGGACTGTTTGATCCGCCCCCGTGTCAACAAGGCATCGAAACTCTTTGCCTTGAATTTTAAGATTCATTTTTGGTCTTAAACCAGGGACTATAGGTATAGTCCAATGAGCCTGGGGTACTGGCCGCCTGGTAGGGCATGGAGGTGCTGGCTTTGTATCCCCTTGGGGTGACGGGGCTGGGGATTGCCCCTCCTCTAGTTTAAAGGCTTTCCGTCCTTGTCAAACTTAGACCGGCACTCACGCTTCCAATGAAGCCCCTTACCGCACCTAGGGCACGGCTTAGAGGGAAGGTTTTTATTTTTCCGGTTGGGACAGTCCCTTTTGAAATGACCTTGTTCCCCACAGCCATAACATTGACCCCTATGGGAGGGTTGGCTGGGGCTCTCCTTAGGGATCCTGACACTGAGAGCCTGGGTCATAGCACCTGCAAAGGTTTCCGCTTGAGCTTGTAGAGCAGAAGTTAAGGCCCTGGTTTGTTGTTGGTAGCTTCCAACGTCTCTACTGGCAATGACCCACTTTTCCGTAGAACGATCTTTGAGCCCGGCACAGGCAAGCTTGTGGTCGGCAGTCATGCCGTCCCACACTAGCATTTTTACAAACTGGTCCCAGAGAGAACCTGGGGGAAACTTTCTCTGTATGCTCTGTTCCACCCGAACTATGAAAGAGGGCAGGTCCTCGGAGGGTCACTGGGTGACCCCGGCCATTGCGGGCTCACTGGGCCCTTCAGCCACTTTTTCCATGTGGCTAACGCTGTAGCCCTAACCTGGTCCTGGTAGGGGGCTGGGATAGCAGCCTGTTGGATTCCAGTACTAAATTGATCTGCTCTTCCAGACAGCATGCCGAAGCTGATAGGGATGGGTGGGTTGGCTCCTCGGTTTATCTCTGCCTGCACATGGCACTCTTCCTCAAAGAAGGCGCAGAACTTGATAAACAAGTTTGGGGGAGGACAGCCTTACAGAGCATTTTCCAATCTTGGGTTGTGCAGGGTTGGCGCACTAAGCCCTGGAGGATGGTTTCTGCCCGTGGGGAATTGGGCCCATCCTCTGACAGCCTTTTTCAGCTCTTTAAGGTCATGAGCTTCCCAAGGGTACCAAGCGGCCGGCCTATTTCCACCAGGGGCTTTGTCAAATTTGGACCTACAGTCCTTTGTCCAATGTAATCATTTTTTACATCGGGGGCAAGGTGTGGTAGGGGGTTTTTTGCCTTTAGCCTTGGGACATTGGCTTTTAAAATGACCTTGGGTGGGGAAGTATTGTTTCCTGAAGGGACCAGGGCAGTCAACGCCTTGAAGGCTTCGGTTTTGTGTCTGAGCCTGCAAGGCTGAGGATAAAATCCTGGCCTCGGCAACACCCTTTTTTAGTTCTTTTACAACGTTGACCGGATAGGCCTGAGGGGCGACTTCCCCCACAGGCTGCGGATGGCTGGGGGTTCCCAGCGAGCCATAACGAAAAACCTGCGGCTCTGCCGGGGATGTTTTTAAAGGTGGGCTAGCCTCCTCCACTTCTTCAGGTGCCGCTTTCTCTCCTTCGGCTAAACTTTGGTGGGATGAGTATGCCGGGAGAGGAGGGTACAGGGTAGGGGCATAGGTATCACTCAGTGGCTCAGGGCCTTGCATTGGCAGCTTTGTTTCCTTTTTTCTCTCCTCATCGAACTGCGCCCAATCCCTTTCTGTCCCTTCCTGATGCTCGGGATGGAAGCAAAGCTTTAGGGCAGAGATAGTTGGGTAGAACCCTAAGGGGGGGTCTAGCCCGTGACTAATCTCGTTCTTTCTGGCCAGGGTCTGAACCCGGTCCCAAGTCTCATATGAGAACAAGTTGGACGAAGGTGCCCAAGGGGCTACCTGCACCACATGATGCCAGGCATTGGTGGCCGTGGAGTCATATTTCTAGGCCTCTGCTTTTTAACATGTACCTTAGAGCTTTGCAGGCTGTCTCATCACTCTTTCCACACACACTGCCCATGTTGCCCCGTGAGGAAGGGACAAAGGGAGCAACAGGGCAGAGAAGTGCAGGGACTTCCCCGTTATGGTACTCACCCTGACACGCAGGCAGATTACTTCACGGCGACTACCGCGGTTGCGGGGGCCACTCCATTGGTTGATCACCCTTCGTCAACCTTCTTTCAGGACCGAGCAGCCAGGGGCCTCACTCGCTCACCTTTCACCCACGAGTTTTAAAAAATGCCTCACACGGGGCACCACTCTGTCGGGTCAGCCGCCGGCCGACCCGAACAGCCCTAGCCTCGTTTCTTTTGGTGGGTAAGCGAATGGCCCGGATTCCTCTTTCCCTCCTATCCCCTTCGGAAGGAGATGAGGGAAGAGAGTCATGAAGAGAGGTGAGCACAGCCACTGGCCCCAACCAGCCCGGTTAAAGGACACTCAGACGCAGTGGGGGTTCTGTCGAGCAGTTCCATTTATTATCACACAAGCACTTGCTTTTATAGGCAGATGGGGAGGGGAGGTTTTAACATAATCCTATCAGCTTAAAGGTCAAGAGCATGCCTCCTGTCTCAGTGCCTAGCTATTGCAATCACGCAGTGTTCACGAGCGTGGAAGCACATATTTGGCCAATAAGGGCTAAGGCAAGGTTCCCACAGACACTCCCACCCTACTTCCTCCCGGCGGCGTCTTAGGCTGCCACGTTAATACGCCCTTGTGGGCCCATAATGGCGCCGCTTGTAATGTCACTTAAGGTGGCGTTAGTTTTTAAGGCCTGACAGGTACCTTGTTTTCTCTTTGTGTGAACAAGGTAGTGCGTACAACGTTTCAGCACCAGCCAGGTTTATTTGTTCTCTTCTTCCCTCTATCCTATCCCCAGACCCTTCCAGAGACACAGAAGGCTCATCACTATACCCCCTACTCTCACTGCCACCCAAGTGAGAACCTGTGGACTTGGAAGATGCATGGCCCGAAGCCCACCGCAGGAATGCCTTGCCGCTGAGATCTCTTGCAGAGTGGTAAAAAAATCAACACCCTCCCAAGGACCCCCAGGTCTACCATCACCCTAGCCTCTAGTTGCACATTCAGCTGTCTAAGAGGGGTTTTTCAGGGGATCAACCCTCAAACTAGCCCAACCTACAGGGTGGGACTCCAGGATTGAGGGTGGGGGATAAATTGTTAGCACCTGGGCTCTGCTGATTTTTAGTTCTCTTGTAAAACAGAATAAAGGTTAAATAAAGCGTACTGGGTTTGGCAGCTCCAGCCTCTTGGGACTCTATTTTTGCAGGAGAGAATGGAGGGAAAGGTGGCGGGAAAGGGAACACAGGGTAGGGGAAAGGTTCTTTTCCTGTGAAGATGCTTCAGGGAGAACCAAACTATTTAATCTGTATTCACCTATCCCACTGGAACTGGTGACTGGAAGGGTAGGGAAGTGAGATCAATCAGTCACCAGCACCGTCATCAGTGTTGCCAGAGAGGTCGAGGACAGACATCATGGAATCAGACAGCTTGCTGGCGATTTTATCTGCAGATGGAGAAATACAGGCAATCTCTTGGTAACCGGCTTGCCAACAGGTGGACTGCCAGAGCTGGCCCACATCTACCTTGGTCTGCGTCAAACTCCCAAACTGGCTCACTTACCCTCTAAACACTAAACAAAATAACTGGTGGGCTATTAGAAGGCACTGCTCAACCTCACGAGTAGATCAGTTTGTCTATCTGTGAAATGATCACCCCAACAAAGTGTCAATCTCTGGGTTTCAGACTCACTGGGCTCCAAGTACTTTTGTCCTTGCAAGTATCAAAACAGTAATTTTCTTATACTGTGCTGAACTTATTAGCACTCTGCCATTACCCTCAAAACAAAGCTCTCACAGCAAAGGGGCAGCATGGCAGTAAGGACTTCGAGCCTAAATGCTCTCTACTTAGACCTCCCATCCGCCAGACACATCCTGTTGTTCCTCAGGATTCCCCTAAGACTTCACCTCCTCTAAGAAGCCTTCTACGATCATCCCTACTCAACCACCATCCCCAGGTGGGGTTAGGTTCCTTCACTGTGTCTTCAAAGTGATCACTCTGTGCTGCAAATGTCTGTTTTCTCGTCTCCTCCCCACTCCCTAATATAACTAGGAATTCAAGGGCAATTCACCTCTGGATTTCCAGGACTCAGGGTAGAGCCAGGCCAAGAGTGAAATATTTAGTTATGGAACACAGTTCAAAGACTAGGGCTGACAGGGCCAAACAACATTTGGTTTACATTTTGGCTGCATCAATTACTAGTTGTCTTACCGTGAATGTGTCATTTAATATCTCTGGGCCTCAGTTTCTTCACTTACCAAATGAGGATAAGACTTTTGTGATGAGTTAGTGAAGATAAGTATAGCATGGAGACTTGAATGGGCTAGTGACATAGGAACCACCATTAAAATGAAGGGAAGAAGTTCTTTTGCATACTGACATGGAAATATCCCTAAAATATACTGATTGGAAAATGATGGCGCATGGTTGGCCAGTTAGCTCAGATGGTTAGTGTGCAGCCTTATAACACCAAGGTCACAGGTTTGGATCCCCATACCAGCTAGCTACCAAAAAAAAAAAAAAAAAAGAAAAGAAAATGATGGGCAAAACCGTATGTTCAGTAGCATTTGTGTGGTTAAAGAACAAAGAATACATAGATATTTGCTTGTTTATCTAACTCAGGAAAGAGACAAAAGAAACTAATTAACTGGTTGTCTATCAGGAGAGGCGTGGATGACTAGGGCATGAGAGAGATTTTGCTGTGTATCATTTGCGTACCTTTTGGATTCTGAGTGTATTGCCTATTGATAAAGTACACATTATATAGAGCCTGCAAGCCACCTAATATATAGAAAGCACCTCATAAATAAATAGTAGCTATCTGATACACAGATGAGGCCAATGGTTCCCCAAGTGTGATTTTCAGAGGAACAGCATCAGCTAGAAACCTGTTAGAAATACAAATTTTCAGGCCTCATAGCTGACCTACTCAATTAGAAACTCTGAGGGAGGGGCCCAGAAATTTGTATTTTAACAAACCCTCCAGGCAATTATGCTGCAAGCTAAAGTTTGAGAACCACTGTGCCAGCAGCTAAGCCCACTAATCCTAGCCTCGAGCTGGACATTTGCTCATTCAGGAGCCCCTAACCAAGGCCATTTTTGGAGCACAGGGATCGTCAGGTGCCCCACCTATACGCTTCTGCATTTTCTTCTTATTCTTCAGGGCAGATGCCAGAGCCTGGCCCTGCTGCAGCGGGTCCGTCTCCATGATTCTCTGCAGCATCGGGCGGCGGTCCACTAGGCAGATATCCATCACGCTGTTGTTCTTGGGGCAGTGTCCCACATTGCGTTTAGCCCACCCCACTTGATGACGGTTCAGATTGGTGCAATACCCAGTGAGATCTCCAATCTGAGGGGAGAGAGGACAACAGTGAGGTCTTGTCCCCCAGAGTATCTCCAAAGGCTTCTGTAGAGGAGGCAGGGACAGGCTTGGGTAAAAATAGGGAACCTAGAGCCATGTGTTAATAAGCTCCAATTCTGGCTCCACCATGTGCTAGCAAGTGCTTAGTTAACCTCTCAGCCTCAGTTTGCTCATCTGTCAAATGGGGATGATAATGGGTAGCTTGCATGGCTTTTACAGGAAAATGAAAAAGAAGAGTTATCTGACCAATGACAATTGCTTTTACAATGATTCTTTGCTTATGTGACCCTTCAAGGTCTTATTCAACTTAGCAAATATTTTCTGACATCCATTTTGCACCCAGCTCTGTGTGGGGCAATGCTAGGGACAAAGAAATGAGTCAGACTCAATTCCACCTTTAGGGAGCAACCAGGCTAAAGAGGATACAACAATCTATACTACAGTCAAAGTATGGTTAACAGCCCAATACAGACACAAAGGATCAGTGACTGAGAGGTGGTGGTCAACATACTACTGATGGGGAGCATCATTCCTGACTGAACACTGGAAAAGCACAGAGTATATCTGGGCACCAAAAAGGGTGTCTGTTTGGCAGGAGTGAAAGATACATGTACGCAGTAAAAGCCAATACTGACCGAAAGCTTACTACATTGCCAGATACCACTCTAAGCATATAAACTGCATGCACGTATATATGTGTATGTACACACATACACACAACACACACACACATATTAACTCATTTGATCCTTGTAACAATGCTATGATGGGGCTGGCTGATTAGCTCAGTTTGTTAGAGCACGGTAGTGATAACACCAAGGTCACGGGTTCAGATCCCTGTACCAGTCACCAAAAAAAAATTTTTTTTTAAACAAACAAGGCACCTAAGGTTACATAGTTAGTAAGGAGTGGAGTAAATTAGAACCCAGGCAGGCTGGCTCCAGAGCCCATATGTATGACCACCCACTACCCTCTGGTGAGGAAAAGGCAAGATGGGGTGAGACTGAGCAAAGCTACCAGTGTACCACTCTGGAGTTCGGGCAGGGAGTGGGGGGAGGGCAGGCGTCACTCACAATATAGTATACCAAAATGGTGTCTCTCAGAGTTGTGCGATGCGGTGGCCCTACTGAGGACCCTGGACCTAAGTCTGGAATTTGCTGTACAGAGTGGGGTACTGTAGGTTCTTGAGGTTTTAAAAAATGGTATGTTCTGGGGCTTATGGCCTCAGTGAGAAATATTACTGAGGGGAGGCCTTAAACACACTATACACTGATTTTCCTTAAATCCCAACAGGGGAACCTCTGAAACTATGTGAGGATGAGAATAGTGTGATTCTTGCCACTGCCCAAGTTCAGACCTCATCTCTTACGGACCGACTATAGGCCAGTTTCCTCTCTGGACTCCCTGCCTCCAACCCTGGCACCTTTCTTTCTAATCTGACTCTACACCAGTTGATCACTCTGGCAGCCAGAGTGATCATTCTAATATACAAACCTAACCATGTCACTTCCTTGCTTAAGAAACCCTTCTAGATATTATGTAACAATGAAAAATAAAGGACAGCTCTTTAAGTAATCATGTGGAACAATCTTCAAGACGAAAAGTGCAATAAGCACTTTTATAAGTGAAATAAACAAAGTGCAGAACAATATGAATAGCATGCAACTATTTTTAAATTAAAAGTTATGCATCTGCTTGTGTGTATATATGTATTTACATAAATATGGAGTAGCTCTAAAATGACATTCAAAAGTCTGCTAATAGTGACTGCCTCCAAGGAAGGAAGAGGGAAGCGGGGAAACAGAAGTAGGAAAGAAACTTACTTTTCACTGTGTACCCTTTAATACTTTTTAAATTTTATACCAGGTACATGTATTACCTAGTTAAAATAAATTTTTAAACATTTTTTAAATAAATAAAAACCCTCTGATCCAGAAAAAATAACTAACTTTCAATGTTTTCCTACTACCTATGGTTTAAAGTCAAATTCAAGGCCTTCTGTGATCTGACTTCAGACTCATCTTTCCCCACCTCCCACCCCACCCATTCCCAGCGATTTCCCCAAAACACCACGCTCTCACCTTCAAGGCCTCAGCATGAGCAAGGGCTAAGCCCCTGCCACATGCTGCTGCACCCTTTGTCTAGAGGACTCCTCAGCTTTTAAGACGTGGCTTAACCAAGACTTCCCTGACCAACAGGCAGTATAGGTCCAGGCCCTCGGATCCATGCTCTACCAACCTCCACCTCCACCCCATGCCTCCCATCCGAGTGCAGATGCCTGTGTCTGAAATCCACTAAACTATGAATGTCTGAAGAGCAGAGATGGGGGGACTGGCAGAAGAAGAAGCTGAGAAAACCTCCAGGAATTGTATCACGCCATGCAGGTCTTGAATAGCAGGCCTCAGGAGTATGAACTTGATCCTGCAGGTGCTGGGGGAAACTCCATGAAAGGAGTTTAAACAGGGGAGGTGACACGGTCAGATTGGGCCATCAGAACCACAGCACATATGTCCAGGTGAGTGAGGACTGCCTAGGGTGAGTTTAGCCTAGGGTTATAGGAATGGTAGGGATGAAAAGAAGCTGACAATCTCTCAAGAAGTTTAGGAGAGAAAAGCCACAGGACTTGGTGACTGACAGTGTATGGGATCCTGGACACTAGCTAGAGGGAAGGAAGAGTCGTTTGCAACTTGGACAACCAGGTGACTAGATAGTGATAATTGTTCCATGGGCTGGAAGCAGGGCCTGGGAAAGCTGCTGAGAGTGTGCCTCCCTTGACCTGTCATTGTTTGACAAAGGATGTGCCCAGTCAGGTATCCAGGAGTCCACAGGGAGTGAGAGAACCACCCACATCTCACCACCTCCTAGGAGCCAGGCAGAAGGGACTGACTACTTCCCTGGGTAGAGGAGAGTGTTATGAAGAAAGGGGACAGGTACCTTATACACGGTGGTTTTATTTTCAATGGCATCTGCTGTTTTCACCATCGGAGAATGGAGCCACTTGATCTCCATTTCGAGTGGGTCCATGTCACCCAACAGTTCATCAGATTCTCCAGTGGCCAAGCCTTTAACACAACCAACACCAGTGTCAGGGCCTTGACTCCTCCCTGCTGCCAGCCCCCTGGTCAGGCCTCAGTGAAAAGGAAACGTGGATGCTGCCCAGGGGAGTAGAGTGGGGGAGCTGTTCACTCCTGCTGAGAGGCCACATGACAAAGGATTAAAAGCATGGGTTTTGCAGTAAAACACTAATGGGAGCTGGCCTCGGATCCTCAGTTTCCTCATCTAGAAAACGGAAATTCCACAAAGCCCTATTCACACAGGGCTGCTGTGAGACATGACAGAGGACACCTCTATGCTCTGGCGCAAGATGTTATTCTGAAAATGGCAGTCACTGGCATTCCCTGACCAGGACCAGGACTGTCTCCTCCTCCCTCTGGCCCCTTGCCTGGAGATGGCCTCCACTGTAACCATCAGATATGCCCACTGCCCTGTGCCCACACTGCCCACATGCCTGCTTCTACAACTTTGCCCCCATTCCCTTCCCTGGGCCTTCTAATCCCTGCTCACCCTTCAAGATCCAGCACTAGGGCCAAATCCTGCAGGAATCCCTCACCTCTAACCTCTCCTACCCTCTTCTCCGTTTCTCAGACTTCGATCTTTTGCCAAAATGCACTCTCAGTGATGGAGCCCCTCTTGCCCACACATCCGGCCAGAGACAAGCATCATCATCAGAACATGAGCTCAAATCCCTCTCAACTGCCCACTTCATAGAAGAGGAAACTAAAGTTCATAAAGGGGGCTGGCAGGCCCAAAGCCACGAGGGGAATAAACTAGGAAGTGAACAAGTCCTCTTATCCTCATTTGTAATCCAAGGACATTAAAAGACCCAGAGAAGGAAAACTACTGGCCCTCAAGAGAAACAGAGAAACTAGAAGCCAGGGCCAGCCAGGGCTTTCTCAGCTACCACAGAGTGTCTACAGACAGGCCCAGAGAGCACTGGGCACCTTACCTGTGTGGGGTAGAAAAGGAAGTAGGAGCCCCAAGCCAGGGCTGCAGAGGGTAGTGTCTGAAGAGAACAAAGTTTCTCAGGCGTTTCTGAAAGTCATACCTCTGTATTCCAGCAAAGAATCATCTTAATAACAGCTAACATTTACCAAGTATTTATTTACTATATGCTAGGCACTGCTGTTCTAAGTGTCTTTTACATATTAAGTAAATCCTCACAACTACCCTATCAGGTGGGTGCTACTGTCCCTGTTTTATAGATGATATCATTAAGACAGGGAGAAGTGAAGTAACTTATTCAGCATCACACAGCTAATGAGGAACAAAGCTTGGATTTGAATCCAGGTCGTCCATATTTTTAACCACTACTACTCTGACCTGAGAGAGTCTTAGACAACAGGGCAGGAGAGCTGGTTCAAAGGCCACCTCTGTCTGCCTTATCTATATGTCTTCTAGCAAATATCACCTTTTTGTGACTTGGATACCTTGCCTGCCAATGAGGGTAAAAAGGAAAATCTAGGAATGAGCCTGAAATGGCTGTGAAAAATCCTAGAGCAATATTAGAGAAAGAGGTTTGGAAAGAAACGTCTCAGTCCATTTCAGGTCCCGAGTTGGGAAGGGAGCCCCACATTTCCAGAGCACCTCAATGGGTACCAGGAACCTTGCTGATTTTTCATCTACCAAAAGCTCACAAGCCCCTTCCCCCACAGCCCAGATTAGAATTCTCCACCTTGCAGGATTAAGCATAGAGCTGGTTAAACAACTTGCTCAAAGCCTGATTAAAGCCAGGGAAGGGGCAGGTCAAATGCAGGATCTGCTATCAAGTCTATGTACCTCCAGTAAGATAAGACCGCATGCACCACCCCCGCCTACACTTACATTCTATGGTATCTTCATTGGCTTGCTCGGTATCCTCAATGTCAAAGATCTCAGTCATCTCTTTAACAATCTCCGCACTGAGATGGGCGGGCAGAGTGTGGGTGGGTGGTGGTTGTGTATAGAAGCTGATCTTTCCGCTGCATCGGGAGGTGGGGGAGATTAGTGGTGATGTTACTGAGAAAACAAATGACCAATCAAAGAGAGGTGCCTTGCAAGCCAGAAACAGTAAGGGACAACAAGAAAACCCAGGCGGTTGCTGCTGAACAATAAGGGGTTGAGTTGCTGGAGAATCACTGGGAATAAAGTCTCGAGCAGGACATGACCTGGCGCCTTGGCCATCCCTGTCCTGGGACGCAAGAAGTCAGGCTGCCCCACTGGCTGTGGTGAACACAGATGAGCCCCCCTGCGAAGCCAGACTCCCAGAGGGCCTCACCCTTACCCTAAGCCCCTCCTTACCTCACCCAGTCAGCCAGGACAGCTTTGGCTGCCTGCTCCTGACTGTATAAGCCTCCCTTCTTCTTCTTCCCCAAGCGGTGGGCCACTGCAGTCAGAAAGTGTTCAGTGGTTTGGAACCCAGAGATGCCGTAATAACTAGAAATCTGAGGGAGGGAGGAAGGAGAGGAGTCATGAGGAAAGAAGAATGAAGGGCTCTCAAAGTGGGGCAGGGCATCAGTCAGGGGCCCCACTGTGTACCTCCTCCAGGTTGCAGCACTGCAGGATGGTCTCCACCAGGGTCACAGGGTCTGCCAGCTTCTGCACGTGGATGCAGTTACGCAGGATGGTGCCCACCTCTGAACTGGGTCCTGGGACAATGCCTGGAGCATCCAGCAGCCTGATGAATTTGTCCAGGTAAACCTCTTGCATGAATCTGTGGCAGGAAAGAAAGAAGGCATGGATGTATCTGTATAAACCCCAGTCACAATGTTGGGCAGAGGATGAGGGGACAGGTAAAGAAGGTTGAGGGGAGAGTGTCTTACAGATGAAGGTGGAGAGGTGTAGGGCTGGGGAGTACTGAGGTCCCCAGCACAGACCTGGAACTGATTCTAATCTAGCCTCTGCCATTGGGGACTGAGCTGCAGGACCTTGAGCAAGTTTCTGACTCTCCAATCCTGAGGTGCTTGACTAAGAAATGGAGCTAATCTTGCACGGTTGTCAAGAAGTTTCAAGGAGCTAACTAGGAAGCTCCCAGCTGGGCCACCTGGGCCACACCTAGGGTGTGTCAGGTAAATGAGGGCTGTTAGTGAGACTCCCATGACTGGGAGAAGAACCAGAGGATGGTCCAAGATAAGGAAAAGGGACAGGGACTGAAGGCACGGGAGCCAGAGGGAATGGTAAGGCCAAGGAGTTATGGAGTGGGGGAGCAGGCAGATACTTACTTGGTGACCCCAGGAACGGCTCCCACACTGCACGCACGGCTTCGCTTCAGGCTATTTATCAGGCTGCTCTTCCCAACATTGGGAAGGCCTATAAAGTAGCAGCAGGTGGCTCAGGGCCCTCAGGAACATTCAGGCCAGCCTGTTTGAGGGAGGTCCAGGCAGCAGCAGTGGCCAGGCCATGGGAAGCCAAAAATACAGCCTGGCCTCCTGCTTTCCTATGCCAGGCCCTGACCAAACCCCTACAGGGCCTTTTGACCTCTCTTCCATTTGTGAGCATGCTGAGTAGGCATGTCTACCACCTCCCACCCATAAACAGCCTGGGAGAGATGCTCCATGCAAGGCCTCAGTGACACAACCCAACAGAAGGTGGACATCAAGAAGTATCTGTGGAACACAGAAGTGTCTTTTCTGGTGTGTAATTACCCCGGGGTGGGGAGGAGGGTGGTTCACCTCTAGATGGAGGTCTCTCTGTGCAGCTGTCTGCCTGTGCTGTGTGTTTTCCTGTTTGGGCATCTGAGAGACACTCGTGACCTGTGGATGTCTTTGGGTGTTTCTCCCTCACTGGGTCTCTCATTCTCACCGTTCTCTGTGTATGCACACATGTGCACAACTCTCTCACGTGTGCCTGGGACTCCTTGTGCGTGGAAGTCTCTGTACACCTCTCTTTCTCAGTGTGTCTTAGTCATTCTCATTCTAAATATCACTGCCTTTTTCCTTTTTTGCCTTTCCCACTCAAGTCTATTTCTCTGTCATGTCTTAGTTCCTCTATGTATCTCTGTGTATGTCTATACCTAAGCACCTCTTTGCCTGCCAGTTTGTCTCTCCTGGCCGTTGTCCTTTCCCTCTGATTCTCCCCACCCTACCAATTCTGCCTCTTTGTAATTCCCTCCGTGCCAACTCCTGTCTCTTTCTGTCCACGTTCCTCCTCTCTGTGGACTTGTCTCTGTGTGTGTATACCCCTCTGTATGTTTCATTGTGTCTCTTCTCTCTCCTTGTTTGTCTCCCTAACCCTCTCTCTGCATGTCTCTGTATCTGTCTCATCATAGACCTGTCTGTGTACTTGTCTCTGTGATTCTGGGTATGTGATTGTGCCTGAGGGTCATGGTACATCTGGGCACATGTGTCTCTCTCTGAAGCTCTATTTGCTTTGGGGGAGCAGAGCAGGGGTGTGTGTGGGAAGGGCTTGACCTACATGTATTTTGCCTCTAGGTCTGTCTGTCTCTAGACGTGCATCCTCTGGGTCTGTACATGTCTCCACACATGTGGATTTATATTTGTCTTTGTGGATATGGATGTGTTCTTTTGTGTCTACATCTCTGTTCTGGCCTGTTTCTGTGGTTATCTCTCTGAATCTATCTCTATCCCTGTGTTTGTCTTTCTCTCTTTCTTTACGTATGCATGTCTGCCTCTTTATACATATACATGGAGTATCCTTCTTACGACTCCCTTCGCAGGTCTCTGTACACCTCTCTCTCTCAATGTCCCTTTTAGTATTTCTTCCTGATCATACCTCCCTCTCTCTGCATGCCTCTGTCATTTAAATTTGTTTCCCCTTTCCATTCCTCACCAAGCCTGCCATCTGGCTTCCCTGTTCTTTTCAGTGTCTTCTTCTGTGTCTATTCAGGTATACGCACCTATACCTTCTCAGTGTTCAGCTCTCTCCAATGTGTTTCTCTCTTGGTTTCACTTTCTCTCCCTGGTATCTGTTTTTGCCTCTCTCAATTTCCCTATTCTCCTCCCACTATTTGCCCCCTCATTACACCAGGTTCCAGAAAGGCCCAGGTTTGAGCCTAAGCTCTGCCTTGTCACACAGGACAGAGCTCTGTAAGTTCCTTTTCCCTTCTCTGGGCCTCTGCGCTCTCATCTATAAGAAGGGGATGGTCACCCCTTCCTCCCACAGCTCTGAGGATGAGATGGTGTCAACTGTCTGGCACCGTGCATTTGGTCCATGGTTCTAACACTCAATACATAGTAGTAATTCTGAGTATGCCTTCCCACGCCCACCAATCCAAGCTATAAATTACAAAACCCTTCCTGAACCTCTTCCCCAAAAAGGCAACACAAACTTCCCAGGATTCTTTCCCCCAGCAAAGTCTCTTCCCAAGGAAGGTGGCTGGGACCCATGACCCCTCGCCAGGCCTTACCCACGACGCCCACGCGGATGTGGGTGCGTACTTTGCCAAGACGACAATAGTTCCCCAGAACTCTCATGAGGTTCTCAGCTCCAAAGCAGGCTTTGCTTTTCAGCAACGACTCAGGGGCCTGCTCCACGGGCATACTGCACCAGTTCTGGAAAAAGACATATTACAGAAGAAGCATCAGGTGGGAGATGTGGTCTCAGCCCAGATTTTCAACTCTCAGGGAAACTTTCAGGGCCTCCCTGTGATCACTGAGCTCCTCAGCCTAGAACAGAAGGCTTCTCACACAGGCCCTGAACATCTGCCACTTCCCTGCTCCCTTCCAGTGTCACTGCATCTCCAGTCTTCTCTGTTCCTGCCTCTACCTCAACACATACATCTCTTGCCTCTCTTAGCAGAGGCAGGATGGCATCCTGGCTTTAGAAAGGCCAGGTTTTAGTTCCAGCTCTACTTCTCAGAGGACTAAGTCCAGCAAAGCCTGCTTCCCTTCTCTGGGCCTCAGAGCTGTCATGTGCACAAAAGCAATGCCCACTTTTCCTGCCTGTGCAGAAAGGAGCTTGTGCCTGGCCTACAGCCTATCTTCCCTTGATTCCTGACACAGAACAATGCCACCCCACGTCGATCTCTTTACTACTGCCCAGAATGCCCTTCTTCTTCTTCCCTTCCTTACTCACCATAGCATTCTTTCTAATACCGTAAAATTAACCTAAATACCCATTGATAAGAAACAGGTTAAAAAGGTACAACCTTAAAAGTGGAATACAAATGAAATACAACTGTTAGAAAAGGCTGCTTACCACATTTTTCCCATCAAACAGGCCAAAAAATTGTAAATGAGATATCATGTTTTTCAAAGATTTAAAAGTTTAATGCTATCAAGTGTTGGTAAGGGTATAAGGAAAGAAGCCCTCTCATACATTCCTCTACCCTGCTGGTGAAAGAATAAACTAGTTACACCCATTACGGAGGGCAATTTGTCAGTGTCTACAAAAATGTAAACTGCATAAAGCCTATGACCCAGCCTCTCCCCACCCTCAGTATCTCACCTACATAAACACTTGTCCATATGCCAAGGAGACACGTACAAGGGTGTTTATGGAAGCACTTATTATAATGATGAAAAACTGGAAACTAATCTTATTCAACGTCAAAAAAGGTGCAACTCTATAGAAATAGCTCCAAGAAAAGAAAAAGCAAGCCACAGAATAACACATGTAACACCTCCAAACAGTTACGCCCTTTTTATATATATTCATATACGTATACACATGACACAGAAAAAAAGTCTAGAAGGATACACACCAAACTGACAATGGTGGTTACCTCTGGGTATGGATAAAGGAGACTGGGATTAGAAAAGGATATTTGAGCTTTACTGGAAGTTGATTTTACTTTTTTTTCTACTTCATTTTTTCTTAACACCTGGTGCAAAATTGAAAAAAGGTCCCCCAGTACCCCATAAAATTCTCCCGAGAAGCAGCCAATGTTTCTGTACTGCTTTAATACTTCACAATGAAAATGCATTTTGTTATAAGTGATAACATTAGTAAATAGTGTGATTTGCTTTAAAGAGAAAAATAAATGGAGGTATATACATATTTTTTTTTTCTTTTTTGTGACCAGTAAGGGGATTGCAACCCTTGGCTTGGTGTCGCCCGCACCACACTCAGCCAGTGAGCACACTGGCCATCCTTATATAGGATCCGAACCCGCAGCGGGAGTGCCGCTGTGCTCCCAGCGCTACACTCTCCCGAGTGAACCACGGGGATGCCCCGGTATATACATTTTTTTTTTTTAATTTTTAATTTTTTTAAATTTTATTTTGTTGATATACAGTGTGGTTGATTATTGTGGCCCATAACCAAAACCTGCCTCCCTCCTCTCTCTCCTCCCTCCCACCCAAGAATGCCCTTTCTGTTTGCTTGTCGTATCAACTAGAAGGAACTGTAGTTGTTATGTCTTCTTCCTGCCCTGGTTTTTTTTGTGTGTGTGTGTGTGTGAATTCATTTATTGATTTTTAGTTCCCACCAGTAAGTGAGAACATGTGGTATTTCTCTTTCTGTGCCTGACTTGTTTCACTTAATATAATTCTCTCAAGGTCCATCCATGTAGTTGCAGATGGCAGAATTTCATTCGTTTTATAGCTGAGTAGTATTCCATTGTGTAGATATACCACATTTTCCGTATCCACTCATCTGATGACGGACATTTGGGCTGGTTCCAACTCTTGGCTATTGTAAAGAGTACTGCGATGAACATTGGGGAAGAGGTATACCTTAGACTTGATGATTTCCATTCCTATGGATATATTCCCAGCAGTGGGATAGCTGGGTCATATGGTAGATCTATCTGCAATTGTTTGAGGAACCTCCATACAATTTTCCACAGAGGCTGCACCATTTTGCAGTCCCACCAACAATGTATGAGAGTTCCTTTTTCTCTGCAACCTCGCCAGCATTTATTGTTCAGAGTCTTTTGGATTTTAGCCATCCTAACTGGGGTGACATGGTATCTCAGTGTAGTTTTGAGTTGCATTTCCCGGATGCTGAGTGATGTTGAGCATTTTTTCATATGTCTGTTGGCCATTTGTATATCTTCCTTAGAGAAATGCCTACTTAGCTCTTTTGCCCATTTTTTAATTGGGTTGCTTGTTTTTTTCTTGTAAAGTTGTTTGAGTTCCTTGTATATTCTGGATATTAATCCTTTGTCCGATGTATATTTTGCAAATATTTTCTCCCACTCTGTTGGTTGTCTTTTAACTCTGTTAATTGTTTCTTTTGCTGTGCAGAAGCTTTTTAGTTTGAATTAATCCCATTTGTTTATTTTTCCTTTGGTTGCCCGTGCGTTTGGGGTCGTATTCATGAAGTCTGTGTCCAGTCCTATTTCCTGAAGTGTCTCTCCTATGTTTTCTTTAAGAAGTTTTATTGTTTCAGGGTGTATATTTAATTCTTTCATCCATTTTGAGTTGAGTTTAGTATATGGTGAAAGGTATGGGTCTAGTTTCATTCTCCTGCATATTGATATCCAGTTCTCCGAGCACCGTTTGCTAAAGAGGCAGTCGCTTCCCCAGTGTATAGGCTTGGTGCCTTTGTCAAAGATCAGATGGCTGTAGGTGTGTGGGTTGATTTCTGGATTCTCTATTCTATTCCATTGATCAGTGTGTCTGTTTTTATGCCAGTACCATACTGTTTTGCTTATTATAGCTTTGTAGTGTAGTTTAAAGTCAGGTAGTGTTCTGCCTCCAGCTTTATTTTTCTTGCTCAGCATTGCTTTGGCTATGCGTGGTCTTTTGTTACTGCATATAAATGTCTGGATAGTTCTTTCCATTTCTGAGAAAAATGTCATTGGAATTTTGATGGGGATTGCATTGAATTTGTATATCACTTTGGGTAGTATGGACTTTTTCACTATGTTGATTCTTCCAATCCAAGAGCATGGGATATCTTTCCATCTTCTTGTATTCTCTCTAATTTCTCTCAGCAGTGGTTTGTAGTTCTGACTATAGAGATTTTTCACATCCTTGGTTAACTCAATTCCTAAGTATTTTATTTTTTTGGTGGCTATTGTAAATGGGCAGGCTGTCTTGATTTCTCGTTCTCCATGTTCACTATTGGAGAAAAGAAATGCTACTGATTATTGTGTGTTGATTTTGTATCCTGCTACTGTGCTGAAATCATTTATCAATTCCAAGAATTTTTTTGTAGAGGCTTTAGGCTGTTCGATATATAGGATCATGTCATCTGCAAACAGGGACAGGTTGACTTCATCTTTTCTGATCTGGATGCCCTTTATTTCCTTCTCTTCTCTGATTGCTCTGGCTAGTCCTTCCAACACTATGTTGAATAGGAGTGGGGAGAGTGGGCATCCTTGTCTAGTTCCTGTTCTTAAAGGAAAAGCTTTCAGCTTTTCCCCATTCAGGATGATATTGGCAGTGGGTTTGGCATATATGGCTTTAATTATGTTGAAATACTTTCCCTCTATACCTAACTTATAGAGGGTCTTTGTCATGAATGAGTGCTGAACTTTATCAAATGCTTTTTCAGCATCTATAGAGATGATCATATGGTCCTTGTGTTTGACTTTATTAATATGGAGTATCACATTTACTGATTTGCATATGTTGAACCAACCTTGCATCCCTGGGATGAATCCCACTTGATCGTGGTGAATAATTTTACGTATGTCTTGCTGTATTCTGTTTGCTAGTATTTTAGTGAGGATTTTTGCATCTATATTCATCAAGGATATCGGCCTGTAGTTTTCTTTTTTGGTTATATCTTTACCTGGTTTTGGTATCAGGATAATGCTTGCTTCATAGAATGAGTTTGGGAGATTTGCGTCTGTTTCAATCTTTTGGAATAGTTTGTAAAGAATAGTTGTCAATTCCTCTTTGAATCTTTGGTAAAATGCTGCTGTGAATCCATCTGGTCCTGGGCTTTTCTCTGGTCCTGGGCTTTTCTTTGTTGGGAGCCTTCTGATAACAACTTCAATCTCCTTTATTGTTATTGGTCTGTTCAGATTTTCTACGTCTTCATGGTTCAGTTTTGGGAGCTTGTGTATGACCAGAAATTTATCCATTTCCTCCAGATTTTCAAATTTGTTGGCGTATAGTTGTTTATAGTAGTCTCGAATGATTCCTTGTATTTCAGATGAATCAGTTGTAATATTGCCTTTTTCATTTCTAATTTTGGTTATTTGAGTCTTCTCTCTTCTTTTTTTTGTTAGCCATGCTAATGGTTTGTCAATTTTATTTACCTTTACAAAAAACCAACTTTTTGATTCATTGATCTTTTGTATTAATTGGGGGTTTCAATTTCATTAAGTTCTGCTCTGATCTTAATGATTTCTTTCCGTCTGCTAACTTTAGGTTTGGATTGTTCTTGTTTTTCTAGTTCTTTAAGGTGAAGTGTTAGGTTGTTCACTTGCCATCTTTCCATTCTTCTGAGGTGAGCATTTAATGCAATAAATTTCCCCCTTAATACTGCTTTTGCAGTATCCCACAGGTTTTGGTATGATGTATCATTATTTTCATTAGTTTCAATAAATTTTTTGATTTCCTGCTTGATTTCTTCTTGGACCCATATGTCATTAAGTAGAATGCTGTTTAATTTCCATGTGTTTGTATAGTTTCCAGAGTTTCGTTTATTATTGATTTCTAGTTTTAATCCATTGTGGTCTGAAAAGATACATGGGAGAATTCCAATTTTTTGAATTTGTTGAGACTTGATTTGTGACCTAATATGTGATCTATCCTGGAGAATGATCCATGTGCTGATTAGAAGAATGAATATTCTGAGGGTGTTGGATGGAATGTTCTGTAGATATCTGCCAAGTCCAATTGGTCTAGAGTACTGTTCAGATCTTGTGTTTCTCTGCTGATTCTTTGCCTAGATGTTCTGTCCAATATTGACAGTAGGATGTTCAGGTCCCCTGCTATTATGGTATTAGTGTCTATTTCCTTCTTTACATCTAATAGTTTGTTTTATAAATCTGGCTGTTCCAACATTGGGTGCATACATATTTATGATTGTTATGTCTTCTTCATGGATCATTCCTTTTATCATTACATAGTGTCCCTCATTGTCTCTTTTTATGGTTTTTAGTTTAAAGTCTATTTTATCAGATATAAGAATAGCTACTGCAGCTCGTTTTTCTTTTCTGTTTGCATGGTAAATCTTTTTCCATCCTTTCACTCTTAGTCTATGTGAGTCTTTACGGGTGAGGTGGGTCTCTTGAAGGCAGCATATAGTTGCATCCTCCTTTTTAATCCAGTCAGCAAGTCTGTGTCTTTTGATTGGGGAATTTAAGCCTTTTACATTAAGAGTTGTTATTGAAAGGTGTTGATTTATTCCTAGCATTTTATTGATTATTGTTTGGTTGTCTTAGGTGTCTTTTGTTCCTTGCTTTCTGATTTACTGTTTGTTTTCTGTGTTTGTTGGTTCCTTAGGTTGTAGATAGCCTTTTTGTTTGTTTGTTTTCTCTTCATGAATGCCATTTTTATTATACTAGTTGGTTTTGATTTTTCTTGGGTTTTTATGGCAGTGGTAGTTATTTTTCAGGAACCAAACCCAGTACTCCCTTGAGAATTTCTTGTAAGGGTGGTCGTGTGGTGGTGAACTCCCACAGTTTTTGTTTGTCTGAGAAATATACTATTTGCCCTTCATTTCGGAAGGATAGCATTGCAGCGTAGAGTATTCTTGGCTGGCAATCTCTGTCTTTTAGTATTTTGAATATATCATCCCATTCCTTTCTAGCTTTTAGGGTTTGTGATGAAAAGTCTGATGTTAGCCTGACTGGGGCTTTCTCATCGGTGATTTGACGCTTCTCTCTTGCAGCTTTTAAGATTCTCTCTTTGTCTCTGAGTTTTGCCAATTTGATTATAACATGTCTTGGAGAAGACTTTTTTGGGATGAATACATTTGGAGATCGTTGAGCTTCCTGGATCTGAAGATCTGTGATTTTTCCTATACCTGCGAAGTTTTCTTCCACTATTTTGTTGAATATGTTTTCAATGCAATCTTCTTTTTCCTCCCCTTCTGGCATATTTGAGCGCTTAAGGTTGTCTGATATCTCTCTCAGATTTTCTTCAATGCCTTTGATTCTTTTTTCTTTTTTTTTTTTTTTGCCTGCTTGTGTTATTTCAAACAGCCCATCTTTTTTTTTTTTTTTTTTTTTTTTTAAAGATGACCGGTAAGGGGATCTTAACCCTTGACTTGGTGTTGTCAGCACCACGCTCAGCCAGTGAGCGAACCAGCCATCCGTATATGGGATCCGAACCCGGGGCCTTGGTGTTATCAGCACCGCACTCTCCCGAGTGAGCCACGGGCCGGCCCAAACAAACAGCCCATCTTTAAGTTCAGAAGTTCTCTCTTCAACTTCCGCAAGCCTGCTGGTTAAACTCTCTGTTGTGTTTTTTATTTCGCTAAATAACTTATTCAGTTCGGCAAGTTCTGCTACATTTTTTTTCAGGACATTGATTTCCTTGTAAATTTCCTCTTTCAGATATACTGTATACTTTTCATTTCATCATGATGTCTAGCTGAGTTTTCTTGTATCTCATTCAGTTTCCTTAGAATTATCACTCGAAATTCCTTGTCAGTCACTTCAAGGGCTCTTGTCCTATAGGATCTAGAGCTTGAGTTTTATTAACTTTTGATGGTGTACTTTCTTGATTTTTTGTATTTCTGGTATCTTTTTTTTGATGTTTATTCATTGTGGCAGGGGGTTTCACAGTCCACAGGTTTGACACTATTGACTGACTAAGATGTTGCTGTGGTTGCCAATTTGGTATGGCTACCTCAGTGACTGCTCAGCTGGCCACTAGTGCCTTGCGTGTGTGGTTGCCTCAGGTCTTGGGCCTCTCTGGGGAGCCACCTCTCTGGTCAGCTTGGACTCTGCCGGGCTGCTGGATCATGGGGTGGTACCGCAGGGTGTGTGGTCTCTGCTGAGCTTCCACCTCCCGTGCTGGACCTCTCCCTGTTCCATGCACTCTGGCCTGGGCTGCTGGGATGTTCCGAGGCACCGCAGAGCATGTGGTCTCTGCAGAGCTTCCCCTTCCCCTGCAGGATGTCTCCCTGCTCTGTGCACACTAGGCTGAGCTTGGGATGGAGCCGGGTCGCGGCGGTGAAGCCTACCTGTTGCTGGATCGCGTAGCAGCGGCCCCCCCACAGGGTGTGTGACTCTACAGAGCTTCTGACTCCCTTGCTGGACGTCTCTGTGCTCCGTACACATTGGGCTGGGCTGCTGGATCGCGCGGCAGCAGTGTGGTCCCCGTGGAGTTCCCGCCTCCCCTCCCGGACGTCTCCCTTCTCTGAGTGCACTAGGCCGGGCTGGGAATGGAGCCGGGTGCCTGCAGTAATGCCTACCTGCTGGATCACGCAGTGGCGCCCTCACAGGGTGTGTGGTTTCTTCAGAGCCTCTGCCTCCCTTGCCGGACGTCTCCCCACTCTGTGCACACTTGGTTGGGCTGGAAATGGAGCCGGGTGGCGGCAGTGAAGCCTATCTGCCGGATCGTGTGACGGCAGCCCCGCAGGGCATGTGGTCTCCGCGGAGCTTCTGCCTTCCCCGCAGGATGTCTCCCCGTTCCATATGCACTTGATGTTATGTTTTTATAGTTTAAATTGGTTGATTTGTGGGAGAGAGTGACGCTAGGGACCGTCTATTCCACCATCTTGACCAGAAGTGCCTTGGGTTCAATTTGGGAGGCTGGGAAATCCATGGTCCAGGGGGCGCAGCTGGTGAGGGCCTTCTTCTGGGTGGTGACTCTCTACTGAGTAGCGGGGTGTCACCCAGTGAGAATGGCCTCAGCACGGGCAGGAAGGCGCAGCGGCCGCGCTGCTCCCCCATACGTATTTTTAAAGTTAACAAATAGTTAACTGTATTTTCCGAATTTCCTATAGAAAATAAAAGGGTACTTCAAAAAGTTCATGGAAAGATTCATCTTATTTTTCAATTCTATGTTTCCATAAACTTTTTTCTTTTTTATTAGCATATTCATTATTACAAATCATAATTATTCTTTATGCTCCTTACCCAATCACTCCCCAAACCCCTCCCTCCATTAACTTTTTGAAATATCCTCGTTATGTTTAATCCTTACAGCTGAAAAAAATGCTTCCCAAAGAGTGATAATATAGGAAGGAATGAAGTGAAACTAATATTAAGAAATCACCTAGCAGAGCACAAAGCTCAAAGTTGAAGGCCCAGTTCAATTACCAAAAGGCTGAAGGCCCGGTGCAACCCTGGCCCCAGACTTACCAAGTTTTTGACCTGATGCTGGGTGCTGGCCTTGAAAGCTATGGTTGGCAGCTCATTCCGAAGGTAATCCAGCCACTTCTCCACAACCTCCTTGGGGACCAGGTCTGGAGAAAACAGGAAAAGATGGGCTAGTAAGGAGAACAGAACCTCCGTGACTCACTCCAAAGACACATCCACCCACACCTAAGGCTAGGCCCACCTCTCACCAACAGGTCTCTCTGCTGGCCCTGTCAGTACCCAAGTTATAAAGGACAGTCTGGTCTACAAGACCAGTTGGGCCCTCCATGAGGGGGCCTCTGTTCCCTCAAGGAAAATGGACAAAGTAGTTGTTTGGTCCCAGAGGTCCTCCTTCCAAGTCAAGGTGCCCAGGGTGCCAGGGGCCTGTCAAATATTGTGTTTCCCATCCCCTCTCTGGATCATTCTAGGTTGGGCCAAATGTCAAGAATAACCCTGATAAGAATGGCTTTCATTTGTGAAGCAGTGACCATGTACAAAGCACTTTATCCTTAATTCTCACAACAAACCTTTGAGGTTAGAACACCCATGATCCATTTTATAGCTAGAGAAATGGGAGCTCTGAGGTGACGTGACTTGTCCAATATCCCTGAGAAAATAACACAGGTGGAATGAGATCCAGACCTGAGTGACTCCTAAGCCTCTGTGCTTTTCTGCCCTAGTCTTTGGGTTCCAGCTTGAGGGAGAGAGGAGGCTCTGCAGGGTTGTCCAGTCACAGAAAAGGCTCAAAATGGCAAGAACAGGAGACTGACCGACAGGCAGGCTCAGACTCCACTCCCAACTTGTGCTATACTCTGCGTGTGTGTGTGTGTGTGTCTTCAGACAGCATTCCTGGCTTTGAAAATTAGAAAAAGAATTCCTACAGTGCATGCCTGTTATGAGTACCACTGAGTTGCTTGGTCTCAGTGTCTCATCTGAGCTAGTCTTTCCAGAAGGACTAGCCCGTTCCCTGCTTTACCCAATCCTACCAAACACCCACCAATCTTGTTCAAGACCAAGACCAGCTTCTTGTTGCCTTCCGCCCGAAGGACAGCCTCCTCCATTTGGAAGCAGCGGCAGCCCAATGGGTCTCTGGCATCTAGGACTTCCAGAATCACATCAGAGTATTCCACCACCTGCAGGGCAGAGGACGGAGGGATGAAGGCAGAGAAAGGATTGGGTAGTAGTCACACAGGCCCATGAAAGAAAAAGTCTCCATCTCAGGAAAAAACAGAAATGGAGAGGAAATAGGACTGGATTAGGGCCCTCCCCAAAGGGCCTTAAAAAATGGATCTTCATACCTTACAGAACTCCTTATAATAAGCCTTCCTTGTGGCCTCGTCATCCAGCTGAGGAAACATATTTAATTCCTCCAAAACTTCCCCCTAAAGGAGGAAAAAAAAGAATGGTCCAGAGGAGGAGGGGGCAGACAAAGAGAGAGAGTGATAGCCAAGGCTTTGGAAACCACAGGAGGCTGGGGAAACCATGACCAAACAACAAAGCTGGGAACCAGAACAACAGATAGACCCGCATGCATGGTGCATGTGTGTGCCCTATGTGTATGTACGTGTCTTAGCATCAGCCAGAGGCCTGAGTGTGCACATGGGTGTGTGAGGAAGGAATGTGTGAGGGAGGTGTAAGTGAGAAAAACAATCTGTGGGGGACATTAAACAGGGGAGGCAAAACATGTACTATATGTCAGAAAAGGGAGTATGAGTTCACAAGTATGTATTCTGTGCGTGAGACAAGAACATATGCCAAAAAGGCAGCAAGAAGCCTGAGAAGAAAGATGACATCCCTTCACAAATGTGTCTGTTTCCTCCCCTCATACTCTCGCTTCCTCTCCCCCCATCCCCACCCTCAGTCACATCTCTCCCAACTCTGATCCCACCACCACTCCCAGTCTTTGGGTTCAAGCTTGAAAGAGGGGAGCTCTCCAGGGATGTCCAGTCACAAGGCTTAAAATGGTCTAACTCCCTTGCATACTCCCTCCCTCTGTCCCCACTGCTTTCCACCCTCACCCTCTCTGCACAGATTCCCTCCTTCCTCTCCAACAACCTCACTCCGTTCCTCTTTCCCTTTCACAGAGCAACAGCAAGTTGCTTTTGAGCAAACCTGCACCAGTCCTGCCTGGGGACAAGGGCTGCTCTCTTACCTTGTGCTCAAACTCCTCCTGGCGTCTCAGGACATCCTGACAGTAGCTCTCAATGGTCCTACGTCTGTGTCTCTCTTGCTCCCGGGCAGCTTGCTGCTTCTGCCTCATCTCAACCTAACAAGTGAACACAAACTGGGACTGTACCTGACTGAGTCTGCAGCTTAAGGGAGGGATGGGTGACAGAGGAAACAGTGTGACATGGCACAGGGGGAGGGCAGGTATGACAGCAGGAGATAAAGGGTTTGAGGAAAAAAGAGCAATGAAGGGAGAGAAAGAGTGGCAGAGAAAAATAAAAAGGGTGTGTGAAGCACAGAGAGATGCATGCTAGGCAGAGGGACCCATTTAAGACCAAGGAGGGACAGAGGACAAGGTCCTGGGATGCTCCATCGTTTAAAGGGCAGAAAGAGGAAAGAGCAGCAAAAGAAACTGGAAAAGACTGGACAAAGAGGAAAGAGGACATCCAGGAGAGTGAGATGATAAGAAAGTCAGAGTGCTCGAGGAAAGCACGGTCTCTGATGCTGAGAATTCCAACGAGATGAAGGAAGAAAACTACCCATGAATGTGATGTCAGGGAAGGCACTGGTAGAGCAGCAGGGGTAGTTTCAGGGGAGCCATGGGAGCATAAGCCAGGCAGCAATGTACTGGGAGGTGAGGGGGAGGTTACCTCCCTCTCTTCCCCCTCCCACTTTGGCCTTTGCCCTTCCGTCCAACACTTTGTGGACCTAGCATTCAAACCAGGTCCTCTCTCTCCCCCAAGATAAATGGCTTACCCTCTTCTTCTTTAATTCAACCTCCCGATTGGCATGATCATTAGAGTAAACAAACTGGGGAGCAGAGGGCACTTTAGAAGTCGTTTTCTTCCCATTTTGCTTTGCAGGCTGGTCACCACACAAGAGAAATAAAATCAAAGACAGATAATGAACCCATGGAAATCACACTGCCCCCAGTGTGATTAGTTGTGGGGGGAAAGAGAGAAAAGGAGTAAGCAAAAAGGGCTCTGTCCCCAGAGATCTGTCCATCTGGCTGGAGAGAGCCCCTCCCTCCCCTAGCCAGGCAGGGACTGACTGAAGAACAGCAGGAAAACAGTGGGGGCAGAGGGAGGGGCAGCTGGGAAGGATTCCCAAGGCCCAGGAAAAAGCTTTCTAGACAAGTAGCTCTCAAAGTGTGGTCCTTTGACCAGCAAAAATAGCACCTGAGAACTTGTCAGAAATACAAATTATCAGATGTCATGCCAGACCTACTGAATCAGAAACTATGGGGTGGAGCCCAGCAATCTGTGTTTTCACCAGCCCTCCAGGTGATTCTGGAGGGTTGGTTCAAGTTTGAGAGCTTAACCCACACTAACTTTGGAGAACCCAAGCCTTCTCTCTAGTCCATACCTTCTTCTCACTGCTCTAGCCCAAGCCTTACTTGCCCACACCTTTCCCAGCAGGACCAGGAGACCCAGTAGCTGGGTCCAATGTTGTGGCATCCCTCCTCTCCAGGACAAACAGGGACTTGGGAATCAGACAGACTCAAGTCCCAGCTGTTAACCTAGGAAACTTTCTCATTGAGGTTCATTTTCTTCATCTAAAAAATGGGGATAATGATAATGCCTACCAAGGCAAATCAAGCACAAAGTAGCACATGGTTTGTGGTGGGAACTGAATAAACACTGCTGATTCTCTGTTGTGGCTACCCAGAGAGAGAGGGAAAGCCAGATTTGCTGATTCGAATGCAGCACTCTGTTCATAGTCACCCAATATTTACTGGTTTTTGTGGGCCTCTCCTAGGGCAGGCAACCTATTCCTGACCTTACCCCCAACAATGGGCATACCCCACCTGAGTGTAAGATCAACTTACCTTCTTGCAGCCTTTGGAAACTTTACCTGGCTTTTTATTTTCTACAAAAAAAAAAAAAATAGAAGAAAGAACGATCATCTACCTACCCAACATTTGTTGACACCTCAATCAAGGTCAGGTAACACCACAAACCTAGGAAGCCACAGACACTATGTGTGTTTAGATCCAGCACAAGACAGAGAGATGCAGATGGCAACAACAGTGTCAGAGGAAGTGCTGGATATAATGTTTGAAGCATTATTTCAATGCAAACTCAAACAATTCTTAAGGGAATTAAGTAGAGAGAAAGACCTAAATGTGCACTTGTGACTCCTCTCTCCCCGCCAACTTCCTGCTGTGGGCAATAAAGTTTCAGTGCTAGGCTGAGGTAAGGGAGCTGACAGCATGGGAAGGTGATCTGAGGAGTCCCAGCCGGCTAAGCCTGGGTAGATGCCCTCAGCATGTAGAGAAAGAACTACCCATTCCTGCTGACCCTGCTCAGGCCATTGCTTCCAAAGGAACCTGACCCACTCAGCTAAACTACTGCCTCCCTTAGATACCAGGAGAGAGCTGCTACTTCTCCAACCAGGTCTTAACAAAGCCCAGGAACTTAAGAGGTCTCTCCCCACTTCAACAAAAAAGTCCCATCTGTCATCCCATTCACAGTTAGCCTCTTGAGGAAGAATGGTTTCTCTAAATTCTCACTACCTGCAAGGGGACTACAGGAATTCCTAGAGAGGGAGGAGGTTCTGGAAGGTCAGGAAATATACAAACAAATATATGAGCAGCTCAAGATCACCAAAAACAGGCTCCCCGATCACATCAGGTGGCTCATAGTGAAGCAAAGTTAATGCAGGAAGCAGAACTTAAATACTCCTGCAAATTAGAAAGGAACTGAGTTAGAAAAAAAGATTCCCAAAATTTGATATTGAATAAAAATGCAATAAATGTAGTGAAAAACAGAACAGACATCACTAACCACACCAAAGTAATAAGCTAGAAGACCAAGGGATGGAGATTACTGAAAACAGAAAAATCCAAAGAAATAAAAATTATGAGTGAAAATATAAAATTAAAAAATGGAGAACAGACCCAGGAGAGCTAATACCTAAATAAAAGGAATTCTTGATAGAGAAAGAGGCACAAATGGAGAAGCAATAATTTTCTTAAATAATAGATGCAAGTTCCTTAATTTGAAGGTAGGCTTGAGGATTCAGATTGCAAAGGTGCATGGAGCATCAAGATTAACCATAAAAAAAAACACATACCCTGGGTACATCCTGATGAAATTTCTGAACTCCAAGGATAAGAGAAAATCATATAAGCTTCCAAACAGAAAGTTTCCAACAAATGAGAGAGAAGCAGGCCACCTTCTCAAATCTACAACTCTGAACACTTAAGACAGAAGAAAAGCTATTACAAACCTCTGAGAAAAACGACTGTGTTCCAAGCCAAATTCCTCTACCTACCCAATAGATCACTCTTATGGGAAGTAAAAGAAAGACATTTTCAGATGTGCAAAGATTACCATCTGTGTTTCCTTTCTGGTAAAACTATTGGCAAAATTAAAAAGTAAATCAGAAGAAAAAATCTCAAGCTAAAGAAAACAAATAGTGGTGGACAAGAAATCTATTAAAACTTATCATTAAATCTAAAAAAGAGAGCTGGTAATGTGGCTAAGAACTGTAATACATATTAAGAAAGGATCCTTAAAATCCAGTAAGTATATCATAAGGAACTAGCTCAGAACTAAAAAACCAAATTATTTCAACAAAATTCAGGAATCAAGCAATGAAGGTTGGAATAAAAGCAAAAGCACGAACGCATGCTAACAGTTTCGCTTTGGAAGGGTAGGATAAAAGAAGTTATTATTTAACTTTGGTAAAGCGATAGAGAAATACAGGTTTAATTATGTCTGACATAAATATGAATGCAATTACCAACATAACTTTAATTACTGGCAGACTATTGTTTAAAAACTTCATCAACTGAGAAAAAAATAAGGGAATAAGAGGAAAAAATAAACAATAAATATAAAATAAGATGGTAGAAATTTAATTAGACATATTAGTTATCATAACAAATATGAATGGGTCGAATTTCCCTGTTAAAGAAAACCCCCACAAAACAGAGCCCACGTCTCCTTTTTTCCCAAAGTACTCATGATGCAACAAAAAAGAATATAAGTTTGGAAAGAACCAGGTCTGGCCTGCCCCCACCCCTTTTTTTTTAAATGGCTGGTGGAAATGGCGACCCGAACCCTTCACCTTGACCTTGGTGTTATAACACTACACTAACCAACTGAAATAACTGGCCAGGCCCACGTCTGGCCATTTTACTCAACAATTTCCGCCTGTGTTAACATGCCTAGAAACTGAGCACCTGTGCTGGATACAGGCACACAATGAAAGAAAATACATCACTTAGACAGGGGAGAGCATCTGCTGCAGAGCAAAGAAGGGAAGGGGGAAGGAGAGGTGAAAAGGGGAGGGGTATACACTGTCATTGCTCACAGCACCGCAGCACTCAGGAGCCTCTGCTCATCGGTTTGTCAACAGCTTCAAAGAGAAAACAGCTACCATCTTATAGCCAGCAGAATGAGGTTCTTATTCTGGCTCAACATCTAGCTAGTTATATGACCTTGAAGAACTTTTTAAAATCTCTCTGAGCCTCATGTGTGCATCTCCCAACAACATATAGGCCTAAAATCACCAACTCTCACATCAGTACTCAAAGGCAAATCTCTCCATTCATTCACCCCTCATCTCCCATACTCTCACCCCCATATATCGCTGTACACCCATCCTTACAGACTTCATTCCCCTCCATTCTCCCTCTGCCCTTGCATCAAACCTCTCACAATGCCCTCTGAAACTCGCACTTGGGTGATCAGCACTCCCCTAATTCCTCAACCTCTCCTTGGGAAAAATTCCCCCAAACTCCTGCCTTGAAACTTGGCTCTCTGCGCCCGATCTCGTCTGATCTCGCCCGATCTCGTCTGATCTCGGAAACTTGGCTCTCCCAAGAACAATGCTTCACTTGCAGGCCTCTCAAAAGGTGGTTGTTTCCTCCGGCACATGGTTATCTTGGAGCCAGTAGGTAGAGGAGGTGTTCTCCAGACTCACCATTGCCAAACTCGGACTATTTCTCCCTCTCGTTTAAAAAAAAAAAAAAGATAAATACAACTCCTGCTCTTTTTGAGGCCTCCACCATGTTGCTATGCCTGTCATCTATGAGTCACACCTGGCTCATAGCTTTACTTTCTATCCAACTCCTGCCACCATCACCTGGATGACCTTGGCAATCACTGAACAACCTGAGTTTCCCACTTCCTTGACATCCTCACCTCCAGAGATTTCCACTCCATCTCAACCACCCATTTCTATGGTTACACCTCCAGGGGCATCACCTGTAACTGTCTGGACTTCTGAAAGCAGTCTCAGACACCCCTCTCTCCTATCTTCAAACTCATTTGTCCAACTTCCTAGACTTGAACTCTCTAGTCAGTTCCTTATTTATCAGCCACCCCTCTTTCCTCCCTGTTCAGCTAACATTCCACGGTCTATCATTACAATTGCGCTCTTGCACAAAGCCACAATTCCGTTGCCCCTCCACTGCCCTACCAGGATATATTTACAAGTGTTTGTTAACTGACCAGCTGGCAAACAAGCAGGCAGACTGGTTCCAGATTATATACCTGTGCCACCAACACTGATGGCTGTAAACTTCTCAAGTGATGAAACACCCCTCCCCTTTTAAATAACCACCCAAGTGCTCGCTTCGGCAGCACATATACTAAAATTGGAACGATACAGAGAAGATTAGCATGGCCCCTGCGCAAGGATGACACACAAATTCGTGAAGCGTTCCATATTTTTCAGATAGATCTACCATACGACCCAGCTATCCCACTGCTGGGAATATACCCAGAGGAATGGAAATCATCAAGTCGATGATTCCCATTGTTCATCCCACTGTTCCCCAATGTTCATCGCAGCACTCTTTACAATAGCCAAGAGTTGGAACCAGCCCAAATGTCCATCATCAGATGAGTGGATACGGAAAATGTGGTACATCTACACAATGGAATACTACTCAGCTATAAAAACGAATGAAATACTGCCATTTGCAACAACATGGATGGACCTTGAGAGAATTATATTAAGTGAAACAAGTCAGGCACAGAAAGAGAAATACCACATGTTCTCACTTATTGGAGGGAGCTAAAAATTAATATATAAATTCACACACACACACACACACACACAAAAAAAAAAAACGGGGGGGGAGAAGATATAACAACCACAATTACTTGAAGTTGATACGACAAGCAAACAGAAAGGACATTGTTGGGGGGGGAGGGAGGAGGGAGGGAGGTTTTGGTGATGGGCAACAATAATCAGCCACAATGTATATTGACAAAATAAAATTTAAAAAAATAAAATAAAATAAATCCAATCATTTGGACTGAAAAAATAAATAAATAAAATAAAATAAAAATAAATAAATAAATAACCACCCAAAAATGTACAATTAAAACTATTTGAATACTCTTTGTAGGACTCCTCCATAACCTTCCCAGATTTCATCATTATCATTATCATTTGGGTCCAAGATATCCCTAGACCAGGGTGGAGGCAGCAGCACCACTCAGCACCTTCCTTCATCTTCCTCCACAATCAGCTGTTAGTCTGATCATTATTTTTGTTGCAATCTACTAGTGAAGGTCTTACTTTGTGTGCAAGTGTAAAGTTTTTCTATTTAATTTAATTCTCACCATTTTCCCCACTAATGTACACGTATAGGATTGTTCTTTATTTTTAACAGGTAATAGTCGCATGGTTCCAAAACAAAAAGGTGTATTTTGAGGGGTCTCCCTCCCACACTTCTCCCTATTTATTGCAGTCCCCTCACTACAAGAAACCACTTTACTAGTTTATTGTGCATCATTCAGTTTCTTTATTCAAGTACAAATATACGTTCTTATTTCCTCCCACAAAAGGTAACATACTGTAGTCCTGTCAACCTGCTTTTTTCACTGAACAAATCCTGGAGATCTTTCCATCTAATAGTTTTTCCGTACAATACACTTTTTCCATATAACCAATCCATTCAATACTTTCTCATTTTATAAACTGCCAGGATTCTTATGTATGCATATATCCTACTTTATTATTTTTGTCTTATAGAGATTGTTCATCCTGAACTACTTTATTAAGCCAAATAATTATTGTCTTTCTCATCACTATCAATATTTTTATCATCATCTGGTATTAGATGTCCCTAAATAAAGTATAATTAATTTTGATCATTTTTCTTGTTACTTGTAAAAATGATTATTTGCTTTTTGGTATTGACATACTTTCATTCTTAATAAAATTTTGTATGATTATATAAAGAAAATGTACTGAATTTTTTTTCACCAAGCCCTACATAGACAGGGCCACCATTCACATAGAATACAGGGCCACTGGGTTGTACAATTCTCATCCAGTCTACCCAGTGTGCTATCCAAATGTCATCATTTTCTATGTGGACCATGGCAGGACCTGCCCTTCCCTTTTATGAGGGAGAGTCTATGTGTCACATTTTTCTTCTCCTTCTAGGCTGTAGGCATCATGGTGCGAGGAGGGGGAATTGAGTCAGCACTACTAACTGAGATACTCTAGTGCCTGGCACACAGTATGTACCAAAAGACTGCCTGGTCATGCTGGGCCCTGGGGACACAAGGATGAGTCAGATGTATGTGAGAAGTCAACAGTGTAGTGGAGAAGACAGATTTGATCATACAGTGTCAATAGCCCCAGTTCCTGTGGGTGCACAGATGATAACCAAGGGAGAAGGTTAACAGGGAGGGATTCCCAGAGGAAGTGATGTATAAGTTGAAAACCTGAAAAACAAGCAAGAGTTATCCAGTTGAAGAATTAGGGGGAAGGAAAGGAAAGAATCGTGAAGGCAGAAAGAATGGCAATTCATCCACATGGTCTGTTTTATAGTTAATAAAAATCCAAAGCTCAGTAGAGGTCAGACAATTTGGTGGCAGGACAGTGTATGCATCCTCTGAGGGGCTAAATTCCAAAGAGAAATGAAGAGAGAATTTTTTTTAAGCCAATATCTACAGTACAGTCATCCCTTGCTATCCTCAGGGAATTGGTTCCAGGACCCCCCAGTGGATACCAAAATCTGCAGATACTCAAGTCCCTGATAAAAAATGGCACAGTATTTGCTTATAACTTATATACATCCTCCCATATGCTTTAAATCATCTCTAGATTACTTAAAATACCTAATACGATGTATGTAAATAGTTGTTATACTGCATTGTTTTTTAATTTGTATTATTTTCATTGTTGTATTGTTATTTTTTATTGGTTTTTTTTCCCGAATATTTTCCATCCATGGTTTGTTGAATCGGCGGATGCAGAACCCATGGATATAGAGGGCCGACTATATTTACAGAGCTCTTATTATGTGCCAGGCACTGTTCTAAGTATTTTACCTCTCTTAATTCATTAAATCCTCATAACAAAGCTATTAGGTAGATAATATAATTACCTGTTTTATAGATAAGGAGACTAGAGTTAAGTAACTTGACCAAGGTCACACAGCTAGTAAATGGGAAAGCTGAGATTCAAACCCAATCTGATTCCAGAGTCCATGTTCTTAACCACTGGTACAACTTATAAAGAAAAATATTTGGATATGTTAGGGTTACGGGTAGTGTGATATGGTATTTACTGCTATTCACCTCAGATCGAGTCACTTAACCTTGCTGAGCCTCAGTTTCCTCATCTGAGGGAAAATGGGAATGGGGACTAAGGAGAGCATTACCTTATAAGGAAGTCAGGAAGACAGCAATAATACCATATGAAAAAGGCACAGACTTACATATGGTATCTAGAACATTTGTAAAAATCTGGAGTGATCTGGAACATATGTAGCAATTTTTAAAACTTGCTGTGAAATACTATGAATATTCACTAAAAGCATAGGATTGGGAGGGGGTGGTAAAGGAAACTCACTGTGTCTAATTTTCATCATGATGACCAGTTTGAAAGCAGGTAAGTTCAAATCTGCCCAATTTCTTCCTGTCAGAATGGGAGAAGAAGCATTTTAAGACAGAGTTGGGAACACAATGCCACAAGTCCCCTCTGAAGTCCCCTAAAGGCAAAATAAAAAGTTAAAGAACATGATGAGGAAGCCCTAACACTTAGGGAAAGTGGGAGAAGGGGCTATACTGGAGCTAAGGCCTGGTATGGCTGAATCTACACAGGGAAGGCAGTGTCACATTACCTAAAGGGAAGAATAGGTCTGAACCTCTCTTCCTCAGTGGAGTCAATGCCTCAATGCACCGGATGAGGTCCTTGATCCTTAATCCTTCACCCTGGAGTGTTACATATACCCTAAGAGGCTAGTGCTAAACCCCTCACATTGAGGGGAAAGAAAGGGGCATGCAATGGTGGTCTGTTTCTGCACGAGGTGATAAGAGCACCTCTTTTCCCAAGTAGGGGGTTCTGTGTCTCATGAGGGGGGAGCAGGGGGAATAGATCCCAGGAGTCTATCCTGGAGAAAAGAGACCTCAGAACGGGACTTCTTACCTGTGTGTCTATGTGGACTGCAGTTAGTACAAAATCTTGGAGGAAGGGGGAAAAATCTGTGCCTGCATGTGTGGTAGGGTCTGTACCCCAGCAACTGGGTGGGGGTAATGTTGCCATCTCTCCCTCTACTCTAGGTTGCAGAGAAACTGGAGAAACCTACACAGTGGCTGTGTGCATCTCTGCTGGATGGAGAAGCACAGGTCTATATAGTTCGAAATTGTGGGGAGGGGAGGGATCCTGTGTCTCTTTACCCTGAAGAGAGCTGTGGGCAGGACTGATATGCCTGACTCCACTATGAGGGGACATTAGTGCCACACTAACAAAGGGAGAAAATGTGCAGCTTTGAATGAGTGGGGTCTGCACCTTGCCTGCAGTGGACTATTCGGGACTATTCTATGGGAGGTGGACTGGAACGATCTGTGTAACTTTTATGTGAGTTGAAGTAAGTAGCATGCTAACATTGAAGGGAATATGGCCTCTGTTTCTCAGCACAGGTCGGGGGTAGAGTGGCAGCAAGCAATCCAGCTATAAATTCAGTGGATTGGCCTTTACACTTGGGGGGGGGGGTTCGGGGGGACTCTGTGATTTTACCCTGGATGGAGACAAACAGATCTGAGCTCCTCTGCCTTGGGTAAGGGGAAAACCCACATGCACTGCACTATGGGGTGATCAGTGATATCACAGCCTTTTAACATTACTGGGAGGGGAAGCTGCATCCCTACTCCCATGGGGCCTCTCCCTTGCTACATTTGGTGATTCTAAATCCTTGGGGTGGGGGGGTGATCTGTGTCTACCTCAAAAAGAGGGGGTAAAAATCTGAGCCCCTCTACCCGGAAGGCCCCTTGAAGCGCAGATCTGTCTCTTCGTGGACTAAGATCTGTTCCTGTTTGCTGAGAGGCATTTTGGGTTGGGCCTTTACACATTCGGTAAACACCGCCTCTTTACAGGTGTAGGGGACGGGTCTGATTCTCCCCATTGGGCACTCACTCTAGCCTAGGAAGAGGAAATCTGCGTGGCTCTCCACAGGCTGAGGCCTGTGCCTGCAACTACTTCCGGGGAAGGGTTATCTATGGTCTCTGCAGGAGTGGGGGCGGGGCTTCCGACAATTAGTTACTCTGCTGGAGTAGGGGAAAGATGGGGAGGGATCCAGGTCTCTACACGTAGGGAAGGTTTCTGTACATTGAATGTTTCTAAGCACGTCTATACTGACGATGAGGGGGAGGGGAATACATCAAAGCCCGTGTCCTGAGGAAGGAGGTGCCTCGAGGTGGACGCCCTAAGCTGGGAAAGGTCTGCACCACTCAGCCACCTGGAGAGGAATATGTCTCTATAAGGTTGGGGTCGATGCCACCACACTTTTGGCGGATGGACGCCTGTATGCGCCAAGGGAAAGCGGAGTGCAGCCTCACTATCCTGAGGGGCAGAGAGCGATCGACGCTTCCCCAAACAAGTGGGGTCTCTGCCTCTCTACACGGTGTGTCTAGAGTCTACACCTTTCTAGGTGGGTTAGGACTGTGCCCCTCTACCCCACCAGACTGCAGTTCGGCGCGCCTCCACGTGCAGAGCGATACCTGCCCCTTTTCTGGGCCATTCTACCCTGGAAGGGAGGCGGCTGTTTACCTTTCTATTCCAGGCAGGCGGGCATCTCTGGTTTCATCTTAAATAGACAATCCCTACCGCCCGGCCGGCTGGGTGAGCGCTCACCGTGAGAAGAGGAGAGTGGTCTCTTACCTACACTTCCGGAGAGATCTGAGAAGAGAGGTAGCACGACAACTCGGTCGGCGCAGGAAATGCTCCCACTTCCGGATCCCAGCCCTGCGGCGTGCGGTTCCGCCCGCTGTGAGACTCCCCGCAGGGGCGGAGCTTCAGACTGACTGCTCGAGACCTCCCATTTCTTCCTCGACACCACGCTGGCCCCGCCTCCTGGCTGCCTTGTGAGTAACGAAATAGCGGAGAGTGGAGGGATAAGGCCGGGAAGTGGGAGGGGGAAGCGGCGGGTCGCCTGGTGGCCATGTAACCTACTAGTAAGCCAAAATCTTGTGTGCGGCCCTGTATCTAGGATGAAATATGTGTGTTCCCAAATCTTAGTGACCAGGCGATCGCCATGCCCGCATCAGACAAGGCTGGGGGTCGTGTCTTTGTCTGCCTGGAAGATGGCGACGGGCAGGGTGTGAGAAAATGGCCGCGTGGGTCATATGTCTGAAGTGAATTGGTTAGCCGTTTCCAACAAACTTCCCGGCTCAGCTCGTAGAGCCCCAGACAAACCCCCAGGCAGCATTCCCAGTACTTTCTGCAGAAGCTCAGATCCATGGCCAGGCCCAGTCCGAGTAGCCCACCCATTTGCCCTTTTCCCCTCCTCCCTCCTTCCCTCAGTCCTGGAGTAGCGTCTGCAGAAAGGAATTAACTTATGTCTCTGTAGTCGAAACAAGAAAGGGTTTCTTCGGAAACCACCTCAAGGAGTTCCTCACCTGGCTAGGGAGTGAGGTCTTCCTCTAAATACAGTAAATACTATCTGAAAATGTCTTCTTCCTGATTGTTTAATTCCGGCCCCTCTTCCTCAAGCCTAAACCTTGGGGTGGGGCACGGGATAGGTGTGGCTCTACCCCCAGGGTATGTTCCTACCTCAAGCACATCTCAGTTGAAAATGACTCCCTCTGCCCTCCTACCCCATGCACACACAGGACTCACGACCCTCGCATCAGTGGAGGGCCTCTAACCTCTCACCTTAGAGACACACAGAATTCCTCTGGACCCCAAACCAGCCCTGGCCACCTTCACCTTTCCCCCAACATTGCAAATTCTTCCTATTTCTCTGACTTAACTCTTGACATTTCTACGAAACGTTCCCTGACTTTCCCAGATGAATTAGAAACCCAGAGCACCTTGTCTACAGAGCTAACCTAGCACTTAACTACATAATACTGTAGTTGTTTATGTGGCTGTATCTTCAAAGAAGGGTGAACTCCCTGAGAGCAGGGGCCATATATCTTTTGAGCCCTCAACAAGACCCAGTACAAGACTGGTAGGGCAGGCTTCAGCAGATGTTTGTTAAATACGTGACTTTACAGGCCTGCACCACAAATCAATGGGAAATGGACAGTTTAGTAGATAGGATTGAGAAATTTGATTCACCATAAAGAGAAAAATAAAACTGGATCCCTACTTATTCCAATTAAGAGGGTGGACTGTGAATGTGAAATGTAAAACTTAAAGTTAATATAAAATACGCAGTAGAATATCTTTGTGACCTATGTCCCCGGGAGGGACTTTTTAAACAAAGTCCCAAATGCAGAAACTATAAGGAGAAAGTTATAAGTAAATCTTCGTTAGGAGTGAAAATTGATATTACTGCTTTGGAAAGCAATTAGGGAAGTATCCAGAACAGTTGAGGATGGCCCTCGGACCCAACAATTCTAGTTTGGAGGAAGAGAGAGAGAGAGAGAGCATCTCCCCTAGACTAGGTCCTAGAGAAATTCTTATATGTACGTTCAAGTAGAAATGTACAAGAATATTCATTGCAGAACTGTTTGTAATAGAGAAAAAAATTGAACAACCTAAAAGTCCACCAACAGGAACATGAATAAATAATAATACTATGCAACAAAGAATGAATCAGAGTTGCATACATCATCCCGGATAAATTTCAAAAACACAATACTGAGATAAAATACAAGTTGCAAAAGGATACATGAAGTATGAAACCATTTATATAGAGTTTTTTAAAAATCTAGAAGACTTCATTATGTTGTTTATAGATTATATAAATATAAATGCCACTACAGAATGGTGACTGCTTCTAGAGAAGAAAGCAAAGGAACAGAATGAGATAGACAGGGGACTTCAACTTGTCTGTCTAATATTTCACCCTCTAAGCTGGTTAGTAAGTACATGGGTGTTTGTTATATTATTTTCTATACTTGTTCGTATGCCTGAAATATTTCATAATTTTTTAAAAGACTACAAGGATCTCCAACAAAATGTTAATACTAGTTAAATCTAGATCAGTGGTTCTCTAACTTTGGCCAGCATCAGAATCACTGGGAGGGTTTGTTATGACACCAGTTACTGGGCATCATGCCCAGAGTTTTGATTCAGTAAGTCTGGTTTAGAGCCCAGGAATTTACATTTCTAACAAGTTCCCAAGTAGTGATGATGAGGATGCTGAAGAAGCTGCGACTGCTGCTAGTTCAGGTACCACATTTTGAGAACTGCTAACGGAGAAAATGAGATTATCAGTGAATTTAATTTTCTGCCATGTGTTTTTCTGTGTTTTCCATGTATTCAATGAATATGTATTACTTTAGTGAGAGGTTTTTTTGTTTTTTAAAATCACTTTCATCTCTACTTCCCACTTTCATTTCCCTCCTGTAGGCAGCCATTCTAAGGTGTTTTATGCATATCCTTTTGTTTATATGTGTTCTTGCAAAATACGTGGTGTTGTTTTATGTGCATGTATTTCCACCAAATTTTTATTTTTTAATTTTTCAAAATTCAGAGCAGTTGAAAAAATAGTATAATGAAAGCCCATATACCCTTAATATTTTGCCCACATAACAACAATACCATTATCACACCTAAAAATTTAACAGTAATTTAATAATATCATCAAATATAGTCCATATTCAAATTTCCCAGTTAACCCTAAAATGGTTTTGGAGCTGCATTTATTTATTTATTTTTATTTTTTGCATGGCTAGCTGGTTACAGGGATTGTTGCAACCCATGACTTTGAGGTAATAAGGCTGCGCTCTAACCGGCTAGCCTGCATTTATTTTTTGATCCCAGGATCTAATCAAGGTTTATGCATTACTTTGGTTGTTTTTTTGGTTTGGGGGGTTTTCTGGGGTTTTTTTTACATTTGGCTGGTACAGGGATTGAACCCTGGACCTTACTGTTATCAGCACCACCCTCTAACCAGCTGAGCTTACTGGCCAGCCCCCTTTAATCTCTTTTAATCTAAAACAGTACCCCTATATTTTTTGCGTGTTCCAAATGACATTTTTATTTTCAAAGAGTCCAGGACAATTGTCTTATAGAATATCCCACATTCTGGATTCATCTGCTCTTTCTACATGATTAGATTCTGATTAAATATTTTCAGCAAGAATAGTACATAGGGGATATCCTGTACTTCATATTATGTCACCTCAGGTGACACATAGTATCAGGTTGTCCTACTATCGACGATGCTTTATGTTTGTATCTTTTTATTTTATATAAATGATACTTCATTCTGTTTCTTACTTTTTCATTCAGGCTTGAGTTTTTAAGGTCTGCCCATACTGCTATATATACATCTAATCCATTGTTTCTAACTGTTTGTGGGAACCACAGTGCATCTTCACTGCATTTTCCCTGAATAGTTCCCCAATGAAGGACAGCAAGATTGCCTCCATCTCCCCGGTACCACATATAATACTTCAATGAACATCCTTGTCTATGTCCTCTTATTGACTTGTATCAGGATTACTTTTGGAACATACACCCAATAACAGAATGATTGCATCCTAAAGTGTCCATATACTTAGTTTGACTAAGAACACCAATACTAATAAATGGTTCCTGGTCTCTGATTTTAGCATATAAATGCTGCTAGTGTTTTCTGGTTAAGTAAAATACTGGATTTGAGGATAAACCTATCTATAGAGAAAGAGAGAGAAAATATATCAAGGAAGAAACCATATATTCCTGTTTTATTGAATGTTTTTATAAAGAATGGGTGTTGAATTTTGTCAAATGATTCTTTGGCATCTCTGGGAGATGAAGATAGGACTTTTCTACTTAGACTTAATAATGTTAGATTGTATCAATGGATTTCCTAATATTGAACAATTCTTGCATTCCTGGAATAAATCCCACAGTCATGTATTCTGGTTGCTGATATTTTATGTAGGATTTTGCATCGATACTCATAAGTGAGGAGGATTAGTCTATATGATTTTTTTTTTCTTGTGGAATCTTTGTCAGATCTTGGTATCAGTGTTATACTTACTTCATAAAAAGATTTTGAATCTGTTCATTCTTTATCTAGGCTCAGGAAAATAAAATGGCAGTGAAAGGATCTTGGTCTGGTGCTTTTGTGGGGTGGGGAGCTCTTTATAACTTTCTCTATTTCTTCCATGGAAATTAATCTATATGGACTTTTCTCTTTTAGGGTAAGTTTTGGTAAGCTGTATTTTCCTAGAACATTATGCATTTCTTCCAGTTCTTTAAAGTGATTTGCATAGAGTTGTATGAAGTCTTTTACGATATTTAAAATGTCCTCTTACTATGGTTATGTCCAGCTTCTCATTTCTTATTTTGTATATTTGTGCTTTCTTCTTTTCTTTTCTTGATTATGTTATCTAGTAGCTTTTTCACAGAATTGGCTCATTAATTTATTCATTAGTCCTACTGTTATCTAGATGTTTTCTAACTCCTTTATTTCAACTTTTATCTTTGTTAATTCTTTCCTTCTGCTGCCCTTGAATTTATTTTGTTTTTCTCTCTCTAACTATTTGAGTCCAATGCTCATTCATTTGTTTTTCTTTTTTTAAATATATTTTAAGGCTATGAACTTTCCTCTGACCACTGTTTTAGCTGTATCCGTAGATTCTGATATGTAGTGTTTTCATTATCATTATTGTCTAGAATTTCAGTAATTTTGGCTTGTGTTTCTCCTTTGACTCAAGAGTTGTTAGAGAATTTTTACACATTCAGACGGAAGATCCATTTCATATTGATTTCTAGATTTATCCAGTTGCAATCAAAGAACATTGTATTTGTTTTACTTTTTGGAATTTATTGAGATTTTCTTCTTCACCTAATATTGATTTTGTTGTTTAGGTTTTCTATTTTATTACCGAGTTTTTTGTTCCTTTTGATTGTCCTCAAATGAGAAAGATAAGTTAAATTTCTCCTGTTTTTAGTGTGTTTTAATCTATCATCTATTTCTTCTTGTATCGCTTATCACTTTAGCTTTGTGAAAGTTGCTATGTTATTCGGTACAAAAACATTCATGACTGTGTGTCTGTCTTCATTGTGAATTGTGGCCTTCTTTATCTCAATCAGTGCTTTTTTGTAATAAACTTTTAATTTTGAAATAATTTTAGATATATAGAGAAGTTGCAAAGATAGTACAGTTTCCATGTACCCTTCACCTAGTTGCCCCTCAATGTTAACATCTTGTATAAATACATTCATCAAAACTGAGAGATTAACATTGGTATATTGCTATTAACTAAACTCCAGACTATTCAGATTTCACCAGTTTTTCCATTAATATCCTTTTTCTATTCCAGGCTCCAATTCAGGACACCATATAGCAGTCAGTCATCATGTCTCCTCCAATCTGTGACAGTTCCTCAGTCTTTCCTTGTTTTTCATGACCTTGACAGTCAATTAATGCTTTTTATTCTGAGTTCCTAATTTGTGTGATATTAAGATTGCAAGCCTTGCCTTCTTTATTAGCATTTGACTGGTGCTGTGGATTGATTGAATTATGTCCCCCAAAGCCATGTATTAGAAGCTTAATTCCCACTGTAACTGTTGAGGGTTGAAAATCCTACTATGGTAATTGGAAGATGGGGCCTTGAAGAGGTGATTTAGGACCGTGCCATAGTGAATGGATTAATAATGGTGGTGAGGGGCATGGTTCTGAAGGCTTTAAAAGGAGAGCATGAGAGTCTCTCTTTCTGTCTCTCTGCTCTGCCATTTTCTGCTATGTGAGACACCTGAGTCACTGTCGCCACCACCAAGACCCTCACCAGATGTATTCCCTGGACTTTGGACTTCCAAGCCTCAGTAACTGTAAGCAATAAATTTCATTTTCTTACAAAGTACCCAGTTCCAGGTATTTTGTTATAAACAACAGAAATGGACTAATACAACTGGTATACCTTTGCCCTTTCTTGTATTTTTAACCTTTCTGAATCAATTTGTTTTCATTGACACTCTTGAGTACAGCAATTGGGTTTTGCTCAGCCATCCAATGGGAAAATATGTTTCTTTAAACACATGAGCTAAGACCATTTATATTTATTGATATGAAAGATGTTTGGTGTTAGTATTGTAATAGTATTTTAACTTTTATTTTATTATCTATATGTTTATATATTAAAAGCTTGTACTTATCCTAACATTTAGAAAAGTTTATATTTTGGTCTGTGATTAATTTTAGGCATCTTATTTTTACCTTTTTCTAGTTGCTTATTGCTAAGGTAAAGAAATGTTATTGATTTTTATAAGTTGCTTTTATATCTGACAACCTTGTTGAATTATTTTTAATTCTAATAATATGTCTGTTTAATCTTTATTTATCTATTTATTTAAATTAATTATTATTATTTTTTTTTTTTTTGGTGTCTGGCCAGTACATAGATTGAACCCTGGACCTTGGTGTTATCAGCACCATGATCTAACCAGAATATATTTTTTTAAATCTCTTCTCTTCCAGTCCTTACATCTCTCATTTCTTTTTCTCCCTTTCGAGTATTGACCAAGATTTCCAGTTCTATGTTAAATAGTAGTTGGTAAGAGTAAGTATCTAGTCTTATTCTCAGTCTTAAAGGAAATGCATCTTAAGTTTCTCCATTTAGTATAAAGTATGCTGTAAGCTTTGTGTGTGTAATCTTCACCAATTTAAGAAATTTGCCTTCTATTCCTAGTTTGCTAAGATTTTTAATCTTAAGTAGGTGTGTTAATGCTTTTTCTACATTAATTGAGATAATCATATTATTATTCTCCTTTATTAATGTAGTAAATTACATTGATAGGTTTGGAAATTGAACTAATTCTCCTTGCATTCTTGAAATAAACTCCATTTGATCATGATGCATTTTAACATACTATTGGATTCTATTAGCTAATATTTTATTTAATGTTTGCATATCTATGTTTGTAAGTGAAATGAGCCTATAATTTTCTTTTCTTGTATTGTCCTCATCTGGTTTTAGAATCAAGAATTCAAGATTGTACTAGATTAATGAAATGAGCTGGGCAGCTTTCTCTCCTTTTCTATTTTCTGGAATAACTTGTATAAGAAGAGAATTAACTGTTCTTTGAGAGTGGCACAATGTACCTGTAAAACCATCTGGGCCTGAATTTGGGGGGAAGGGAGGTCCTTGACTACCATTTCAATTTTGTTGACATTTAGTGGTCCATTCAAGTTCTCTACTTCTTCCTATACCATTTTTGTCATTTTATATTTCTTTAGGAAAAAAAATCTTATCCATACTTTCAGATTATTTATGCCTAGTTCCTAAGGGTCAAGTTTCTGGCTTGAGTGCCTGGCATTGCCTTCATGGATATGGGGTCGCCAAAGGAGCAGCAAGCCTCTCATTTGGGGGCCAGAGGGAGTTTGGCTACCTTTGCACTTCCAGCAAAGCAAAGGCTATGTGTGATTCTTTGTGGCTTTGGATATTTGTGACTGTATGTGATTGTGTGTACTTCTATGAATGTGTGTGTTTATACATGATGCTCTGCTGTGCTTCTATTTATACAAAAATATAAGACTGAAAGAGAACCGTGTTTCAAAGGGAAATTGGCGGGCTGATTCTCTGTGTAGCTATTATCCTGTATTTGTTCACACAGGTCCCTGAGCCTCAAGGGGGTAATTCTGTGGGTCTCTCAATGTCCCCACATACGTCTGCATCTCTGCCAATGAGTGCTTCATTCTTTGTGCTTTTCTACGTCTCTGAGTATCTACATCTGTGAGAGTCCATGATTCTATGTGTATCTTTATGTCACTGCATTATGTCTGGGTCTGTAAGGATGGGGGATTGTGTATGCATCTCAGTGTTACACTGTAGAATTATATGCATGGAGTGCACATGCTACGTGGCAAGTTCAGACTCTCCAAGTCTGGAAGAAACATTACAACAGGAAATGCTCTGGATTCCAGCTTCCGGATGGAATTTCACTCAGAAAAATACCCCTTCCTAGTCCTCCTAATAAATGCAGCACTCTTTGTCTTTCTTCAAGTGGCTGAGTTAAGGGGTTTATGCTAACCTTGACCTCAGAGGCTACGTCTTTCAGCAGGATTTGGTAGAGCCATGAAATTCCACACCCTGCCACTCGCCTCTTGCCAGGCCTTTCTTCCTCCTGAACCCTTTTATAGCTCCACACTATCTACCAGACCAATTCTGATCTAAATGGTCCAGAGCAGCCAGAGGAAGACACAGGGAGATGGAGATAAAGAAACAGCATAAGATATTTTTTAAGTAAATAAATAAACATAGATATGGGGACAGAGGAACAGATAGAGAAATCAGGACAGATATAAAGACAAAGAGACAGAGATCGAGAAATAGGGTTTAAAAGGTTGGAGCAGACAGCCAAAAATGGAGATAAAGAAACACAAAGGATGGAGATAGAGAGATATACAGAGATGAGATGAGCAGGGTGGAAAAAGAGGGACTGGCTGAAATGAGGCAGGAATGTAGGGAGAGAGAGAGATGGGGACAGAGACAGAGATATTGGGATCAAAGAAGCAGCTACATTAGAAGTGAGGGTGGGGGGCCAACCCATTGCTCACTGGGGAGAGTGTGGTTCTGATAACACCAAGGCCACGGGTTCGGATCCCTATATAGGGATGGCCGGTTAGCTCACTTGGGAGAGCATGGTGCTGAAAACACCAAGTCAAGGGTTAAGATCCCCTTACCAGTCATCTATTAAAAAAAAAAAAAAAGAAGTGAGGGCAAAAAGACAGAGATAATGAGAGTCAGGTAGAATGGGAGGGAATGACTGGGATTAGATCGACAAAGATGGAAACAGAGGTGGTGATAACAATGAGGAGGGAGATGCTGATGAATTCGAAGGTGACATATTTGAGCATTTGTTGTGTCTAACACACGGTTCTATGAGCTGTATGTGTATTAACTCATTTAATCCTTACAGTATATGAAGTGCAGGTACTGTTATCAGCCCTATTTTACAGATGAGAACACTGAGGCACAGCTAGAATTGGAACCCAAATAGTCTACCACCAGAGACCATACTCTTGATTACTCTGTCAGTGGCAGAGAGATAGAGACAGAGGAACGTGGAAGCTGGGAACAAGACAGCAAATGGATGAAACACACCTAGGAACAGAGAGATAGGGACAAGATATAGGCACACAAGGAAAATGACCGAACAAGAGAGATGGTGACAGAGAAACAGAGATAGAAAATGGGAGACAGAGAGATGAGGAGAGAGAATCAGACCAGGAAAAGGGGCAAGAAGACCAACATAGGGGTGTGTATGAGAGAGAAAGAAACAGAGACAAAGAATGTAAATGTTAGGGTAAAAATGATAGAGATACAGAGATCGGAATAGAAAGGTGAGAATAGAGAAAGACAGGGGGAACAGAGATAGATGAATGCAGCAACACAAATAGAAAGTGAGGACTGGAGATAGCCAGAGATAAGAAAAATCAGAACAGTGTGATGGGAACGGGACAGAAAAGAGACCAAGGAGCCAAGGAAAATTGAAAGAAAAGACAGAAATGCTGGAACACACAGAAATTCAGAAACAGATGAGGTAGAGCAATGTGATCATATGTACAAGGACAGAGACACAGACCAAGATGAGGACCATGAGTTAGAGACAGCGACAGGATGGAGACAAGGTGGCCCCCAACATAACTAATAGTGAGAGAGCAAGATCAAGAAGGGGAGAGAGTTTGAGAAGGAGAATAGGAGAGGCAGGAAAAAGAAACAGCCAGACAGATGTAAACAGAAAAAACAAGAGAAAGCAAAACAGAGGTGGGAAGTGTCTTGAGAGGTGGTGACAGTGACAGCAAGCTGGTGGGAAGAGACAGACAAAAACAAGAAAGAGAAATAGAGACAAAAGGATGAAGTCATTTTGATCCAGCAACCATTCACAAATCTCAGATATATCAGGGCAGGCCCTGGGCTGTGTGGGGCCCACTAAACTATGAGCTCAGGAAGGCGGGCCCCAGGCCTTTGTTATTCAGTACTGTATTCTACACCCATAATAGAATGCCAGTTGTGTGGAGGGCTCCCATTTACTAAACGTTAGGTACCAGGGACTGTGCATGCAGTTGCATGGATTATGTCATCGAATCCTCATAACTCTGATGTAGAAGGTATTATTATCATCATCCACAGTTTACAGATGGGGAGACAGACTCTGAGCAATGAGTAACTTGCTCAAGGTCACACAGAGGAGCCAGGAGTGAAGCCCTAGCCTGGACCAGTGGTGAGCATATATCATAAAGCAAGGATTAGTATGAATCCTGTTCCATGTACCCAAGATTCAAAAAGCCAAATTCCAATCTGCTTGCCTCCAAGGCCTACATGTTTTACCACCATGCCATACTGCTTCAGTGAAGAGTTGAGGCACACTAATGGAGGACTGCAGAGCCTCCAGGGTAAGTGTGTCCTGACTTTCTCCATGGGAGGTCCCTTCATCTAGAAGAGGAGGCTGACCTAGCTAGTTCAGAGAGATCGAGGAAAGCCTATAAATGGAATAAAACCCTGTGGAAGAAACTCAGCATGGCAAAATCAGAGAAAGCTTCCTGAAGGAAGAGGCAGTTCATAGAAGTCAATGAAGCTTAAGCTTCAGGATCGCTCATTTGCACAGGTGCCTTCCAAGGCCCTGGTTATTGAAAACTCAGAGTGCTGAAGAAGTCATTATACAAGAAAATTGAAATGCCCTGAAATCGTATGGCTCATATATGAAAGAAACTAGACAGAGGTTTTCCCAAATTCGACAGCCATCCTAAAAATGTGTAAGATATTATTGTGAAGCTGAAGCTTTGCTGAGCTATCAATAATAAAAAACAAATTTCTATCAACAATGCTATTAAGAAAGACTATTATTTCTATTCTCTCTATAGAAAATGACCTTACCTCATGCTTCAGTGATAAAACAGAAGCCATCGGATATCAAGAATTTTTACAGGGCCTTCCTTCATCTTCCCAGCTCTGAATCTCTAAACCTACCAGTATCACGTTCATCCTTCTCTCATTCCTTCCTGTTACAATGATGGGACTGGGGCAGAATGGGTGGGCTCTCCTCCCCTGTGAGGCCCAGTGCCCCATATCCCAACCCCAGCCCCTCCTTTCCCTTGTATTATTCCATTTCTCTCCCTCTCTGCTGGATTATTCCCAGCAGCAAACGAACATAGTCCAGTAGTCTCCCAGTTTTAAAAAAATCATTCTTTGACCCTCCCTACCATCACCCTATGTCTCTGGGCTCTGTTCCCCTTCACAGCCAAGTTTCTCACTGAAATTGTCTACACATTTAGCTCCACTTCAGTGGGGTGGGAGGAGGTGTTCTGCCATCTCTGACCTCAGTGAGGGTCTTATAACAATCTACGTTCTCACTGGCACTTTAGCCAATCAGTCCTGTTCTTTACAATTAATTAATGTATTTGTTTTTCATGATACACATTATAAATTTTAGAATATGCATATGTGTACAATTTGAATAAGTAATAAAACCAATACCTATGTACCCTATCACCCAACTTCAAAAAACAGATCATTTACTAATGATGAAACCCCCGGTATAACTCCCCAGTCACATCTTCTTCCCCTCCCTGAGAAGTAACCACTGTCCTGAATTTTTAATTTTTTTATTCCTTGCTTTTCTGTATGGTTTTACAACATAAGACTACATCCATATATATATATATATATATTTTTTTTTTTTTTTTTTTTTTTTTTTTTTAAAGATGACCGGTAAGGGGATCTTAACCCTTGACTTGGTGTTGTGAGCACCACGCTCAGCCAGTGAGCGAACCGGCCATCCGTATATGGGATCCGAACCCGGGGCCTTGGTGTTCTCAGCACCACACTCTCCCGAGTGAGCCACGGGCCGGCCCATCCATATATTTTTTAATTTTGCACATTTTTCAGCTTTTTATAAACATAGGCCTCCATGACATTTTTGAATCAGCGCCAGGTTTCCTGAGTCTTATCCATGTCAATACATGTAGCTACAGTTCATTCATATTTTATTTCCTTATGGTATTCCATTATTAAATACGTCTCAATGGATTCATCCTGTGCTCTTGTTTCTAGTTTCTTGCTGTCACAAACAGACTTTTGTGAACATTCTTAGACATGTCTCCCAGTACACATGTGCAAGGATTGCTCTAGGGAGCCGTTCTGAAACATTTTGGTCTCAAGACCACTTCACATTCTTAAAAAGCATTACAGATCCCAGAGAGCTTTGGTTTATTTGGGTTATATGAATTGATCTTTACTGTATTAAAAACTAAAACTGAAAAAGTTTGGATATATTAAGTTTAAAGTAATAATAAATCCATTACATTTAACACAAATAACATATTTTTATGAAAAATAACTTTTTTAAAACAAAAACAATTTAGTGAGAAGAGTGGCATTGTTTTACATTTTTGTAAATCTCTTTTTATTGTATGGCTTAATAGAAGACAGCTGGATTCTTCTATCTGCTTCTGCATTCAATCTGTTATGATAATCACATGTCACATAGCCTCTGGAAAATTGCACTCTACATTCTTGAGCAAATGAGAGTAAAAAAAGCAAATAACATCTTACTAGTATTATGGTTTTGGCTCCCACAATTCCCACCCCCCACCCCCACAGGATCCCCAGATCACACTGAGAACCGCTGCTCTGAGATACATACCTAGAATTTCTGGGTCATAGAGCATGTGTATCATTCAGCTTTACTAGAAAATGCCCAGCTTTTTCTAAAGTAGTTGTATCAATTTACACTCCTGCCAGTGGTGTAGCCATTCACTCTTCCTGCATTCTGGTATTCGTCCCCACCGCTTTCCCAAAACTACCCGTCAAGCTTCCTGACAGTATCCATGTTGCCATATCCAATGGACCCTTTTCTTTCTTTCTTTTTTTTTTTTTTTTTGACCGGTAAGGGATCGCAACCCTCGGCACAGTGTGGTCCGCACCACGCTCAACCAGTGAGCGCACCGGCCATCCCTATAACAGGATCCGAACCCTCGGCGCTACCAGCGCCGCTCTCTCCCGAGTGAGCCACAGGGCTGACCCCCAATGGACTCTTTTCAATCCTCATCTTACTAGACACCTCAGCACGCTTGAAACATCCCTGACACTGCTAATTATGTCCTTACCTTTTTATCTCTTTCTCAGTCTCTGCCAACTCCTGCTCCTTCACCCAATCTAGTTATAGTTCCACAGAACTCAATCATGGGTCCTCTTCCTTTCTCACTGTTTGCTCAGTTTGGGGCTGATCTTTTCTATCCTTCTGACTTAATGCCATCTCTATACTGACCAATCTCATTTATATCTGAAACCCAGACCTCTCCCCTGGGATGTATATACCACTACCTACTTGACTTCTCCACTTGGATATATCAAAGGAATGTCCAGCTTAACATATCCAAAATTGAACTTGATCTTCCCCTGAAAACCTGTTCCTCTATTTTCCTCATCTCAGTGAGTGACTGGCCCCACCATCACCAGATCCCTGGGAATCATCCCTGATTCCTCCTTTTCTCCCCCTTTTCCAAGCCTCCACACCAAGCCCTCTCAATTCTTTCTAAACGTCTCTCTAAATATCTCTCAAATCTTTCTACGTGTCTTCATCTCCACTGCTACCACCTTAATCAAATCACCGTCATCTCTGACCGCAGAAGTTTCCTAACCTTGTCAACCTGCAATCCAATCCACAGCAACCAAAGTCATCTCTTTTAAATGTTAAATATACCGTGGCAACACCAAGCTTAAAACTTTTCAATGTGGGGCTGGCCCGTGGCTCACTCAGGGGAGTGCGGTGCTTATAACACTAAGGCCATGGGTTTGGATCCCATATAGGGATGGCCGGTTCGCTCACTGGCTGAGCATGGGGCTGACAACACCAAGTCAAGGGTTAAGATCCCCTTACCGGTCATCCTTTAAAAAAAAAACAAAAAAAAAAAAAACTTTTCAATGTGTATTTCACCTTTTTTTGGAAGTGAAGTATCTACAAAAGAGATACTATTTTCTTATGACCCAGTTCACATATGATACAAACTAAAAAGTTTCATGAAATATACTTATGCATCCTACATGATCCTATGATATATTCTGATATTTTCTATTCTTTTCTCAAATTGATTTCAGTACCTTCTCCAGTTTGACCCTCACTTAAAAGCACTGCTTCAATACCTTTCCATTGCTCATAGAATAAAATCCATTCTCCTTACCATGGCCTAGGAAACCCTACATAATCTGGCTCCTCATATTCCACCCCTCTTGCCCTCGGCTCACTATGCTACAGCCACACTAGCCTTCCTATAGCTCCTAAATATACCATTTCCCTTTCTCCCCAGGGCCTTCCCACTTGCTGTGTCCTCTGCCTAGAACACTTTTGCCTCCACTCCTCATCTGCTGACTCCTACTTCTTCACATCTCAGCTTAAATATCAGGCCATACCTTACCCCTCAGGCTTAATCACACCCACCCCGTTATTCTCTTTCCTATCACCCTGTCCTGTCTCTTTATAGCCTTGTCACAATTTGTAATTATGTGTGTTTATTCGTTATAATTATGTATTTGTTTCTTTTACGTCCTTTCAGTACCAGACCGTAAACTGTGAGGGCAGAGTTTGTTCACCACTGTCTTGTTCGTGTCTGTTTTATTCACTACTGTGTAAGTGCCTCATATGGTGCCTGGCCCATAGTGTGTGCTCAGAAGACATTCATTGAATGAGCTGAGATCTGAAGAACAAATGAAGTGGAATTGGGGAGATGTGGAGAGAGTTTCCTGCAGAAGCAACAGCATGTGCAAAAACTTGGAGGCTAGAGAGACTAAGAACGGTCTAAGAATTTACACACAGAGTTTGGAAAGGCTGACGGGCCAGATCATGAAGGGCCCAGCTTAACCGTCCCTGTTAAGGAAGGTAGGTTTCCTTTTGAGCCACTGGGGACCATTGAATGGTTCTAAACATGGGAGTGATATGATTTGGTATACCTTTTCAAAAGATACACACTGCCTACAGTGTAGAGAATAGCTTCCAGAGAACAAGACTGAAACAGGGAGGTTGTGAGAGTATTGCAGGTTAGAAATGGTGCTGGCCTAAACTAGTGGCAGCAGAAATGAAGAGACTACATAAATAGATTTTGGAAATATTCAGGAGGTAAAAATGACAGACCTTGGTGACCGCATGGAGGGTGGAGGAGAGAGAAGAGTCAGGGGTGTAGCTCAGGTTTCTGCTTTGACTGGAGTCATTCTCTAAGGTAAGGTACAAAGAAGGACAAACAGGTTGGGAGGAAGATGCCTTGAGTTGGGGAGAAGCTGAGGTTTTAGGTGTCTCTGGGATATTCAGGTAGAGCTGTTTAATAACCAACTGAATGTGTGGGTCAGGAGAAATATCTAGACTTAAGATATCAATTTGGGAGTCATCAGCAAAGAGATGATAATTGAAGCCATGGGAGCAAATGAGATAATCGAAGGAAAGAGCATAAAGAGAGAAGACAGGAGATCTCAGGCCAAAGCCCTAAAAACCACCAACATTAAGTGTTGGACAAAGAGGAGCATGGAAAGTAAAAAGGAATTACCAAGGAAGTAGGAGAAAAGCAAGGAGAGTGTGGTGCCGTGGAAGTAGTTTGAGGAGGAGGGAGTGGTCACCAGTGCCAAGTACTACCAAGAAGCCAAGTAGGATAACCTCTGAAAAGATTCTATTGGATTTAATTGACATAGGCCATGGCAGACCTTGATGAGAGAGCAGTTTCAGGCAAGTAGCGGAGGCAGATTGGAGTTGGTTGAAAGATAAGTGGGAGGTGGGAAAATGAAGACAGTTGAGTGTAGGCAACTCTTTGGAGAAGTTTGTAGAAAGAAGAGAGGGAGGTGGTTAGAGGGAGAATTTTTGTTAAGTGTTTATTTCTTTTTTGGATGGAAGAGACCTGAGTATGTTTACATGCTGATGGGAAGGAGCAAGAGACAATTCCTAGGCTTGGTGGCAAGAAGTCAAGAGCTTCCTCTTTGGTAGCTTCTGTTTACTCTGTGAAGTAGGAGGTGGGGTCATCTGCTGAGGGTTAGGGGGCAGATGGAGAAGTTGGGGGTTTGAGGGGATAGAAGAAGGTTTGAAATGGCCGCCGTGGAGAAAGAGAGAGAGAGCTGACTAGTCGGGTTGTGGGTCAGCACTGAGAGCCTGGTAGAAGATGGGAACCATAGGTTTACAGTGGCACAAATCTGTGATTTGAATAGTTTTCTCCAGCAGTGTTTAGCTGCCTGGGTGCAGGCATGCACGGAAGAGGCGGAGTTGGACCGATCCAAGGTTGGGATGTCGCCAGGCAGATGCGACAAGCCACCGAACCCAGGCTATTGGTAAGAAAGGGGCGAAGTTAAGGACCGTGAGGTTTGGTCTGAGCAGAGTGAAGAATATGAAAGACAGGCCCTCTGTGAGCCAAGCCCTAGGGAAACTCTGGAACATGTGGAAAGGCTTCTGGAAAAGAGGTGAAGTGCAAGCGGAGGGAAGGACGGAAGGGTAGATGGGGGAGGGTTGAGCCCGGAGACTTGCCAGTGTGGGACCAGGGAGGGACGGGGAAAGCAGGCTGAGGGGGAATTTTCAGGAGCAGAAGGAGGGCCTTGAGAATTGTCGCTGTGAGAAGCGAGGAGGGCCCGAACGAGGGGGCGTGGTCAAAAGCAAATCCCGGGCGAAGGGGCGGGGCCCCGGTAACTGGGTCCCAGCGCCGCTGTGGTTGCGGCTGCCTCAGCTACGGCTCCTGCTTCCCCACCCCCTTTCCCTGGGCTCCTTCCCGCCCGGCGCCGCGGGGACTCAGGCAAAGGCTGGGGAGGACGGTGGAGCCCGGGGCAGGCTGTTTCCCTGCCCCCGCGGCTGGAGCATCATCCAGAAGGACTGGCCGAAGGCAAGCCCCGCAGCCGAAGCGCGCGGCGCACACGCGCGCCCCCGGCCACCGCCGTCCTCTCTTCCCTCCCTTCCCCTCCTCTCCGCTCTCCTCCGCCCCCAGCCTCCGCTGCGGCGGGAGGAAGAACCCTTCCAACCAGCCAGGAGAGCCCAGATCGATTCCCACTGGGGAGAAAGACGAGACCCCGCACTCCGATCCGACCGGTCGCTCGCCCCAGGGCCACGGAAGTGACTCACCGTTCACAGGAGAGCCCGCGCTGAGCCCAGCCCCCCGACCCTCGCCCAGCCGCAGCCGCACAGACAGCGCTCCCCGGCGGGCCCCCGGCCCTGCCGAGCCCACTCCCCGCTCGGGGCCGGGGCCGGGGCTGGCGATGCCTGGCACGGCAGCGGCGGTGGCCGCGGCTGCTGCAGCTACTGCCACTGCTGCCACGGCAGCTGGTCCGGGCCCGGGCCGGGGGCTCGAGTCTCCGCAGTGGGGCTGAGCCCGCAGCCCCGCCCCCCGAACCTGAGGCTGCCGCGCCGCCGGGCGCCGGGCCTCCTCCGCCTGTGCCTCCGCCCCAGGAGCTGAAGCCAAGCGGGGAGCCCGGGCCCCGCTACCAGGCCCGGACCATGCATGTCCACCGAGCCCCGGGGGGCGCTGGGCCTTCGGAGCCTGAACACCCGGCCGCGAACACCCCCGGCGCCGTTCCACCGGCCTGTGCCGACTCGGACCCTGGAATCTCCGAGCCCGGACTGCCGCTGCGCAGGGGCTTAGGCTCGACTGTCGGCGGTCCCCTGGATTCCCAGTTTGCCGGACCCTCGGACGCCAGCCCGGCCGCTGCTCCAGGCCCCCGGGTCTTACCCTGCGGCCCCAGTCCACAGCACCACCGGGCCCTGCGCTTCTCCTACCACCTGGAGGGCTCGCAGCCTCGGCCTGGTGAGTGATCGACAGAGCATGGGAGCCCGGGCCACGGGCCTGGTACTGGGAGCGGGTTTTTATGCGAGTTCTTATTCTGGGCCCTCTGAGCCCCACCTCGGGGTCGGCCCGCTCACCCCAGCCCTTCGAGTCTCCTCAATCCTCACCCCCTCCCTTCATCCCTTGGCCTTTCATCCATCCAGCCCTTTCAGCCTCTGTCCCACATCTACTCTCTCTGTCTCTTGTGCCCCTCAACCCCTCTAACCCCCTTCTCTTCTGTCTGCTGAGGCTAATGGGTGAGAGAGCACTCCAAGAAAAAGGGGCAGGATTGCAAGGCAGCAATGGGATCTGGTTGGGGGACTGGATTTTAGTTGGGGGGATAGGAGAAAAGGAGTCGTCTCCCATTTGCCAGGCACCTACACTGTGCCAAGCTCAGAGAAGTTAAGTAACTTGCCCAAGATCACACAGCTAGTATGGAGTCAGGATTCAAAACCAGATCTGAGTCCAAAGTCTGTGGTCTTTTGGCTTCCCCACACTGAGGCTGGAGACCATGAAAGTAATGCCAAGCTTTCTGCTTATGTGATTTTCTCCCGTACTATTCAGCAGCCCTGGAGTACGACTGGAAAAAAAACAAAAGAGGGATGGTGGATTGATCCAAGGTTGGGGTTTTACCAGGTGTGTGTGGCGGGAGGACAAGGGAAGGAGGGAGTAGAAGGTGCTGGTAAGAGAAAGGTAGAAGAGGTGGGCTTTGGGGATCAGGCTGGAGGAGAAGATTGGAGGGGCTGGTAGGTAGGGAGACAGCAGAAAGGTCAGCGGGGGCAGAAGCTAGTTGTAGCAGAGCTGGAGAGCTGCAGGGCCATGAGGTTATTCCTGAGGAGAAATCAGGATGATTTCTAGGGTTTGCAGAGGTGGAGCAGCTCCTAGTTCAGGCTGGAGCCACAGACCTGAAGAGGCCTTTGTGCTGCACAGACCTGAGTGTCCGAGGAGCCCAGCAGGGCCTCCCCCATCTGGGGACATTCTCATGTGGGTCTGAGCCCAGGAGCCGTGGAGGAAGAGCAGTGCACGTCTGCCCCGCCTTCCAGTGGGACTGAAGTTTTTGAGCCTTTGGGGGCTCCCAGGGCTCACATCCCAGGCTCCACAGGTCTTGGGACTGTGGCCCAGCACCAGGTAGCCGTAGTGAAACACAGAGGGCAGGATGTACCTTTTGCCGCCGTTGCGACCTTGGGCTAGTCATGGAACCTCGGGGAGATTTCAGGGGCTTCCCTGGGTGTGGGATGGAGATAACCAGCTGACAACAGGCCTTTAACGCCCTGCCCTGCACGCTTCTGCTGCTGGCTTTCCATCTCCCCTCGACAGACACTGTGTGGAGCAGGCTACTCACTCACTTTATAACTTCTTTCAGATCCCAAAACCCACCATAAGCACTCCCACCTCAGGGCCTTTGCATTTGCTTTTCCCTTTGCCTGGTAGCTTTTCCCCTAGCTCTCCACCTGGCTTGCTCCCCATCTTTCATATCTCAGCTCAAATGTCACCTCCTCCAAGAGACCTTCCCTGACCGCTTTAGGAAGGGCCAGTTGGGAGTCTCCATCACAACTGCCAGCATGCTTCCTTCCATCTTTGCACTTAGGACAATCTGAAACTATCTTACTGTATGTGTCTACTCGTTTATTGTCCCTCTTACTCTCCTAGAATGTGAGGGTGAGGGGATTCTATCTGTTGTGCTCACTGTTGTATCGCCAGCAACTAGTGCAGTGCCTAGCACTCAGTAGGTGCTCAATAAATCCTTGCTGAACAAATGCCTGAACAGATACTAAGGGAGCACATAGTAGGTCCTGAGAAACTATTGCCTAAGAGAAAGTCACTGAATTCCTGCCCTCAGTCTGGGAGTACTCGGTCTCAGATACTCTTGGTCTGGTACTCAGTAGCTGGGCAGTGTCTAGACCCCTGGTGTCTGGCCCCTCTGATCAATACACGATGGTGATTCTGAGTATGCCTTCCCACTCCACCAATGCATCCAAATTACAAATCACAAAACCCTTCTTAAACCACACCCCACTTCCCCAAATAAGCCACACAAAGGTCCCAGGATACTTTTCTTCAATGAAGTCCCTGCCTCTGTAATTGCATGGAGAATGTCTTTTTTTTTTTTTTTTTTAATCCAAGAAGAAGGGTGTCAGGGAAGGACCTGACCTCTTATCCAGTCCTATCCAACGATGTCTAACTGACTCACTGTGTGATCCTAGGCAAGTTACTTTCCTTCTCTGAGCCTCAATTTCCTCATCTAGAGAATGCCGTGAGAAGTCTATGAAATACTGGTTGCAAAGCCTGCAGTATAGCATGAACCCTCAGCAACCAGGAGTTAAAATAATAATAACAGAGAAAAACTTTCTGAAGAGGAGGTGGAGGAATTACTCAGGCCCTGGCAAGGAAGGCGCTGGGCCATGTGATTCACAGCAGCATGGGTTGTGAGAGGCCCGCCTCCCCCACTGCCCAGTGGCCCAGAGGTAGGCACAAATGACTTGCTTCTCTCTCCACAGGACTCGCCTATAATTGGCCCAAAGAGGGCAGGGTTGGTGGTTGTAGGGTGTGTGTGTAAGAGAGAGAGAGAGAGAGAGAGAGAGAGGGTTTCCTGAACTTCAATTAAAGGGTTGAAACATTTTAGTCCACATGTTAAGATTTCCGTGTGCCTGCTGACTTCCTCCCTCAGACTGCTGAGACCTTTATTGAATCATCATCCTTAGTGCTCAGTGGCCTATGGTGGGGTGGGACTTTTTAAAATAATAATTATATCTTATCCATGCGAAGAGCCTTGAATTGCTTCAAAGTGCTTTCCCTTTTGGTTATCCCGTCTGATTCCTGGTGGGGGAAGGGATAATAGTTATTATGCCTATTTTCCAGGTTGATAAAACCTAAGGCCTTATTGGGTCGCTGGGATAACCCAGTGAAGTTCCAGAGAGGGCCTAGAGAAAGTCAGAAAGGGGTTCCCAAGTATAGGTTTGCTCTATCAATTTGGGGAGAATCCTACCCTGTTCCTCAGGGTTGAGACCTAATGAGGCCTAAAATGTCCTTCCAGATGCTGGGGGTTGGGGGAGCTTGGGGCTGACCTGAGCTCAGTCAAAGGAGTTGCATCTGATGTTAGAGTCTTTTCATGGGTAATGGGGGAAACTGAACCAATTAAGGGAGCAGCAGGAGGGGGAGACGGGGGCATCTTCAGAGACTACAGGAGTTAAAATTGGAGCTGGAAAGGACCCTTAGACACTGTCTGGTTCTAGGTTTCCCAAACCAAGTGAGCATTAGAATCCCTTGTTGACCTTAAAAGAAAAAAAAAAGTGATTCCCAGACTCCTTCTCAGAGTGCCAGAATCTTGGGGTCACGACCCAAAAATGTATTTTCAAAAGCTCCCAGGTGATTCTGATGCACAGCTTAGAGTGGGAACCACTGGTCAAGCCCATTTTCCAGTTAGGGCAGTAGAGGCTCAGGCAGTGATTTAGCCATGGCCCTACAGTGAGTCGGCTTCATTAGGGCCTCCTCCTTTGAAGCCCTCTCCCTAGGGCCTTATGTGGGCCTCCCTCAACTCACTCCCAACCTCAAAGGGAGACACAGGATCTAAGATAAACGGAGTGAGTCAACCTCTCATCCACATCCACACAAACACTGGCTACCTCGGTTTACCCTCTATTTCCAGCTCTCATGAACAGCTGCCATTTGCCAGTTTAAGTTGGAAGGCAGTTGCAGTTCTGGGACTCTAGGCAGAGGAAACCCTGGCATCAGTAGTGCCCATCGCAGGACCTGGTCCAAAGGAAGGGTTCTGGAGGGGCATCAGCAAGGGTTGTAGAGCCAGAGGGGAACACGGAGGGCAGCCCAGTGAGGAGATTTGGTGGAAGCAAAGGCACCAAGACATGGGGCACCCAGGGGCAGGACTGGCATTGGGACAAGTGGAGCCATAAGGCTGGCAAAAGAGACTTTCTCCTGAGGGCAAAGAGGAGCCATTGAAGGGTTTATTAACAGGGGAATGATGTGGTTAGATGAGGGTATTTGAAAGCTCCCCATAGCTGCATATGAAGAATGGATGGAAGAGTACAAGAGTGGAAGCAGGGAGACAGGCAGGTGGGTGTTGCAGCCATCCCAGCAACAGGTGATGGTAGTTCAGGTTAGAGCGCGGGCAGGAGTGGAGGGTAAGATATGTGAGATGTTTAGGTGCTAACATGGACAGGCCTTGGTGGTGGCTTGGATGTAGAGGCCAAAGAAGAGAGAAAAGTCCAGGATGGCTCTGGGTTGTTTTTTTTTTTTTTTCTTCAGCGGCTGGCCCATATGGGATCTGAACCTGTGACCTTGGTGTTAGAAGACTGCTGTCCAGCCAACTGAGCTAACAGATCAGCCCCTCAGGTTGTTTTCTGAAACCAACTACAGTAACCCAGTGGATGGTGGTGGGGCCATCTACTTGCAAGAAAAAGAGCAGTTTGGGGGACAATAGTGAGTCGTGTTTGAGACCTGTTGAGTTGGAGAGGCCTGGGGGGACATCCAGGTGGAGATGGCCAGCAGGCATTTGGCTGTAGGATTGGATAGCTCAGGAGAGAGGTCTGGGCCTGAGATGTTTGTTCACCACCAACACAGCCCATGGGCCACGCAGCAGCTCATGGGGAGAGTGCATGGTTCTGGGGGCCTGTCCCATCCTTGAAGACAGACAGTGAGGTCAGAAGAGTCACATCCAGGTGGATCATTCATTACCTGCCTAAACTTTGCCTTTTTTGGTAAGGGCGGGAGAGCAGTTTTTAAAGCATATTTGCATGAAGCTGAAACCCATTTCACATACACCCAGGGTAGCTGGCTGTTGCAAAGACCTGAGGGAGTACTCCTGGAAAGCAAATCGAACATTGGTAAAGTAAATTTGTGCAGCTCCCTAGATGTTCTTCCTGTTGAGGGCATCCTGAGAGGCCATAGAGGGGGTTTGCTTATGGAAAGAAGAGGGAGCTAGGGACAGGAGGAGGCGGTAGGCTCTGCTGGGGATTTTTGGAGAGCAGTAGTTAGAGATTCCAGGGGAGTGTCTGGGAAAAGACCCAGATTTGGTTCCTAGTCATCTAGGGCCTTCCAAACAAACACAACAAAATATAAAGACTCCAGGTAGCAGGGAAAAGGACTTCCCTAGACAAGACTAAAAATTTGAAGTTTTCAAGTTGCAAATGGTTGGCACCCCCACTACGTGGCCCTTTCGGGGACGTCTGTTCCTGGGGGGAGGCTGAGGCTGCCTGCTCCCCTAAGTGTGAATGGCAGCTAACAGTGCCCCAGACAAACGCAAACCCTGGGTTTCTGGGGGCCAGTTAGCTAAATGCCTTAGGCAGATGTGGAGCTGGCCAGACGCTGGCTGGGTGGGGCTAGGACCTGTCTGGAATGAGAGCAGGAAGCACAGTGTGCCATTGGCTAACCCCGCAGAGTCCAGTTCCCTCATCTGGAGAGAGCAGATATCCTTGGAGCAGTGCGTCCAGCCTCTCGGACCTGGAAGGCATCATACTTCTAAAAGGTGCCTCAAAACACACACTGGGCTGGAGACAAGGCTGCAGGGCAGTAGCTGAAGGAGCCTCAGCACTCCTGGCTCCACTGTTGGTTCACTGTGGCTCCAGGCCTCCCTTCCCCTTTTGGGGCCTTAGTTTCCCTATTTGTAACACCACAGACTAGGTCATCACATTTGTCTGGCATAGAATATGGCATCAATAAATACTCGATGAGCAAATAAGGGAGAGTGCAAGAGGAGAGGAAGGAGGACATTTCATTATTTAATGTGTCTATTGCATGCCTATTATGTGTCATACCCTGTGCTGGGTGCTAGGTGAGCAACAAGACAGGCACAACCCCTGTCCTTATGGAGCTCATATCTAGCAGGAAAGATACACTACAGGTAATTCCAAGCTCAGATGCTGCAGAAACACATGGGGAGGGGGGAGGGGTGCAGGGAAAAGAGGGCACTTGCGTTGAAACCTGACGGAATAGGAGCCCAGAGGTAAAGAGAAGCAGAAAAGCTGTTCAGATCATGGGGACAACTTGTGCCAAAGCCCCTGGCGGAAGAGAGCACTTTCGAGGAACAGACAAGAGGCCATTGTAGCTGGAGGGTGGGGGTGGGGAACTGTTCACAGCTTAGGCCTTCCTTGTCCCTGTGCTCAGGAGTTTGGAGTTCACCCTGAAGGCAAGGAGAGCCCTTCACAAGGCTGAAGGGATTGGCTGTGTTTTCCAAAACCTGGCTGTAGTGTGGAGAGTGCCTTGTAGAGGGCTCTGAGGATGGAGGCAAACCAGTTAAGAGGCTGGAGTTGGGGGGGAGGGGACGGTGTATAGAGATTGAAGTACTTGGGGCTTGGCTGGCTTAGTTGAGGGAGAGGGAGGAGTCGGGGAGGAAGCCCGGCCTAGGACGTGGGCAACTGGGTGGCTGGAGTTGCCAGTCCCTGGATGAGGAAGGCAGGAGGAGGAGCAGACTAGGGGCTGGGGTAGGGGTGTGGTTTAGGATGCACTGCATCTGAAGAGCCTGAAGACAGCACATCTAGGTGACAGCGCCCTACAGGCAGCGGCTGTGCCTCTTTGGGCTCCAGAGGAAGGGCAGGAGGGCGAGGACCACAGGTGTGTGGCTGAGGCCGCGAGGGCACAACAGGCTCTGCCCGGTTTCAGCGGCATTTAGTCCTCCGCGGTGCTTCCCCATGGCCCCTGCAGGGAAGGGGTTAAGTCACGGAGGGAAGGCGCCTGTGGAAAGCGGGAAAGGCGGGACTGGTAGGGCTGGCCCCTGGGAGCTGCTGCTGGCATGGAAGCCCTTCCGCCCGGGCCTTGTAGGCCCGCGCGCCGCCGCCGCCGCCCACGCCGTCGCCTTCGCCTTCACCTTCACTGTTCCCCCTCCAGCTTCTTCCCGGCTCCCTGAGACCGAAGCCGGGCCTCCCTACCTAATGCATTCCAGGTGGAGGGGCGGCCCCTCCCCCACCCCGCGGGGAGGGGGCAGGGACGGCGCGGGTCTCTCACTGTGCATCTCAGGGAGAGTCTTCCAGCCTCACTCACGCTTCTCGCTCTTCAGAATTCCTTCAGGGATCTCTGTTTGGTCTCCTGTCTCTGGCAGGGGCTGGCAGTGGCTGGCAGTGGTGAAAGCCCTCCAGACCCAGCTCTGCTACCTTCTAAAGTTTCATGTGATCTTGGGCAAGTCACTTCACCTCTCTGAGCCTCCGTTTTCTCATCTGTAAAGTGGGGTTGTAATTCCCACCTCCTAGAGTTGTTGTAAGGAATAAAGGCCAAAGGAAAAGCCCACAGCCCTCAGCATGACACACTGTAGCCAGGTTCAACAAATGGCCCCTGGCTGCCCATTTTGGCCCTGATCCTTTGCCCTTCTGACCCTGCGTCCCTCGCTGACTCCCATGCCCTATGTGGAGCCCATGCCTTCTTTGTCTCTGTCTCCCTTCAGAGTTGTCCCTCCCTTTTTCTGTCTCTAGCTATATCTATCTCTAGGTCTCTGCAGTTTCCTTGTCTTCTCCCTCCTCATCTTTGTCCCAGTGTCTTTCTTTATCATCTGTCTTACCCCCTCAAGTCCAGTTCTCACATTTGACCAGGCCTCTGGTGGTTGGGAGGGGAGATGAGTGGGTGTTGGGGTTCCTGGAGTTGAGGCAGGGGTCAGAGGGACCACACCCCTACTGGCTTTGTCCTCTTGGGGAGGGGAATCCCAGCCAGCGTGGCAGCCCCAGCACTGGTAATTACTGCCCCCAGTACTCCCAGCTGCAGCTCCACTCCCTTCCTTTCCTGTCCTCTGAAGTCCCCAGCTCCTCCCAGGGGTGGAGCTACTACCCCCTATCCTTCTCTGGCCTCTGGTGCAGAGAAGCAGGGAGGAGGTGGCTAGGCCCTCTCAGTAATCAAGAGACTGGAAGAGGGATGGGCTGTTTGTGTTCTCATGTGGCTTTGTGGTTTGAGTGTGTGTGTGCGTGTGCACATGTGCCTGGCTGCCTGGTAGCCTTTGTCCCCGTGGGTCTGTTTTGTGTGTGTCTTAGTGTTCTTGTTTCTGTATGTCCATATGTATGTTTGCGTATGTATCTGTATATATCTGTGTATGTCTGTGTGTGTCTTTGGGTTTCTCTGTTGCGTGTTCCCTAAGTTAGATGTCACCTTGGCTCTATCTAAGCCCATGTTGGGGGGAGAGGGGGGTACGGCTGGCCGGTTAGCTCAGTTAGTTAGAGCCTGGTGTTGATAACACCAAGGTCCAGGGTTCAGTCTTCGTTCTGGCCAGCCACCAAAAAAAAAAAAAAAAAAACACAAAACAGTAAGCCCATAGGGGTTTCCCAATGTTTCTGCAGGTCTCTGTAGATCTTGTGTCTGTCTGTCTGTTTCTGTACCAGTGTCTGTCTTTGTGTGCTCCCTTTTGGTCTGTGTCTTGGTGGTGGTGGTTGGTGGTCTATGTGTGGTGAAAGGGTGGGGGGTGTGTGCCTGCCTGCCTGAGCCTTTCTTATCCCTTTTTTTCTGTTCTGGAGCCTTCTTGCAAACCCAAGACTCTCTGTCCTTCAAACACATGCTTCACCCATACCCCCTCCTCAGTATCCACACTTTTGTCCACTTTTCTTCCCTTGTCCATCTATACCTGAAAGAAAACACACCTCATCCTGAAGAGCTCAACTAAAAACCACCTCTTTTAGAAAGTCTTCTCTCCTCCCCTCTCCAAATGTGATTTCTTTCCCAACTCAGCAAACATTCACTGAAGATGTGCTCTATGACTCTGGACACAGACACACTTGGGATCCAGTCCCAGGTCAACCACTTGTAGCTGTGTATTCTCAGGCAAGTTATTTTGCTTCTCCGTACCTCAGTTTTCTTATCTGTAAAATGGAGCTAATAGTTCACAGGGTTGTTAGGAGAATGCCTTACAGGAAAGCATCAGCACAACACCTGGCCCACAGTAGGTGTTCAACAAACAGTCGAATCCCCATACCTTATATCCTCTACTAAAAAAGTGAACAGCTTGAGTTCCAGAGAGTAGAATCCAGAAATCCAGCTTTTTATGTGAAATCCCCTAATTTTAAAAACAGTGAGCAGGCCAAATTTGTAGAGGGGCATCCTGCGCAGGACAGAAGGTGAACTGAACCAGACAGAAGGCAGATTCCAGTTCAGGGAACTCCTGAAAACTATTGCATGAGCCAGATCCTGAGCCTGCTCAGGCCCAGCAGAAACTGAGCCGTTCCATGGGGTGAGAGAGGAGACTTCCAAGGCTGCTGCCCAAGGGTCAGAGCATGCAGATAGGGCATGAGGTAAACAGCAGAAGCAGAAGAAGCCCTAAGGACAGTTATTACAATGTGATGGCCCACAAGTTGAATTTGGCCCACAATTTGGCCTGCTCCCTGTGTTTAAAATTAGGGGATTTCACATAAAAATCTAGATTTCTGTATTCTCTTGAAATATTGGAAGATCTGATAATACAGGGCCCCATTACTGCAAGGTCACAACTGGATGGAGGGAGGGGCTGCTGTCTCTACTTTAGGTGAGGCATGTGGTCTCCAGTTTACCCTAGTCCCCACCATTCCCTATTGCCTTACACTGTGTTCTACAGAAAGTTCCTCACTTTACACACAGATCCACACTTTACAGAAATGTCCTTTGCTTTATAGAAGGGGTCTCACTTCACAAAAAAGAGTTCTTCCATTTTACAGACAAGACTTCTGTTTCGTCAGAGTTCTTTATTTATAGACAGGTCATCCATTTTACAAAAGGGTCTTTATAGAACTCTCCTCACTTTGAAGAAGACTCCTCTATTTTGCAGAAACTTCTTCTCTTCACAGAAAGGGCCTTATTTTTTTATCAAGGAGACCTCCATTTTATAGAAAGTTTCTCCATTTTGCAGGAGGGAACACTCTTTAGGAAGCTCCTTACTTGCCAAAATGGCTCTCACTTTCCAAAAGAGCTCCCACTCTATAGAAGGTGCCTCCATTTTTCTGCAGAGTCCTTAGGTTCAGAAGATAAGTAGACTTCAGGGAAGGAACCTCTGAACTACCCAGAGGATTCCTATAAACAGCTCCTCCTGCATGTTTCACACTTGAGAGAGCTTTGTGTTTGAACTTTCAGAGAGAACATCTGCCAGGCCAAGCAAGGCCTGGGTGCAGTCTGGCCTTGAAGGTGGAGTGGGGCAGCTGGCCTGGGGCTCACATTCAAGGGGCAGGTGGGAAGAGGTGGGGCAGTTATGCCTTTATCCCCTGCTTTTTTCTCAAGCTGAGGGACTCTCCTTCCCCTCACAGAGCTGGCTTCCCAAAAGGCACTGTCTTTTTTGCTGTTCTTTCTTCTCAACTCCCTCTGTTCCCTTTCCCCACCCTACCCCACCCCCAGGAATTCCAGTTGTCCCTGGGGCCTACCTCTCAGCCAGGAAAGCCAGAGATTTGGGGGGCTGGAGGGAGAAGTTTGCATCAGCTGTCCGGAGGGCTGAGTGCTAGGGCTGGCTAGCATCTCACTGATCCTCACAAGGAGCAGCAGACACATATTCTTCCCATTTTGCAAACAGGAAAAATGAGGTCCAGAGCTATAAAGCCATTTGTCCCAGGTCACCAGGGAGCTGATGGCCAAGATCCAATCTGAGGCCCTAGTAGCTGTCTTGAGATTAAGCCAAGATTACAGCTGGGAGAAGGGAGAGGGGATGCTGCTGGCCAGGGAGGGGGAAAAGCTGGCAGCTGAAATTCCCAGAAAGATGTGAGGGAGAAGGGTCTGGTTCCAGTGGTTAATGGGCAAGAGGAAGAGTCCTTGTGCCTCAACTGGAGGCTGGATCTGCTCTGCCAGTAAACCTGGAAGCATGTGCTCAGGGCTGCCAAGCAGTGGCATGCAGTAAAACCAGAAACAGTTTTTGGAATGACTTTGCTATTTCAACAACAATAAGTTGTCATGGACAAATTCACAACTCAGCTACATTTCTTGACATATTTTACAGTTTTGTCTGGTTTGTATTTGGAATTGAATTTGAATGGGGGCGGCAGGGACAGGGCATCTTTTCACTGCCCTGCTGCCCCTAATAGGAATCCCACTCTGATCTGCAGAGCTGTCGTGGTGAGGGGCTCGATTCTGTGCCCATCTCTGGCTGTGTTGGCTTGTGTTTCTCAGTGGCTTTATGTTGAGTTGCAGCCTGCGGCCTGTGGCTTTATGTATCTGTGTGTATAGTTTTGTGACTTTGTGTATGTGTGTTTCTGCTGGTTTTCAAGTTTAACCCACATCGTTCTGTGTGTGTGTGTGTGTGTTTGTGTGTGTGTGTGTCGAGGGACACTATGCTCTTTCCTTTCTTTGTCTCATTGACTCCCCCAAACCAGAGGACTGCTGTTATTATCCTATTTTCCAGACAAGGAAACTGAGTTTCAGATAGATGGGGAGGTTTGCCCAGGGCCACACAGCTAGTAAATGTGCTGTTGGGATATAAACTGAGGTCTGTGTGATACCTAAGCCACTTGTTCCTAATTCAGGTGCTGCAACACCTTAATCAGTGATCATGATGACACCACCCTTGTTGGAATAGTCAAGTAACATGGTTTTTAAATTATTGACTCTGTTTTTTAATAAATAAAACCAGATTTAAGGTTATCCTTGAAATAATGTCACTGTCATGAGCATTCTGGTGCCCATTGCAGGGGAAATTGTGTAGAGCCTCTAGCTTGCCTGAGGCTTAAGAGGACAAGAGCCTGAGGTTCCCATGCTGTCTGGGAGGCATGGCTCTGCCTCATTTACTCAGAAGCTGTCCCTGACTGGGGCTGTCAGAATTAGCCCAAACAGTATGATTACTTGAATTTCAGACTTACAAGTAATTTTTTAGCATAGCATAATAAATTTTTGGCGTAAGTATGCGTGAGACGTGCTTATACTAAAAAATTATTCATTATTTATCTGAAATTCAAATTTAACTGGGCATCTTGTATTTTATCTGGCCATCCTGTTCCTGACCTCTCCCTCCCCTGTGCTTCCCCAGTCCCAACAGTCTGACCCCCTTTTACTTCCTGAGCCACCACTTAGGAGACTCTTATCCTGAATAAGAGTCTCTTGCCTTTGAGATTGGGAGCTCCCTGAGGATAAGGGATTACCCTTCCAGCCTGGAGAGGGTGGGGAAGGTGCGCTCTGCACCCCACCCTCACAGCAGGGCTGGGGCAGTGCTCAAGCACTCCTGGGGTGCCCAGGGTATGCTACTCATCGTCAACAAGAGATGTCTGAGTGACGGTGGTGATTGTGTGTGAACACATTGTGCCGAGAACATTGCACATGGACAGGTGAACAGTTCTGTAGTTCTCTCTAGGGTCTTTGAAGGCTGTGCACAGTTGGTGTGTGGCTGGGTACATTTTCACAAAGTGCTGTAAGATTTGGTGGTATTACTTTAGGTGTGTGAGGGGGGCTCCTTTGTGGCCTCTGCTCTAATGGGCATTGGGTACTCTGATAAACCCAGTGGTGCAGGGGACAGTGCTGGTGGAAGGTCTTGTCAGGTGTGTAGGTGTGGGTGTGAGTATGTGTATGAGAGGGAATGTTCTGGATTATCAACCACCAGAAAAATGGGCTGGTGAAAACCAATGCAGGATCTAGCTGGGTAGGAATAGGATGGGGCAGTGGGAAGGGCTATGGTTTCTGGGAAGGGGGAGGGAGACTCTACCCTGGGAGCTCCTCAAGGGCAGGGATGGGATTTTCTCATCCTCCAGCACAGAGTCTACCAGGCTGAGAAATATTTGGGGAACCAAACTAAGCTGAGGAATGCCAGAGAGTTCAGCAGTGTCCTGAGGGGCCACAGAGGCCTAGCTGAGAAGTTCCTATTTTCCCATGGGCAGTGGGGAGTTACAGAATGTTCTTTTGCAGGTATGTGGCATGATCTGAGCTGGACTGTAAGAAGGTTCATCCAACCACCTGGGGGGAGCAAGACCTGGGCCAAGGGAACCACTGAGGGACAACCTAGGAGGAGACAGAAATGTAGGCAGAGAGACAAGTGCGGGGGGGAGTGCTGAAACAGGAGAGGGAGGGATCTTGAACCTTTTCTCCTCAGTGAAACCCAGCCTGGTTCTTGGCCAGGCCTAGCCTCCTGAACCGGAACCCTGTTATTCATCTCCCTGTTGGCGGGACTGAGGCTTTCACTAGCCTCACTGCATCTTGTGACTTTCTGAAGCACTGCAGTCCACCCCTGCCCCTCCTGGTTCCCCTCTTTTCCACCTTGCCCTCAGACAGCAGGGTTAAGAAAGGAGTCCAGTCCAGGACCAGTCTGTGCTAAAGTCTGCCATTGACTTGCTGTGTGACCTTCGGCAAGTCCCTGCCCCTCTCTCTGCCTTTATCTCTTCACTAGAAACTGGGCTGACAATCCCTGCCCCTCTCAGCTGGTACTCCAGGGTGTCCCAGAATCTTTGAATTTCATTCAGCTCCCTATTCTGCAGGACTGCCTGCAAGGAGGTAGAGAGAATGGAGAGGCAGGCCCATGTGTGGGTTCCCAGGTGAGGTGGGTGAGGAGGGAGCATAGGATGGGCCAGGACAGGGCCATGGAGGGTAGTATGGTCACCCCACCCCGAGGCCAGCAGTGGAGCAGAGGGAGGGAAGACCCAGCCAGGGGCCCTGCTGTCCTGCTGCAGATGGGGCAGGGAGGGCCTGCCCAGGGGTTCTCCCTACTTTGAGGTGCCAAGACAGGGCCAGGTGGGCTCCTCTAGGCCCAAGGAGACAGACAAGGGGCCCCTGAGACCCTGGTGCCTCTGTGTGTATATCTGGGGGGAGAGGGGTACTCTGCATGGCAGTGTGCCTGGCTTTTCTCACTGGATCTCTGACCCTGTCAGCCGCTCTCTGCATCTTTCACTTTCTCTGGCCATCTGTTTCTCCAACTATGACTCTACCTGTGCCGCCCTCCCCCTCCATGTGATTCATCCTCCTCAACCCCACGCCTAGCGGGAGGACAGGGCAGGACCAGGCCAGGATGTGCTGAGCAGGGCAGAGTAAGCAGCCCAGCTGAGCCAAGAGGAACACCTCCTTCGTCCTGGCTGGGCCCTGCCTGCTCAGGTAGGAAGGGAAGTGAGGAAATTACACCCAAAGTAAGGTACGGGGTGGGGGAGGGGTGCTGTGTCTGGGGCCTGGGGTACCATGTTCTCTCAGGCCTGGGAAAGGCTCCTGGCCTGAGTCCCCTGGTGCCTGCCTGGCTGGGCTGTAGCCAGGGTGGGGTCAGGGGTACAGGGAAGCTGCTGGAATCTTGTGGGTTGGGCTACTCCTTCCTTCCAGGACTGAGAGACCTAAAATCCCCTATGACTCTGCCTGTGTGACCCTGTAAGGGAGGGCACGGATGTCTCTGTGTGTGTCCCAGCCATATGATTTCGCATCAAAGGCCACATGTGACACTGTGACTGTTTAGACCAGGAGGAGGCAAGTGTCCCATGTGTATGTATCCCTGAGCCCATGGCTAAGACCACACCAGGGACACCATGGACATGTTTCATGAGTGTGCTACATAATGCCATGTGTCTGTAATTGTGTGTCTGTGTTTCTGAGTTTGTAGTAGTGTATAACTCTATGCTATTTTGCCATTGTGTGAGGTTGTGTCTGACATGGTATAATTGACCTTTTGTGGCTATAGTCTTTGTCTGTGTGTAACCATGTTTGTAGGTGTGCAAAGGCATATTATGGTGTATATGACACACTATGGCCCTGCAATTGTGAGACACAATGTAAATGACAATGTATATCTTTGTGACTCAGTGGAACCATGTTTAAGGGGTGTATAACTGGGTATACGATGGTATGTGTTTGGACTATTTTTGTGTGAGGCTATGTGAGGTGGTAGAATTGCCATTGTGTGACTGTGCATGACCATGTGTAATCATAGTGAGGTTAGGACTGCAAGTGTGACCTTGTGTGACCCCACAGTTATGTGAAACAGTGTAAAAAGCGCCACGTATTTTTGTTCCTGAGTGAGCACATTTGTGACTAGTCATTTATGAGACTGCGTGACACAGGGTAACAGACCATTTGTGGCTGTGAGTAAAAGGCCATGTGGCTGTGGCACAATGTAACTGACACCATGTGCCATTGGCACCTCTGGGAGCTCTTGAGTACCCCTCACTCTCTTGTCCTCATGCCTGTTTGCCTGTATCTCTGCCTACACAGGGCTTTTCATGGCTCCCTTCTGCCACAGGATGGACATCTGGCTCCTCAGCCTGGCATCCAAGGCTTTTCCCTCTCCTCTCTGGCCCCACCTGACTTTTTATATCAACTGAGGAATTCCCACAGCCCCCTGCCCAGCCAGGACCACACAAGCCCCACACTCCTTCTCTTGGGACATGTCATCCCTGGGGGGGTCCCCCACTGCCTCCCAGACCGAACAGATCTTCTCTAGTAGGTGTGACTATCATCTCCAGGGCCAAAAACAGAGGTGGGTTGAGGGGACCTACAGTGAGGGAAGAGGGATAGTACAAAAAGGCCTCCCCTTTTTCTGAACTTTCTGATTGCTGTTTTAAAGTTCCTGTGACCTGAACTCTGGATGCTGGGTGTGTTTGAGGGGGGTGGGGGAACAGTGCATGGGGGAAGATGGATGTGGAAGTAGAGGAGAGTGGTACACATTGGTGAGAAGCTGGGATTTAAGAAGCAAAACTTTTGCTCATGAAATACAACTTCATCATTTTTAAGCATGCCCAGCTGTACAAAATTGTAGACAAGAAAGTTCAGATATCCTCAGAGTCTTAAAAAAAAAGGATGAAGAATGGTTTATGCTCAGCAGACCCATGGCCTGCTTGCATAAATAAGGATTGCAAACACGTACACAAACTTTAGGGTGCTCACTCTCACCCCAGTCTGGTTAAACTATCTAGTAATAATGCCTGCTGACATTCATGGAATCAGTGCACTAATCACAAAGAGCTCTTATCTGTTTCTGTTTTTTTTTTTTTTTTTTTAAAAGATGACCGGTAAGGGGATCTTAACCCTTGACTTGGTGTTGTCAGCACCACGCTCAGCCAGTGAGCGAACCGGCCATCCGTATATGGGATCCGAACCCGGGGCCTTGGTGTTATCAGCACCGCACTCTCCCGAGTGAGCCACGGGCCGGCCCAGAACTCTTATCTGTTGATGACAACAGCCAGCCCTAGCCCTGGGCCTGGCTCCTGAGGGCTGGGGTAGGGGCTTACCAGAAAAGTGGTGTGGCCAGGAAAGGGGCCCAAGTCAACCCAACACCTCAGATACCTGCTAAGACATGCAACTCCCCAGTCTCCTTTTTGGTAAAATTGGTTGCTTCACACCCAGTTTCTCCCTTTCTGCAGGGCTGCACCAGGGAAACCGGATCCTGGTTAAAAGTTTGTCCCTTGACCCTGGCCAGAACCTTGAGCCTCATCCAGAAGGCCCCCAGAGGCTTCGCTCAGACCCAGGCCCCCCAACCGAAACCCCCAGCCAGCGTCCTTCACCACTGAAGCGGGCACCAGGGCCAAAGCCGCAGGGTAAGTGGTTCCAGAAAGCAACAGAGAAATGGCCCAGAAGAGGGGACAGAGGAGGGGAGAAGTTAGCCAGTGGCAGAAGAGTGGGCTTGTTGGAAGGACAAGGAGGCACACAGTCTCAAGGGCAGTGCTACCTACCCATCTGGCAGAGGGTGGTGGCCTGAGGCTAATGTATGCATACTGGGATCTCACTTCAGGCCTGCTCTATGCCTACTTCAGGCAAAGGTACAGACTGGGGTTTATGGAGGAGGGTATGGTCTGGCTATGACAGCCACCTCCAAACCCAGCTCATTGGGGTCTTCTCGCTGTCTCTTCCCTATCTGTTCTCCAGTCCCGCCAAAGCCCAGCTACTTGCAGATGCCCCGGGTGCACCCCCCATCTGAGCCTATCCCCCCTCCACCATCACGCCCGCTGCCAGCAGACCCCCGAGTGGCCAAGGGCCTGGCCCCCAGGGCAGAGGCCAGCCCCAGTTCTGCAGCAGTATCCTCACTGATTGAGAAGTTTGAAAGGTGAGTCTGGTCCCTGGAGGACCAGGGGTGGGGAAGGGTGGACCTGGGACAGGAAGGGATAGTCATAGGAGAGACCTCTCAGTCAAGCTCATATCCTGCCTCCATGTGTGTCTGCCACCCACCTCAGAGAGCCTGTGATTGTCACCTCGGATAGGCCAGCCCCTGGCCCCAGCCCAGGTCCCCCAGAGCCAGCCATGTTGCCACAGCTACCCCCGCAGCCACCAGTGCCCCAGCTCTCCGAGGGAGAGGCCTCCCGCTGCCTGTTCCTGCTGGCTCCTGGGCCCCAGGATGGAGAGAAGATGCCCAACCGGGACAGTGGCATTGACAGCATCAGCTCACCATCCAACAGCGAGGAGACCTGCTTCGTCAGTGATGATGGGCCCCCCAGCCACAGCCTCTGCCCTGGGCCCTCTGTCCTGGCCAGTGTGCCTGTTGCTTTGGCCGACCCCCACCGGCCTGGCTCCCAGGAGGTTGACAGTGACCTGGAGGAGGAGGACGACGAGGAGGATGAGGAGAAGGACAGAGAAATCCCAGTTCCCCCAGTGGAGAGACAGGAGTCGATGGAGGTACTAACCCATGTGCACCAAGAGGACTGTGTGGAGAAACCAGGAGCCTGGCTTTTATGCTTGGTTCTTCCCCATCTCAGTATTTCTCGAAATATAGGGCATTGTTTCCATTTTCAAATTTAGCTTCCCTGGTCTCCTGGTAGTAAGTACCAATAGCAAACCCCTGCTCTTTCCCCCAATCACTGTGACTAGCAATATGACCATGCACAGTTCCAAATGCCCACTAAGAAAGTTGTTCTATCCTCATCAGAGAACCACTAGCTAAACCTCAGTTTTTCCTTCTTGAAGATAGGCTTCCTGGTTGGAGATCCTTAATGTCCTGTTCCAGCTAAATTCTATGACTCAGTAGCTGTGTGACATGGGCAAGTCTCTTCCCTCTCTGCTCCCCCACCACAAGCCTCATTTTCCTTATTTGTAAAATGGAAAGCCTCTCACATCCAGAGAGACTTTCCGACAGCCAGAGATTGGGCACAAGAGCTAGAGCCCCACAGGGACTAGAGGCTGGGTTATGAAGGCTCAAGATAGCAGGGACCCCTTTCTGTGCCCTGACAGCCTAACATTTCTTCAGAAGGTGTCTTCACATTTGAGTTAGGTCTCAGCCAGAATACCTGCTCCACCAGGACCAAGCTCAAGTGTGAGGGCTGAGTCCAGGGATTGCTGGGATGGCAGATACTCAGCAGATTAATATGTGTCTAACTAATAGGAAACTGGGCCAACAGACAATGAGTTGTATATATTTTTATACATTTGTGTTTCTCTCACACCCCCAGGTACTCAGCAAGCCTTTGCTGAGAGTGAACTGAGTGGGTGAATAAATAATAACTAGCATTTATAGACTACCTGATCTGTAGTCTGCTATGTTTTATTTATACTAAATCATTTAATTGTCTCCATTACAGATGGACTTTAGTCCTATTATTATCTGTATTTATAAATGACAAGTCTTAAATACAAAGCATTTAATCAACTTAAGCAAGCTAGTGAGTGGCTGGGCTAGGATTTGAACCCAGGATGTCTGACTTCCTAGCCCATATGATTAAGCACTACACTATGCTGTATGAATAGAGAGAGCAGCTGAATGGGTGAATGAGTGGCTGAGTGAGGGAGTACATGTCATCAGAATTGGGAGATGGGCTTTATGACAGACTGGGGAGGCGGGGATGTAGCTGGGGAGCTTATGGATCTAGAGATGGGGGTGGCATTAGGCTTAGAGTAGTATGTGAGCTGTTCTAAGAATTCTGGGGCCTTGGGTGAGGGTTAGAGTAGAGGATGATGGATCAGGGCTCACCTCTTCTCCTTTCCAGTTGACTGTGCAGCAGAAGGTGTTCCACATTGCCAATGAGCTCCTGCAAACTGAGAAGGCCTACGTTTCCAGGCTCCATCTCTTGGATCAGGTGAGTGGCACTTCAGGGGTCCTGGAGTTCCAGGACCTGGTAGGTGGGTTCCAAGGAGGAAGTGTTAGGGCCTGAGCCCAATCCCACCATGGGGGCCGGAATCTAGAGGTAGCAAGACCCCTCTCTGACCTCAAAGCCAACTTGTCTCTGAAACCAGCTCTGAGTATGACCCCAAACTTGATGCTCCTACTAACCATCACTCCTAACCCTGGGCAAGTACACCAGCCCTGTCTGCTACTCTGACACTAATGCTGACTCTGAATTTATCCATGGCTGTGAACCTCATTCTAATCCTAGGCCTATTCCTAACCCCAAATCTACTAGAATCCCTTAAAGTGGGGAGTTTTTCTGCTTTGTTCACTGCTCTATCCCAGCCTCTAAGACAGTGCCTGGCACATAGTAGGTGAAAGGATGAGTCGACACCAGTTGACGATCCACCGGAGAGAGCTCGTTTATTAGGCGGCACACACACATATATATAGGGCTTTTAGGGAAGGCTGATTGGCTTAAAATACAATCCCTACTTAGCATACCGCATGGGGCTTGGGGTGAGCTGATTGGTGTGCCATTCGCGCTGGAGGGAAGGAGAGTAGGAAGAGAAGGGCAACCAGTGCCGTGATGGGGTGTGGCCGAGAAGGACTTATGTGATCAGGGTGTGATCCCTTGGGGCATTTGGGTTCTTACATTCCTCCCTTTTTCTTGTTTTAGGAAAGGGGACGTTGAAGTCATCGAGCTACTTCCTGCTGAACTGGGGCGTTGGGGGGGGGGCAAAGGGAGGAAGGTACATAAATACCCATTATGAAACCCCAAAGGAGGGTGGAGAAACAAGTAATTTCAAAAGGGGAAAAGTCCATAAACGTTCCTTGAAGCCATAAATCGAATATGCACCAGTTCCATTGTTCGTAGTTGGAGACTGGAGGGAGCAGCCAGGCTTCGGTGGCGAGGGCGTGTAGGAATGCGTTTCCTCTGTAAGGTGGTGTCTCTTCAGCATCGGCTGAGGTGCTCACGAGATGAGGCGGGGGGTTCATCGGTACCTAGAAGCTGGTAGTTTCTAAGCAAAAGCTGGTTAAAGGCCTGATTAGAGATTTTTCCCACTTGGGTTTGAAGAAACCTAATGATGCAGGGCAAGAAAAGGCAGGTTATGAGGATAATGATTAGAGGTCCCAAAATGGGCCAAATCCAAGTTAGGATGGGACTTAAGATAAAGGAGGAAAAGGGGTTAGAACTGGATGTGGTTCGTAGGCTAGAAGCTAAGTCGGTGAGTTTGATGATGTTTGTTTCTAGACCAGATTCATTGATATAATAACAGCATTCTTCCCCAAGGAAGATGCAAGTACCTCCTTTTTCTGCGGTGAGGAGGTCTAGTGCTCTACGGTTTTGGAGGGTGACCTGAGCTAAAGAGGTAATTTGTCTCTGCAGAGAGGAAAGAGATTCGGCAGTGGAGGTCAGAGCCCCTTCAAGTTTAGCATTTATGTCTTCGACCGCCCATAAACTGTGTCCTAAGCATCCTCCTGACAGGCCAGCTCCGACCGCTGATGTTGTTAGGGAAATACCGACCATGATCGGGAGGAAGGCGGCCCTTTTTGGCCTTGAGGGGGGATGAAGAAGATAGAACAGTTCTGAACTGGTATACAGAGTGAGTTGAGGGACGATGGTGACAAGAAGGCATGGGACAGTAAGATTGGACAGGATGGAGGTAGAGAGGGTTCCATTGCACCAGAAGAAAGAGCCTGGTGGGGCGACGGTGTGGGTATAAATGGTTGAGGAAGGGAAGCGTTTAAGGGGACGGCCGCCAGGAGTGGTCGCATGAGAGATCTGTTGCCAGGTGTAAATGGGTGACCCTGGGGAGCTAGCAGAGGGGCCTGAAAGCTCCCTGGGTGAAATGAAAAGAACAGGAGAAGGCCAAGGATGACAGGACATGGGCCTTCCCACTTAAGGGTTAGGGGGGTTTTGGGTTCCGGGTAAGTGTAGAATACTAATTGGCCTGGGCTGAGTGAAAGGTTATTTTTGGAAAGTGACGGATCTGGAAGTAGCCAGTCCTGGTACTTCCATAGCTCGGTGCGAAGGTGGGAGAGCAAGGGTAAGGCCATGGTGGGTGGTATGGCTCCTTCAGTCGCTGTGATCCCCGGGGGTAGGAGGGGCCTACCATACATGACTTCAAAAGGGGAAAGATTGGAGGGCCTTTTTGGGAGAGCCCTGGTCTTGAGTAGAGCGAGAGGTAGAAGACGGACCCAATCAAGGTGTAATTCCAGAGACAATTTAGTTAGTATGCCCTTTAAGGTTCTGTTGGTTCTCTCTACCTTTCCGGATGCCTGAGGTCGGTAAGGGCAATGTAAGTGCCAGGGGAGAGAGAGTGACTGGGAGAGTTTCTGTATTACCTGGGCGGTAAATTCAGGTCCATTGTCAGATTGAATGGAAGTGGGCATCCCAAATCGTGGGATGATTTGGGAAAGGAGAGTCTGGGCTACGGTGGAGGCCTTTTTATTGGATGTTGGGAATGCCTCTACCCATCCTGAAAAGGTATCAACAAACACCAAGAGGTATTTGAGGCACCGGACGGAAGGCATGTGTGTAAAATCGACTTGCCAGTCGGCCGCGGGTGTGAGACCTCTGGCCTGGTGGGAGGGGTATGGCCCAGGTTTGAGAGGGGTGTTAGGATTGGTACACTGGCAGATTGTGCATGAGGAGGAAATTTTTTGTAAGAGGGCTTTGTCAGATGGGGTGACTGAGAAGAAGGCTTGTAAAAACTGGGATAAAGCTTGGGGGCTAGAGTGAAACAGGTCATGGAGCAAGCGAAAGAGAGAGGACTTATCATCATTAGGCGGTTGAGGCTGAGAGGGTGTCTGTGAACCTTGGAAACCGTATGGAAGAACGGGAAGTTGGTTTTGTGTCTGTGGGTGCACTGCCGCAGTGCGTGTGGCGAGGTCAGCCTTACAATTCCCGTGAGTGATTGGGGAATCGTCCCTCTGGTGGGATCTGCAATGAATGACTCCTAATTTACAAGGTAAATGGGATGCCTCAATTAATGTGGAGATTAAAGCTGAGTTGGTGATTGTGTTACCCTTGGTGTTAAGCAGACCGCGTTCTTTCCATGTGGCGGCATGAGAGAGAAGTATATGAAAGACATATTTGGAGTCAGTGTATAAGTTAAGAGTTTTTCCTTCAGCTAGAACGCAGGCTCGCGTGGCAGCGATAAGTTCAGCCTGCTGGTTGGTAGTACCCTTGGGTAAAGGTTGGGCTTCTATAACCGAATCAAGGGAGACTATGGCATAACCTGCGTAATGAGTGTTTCCTTCCTTGAATGAGGACCCATCCGTGAACCATGCGAGATCAGCGTGAGACAGGGGCCCCTCAGTGATGGAAGATCGGTAAGGTATGAAATTCTGAAGGCTTTCTACGCAGCTGTGCAAAGGGGTGTTGGGGGAATCTGGTATAGGCAGTAGGGTAGCCGGGTTTAGGGGTGGGCAGGTATTGAAGGATAGGGCAGGATTTTCCAGAAACGAGGATAGGAGGGTTAGGATTCTGGAAGGTGGGAAGGATTGGAGAGCCTTATAGGTAAGGAGGTCTTTAAGGTGATGTGGTGAGAGAATGGTGAGAGGTGCCCCAGATGTTAATTTGGATGCTGCCTTATGCAGTAACTGCCCCGCTGCCAGGGCTCTTAGACAGGGTGCCCAGCCTTGTACAGTGGGGTCCAATTGTTTTGATAGGTATGCTACGGGGGCAAAGGAGGGGCCATAATTCTGTCCTAGAACGCCCAGAGCTTGTCCCGTACTTTCATGAACATAGAGGAAAAAGGGTTTAGTTAGATCAGGGAGATGAAGTGCAGGGGCTGTTAGAAGGGCCTATCGAAGCTTGAGAAAAGGGCGCTGAGGTGAGGAGAGTAAAGGTTCTTCAGGAGGACCCTTACTCATGTTATAGAGAGGTTGGGCTAGCAAAGAGAAATTGGGGATCCATGCTCTGAAATATCCGGCTAGACCCAGGAAAGATAGGATTTCTGTTTTGGTTTGGGGGATGGGCAGGTCAGTAAGAAGCTGTTTCCTGTCCAGGGTGATTTCCTTCCTTCCCAGGGAGAGGAGAAAACCAAGGTAGGTTACAGACGGCAAGAAGATTTGGGCCTTGGCGGGGGACACTCGATATCCCTTACCTGCTAGGAAGTTAAGCAAATGGGAAGTGTCAGCTTGGGATTGTTCCCATGAAGGACTACATAGAAGGAGATCGTCCACATATTGTAATAAGGTGGACTCTGGATGGTTTAAGTGAAAAGATTTGAGGTCCTGTGCTAGGGTCTGCCCGAAAATATGAGGGCTATCCAGAAATCCCTGTGGCAGGACCGTCCAAGTGAGTTGTTCGGAGTGGCGGGAGTGGGGGTCAGTCCATGTGAAGGCAAAAATGTCCTGAGTATCGGTTTCCAGGGTTATGGAAAAGAAGGCATCCTTTAAGTCCAAAACCGAGAAATGAGTAGAGGTCGCTGGGACCTTGGAAAGAAGAGTGTATGGATTTGATACAAGGGGGTGAATGGGAATGACAGCAGCGTTAGCGCCATTAGGTTTTTTTACAGCGAGTATGGGAGTATTGAAAGGGGAGCGAGTGCGACGGAGATACCCCTTTTTTAATAGGTCCTGAATGATGGGGCTTAACCCGACGAGGGCTGTTGTGGTTAATGGATACTGAGCCTGACAAATATATTTGGAGGAGTCTTTTAGTTTTATGTGTACAGGGGAACACTGGGCCAGAGCGGGGCTGGCAGTGTCCCAAACTGTGCAGTTAACAGGGTGCGTTAGCATGGGTAAGGACTTCTTTGGAGGGGTGGAATTAGTAGGATCTTGGGCTTGAACTAGCGGTAGGAGGAAGGAAACGGGGGAAGAGGAAGAGGACAGGGGCAAAGTAATGGAGACTTGAAGCCGTGATAGAATGTCCCGACCCAACAAGGGGACGGGGCATTGTGGCATGACTAGAAAGGAATGGGAGAAAACGGATTGAGTGCCTTGAAGGCAGCAGGTTAAAAGAGGGGTTTTTTGGGGAAAGATTTGTTTACCTCCTACCCTGACTATAGGAGAGCTGCTGGAGGTGGTGGGGCCTTTATATTCCCTTAAGACCGAAAAGGTGGCTCCATTGTCCAGGAGGAAGATATTGGGTGGCCGTCCACAACCATGGATTCCCTGGGCTCTTGCTTTGTTATAGAGATGGTCGGGAAGGGCCCAAGGCTCCTTCAGTCCTCCTCAGTGAGGCCGAACATAGGTGGTGTCCACGGTTCGGGGGACTGTGGGGCAGTTGGTCCCTCACCCCTTCGGGCGAGGGGACAATCAGATCCCCAATGTCCCTTCTTTTTGCATTTTGGACAAGGAGTGGTGGGTGGCCTGGGGGTGGGGCAAGCCTTTGCCCAATGCCCTTCCTTTCCACATTTAAAGCAGGCTCCAGGTGGAGGCTTAGAGGTGGAGGCTGTGGGAGGGCGCCCAGGGGGTTTGATAAGCCAGGCCAACATCTGGAAGTTGGCGTGGTCGGCCTTTTGTTTTCCTCCTCCCGATTATGAAAAACCTTGAAGGCCACTGACAGGATTTCAGTCTGAGGGGTTGCAGGACCCTGCTCTAATTTTTTAAGTTTAGTTTTAATGTCGGGGTAGGATTGGGCCAGGAAATAGGTCATAAGGACATGCCGGCCATCTTCTGAGTTCGGGTCTAAGTTAGTGTATTGTTGAAAGGCCTGAGTTAATCTATTGAGGAACTCGGAGGGAGTTTCCTCATTTTTTTGGACAATTTCTTGAATTTTTTGGAAATTGACGACCTTGCGAGCCGATTTTCTGAGGCCAATTATTAAGCAAGAGGCAAAACGGTCTCGAGCCTGGATTCCCTGGGCTGTGTTATAATCCCAATTAGGTTCCTGTTCTGGGACTGCTTGGGGGCCTGGCGGGTGATCTGGATTGGTACGATGGGTGTCAGTGGCATGGGTTTGGGCTGTATCCCAGACCCTGCAGCGTTCCTCGGAGAGGAGGGTATTGGCTAGGAGCATGAAGATGTCATGATGTGTGAGGCTGTAGGCCTGCAGGATCCATTGGAATTCTTTAATGTAGGTGGTAGGGTTGGTAGAGAAAGAGCCTAGTCTTTTTCCTAATTCTGTAAGGTCAGCTAGGGAAAAGGGAACATGGACCCTAACTACTCCTTCAGCCCCAGCTACCTCACGTAGTGGGGCAATTGTTAAAGGGGTGGGGGGAGGTCCTCGGGAACGGGTGAAAGGGGGGCTTAGTGGGTCAGGAGTAGTGGAGGGTAAAGACGGGGGAGTGGATGGTGCAGGAGGTGCAGAAGGTGACGCGGATGACGGGGGAGGAGGAGCGGACGCCGGAGGCACTGGGGGAGGAGGAGGTCGGTAGGGTGGGGGTTCATCAGCAGGGTCGAAGGTGGAAGAATCAAGGGGTGACTGTGAAGAGGGTTTACAGGCTAAAAGGACTTGAGAGGGAGCACAGGAGGAGCAGAGGGTGGGGTTCTGAGCCAAGGGGTGAAAAGCCTCGATGTAGGGTATCTCCTTCCATTTTTTTAGGCACTGGCAGTAGTTAAAGAGGTCTCGTAGAATGTTAGGATCTAATGTGCCCTCAGGGGGCCATGTGTTTTGATTATCTAAAGGATAATAAGGCCAATCTTGTGTACAGAATTTGGTGAGGAGTTTGGGCTCAATATCTGGCCTGAGGGAAAGGTTGGTGAGGTTTTTCAGAAGGCATTGAAGTGGAGAGTCCCCTAGGGAGGAGGAGGAAGCGCCCATTCTGGTCTCTTAATGGGAATTTAGACAGAAATCGGGCAGAGATTTAGTGATAGGACAGATCCTTCAGCCAGTTGGGAAAGGCGGGGTCCTAGAGGGCGTCCCCAGTAGGTCACGTCAGTCCCGGCAGGTTCAGGTACGAACCAGGAGGAGAGAAGGGAGGTGTGGGTCGTCACTCAGACCTCCACTTCTCTAGGGCAAAAGCCCGGTGCCTGAAGGAACCTAGCGCCAGGATTTTCTGGTTGGGTCCCGGACCCGGGAAGTGGAGAGAAGAGAGTGGTGGACAGGAGGGTGAAGGAGAGAACAGAATGGGGCTTTTAACCTCCAAAAATGAAAGTAAGTTTACCGGGGCTTTGGAACCTGTTATAGTTTGGGAATTTATGGTGGTCATGAAGACCGTGGTGGGGTGGGGTATGGGCGTTAGGGGCTACCGGACGATCTAGACTCCCTGTGGTAGCCTGAAAAGGGCTGGTGCCCTTTAGAAAAGGGGGCTTACCTAATGATGAGCCGGTGGTGAGTGGAAGGAGCCAGCACCGAAAAGAATGGACGAGGGTGGACCGTCAATGGTGAGCGGTGGAAGGGAGGTGGGTCCTGGCGGGATGGAGTTCCCGAGGGGCGACTTGGAAAGTGCTGCTGCTGTGATTCGAAAAGTGTCGCCGCTCGAGAGAAGCTCCGTCCCGGGTTTTGGCACCAAATGAAAGGACGAGTTGACACCAGTTGTTGATCCATGGAGAGAGCTCGTTTATTAGGCGGCACACACACATATATATAGGGCTTTTAGGGAAGGCTGATTGGCTTAAAATACAATCCCTACTTAGCATACCGCATGGGGCTTGGGGTGAGCTGATTGGTGTGCAATTCGCTCCGGCGGGAAGGAGAGTACAGAAGAGAAGGGCAACCAGTGCCGCGATGGGTGATGGGGTGTGGCGGATAAGGACTTATGTGATCAGGGTGTGATCCCTTGGGGCATTTGGGTTCTTACATTCCTCGGTGTGATCCCTTGGGGCATTTGGGTTCTTACAGTAGGCACTCAAAAATGTTTGTTTAATGAATGAATCTAATTCCAGCTTTCTCTCTGACCCTGAATCTAATTTTGACCTTGACTCTGATACTGCCTTCGCATTGTTCCAATGCTTAACTCCAGGTCCTAACCTTAACAACCTGAAATCCAATCCCATATATAACCTTAACTCCATTCCCTCTCTCCTCAGTCTCAAGATCAATGCTGATTCCAAAGCTCCACAAAGCTGCCCACAAACACTGCCCTCACCTTCCTTCCCCAGCCAAGCCCCAGGCCCAGCTGGGCTGAGCACTCCTGCCCTGCCCTACAGGTGTTCTGTGCCCGGCTGCTGGAAGAAGCTCGGAACCGCAGTTCCTTCCCGGCCGATGTTGTCCACGGCATCTTCTCTAACATCTGCTCCATCTATTGCTTCCACCAGCAGTTCCTGCTGCCTGAGCTAGAGAAGCGCATGGAGGAATGGTGAGGGGCCCCAGACCTAGGCTGCCAGCTCTTCTGTCCACTTGCCTGCTGAGCCCTAGCCAAGATGTGTACAGATTTATTTCTGCCTGCCCTCTTCCCTTACTCACTTTCACAGAAAGAACCAGGCCCAAGTTCTGTCTTCTTTGCCCTCCCAATCTAATGTGGAACACAGACCAGACTCATAAAATTGCAAGAGAATAGCTATGCTATTCTCTCTATGGTATGCCCTCAAGAATGTGAGGGTAGGAGCCAAATTGGCCGGCTTCAAAAATTCTGGCTCAGCCACTTGCTAGCTTTGAGCAAGTTTTCTTAGTTGCTGTGCCTCAGTTTCCTCATTTATAAAGTGGAGGTAATAGTAGCCTACCTTGTAAGGTTTTTTTAAGAATTAAATGAGTTGATACATGTAGAGAGCTTGGAACAGTGCCCAGTATATAATAAGTGCTCAATTAATGTCAGCTGTTGTTATTATCAGTGCTATGATAGAGCTGAGAATGGGAGACTGAGGGAATGCAGACAAATGAACCAAGCCTAGCCCAGGGGTTAGAGAAGAATTCAGGGAGGAGGTAATGCCTGAGCTGAGTCCTGAGGCAGAAGGGCAGGGTTTGTAGGCAATCTCTCAGCCTCCAGGTTCTCCTCTTACAATCCAGCCTTACAGTCTACACCACCCACCAGATTGTTGTTTCTAAACAACAATCAGACCACATCACTCCCTGCGTAAAATCATCTCTCCACATTCCCCACACTCACAGGATAAAGTGTGTCCGCCTCACCAGACCGTGACCATAGAGGACTGGCATGAAGCCTAGTTCCTATATCTCCCCACCAACCTGTGACCTCTGAAGGCTGGGACCAGGTCTGCTTTATTTGTCTTCTGCATCAGACTGTGACCGATGAGGAGTGTGACCAGGCCTGGTCATTTTGCCTCCCCTACCAGACAGTGACCTTCTCAGGGCTCAACTGGATATGATTCATTTCTGTGTCCCCAGCATCACCCAGCACAAGGCTGGGCATGGAATCAATAATCAGTATATGAAGTGGCTCTTGCAGTAAGGTCAGGGTGGGTACTCCAGGACGTGTCATTCTTGATGCTTGAGCAGGGCAGAGACAGTTAGCATCCCAGGCCATGATCTCAGATCAAGCCTCTTGGCCTAATTGGTCTATAATGTAAGCAGCATTTCCAAAGGAGCAGACTGGCTGAGAAGTGGGTTTCCAGGACTGAGATGAAAGTATTCTGCCTGGGGTTGGAGACCTGGTGGGGAGGATTCTGGGGGGCAAGGGTTAGCAGGGCCATGTCAGCCTCTGCTTCCACCTCAGGGACCGCTACCCACGCATTGGGGACATCCTGCAGAAGTTGGCACCCTTCCTCAAGATGTATGGCGAGTATGTAAAGAACTTTGACCGGGCCGTGGAGCTGGTCAACACCTGGACAGAGCGCTCCACCCAGTTTAAAGTCATCATCCATGAGGTGCAGGTAAGTGGCAAAGCTGGAGGGAGCAGACCCGGGGAGGAGAGGTCTGCAGGGACCTAGTCGGGGGTCTGCAGCCAGACCTGAGCCCCTCTGCTTCTGCCTGTCACAGAAGGAGGAAGCCTGTGGCAACCTGACATTGCAGCACCACATGCTGGAGCCCGTGCAGCGCATCCCCCGCTATGAGCTGCTTCTCAAGGACTATCTATTAAAGCTGCCCCATGGCTCCCCGGACAGCAAGGACGCCCAAAGTGAGTGTGTGCATCCAGGCCCTGCCCTGCTCCCTCACACTAATAGCCCTAGGCCATACCTCAAGTCAGGACCCCAAGACTTAAGTCACAAGGTCAGCCTTCCATTGCCACCTGATTGAGATCCCAGAGTAGGATCTCCAAACTGAAAGGCCCACTTTGAGGCTCTGAAGTGAGACTCCAGGATGAACCTCCAGGTTGAGAGCCCTGCCTTAGTATCCAAATAGAACATTCAGAAGGATTCCCCCAGTCTTAACTTCCCAACTGGAACTCCAGAGTTTGACAGGCATGCCCAGAATGATCCCCTAAAGGGAACCATTCATTTCCTAGGCCAAGACCCCAAGGTTGACCCCTAGACTCATCCCTGAATTAAGTTGTACCAAGTATGAAATGAAACTGAGCCTGAACCCCCCAGGGACTGAGCTATCAGACTGAGAGCCCAGATCAATCCCCTTAGGCCCAGCCCTCTTTACTGAATCTCCATGGCTGAGCTCCCTAGAAAGAGCCAGGTCTCATAGAGCTCCTGATTTTCCATCCTCCAGATTTAGAACTCCGCTTCATGTGCACCATCCACTACCCAGAATGAACCTCCCAAAAGAACCTCCAAGTCTGATCAGAGCCCCACAAAATTACCTCTCCAAAACTGAGCACCCCAGACTGGACCCCATATTTCCTACCTCTCAGATTTGGATCTCTAGGTTGAGATACCCCCTCCCAGACTGAGTCCTTACACACTGAACCATTAGAAAAGTCTTTCATTCAGATTCCTTCAGTATCAGCTTCACCCCCAATAGGGTCACACTCAAGATAGAGCTCCTCAGAGTCTACCCCATTTTCTCTTCCTCAGATTGTTATTCATTCATTAACTTAACAGTTACTTACTGAGCACTTCAGTGTTCTGTGCATTGTTCTAGGCACTGAGGATATGGAGGTAAATGAAACAGACAAGATCCTTGACCTCAGGGAGCATATATTCTAGTTGGAGAGAGAGTCAATAAACAAAAGTAATAAATATGCAGGATATTATATAGATGCTGAATGTAATTCAGAGAATTAGAATAGGGTGATATGACAGTGACTGGGGAGCCTACTTTAGATTGGGTGGCCTCTCTGAATAGAAGACATTTGAGTCAAAACCTGAATAACAAGAAGGTAGCTATGTACTGATTGGGGAGGAGCACGTTCCAGGCAGAGGCAACAACAGGTGCAGAGTCCCCAAGGCAGGAGAGAGATTGGGGGAGGCAGGCAGCTTGCATATCTCTGGACCAACAAGAGGGCCAGTGTGACCCAAACATGACAAGTGAGGGTGGAATGATAGAAATGGAGTTGGAGAGAAGAGCAAGAATTTGAAGGCCAAGATAAGGAGATGGATTTTATTCTGAGCATAATGGGTAGCCATGGGAAGGTTTTGGTTTTTGCTTTTTGTGGGTTTTTTTTTTTTTTTTTTTTTTTTTTTTTTGGCAGCTGGCTAGTAATGGGAAGGTTTTGATCTGGGTTACTTGAGGAGCAAGAGAGGGAGCCGAGAGATCAGTTAGAAGACTTTTGCAATAATCTAAGTGAAAAAATTTGGCTTGGATGAGGATAGTAGCAGTGGAAGTGTTGAAAAATGGTTGGATTCAGGATATATTCTATTTGGAAGTAGCACTGAAAGGACTAGGATGGAGTGGATGCAGGGCTTGGGAGAAAGAATCAAGAATAATTTGAAGGTTTTTGGCTGGTAGTGATGGTTCCTGAAATGAGCTCAGGTGTTTGCTTTTGGACATGTTCAAAGTGAGCTACCAGTTAGGAAGTTCGATGAGTCTGAAATTCCAGGGAGAGAAATTTGGATGTCATTAGCACATAGTATTCAAAGCCATGGGGCTGGCCAAGATCACCAAAAGGAGTGAGTGTAAATGGAGGAGAAAAGGGAGCCAAGGACAAAGCTCCAGGAGGTGGAATTGGTAAAGGAGACTTAGAAGGAGCAGCCCTAAAGGTAAGAGGAAAACCTGAAAAAGTGGAGTCCTGGAAGCCACAAGAATGTGGAGCAGACAGTTGTGTCCACTGCTGTGTCCACTTCCCAAACTGAGCCGCTTCCACCCCACCAGATGGGGCACTTTGCTACTGAGCCTGGACCTCTAGAAAGAGCTAAGCCCCTAGAAAGCTTGATAGCTGAGCTCTACAAACCGATATCTGCAGACTAAGTACCAGATTCCTTCCCCCAAATAAGAGCTCCCACTGTGGTGCCTGGGTGAGCTACATAACCTAAAACTCTAGAAAGAGCCTTTCAGACTGATTCCCTGGAATGAGCCCCGTGGACTGACATCTCCAACCTGAGCCCTCAAAGCCCACTCTACGGTCCCAGTTACAGATCTCCACACTGGTTTCTTGAACTGAGATCCCCAGACAGGGCCTCCGGAATGCTCTCTCCACCCTGAGCCCTGAGAGCAGGTTCCCAATCAAAGCCCTTAGCCTGAGGTCCCAGAGTGAGATTCCCCCAAAAGAGCTTCCCAGTGTGATCTCCTGGGTCACCATTCTATATAGATGGGTATTGCCAAACTCAACACTCTAGATTAATCCTCCCATTTACTGTTCCTCAGACTGAAACTTCCAGCCTGAGCCCAAAAGACAATCTCCAGGTGCATCCCATGGACTGAAACCCCACTGAGCCCTCAGACTAATTCCCACAATTTCCCAGTGTGAATCCCAGAGGGAACCCTGAAATTGAGCAACCTAGACTGAGCTCCCAACAGATTCCAGACTATGTTCTCCCTAGCTCAAGTCCCCCAGATTGAAGAACAAAATTTTCTATCCACCAGATTGAGAAACCCTCACTGAGCTCTCAGACTAATGCCCTAGATTGTCCCCCAAATTAAGCCACTCAGGCTAAGTGCCTAGTCTGATCTTCAGAGTTTCAGCTCCCAGACTGACTTCTCCCAGACTGAACCACCTATTTTCTGTCTCCCAGACTTGGGTTCACGATTTGAGATTCCCAGACTGAGTCCAATAGACTGAGGTCTCCAGACTGGGCCCTATACTGAGACTCAAGAAGGGCACTTTACTGCCATACTGAGTCTCCACATTTTATACTGGTCTAACTGGGGTCCCCAGAAGGAGCCTCCTGTCTCATTTCTGCACTCAGAGCCCGACAGAATTACATGTCCACATTGAGCTCCCAGGACTCACTTCTGCAATTTTACTTCCCCACTGGATCCCCAGTATGACATTCCCAGATGGAAATTCCACAAATGAGCTCCCTGGACTGGACCCCCAAGTAAACCCCCTACGCTGGGCCCCAGATAGAGTCCCTTTTATCAACTGTGTGTCCTTAGGCAATTTGCTTAGCCTCTCAGCCTCAGTTTCCTCACATGTAGAATGGGGATGATAATGATACCTACCTCATAGGGTTCTTTTGAGGATAAATAAGATAATCTAGGTAAAGCTTTTAGCACAGTGCCCGGCACATAGTAAAGGCTCAATAAAGGTTAGCTGTTTTTATTACTGAATGCTCTGGCTAATACCTTCCATACTGAATTTCCCTAAAATCAGTGCTCTAATTGAACTTACCAAACTTAGCTTCCTGTTTCGTACCAATCCCAACCCTATCCGAGCCCCTAGAATGAGCCTCAGAGCTTGAGCTTGGCCAACTGAGCTCCCCTAATAGAGCTTCCTAGACTGAGCTCCCCACACTGAGCCCAAAGATGAAATTCACAGAAAGAACTTCCCAGTCTGGTTTTCTGAGCTGCTCAGAATGAGAATCTCTGAATGAGAGCCAGCCCAAGATCCTAAGCTGAGCTCCCTGTTTTTTACCCCTCAGACTAAAATCCCCAGGCTGAGTCCCAGAAAGTGGCTCCAGGTCTGAGCCCCACTGAATCATACCTCTGGTTCCCCAGACTGACTCACCCACTTTCCCTTCCCATACTGAACTCTAGAGCCTGGACCCTATACTGAGTTCCCCCAACCAGGCTAGCTAGAACTCCTGGCCTTAGCTGCCTTCACTGAACCCAAGACTAAACTGCAAATCAAGATCCCAGACTGCCAAGTCCAGACCAGGCCCCACCAAAGCTTCCAGACCAAGCCCCCACACCAGGCTCCTCAAACTGTACTCCCTAATCTAAACCCCCAAGTGAAATCCTAGACTGACATCCCTACACTGAACCCTCAGACAGAGCGTGCATACACTGGACTCCTGGAAGTGCCAGTCTATACCCCACACAAGTCACCTCCAGACAGAGCTCCCTATGGCAAAGCCTCCAACCTGAGCTTTGCAGCCTACACAACCCTGAGCTTATGTGCCCTTAGCTTGCCAGAATCTTCTTCCTGTCCCCTTCCCTGGGCACCCCTTACCTCCACCACTGTATTAGTACATTTGCGTTGCTTATAACAGAATACATGGAGCTGGGTGATTTATAAAGAAAAAGAAATTTATTGCTTACAGTTTCTGAGGCTGAGAAGTCCAAAGTCCATCCGGTGGTGGCAACAGTGACCTATGGGTCTCAATTGCAAGATGGTGGAAGCAGAGAGAGCAGAGAGAGCAAGAAACACAGATTTTCCTCTTCTTTCAAAGCCCTCAGAACCATGCCCCTGACTACCATTTTTAAACTATTCACTATGGCATGGTCCTACAATCCAATCACCTCTTCACGGCTACAGCTTTCAATTACCACAATGAGATTTCCCACCCTCTTAACAGTCACAGTGGGGGCTAAGATTCTAATACATAAACTTGGGGGACACAATTCAAGCTTCGGTGAGTTTTGGGGGGACATAATTCAGTCCACTACAACCACCCAGCCTGCTCCCTGCCCTGGGGTAGGGGAGATGCACAATATATAGGAGAGAAGACAGCTAGGAGATCAGCCCCAGCTCTAATGCCAACTCTGCCGCCTCCCAGATAGACAACCCAGGGAGGCCGCCTTCTCTCTGAGTCTTGGTTTCCTCATTAGACAAATGGAACACAATCACACCTATCTCACAGGGTTGTTGTGAGGATTGAAAGAGCTGATTTATATAAAGCGTCTGTTGGAGAGCCCTGGAGAGGGTGGTAGGAACTTGACCTTGTCTTAGAGATATAGATGCAGATATATAAATGTATATATAAATGTGCGACAAGCACACAGTATGACTAGTGGGACAGAAGGGAGCAAATGGGAATGTAGGAACCCAGACAGGTTCCTAACCCAGCCTGAGAACTCAGAGCAGGCTTACTGGAGGAGGTGAGCTGAATCCGAGACCGAGCAGTGGTTGGCCAGATGGAGCAAGACAAGACGTATGTAGGGAGTTGCACGTGGAGGAAGCTGGAGCAATCAGCAGAAGCCAGACCACTAAGGGCTTTGAATGCCGGGCTAAAGAGCTGGGTCTTTACCCTGCAGGCACAGGGAGGCCATTGGCAGATGAGAGCAGAGGAGTGACAGTAAGCTGTGTGTGAGAAAGCTCCTTCTGGTAGCCAGGGAAGAAGGGTTGCAGATTTGACCTGGCACCTGAAAGGCATGTGGAGGCCTGAGCTGGGACAGGGGCCACAGATTTTCTTGAGCACCAAAACTTGGTCATGGAGAGACAGTCTCCTGGGGAAACAAGACTTGGTTTGCCAACCAAATGGGCCCCCTTCAGAAGCCCCTGCGGTCCTCCAGGACAGGCATATCTTCTAAGTGAGGAAATTCATCATGTACAGTGTGTTCAGTGAAGCTGCGGCCAGGCCTTAAGCATGGGCGGGTTTTGTTAGCATGTGGAGATATATAGGAATTCATTTAAGGTTTTTTTTTTTTTTTTTTTTTTTTTCTTCTTTAAAAGATGACCGGTAAGGGAATCTTAACCCTTGGCTTGGTAAGGTTTGTTCTTGATGATACCTGGTCACTACAGGAAATATGGAAAGTACAGAAAAGGCAAAAGAAGTAGGAAAAAAAATCACCTGTGTTCTGAGCCACTGAGATGAACATTTTGACATATATTCTTCCTGGTGTTTTTTAGACATGTGTATTTACAAAAATGAGATCATTCTGTATATACAAGTTTGTATTCTTTTCTTAAAATACCCTGAGCATTTCCCAGATTATTAAAAACTTTACACAAGTATCGCTTATAAAGGGTTTTTTTTAATATTTCATCATATGGATGCACCAAATGTATTTAAACGAATTCCTACAGTTGGACATTTTGTTTCCGGTTTGGTACTGTTGTAAACACCACTGCAGTGAAAGTGTATTTGTGCACAGAACATGTATTTTCTTGGCATACATAACTATAATCAGAATTATTGAGACAAAGAATAGGATCATCTCTTTGTTTCTTTATATGACTTTCCTCTGATTATAAAAATAATACATGTTCTTTGTCAAAAATATGGAAAATACAGAAAAATCTAAAGAAGACAATAAAAACCACCAATAATCCCATCTTCCAGAGACAACTTGTTAAACATGGGTATGTTTCCTTCCAGTTGCATAAGGAACTATTATTGGTTTTATTATTAATGGTAATAATAATCTTGGCAAGCTTGTGTTTTATTGGCTACCAGCTATTCCATATATTGTGAGTCTGCTATTGTGGCATTAATTGAGACAGTTTCTGATTTTAAATGATGTTGCTATGGACATCTTTGATGCTGGTGCTTTCTGGGATGGGGAGGGTATGGCCAGGCTAGGAGAGATATTCAGGGAGGAAAGAAGCCCCCAAGAGCCTCCTCTCTGTCTGTCCCCCATCTGACCTCACCTCTCTGTGCCCATAGAGTCTCTGGAGCTGATAGCCACAGCAGCAGAGCACTCTAATGCTGCCATCCGCAAAATGGTAAGTGGTCCTTCTAGCCCCTGCCCTTCCTTGGCCACCCACCTGTGGTGTCTCTGTCCTGGGGTGGGGGGCTTGCAACTTGTGGGGGCATCTGACAGGAGGCTGGCACCCCAAACCCTGCCTTTTGCTCACTGTCTCCTACCAGGAGCGAATGCACAAGCTGCTGAAGGTATATGAGCTATTAGGGGGTGAGGAGGACATTGTCAGCCCCACCAAAGAGCTCATAAAAGAAGGCCACATCCTTAAACTGTCAGCAAAGAATGGGACCACTCAAGACCGATACCTCATACTAGTAAGTACCAGGTATGGGGTTGTGGGTGGGCCATACCCCCCTCCCATACACACACATTGACCTGGTACTCACTCAAGACTGTACTTCCTGCTAGCCATTCTTTCCTCCAGTAACTCATTGTATTTTCACTACCTATGCTAGGAATTTTTTCTCTACTTTAGAGAAAACTTTTCTACTTTAGAGGTAACTAAGACTTAGGGAGTAGTGACTTGCCCAAGGTCACCCACTAGGAAGTGACTCCCATGCCTGGTCTCTTTCCTTGCTACCCCTGTGCCTAATCTGGGCTGTCTTTTCTCCATCTGTTGCCTGAGTCTTCAGCACTAAAGCTTCAGGAGTCCCATAAGGGTAGGGAGCTGGGCCACATCCCCACTAGGTCCCCTGCACTTATATCCCAAACCTTTTCCTTCCTAGTTCAACGACCGCCTCCTTTACTGCGTGCCCAGGCTGCGGCTCCTTGGCCAGAAGTTTAGTGTGCGGGCACGCATTGATGTAGATGGCATGGAGGTGAGCACCAGGAGGTGGGAAATGGAAACCTGGAATGGGGCCTTGGTGTTGGGAGGAACAAGGGCATGTTTGATTTGACCCCAAGTCTGTGGAGTTCAGTAGGCCTCACCACGCCCCTTTCTCCCTCCATTCAGCTAAAGGAGAGCTCCAACCTCAATCTGCCTCGGACCTTCCTGGTATCAGGAAAGCAGCGTTCTCTGGAGCTCCAGGCCAGGTACTAGTCCTTGTCTTTGCCTTCCGCCTAGCCCCCTCTTTCCTTCAGATATGCCGAGTCATTCCAGGCTCAGAGATTGTTCCAGAAAAAGGGTGGGGACCTTTCCCCAAAGATGCAGGCTTGCTCTTCAGTGGCAGGGGCGATCCCCAAGGGCTCGATGCCATTTGGACTCAGGGTGAATACTTCATGATGTGGGGAAAGGTGGCACTCCTGGTAGGAGGGCCTTTTGGAGAATGAGCTCTCCCTGATTAAAACAAGAATTTCTTCTGGTTAGTTTTGTTAGAGGACAGGGAAGAGTGGTATACTAATCCTAACATGAATAACAGCACCACATATAGTTTATTGTAGATTCAGAGACTTAAGAGAAATAACAACCAAATGCAATGCTTGGTCCATGATAGGAGCTCGGTTTGGGAAAATCCCTAAAAGACATTTGTGGGGCAATAGGGAAAATTTGAATGTGAACTGAACATTAAATATTGGGGAATTATTGCTAACTTTCTTAGGTGTGATAATGGTATGGTGGTTATACAAGGGTACTTCCAAAAGTTCATGGAAAAATAGAATTAAGATAATACTAATCTTTCCATGAACTTTTTGAAGACCCCTCGTAAAATGGCCTTGTTTTTCAGTGATACATGCTCAGGATTTAGTATCACGATATCTATAATTTACTTTAAAATGGTTCATCACTCAAAAAATACGTTTACATACACACACTTATATATACATACATCTACATACACATGTATACATACATACGTGAGGATACTTCAAAAGGTTCTTGGAAAGATGGAATTAACAGATAATATGAATTTTCCCATGAACGTTTTGAAGACCCCTTGTATATACACATATATATAAAGTGAATATGGCAAAATATTAAAAATTTTTGCATCTATATAGAGAGTATATATTTATTATACTTGTGCTATCCTGTCTACTTTTCTGTATGCTTGAAATTTTTCATAATAAAAATTTTTAAATAGTGACATGAGGGCCGGCCCGTGGCTCACTCGGTAGAGTGTGGTGCTGATAACACCAAGGCCACGGGTTCGGATCCTATATAGGGATGGCCGGTTTGCTCACTGGCTGAACGTGGTGCTGACAACACCAGGCCAAGGGTTGAGATCCCCTTACCGGTCATCTTTTAAAAAAAAAAAAAAAAAAAATAGTGACATGGATAAAATACCCAGCCATTTACCAGATGGGCTTTCATATCCATCCTCTACTTGGACAAGTATAATAGCTCACATTTCGTGAATGTGAAATGTTCCAGGTACTGTTTTCCATTAATTTTTAAGGTTTTTTTATTTTTGTTTTTGGCAACTGGCCAGTAAGGGGATCCGATCCCTTAACCTTGATGTTATAACACCATGCTGTAACCAACTGAGCTAATCAGCCAGCCCTCCATTAATTTTAACTTAAACAATTCAAGTTTAAATTGACTAGTTGAATCCTTACAACAACCCATGAAGTAGCTACTGTTACCATCAACTCATTTTACAGATGAGGAAACTGAAGCACAGAATAGTTATGCACATTGCCCAAGATCCCACAGCTAAAAAGAAACAGAGCTGGGATCAACACTCAGGCTGTCTAGCCCAGGAGTGCACGTTCCTAACCACTGTCCGTGTTGCCTTCTGAGGGCACAGGTGAAAAGGTATCAAGGTCACAGGGCAGGAGAATGGATGCACATCAATGGATGACCAGCTTCTGATTGGCTGTGAGGAAGTGAAAAATGACTGGCTGGGACTGCATGGAGGTCGGAGAGAGAGATGAATGTGGGCTAGAGGGCGTCCTCTTGGAGGATGAAGCGAGCTAGCAGTTGGGTCTTGAAGCTCAGGGAGACAGACCTCACGGAGGCCTGCAGCAGGGGAAACAGAGCACGTCTGTAGGAGTGACAAGCCACGTGACAGCGAAACGTCTGCAGAGAGGGAGGGGGCTGCCAAGCAGTGTAGGGTTTCCTCCTAGTGGCAGTGGGAAGGCATGGAGGGTTCGCTTTGCAATCACTTTTATTGCCCTTAAAGGTTTATTTAAATGAAAATTCTCAAATACACATAAAAGTAGAAGTGCAACAAGTATCCGTATGCCTACAACTTAGACAACTGGTTCTCAACCTTAGTGAGTCTTGAATTCAAATGAGGAGCTTAAAAAAATACTGATGCCTGGGACCCACCCTCAGATATTCTATTTTAATTGGTCTGGGGTATAATCTGAACACAAGGAGTTTTAAAAACTCCCCAGGTGATTTTAATATGTACACCAGGGTTTAGAACCATTGATTTGAGTCAACAACTACTGACGTTTTGCCATACGTGTCTTTTGCTGAATCATTTTGAAATAAATTACAAATATCATGACACTTCACCCCTATATACTTCAGTATGAATGGCCACAAACACGATTGTGGCTCTTATAAATCAAAAGCAACACTTGTTCATTGCAAATAAATTATAAATTAGAAAATATAGATAAATAAGAAATAATTTTTTAAAAGAATGCATCAGAATAAAGTAAAACCCCCCTAGGAACCTAATCACCCTGAAATAATCCATGTTATGTTGTCAGAACCCCTTTCAGACCTTTGCTTTCCACATTTTATTATGACAGTTTTCCAAAATACAGAAAAGTTGAAAGAATTATATAATGAACACCCATAAACCCACCATTTAGATTCTCCAAGTGTTAACATTGCACTCTATTTACTATATCACATATCTATCCTTTTATCCATCCACCAATTCATCAGATTTTTTAAATGCATTTCAAAATAATTTGCAGACATCACTACACATCACCCTTCAAGAGTCTAGCATGCAAATCATTAACTAGAATTCAATATTTGTTTAAGCCTCCCCACTTTTCTTGAGGCAAAATTTTCATACAGTGATATGCATAGGTCTTAAGTGTACTATGGATGAGTTTTGAGAAATGTCACATAAATATTTTAAACAAAAGTGCACTGAGGTCAAAGGTTCAGATTCCCAGTACTTGCCAACTGCCAAAAAAAAAAAAAAAGTGGGATATTAAATATGTTTTGTGTATGTTCTTTTCATTTAATGTATTATAAACATCTTTCTACATCATTATTGTTTTCTTGCAGTAGTGATGTAGGATCATTTTTTTCCCCTGATTCCCTGTTGTTGGACACTTATGAGCTGCTTCTAATTTTTCAGTATAATAAATAGCATTGCAGTGGACATTCTTGTAGCTAAATATTGACGCACATCCTTAATTTTTCATGAAATGGTTCTAAGGATGTAGTCAGACTTTTTTTTTGGTGGCTGACCGGTACAGGAATTGAACTCTGGACCTTGGTCTTATCAGCACCACACTCTAACCAATTGAGCCTAGACTTTCATATTAGAAAGATACTCTTGATGTCTGGATTGTGGATGTGGAAGGAAGTTAGTGTCTGAACCCAGCATATCTGTAATGAGGATTTTTTTTTTTTTTGGTGGCTGGCTGGTACGGGGAACTGAATGAACCCTTGACCTTGGTGTTACAAGGCTGTGCTCTAACCAACTGAGCTAACTGGCTAGCCCTTGGAAGGAAATTAGAAGAGACCAGATGGGAGACAGCAAAGAGGCTGGGGTCCTATTCCCAGTGAGCAGTTGATAAGGCTATGTCAGGGGAAAGGCCTTGGAGACTACAGGGCTGATGGGAGAGTCAGGGAAGGAAGGCAAAGGAAAGGGGAATTCACACTGATTGAGCAGCTAGCATACCAGCCATTGTGCTGGGAACTTTACACATGTCACCTCAGTTACAGCTCAGAACAACCCAGAGAGTGATAATCATGATCTCCATTTCACAAATGAAAATAAATAAATAAACTACTGCCCTCCTTTCTCAAACTTGACATCCCAGCAATGGGGAATTATTGATGTGGTTTCTTATATGTTCCATACTCTTTCTCACACACACTTCACCCTTACCCCTCTACCTGAGGCCTAGCACTTCCTTGAGGTGGCTCCTTAAAAGCCACCATCTAAACTTCAGGCTGGGGCAGGTCCCCTCCTCTGGGCTCTTCAGCCCTATTTCACCCTGTCATAGCACTGATTTCTCTGAATTGTCCCTGTCTGTCACCTCTACTAGATCATGAGCTGCTTGAGGGCAGAGTCCTCTCTGAGGCCCAAGTTCCTAGCACAGGGTCTGGAATTGTTGAATAAATAAACCCAGACAGGTGAAGTGACTCACCCAAGGTCACACAATTAATAAATGAAGAAGCAGAGAGTCAAACCCAGGTCTGACTCCAAAACATCTGTTCTTTACTACTCCGGTTGCTTTTTATCGGCCTGCCTAACCCAACATCTTTCTTGTTTCCCCCCAAGGACTGAGGAGGAGAAGAAAGACTGGGTCCAGGTAACGTCCAAGAAGACTTTGTGGTAGGGGGCAGGAAGAGTATTAATAGGTCTCCTAGGGATTGGTGGACTCTCCCCAAAAAGATACATCTGATCACATGGGCCTGGACACCTGCCTTCCAGCAAATTTTATTATCTCCATTTTACAGATAAGCAAACTAAGGTCCAGAGGTTAAGCAGAAATTCATAAACTCTTCTTTCAGAAAGCTGGTTCTTCTGAGGGTATAATCCCAGTGAGTCAAGCCCTGTAAAACCTTAAGCCCAGACAGGGGCCAGGAAGGCCACCTGAGATTTTTCAGCCACTGCTCCATTTTACAGTTATAAGACTGAGACATGGATTTGGGAAGGGACTTGCTCAAGGCCATACACCTAGCAGGGGCAGAGCTGGGCCTACACCCTAACTTTTCTTACTCCAGGCTATGGCACAGGAATGTGAGGTGAGGATGGAAATAGGTGGTTTGTGGGGTGATCTCACCTGTCATTTCTTACACCTCCTCCCCAGGCCATCAACTCCACCCTCCTGAAGCATGAACAGACGCTGGAGACCTTCAAACTGTTGAACTCAACGAACAGGGAAGATGAAGACACCCCCCCCAACTCTCCAGTAAGAGTCTCCATTCTCTCTCCCTGCACTGGGACCCCTTCCAGACCTCCAAGTCTCCACCTGACCTTGTGATGATACTCTCCCCTTCCCAGAGAGGCAGTTCATGACCTCAGAAGCATAGTCTTCTGTTGGTAGGGCCACAGAGAAATCATTGGGGAAACTGAGGCCCAGAAAGTAAAAGTGACTTGTCTTCAGTCGCACAGTGAGACAGGAGTAGAGCCAGGACTCAAAGGCACGTCTACTGAATGTATCTGCTGCTCGGTCCCCCTCTCCCCCGATGATGGTCCAAGCCTTGGGGCAGGGGCAAGGGCTGGCTGGACTGGGTTGGGGAGTAGCTATCTCTGATCTGGGACCTGGCCCTTCCCCCAGAACATGGATCTTGGGAAGCGGGCTCCTACGCCTATCCGGGAAAAGGAAGTCACCATGTGCATGCGCTGCCAGGAGCCCTTCAATTCCATCACCAAACGCAGGCACCACTGCAAGGCCTGCGGACATGTGAGTGTTGGGAGGCAGGGGCACAGCTAGGGAGGGGACAGGCTGATGGCCCAAAGGCCCACTTCTGAGTGGATACCCTCCGAGTGGGAGGAGGTCACAAGTCTACTGTGGGAGTTGGTACACTGAAGGGGAAGGCCCACTGGAATCAGGCTGCTCTTGCCCACTTGCCACCCCAGGTGGTTTGTGGGAAGTGCTCCGAGTTCCGGGCTCGCCTCATCTATGACAACAACCGTTCCAACCGTGTGTGCACTGACTGCTACGTGGCCTTGCATGGGGTGTCCGGGAGCAGTCCAGCCTGCAGCCAGCATACACCCCAGCGCCGGAGGTCCATCCTGGAGGTAAGAGCCAGGCCCCAACTAATACTTCCACAGCAACCAAATAGGCCCCAGCCCCCTACCCAGTGTGACTGAGGAGGCCTGGGCATCTCTGAAACAGTAGGGTGCTGTGTGCATACACTGGTCAAGTGACCCAGGCTTGAAGTGAGTGAAATGAGTGCAAGAGTGAATGAAAAACAGTAATATTATTGAAGTGCTTTAGACATTTAATTCTCACAGTATTAATGGCCCATGCAATTATTATCTCTATTTTACAAATGAGGAAACTGAGGCCCAGAGAGGTTATTCGCCAGTACCAAAGTTACACAGCCAATGAGTGACAGAGCTGGCATTTCTTTAAATTAACAAAATGCCTTTTCTTATTACAAAGTAAGATAAGTAGGACAATATGAACAAAAAATACACCATATGCCTTCTACCCAGAAGTTACCACTATTAACACTTATCCTTCCTATCTTTCTAGGTGTGTGCATACACACATTTTGGGTTTTCTTATTTAAACAAATGGAGGTATTTATCTAACACTTAAAGAGCACTTACTCTGTGCCAGGAGCTATTCTAAATGCTTTGCATATATTAATTCATTTAATCCTCACAACAGCCCACTGTGCATTCCTTTCGAGTCAATACATTTTCATCTATAGCTGGGATTCTGAGCCAGAATTTAACATTAATTCTACATTAACCACCCACTGAACCCCTTAACTACGATGCTAGATTGCCTCTTGCTAGCATAGGGAATGGATGTGTGACAAAAGATGAAGAAAAGGTGAGGCATAAATGTGTGAATGACTTGAAGAATAAATGAACTAAGAAAGAATGCCTGTCTAACATTTAGATGCCCCCACTGAGATCTGTACACCCCTTTCACTGACTCTTAGAGATAGCAACCATGGTCTCAGGCAGACAAGCCTGGCTTTGACTCTCATTGGGTGACGCTGGGCAAATCACTCCTGCCTCCTGAGCTTCAGCGTCTTCATCTGAGACATGGAAATAGCAATCCCTACATTGTGGAGGGTGAGAGCCAGGCTAGGCCTCTGTTAACACTGATGCCCCCATCTCTCTGGCCACAGAAACAGGCTTCGGTGGCTGCAGAGAACAGCGTCATCTGCAGCTTCCTGCACTACATGGAGAAGGGTGGTAAAGGATGGCACAAGGCATGGTTCGTGGTCCCTGAGAATGAACCCTTGGTACTGTACATCTATGGAGCCCCTCAGGTGTGCATCCTACTCCCTTGGGTCCTTTCAGCCACCTGGCAAAGCCAGCCAGCTCCCTTCCCTCCAGTCCTTGACCCCTCCTTGGCCTTGGAGGATAGGGTGAGCCTCGCTGTACCTAAGAGGAAATCTCTAGAGACAAGGAGTGATTGTGGACCAAGGTATGTAGGGAACACTGGGTTGGGGGAGCTGGCTTCCTGAAAGAAGCAAGAGTGGAGACGGGACACTGCTAGGTCCAACTTGGAGTGGGGAAGGGCTTGTAGGTAGGGGCAGTAGGCCAGACAAGGGCCTGAAAACATTTGCTAAAGAGACTAACCCAGCTGCTTTAGGGTTTGGGAGGAGACAGGTATTTGAACCAGCCCGCATTCTAGCCCCAGTTCAGACATTTTCATGTTGATAACAGTGGAGCCATGGAAGGTTCTTGAGTAGGGGAAGGGAAAGAGAAGAGCAAATGCAAAACTAGTTAGAAGGTGGGGCAGAGGGGAAAGTCCAGTCCCACAATGACTCCAGCTCTGTCCCTCCTCCCCAGGATGTGAAAGCCCAGCGCAGCCTGCCCCTCATTGGCTTTGAGGTGGGGCCTCCTGAGGCAGGGGAGCGGCCTGACAGACGGCACGTCTTCAAGATCACCCAGAGCCACCTGAGTTGGTACTTCAGTCCTGAGACAGAGGAGCTACAGCGGCGCTGGATGGCCGTGCTTGGCCGGGCAGGCCGTGGGGACACGTTCTGCCCAGGGCCCACACTGTCTGAGGACAGGGAGATAGAAGAGGCACCAGTGGCAGCTGCAGGAGCCACTGCTGAACCCTTCGAAGCCCCCCAGACCCGAGACAAGACCTAGAGGGTTTGGGGGGAGCTGGGAGCCCCCACCCCACACTCTAGCTGCCCCATCTGATTGGGGGCTTCAGCCGCCCCCCCCCCCCCAGCTCAGTCAATACTTGAATTCCCATCATGGGCACTTTCAATCCTGAATGCTGGGTCTTGGGTTTTTTATTCATCTTTTCACAAAATGTGGGCTTTTAAAAAAAAAATTCCCACAGTGCAATTCCCACAGTGATGTTAATTTTTTTTTAATCCCTGTCCCCAGGGAAGGTGGGAGCTGTTGCTAGACCCATCTGAATTAGGCCATTTTCCCTCCCTTCCAACAACACCGTACAGATCCTGCCTCCACCTGATTCCCCCCAAAACACTGGGGGCAGGAGAACTGGATTCAACTGCCAGCTCTGCAACTAACCCTGGGACCCCAACCCACCCCTGCCTCCTCAGCCCGTGTCTTCACAAGTATGACTCCACGTGGGGTGGTGACTAGACCCCTCCTGCGTTTCCCACAGCTTACAGCTTCTTCCCAGCCCCAAGGCTACCCAGTATTTTATCGTCCAGACCCATGGCAGGGCCACTGGGCAGGACAGGGGGATGGGGGGAAAGACAATGTGGACACTCTTGTTGTTTTTTTTTTTAAAGAAAAATACAGTTATTTCAGGCTTACAGTAGCTTTCTGAGCACTACTGTGCTCCATCCGTCCATCTGTTTGTTTGTCCAAAGTACCAAGTTGCTAGGGTGGGCCCAGTAACCGCTCCCTTGCCAAACTCTGAAGCTCAGCTCCCAGAAGGCTGATTCCAAGGCTACTCAAGCCACAGATTAAACAATAAGGTATTACTTATTAAGGTCTTGAGCCTCATCCCTGGACTTAAATCAGATGGGATAGACAGGAAAGAAGATGGAGGAGACAGAAAAGAAAGCCCAGCTCTCCCAAGCTCACCACCTAGCCCAGGTCTCAGAATTCCCAAGGAAACCCAAGGCTGGAGGCTGGGCTGAAAGAAGGGAACATTCCTGGGAAATTCCAAGTTCTGGGCAGGGGTACAGAGCTACTCTGTGTGGGCATGGTGGGGTAAAGAGGCACCACAGCTACTTTCATTCAAATCTTCAACTATTCTCTCTTCCATGTGCATGTTCATCTCACTGACCCAGCCAGCCCCCTGGTGCTGAGTACTAGTTCTCCCACTGGTCCTCTTTCTTCACAAATCCACCTGCCCATTGTCCGTGTCTTAGCTCCTTCTCCAGCCACATCCAAACTCACTAGTCCCCCTTCTTCACAATGACTGCACCCAAGGGGCACTGTGCTGGGAAACCTGGCCTCATTACTCAGATAGTGACTTGAGGCCTGAGAGGGTATGGTAGATCAGGCCCCACCACCCCCAAGACCAAAGATCCCTAGGGCTTTTCTTCCCCTGGAGGGAGCTGGACAGGGGAACAAGGGAGAGGATGGGGGATAGGTAACCAGTCCAGAGGTCTACAGCCCTCCAAAAAAGTCCTTATAATAAACAAGTCTCAAAACATCCAGCCAATGAGGGCCCAAACCATTTCCATCCCCATTCATTTTTTTCTCCGGACAATGGTCCAGCCATCTTCCACTATATCTTCTTCCTTAATAGTCTGGGAATCTGGATCAGAGGGTTCAAGCTGGGGGCAGACCCCATCTGTAGCAGCCCCATCATTCATAGCTGTGACCTGGAGGAGAAATACAAGAGAGAGCTAAGTACATTGGCCACTGGAGACCCAGGCTCTGCTCCCAGCTTTTCCAGGATTGGCTGTGTGACCTTAGGAAAGTTCCCTGACCTCTCTGGATAATACCACCACTAACAACCCCCCCTCATCACTTCCCTATGAAGTTGCTCTCCCAGAAAATTGAAAACATCTGTATCCCCCCACCCAAGGGGCACCCCCCTCACCTCCATCTCTTCCACACTGTCTGCACCATCTTCATCCTCATCAGTCTCTCTGGCTGTCCTAAGTGCAGTTGCTGTGACCCTGCACTTTCTTTGGGTGATGTAGAAGGCCATCTCTCTCAAAGCAGCCCCGTCACCCTTCTGGAAGTGGTGGAACATGGTCTGCAGCTGCTGGCTCACCTATCAAGAAAACAATCAACCGGTTTGGATTTTCCAGAGAATCTACTATACAATCAGCCCATGTTTGTATCAAGAGTAGGGAAGGGGATGGAATTTCCCAGAAGAGAATGGGGCTCTTTCCTCCCCAAGGAGTTCACCAATGAAGCAACCACATCTGAAGGGCTCAGGTGAGGTCCTGAAGCATCAAAGGCTTCCTAGCGGAGAAAGCACTAGAACTGTGCTCTGAAAGAGGGAAGATAAAAAGGGGAAGGTAGTCTCATCAAGGGGAGCAATGTTAACCACAGCAAGGATGGAAATGTACCTAGCCTGACCTGCCCTTGGGAGGAACAGGCCTGGCTGGGAATGATATATGGGGAGAAACAGAATAGAGGCAGGGTTTGGAAAGGCCTTGGAAGACTAGACTTTTTTTCTCTAGGCAATAGGGAGTCATAGAAGGGTCTTGTGCAAGACCCAAGAGATGAATGGTTACAGCCAAGAGTCTTGCGGAGAAGAAAGACTGCACGCAGGGAGATGGCAGTTGTGTCCATGATAAACTCACCTGGGGCAGACTCCCATCCTCCACAACCGTATCAAACTCATTGGTCATCAGCTCTCCCAGGAAGTCCTCCACCTCATCTAGCTCCAAGTTGGCTGAGTAGGAAAGAATAGGGCCTTTAGGGTCAAAGGCCAGCCAACTTCATGACCCCGACCACTACTCTTCAATACCTACTTAGTGGGTATGCATCTGATTGGTGGGTAAAGACCCAAACAGTGAGCCTTTCACTCACCAAAGTGCTCTGCATTCTAGGTTTTAACATGATTTTTTTTTTAAATCCACTAAATACTAAGACCTAATTTCCAATCTCTTAAACACTACCAAGCCCTATAATCCTGCAGCCCCAGCCTCCTCACACTCACCCTCTTTCATCTGGCCTGTTCTAACTGGCCTCCCCTCTATGTGACCTTAAGTCTCTCTGAGTCTCAATTTTCTCCTTTTTAAAGTGGGGCTAGTAGTGGCTTCCCTGAAGGTCTGTTATGAGGAGTCATCCAACACAATGCCTGGCACAGGAAAGATCCATAATCCATGTTAATTTCCATCACTCAAGGGCTAAAGTTTTGGAAGTGTAGAGACCCTTCACAACTGTGGCTCCACTGATATAGGAAGCCACAGACCAATGGATAGGTAAGAAGAAATGGAGGTAGTACTTCCAATGATAAAACTGTCACACCCTGACACCAACATCCTACTGTGTGATGCTGGCTGAGGCCTCCTGTCTGGGCTTCAGTTATTTTATGGGCCCATGCTCTACTTTTTCTGAATTAGAGAATAACTCAAGAAACTCTTCCACAAATCTCCTTGCCCTCTCTTCCTTGTATATGCTCTCCCCGGGAGAGCTCATCCATCCCCTTGTCTTTCCCTACCACTCAAACCTAATACAGTCAGCCCTCATTATCCTTGGGTTATGCATCTGCAGATTCAAGCAACTGAGGATCAAAAATATTCAGGGGAGGGGCCAGCCCGTGGCTCACTAAGGAGAGTGTGGTGCTGATAACACCAAGGCCACGGGTTCGGATCCCATATAGGGATGGCCGGTTGCTCACTGGGTGAGTGTGGTGCTGACAACACCAAGTCAAGGGTTAAGATCCCCTTACCAGTCATCTTTAAAAAAAAAAAAACAAAAAAATATTCAGGGGAAAAAAAACAATAAAAAGTAACAATACAACAATAAAAAATAATACAAATAAAAACCAATACAGTATAGCAACTATTTACATAACATTTACATTGTATTAAGTATTATAAGTAATCTAGGGACGATTTAAAGTATATGGGAAGAGGTTAGCCGGTTAGCTCAGTTGGTTAGAGTGTGGTGCTGGTAACACCAAGGCCTACGGTGCTGGCCAGCCACACACAAAAAATTTTTTTTTTAGGGCCGGCCTGTGGCTCACTCGGGAGAGTGTGGTGCTGATAACACCAAGGCCACAGGTTCGGATTCTATATAGGGATGGCCGGTTTGCTCAATGGCTGAGCGTGGTGCTGACAACATCAAGCCAAGGGTTAAGATCCCCTTACTGGTCATCTTAAAAAAAAAAAAAAAATTTTTTTTTTTTTTTAAATAAAGTATATGGGAGGATGTGCATAGGTTATATGCAAATACTACACTATTTTATATCAGGACTTCAGCATCCACTGATTTTGGTAACCTCAGGCGTCTTGGAACCAATCCCCGACAGATACTGAGGGACAACTATATCCCCCAAATCTGTCTCCAATTCAGACTACCCTGTGCCTGAATGTTTCGCAGGTTCCTCAGACCCTCCATGTCCAAAGCCAGATTCATCACCTTACTCCAAACCTGCTTCTCATCCATCTTCCAGGGTTCCTCCATTCCATGAAAGGCACCTAATCTACCCAGCAACTCAAACCAGAAACTTTCCTCTTCTTCCCCCGCCCATCTATGGCCAAGCAATCTCCAAGGCCCTAATCCGCCCCTTCTTTTCCATGACTACTGCCACTGCCCTACTTCAGGCCTCATGATTTTTCTAGACAAAAACAGCTTTCTCACCAGTCTTTCCCTCTCCAGTCCACGCTCCGTACTGATTACATCCTGAACTTTCTAGCCAGCAAATCCCATCCTGTTACTCACCTTAGAACCTACCTATGAATTATCACCTACTGCAGTGTTTCATACTTTGCCTTTGAGAAATATGTGTTCTGCTGGGTTTTAAGGGAAGCTGTCCACTGAAAGCTAATGGGAAACAAAGGCAAACAAGTTTCTTTTTAGTGGTTCTTATCCAAGCCTTTAATATGTTAATGAGTGTTGAAGAAAAGAGCTTTTCTTACATAATTTGACTGGAGGAGCTTTTTCTTCACTGAACATCTACTGGGACTAGTCTTCCATAGCATGCGTTTTGGCAAACATTGGCCTAAAGTACAAAATCAAAGGTACATCAGGCCTTCCATGCCTTGCCCTTTTCCGGGAGGAGGAAGAGCAAGGAGGCTCCTTCACCCCCAATATGGCACAAACCCTTAATCAAATAAAGCACATTACCTCCTCATACCACCGAACTTGAGTGTTGCTCTCTCTGCCTCCCCCACCTAGTTAACTCCTCATCTCTTAAGACCCAGTCCAATCACCACCTCCCCTGAGAAGCCTTCTCCCCATTTTCATGTTACCCCAAGCACCCTGGGCTCCTCTTTATCAGCACACCTATCATCCAGTGTTGTAACTGTCTGTTTACTTGTATTGATCCCTCACTAGATAGTAAACTTTCAGGGAAAGGACCCTGCCTAATGTCATCTCCAAAGCTAAAGAATGAAGAATTTCGCAAAAATCATACTATGCAACGAGCCCTCTGCTGGGCCCCTCGTTCTTGTATAACTCTCAAGACAACCCTAAGGTGTAGATCTTTGGTGTCCAAATAGCTACATGTGGTTACTGAGCACCTGAAATATGGTTAGGCCAAATTGAGATGTGCTAAAACTATAAAATAACAGATTTTGAAAGTTTAACACTAAAAAGGTGTAAAATATCTCAATAATGTTTTATACTGTTTATGTGTTGAAATATTTTGAATATACTGAGTTGAATGACATATATTATTACTTTCTTCTGTTTCTTTTTAATTCATTAAAGTGGCTGCCAAACATTTTTAATTACATGATGTGACTCACATGATATTTCTATTGGACATCGCAGGAGTGTATATTTTCTATACCCACTTTAGGAACTAGGAAACTGAGTCTTTAAAATGCCTTGTCAGGGTCGGCCTGTGGCTCACTTGGGACAGTGTGGTGCTGATAACACCAACGCCACGGGTTTGGATCCCTATATAGGGATGGCCGGTTAGCTCACTTGGGAGAGCGTGGCGCTGACAACACCAAGTCAAGGGTTAAGATCCCCTTACCGGTCATCTTTCTAAAAAAATAAATATAAAATGCCTTGTCCATGATGATAACATGAGTTAGTGGCACAGCCCGTAAGGCATTCGAACCCAGGACTCTGACTCCAAAGGGTATTCATTCCACCTCTCCTTCAGGTTCCCAACCTGCAATTGCTCAGAAATGGAGGCTCTCCAGCACGCGGCTCCTACTTTCCACACCCCCGACAGACTGGTTGCAGCGCCTCAAATTCACTCACCATTGCGAATAAAGTACTCCACCACCGCACGCCCCAGCCACTCGGCCTTCTCCTGGCTGTGCACGCCACCGAAGCCATTCTCCACAGCGATCTGCGAACACATGTCCAAGCCCACGTCAGCTTGGGAACAGGCCTAGGACGGCCTGAGGGTCCGCCGCTTACACCACCCAGCCAAGCCTCAGGCGCCTCGCCCTGCCAGCTCCTGTTCTGCTTCGGCCCCTAACCTTGACCCTGCTGTGGCTCCACTCACCTGCAAGGCCGGCCAGGCCTCCAGTACAGCGCGGACGCTGGCCCCGAAGAGAGCTCGTGCATCCTCCCAAGCGTCCGCCATCATCCGGTCCGGCCCACGTGACATCCAGGCGGCCCAACCCTCAGCAGCTCGGCCCAGGCAGAATGAGCCGGAAGCCGAGCCTGAGAGCACAGGTTCGCTTCTCCGCGGACCTGGCAGCAAGACTAGAGCAATAGAAAAGCTTATCCGAGCGATCGATGACAACACCACAGTTACTCACTTGCAGTAACTGAATCAAAGAACGCCAGACGTAAACGACTTGTGGGGCCGTGGGTTCCGGATCCGTGGGTACTGCGCAGGAAGGATGTGGAGAACTTATTACGGATACAGAATCCAGGCCCTTGGGCAGAGGACTCAGGGTGCATAGCCTAAAAAAATCTACATTTCAAGAAGGCATCCTAACATCTATAGAACACTGCAACTAACAACAGAATATATTTTTCTGAAGTGCACAAGAACATTCTTCAGGACAGACAATATGCTAGACCATAAAGCATACCTCAATAGATTTAAAAGGATTAAAATAATACAAAGTACAGTCATCAGCACGTTACTGTACTCAATTCTGTAGACAATTGTAACACAATGGTAAGTGTTTGTGTATCTAAACATAGAAAAGGTACAGTAAAAATACGGTATTATGATCTTATGGGAACACTGTCATGTATGCTGTACATCATTGACCAAAAGGTTGTAATGATGCATGACTGTACATTCTGTGACCACAATGAGGTGAAATTAGAAATCAATAACAGAAAAAAAATGAAAAAGATTTTTTTAAAAAGAAATCAATAACAGAATTCTGTAAAATTCACAAATATGTGGAAATTAACACACTCCTAAATAAGCAGTGGGTCAAAGAAAAAAATCACAGGGAAAATTAGAAAACACTTTGAAATCAATGAAAACAAAAACATAGTGAAAGGAAGAGTCGACACCAGTTGACGTCCACCGGAGAGAGCTCGTTTATTAGGCGGCACACACACATATATAGGGCTTTAAGGGGAAAGCTGATTGGCTTAAAATACAATCCCTACTTAGCATACCGCATGGGGCTTGGGGGGGAGCTGATTGGTGTGTAATTCGCGCCTGCGGGAAGGAGAAGATGGAAGAGAAGGGCAACCAGCGCCATGATGGGGTGTGGCCGGGAAGGGCTTATGTGATCGGGGTGTGATCCCTTGGGGCATTTGGGTCCCTACACATAGCATACCAAAATTTATGAGGTGCAGCTAAAGCAACACTTAGAGGGAAATTTTCAGCAATAAACACCCAAATTAAAAAAGAGGAAAGAGCTCAAATTTACAAACTAAGCTTTCACCTTAAGACACTAAAAAAAGAAGAGCAAAGTAATCCAAAAGCAAGCATAAAGAAGGAAATGATAAAGATTAGAGCAGAAATAGATGGAACAGAGAATGGAAAAACAACAAGAAAAAAAAGTGAAGACAAAAGTTAGCGATTGTCAGGTTGAGATCACAGATCCCTCTGCCCCATCCTGTGTAGGTCATGAGTCAGGCAGTTGAAAGAAGATTCTGGCAGCCTTAGGCACAACGGACATGCCTTATTCCAGACGTGAGCTCTGCCGGCTCTCCCTGCTCTGCTGACCCCCAATACAGAGTAGTTGTCTCTTACACTACAAGTACACAATAGTGGCAATAAGCCAAAGATTACATAAGCACACGTGCCCAGTTACACTTCTCTTATATCACTTGTTCACAGCATACAAGCTGAAATGTGCTGAATCACGTTCTGCCTGATAAGAGGCGAGGAAACCTGACTAAACTGTTTCTATTTTCTTTACAGCAATTTGAAAAGATCAAAAATTTTTTTTTTTTTAATTTTTTAAAAAGATGACCGGTAAGGGGATCTCAACCCTTGACTTGGTGTTGTCAGCACCACGCTCAGCCAGTGAGCGAACCGGCCATCCCTATATAGGGATCCGAACCGTGGCCTTGGTGTTATCAGCACCGCACTCTCCCAAGTGAGCCACGGGCCGGCCCCGAAAAGATCAAAATTTATGAACCTTTAGCTAGATTGCCTAAGGAAAAAAATAGTCAAATTACTGAAATCAGGAATGAAAGAGGGGACATCACTACTAACCAGTCAAAAAAGACCACGTATGGTATGATACCATTTATATGAAATGTACAGAATAGGCAAAATCTAGAGACAAAAAACAGATGAATGGTTGCCCAGGGCTGGGGTGTGGGAATGGAATAGAACATGATTCCTAATGGGTTCAGGGTTTCTTTGGGAGGTGATAAAAATGTTCTTTTTTTTTTTTTTTTTTTGGGCGGCTGGCCAGTAAGGGGATCCAAACCCTTGACCTAGTAAAAATGTTCTAAAATTAGATGTGGTAATGGTTGCTGTTGTGGGCTAAATTGTGGCCTTTCCCCCAACCCCCATTCATATCTTGAAGGCCTAACCACCCCCCCCCCAGTACCTCAGAATGTGACTGCATTTGAAGATAGGGCCTTCAAAGAGGTAATTAAGGTAAAATAAGGTCATATGGGTGGGCCCTAATCCAATATGATTGGTGTCCTTATAAAGAAGAGATTAGGACCCAGACAGAGAGACAACCACGTGAACACAGCGAGAAGGCCAAGGAGAAAACCAAGGAGGAAATCAGAAGAAACCAAACCTGCTGACAGCTTGATCTAGGACTTTTAGCCTCCAGAACTATGAGAAAAGAAATTTTTGTTGTTTAAGCCACCTAGTCTGTGGTATTTTGTTACAGTAACCTTACAGTTTACTCTGTAAATATACTAAAAACCATAGAACTGTAGACTTTAAATGGGTAAAAGATATGGTATGTAAATAATATCTCAATAAAGATGTTTTAAGGCCGGCCCGTGGCTCAATCGGGAGAGTGTGGTGCTGATAACACCAAGGCCCCGGGTTCAGATCCCATATAGGGATGGCCAGTTAGCTCACTGGGTGAGCGTGGTGCTGACAACACCAAGCCAAGGGTTGAGATACCCTTACCGGTCATCTTTTTTAAAAAATAATAATAATAATAATAAAGATGGTTTTTTTTTTTTGACTGGTAAGGGGATTGCAACCCTCGGCTCAGTGTCGTCTGCACCACGCTCAGCCAGTGAGCACACCGGCCATCCCTATATAGGATCCAAACCCGCAGCCTTGGCGCTGCCAGCGTCGCACTCTCCCGAGTGAGCCACAGGGCCAGCCCATAATAAAGATGTTTTAGAAACATATCATAGGTGATTACCTCAGACAGCAAAGGTTGCAAACTTTGGACCAGACTGTGTTAACAAACAATACTAACACTTCTGTGCTGAACGCTGCTGGGTCATGGAATTTGATGAGACGCTCGAGGACCTCCCAGTCTGGCATGCAAGACTGTCCAATGACAATAGACTATGATCAGTGCCCAGGGTGAATCTAGGTTTTGGGGTTTTTTGTTTTTTTTTTTAAGATGACTGGTAAGAGGATCTTAACCCTTGACTTGTCAGCACCACACTCTCCCAAGTGAACCCCAGGCCAGCCCTTGAATCTAGGTTTTAAAGGGCCCAAAGCACATGCAATTTTGCAAGCCCTCTTTAAGAAAATAGTACAAAATTAGGTACGAGAATATTTCTTTGGAATTACAAAAGAAATTACATTTTACAAATTACAAATTTTTAAAAAACTGACAAATGCTACAAATATTTTTAAATACAGAAAAATATTCTGCTCCTTTGCATGAAGGTAAGAAAAAAAAGAAAAGAAAAAATCCAGAAAAATAAAAGTATTATTAATTGCCTGATTCATCTCTCTACTAATTTTTCCTACCTTTTTTTGGCTATAAACTCTTTAATATCCTCCTTATGTGACAATTATTTTATAATGTTTTTTAGAGAGAATACAAAGTATTCAATTGATTTTAATTCAATTCAGTTGATCAAATTTTTTATTATAGTAGTTTAGAAAAGTTACAATTTCGTAACTTGTTACTAGTAATGTAAATTTTAAGACTGTTATCAAATTTGGGAAAACCTCTAGTTTCTTTTACGTGAGCTGCAAGATTTCAGGGCATTTTAGCTTTTCTTGTGCAGTGACAAATCTTAAATACTCTTCAAATTTACCGGGGCCGGCCCGTGGCTCACTCGGGAGAGTGCGGTGCTGATAACACCAAGGCCCCGGGTTCGGATCCCATATACGGATGGCCGGTTCGCTCACTGGCTGAGCGTGGTGCTGACAACACCAAGTCAAGGGTTAAGATCCCCTTACCGGTCATCTTTTAAAAAAAAAAAAAAAAAAAAAAAAAAAAAAAAGACAAATTTACCATGCTAAATAACCAGAGATTTGGAAGTGGCCTGTGTAAGTGTGGGGCCCTGAGACTTAAGCTTTTTAGTTATAATCATCTCTGTGCAATGTTAGAGGAGAAAGGAGCACAGGGGCCCATGGGAGTCCAGCAGAGGGCCTCTGACCCAGACTTGGGGGTTGTGGCAATCATTTTGGAGATGATGCCTGAGCTGATTTGTAAAGTTTGAGTGGAATTTTTTCAGGTGATGGCGAGTTTGTGTGTATGGGGGAAGGGTATATTACTGAAAGGAGGAAAGAGCCTTCCATGCAGAGGAAACAATATTTGAATACACAGAGATGGGAAACAATATGTTGTGTGCTGAGAATTACGAGTATCCCCAGACTGAGAATTTCAGGAGGCATAGGCTCCTCCAGAGCTCCAGAGCCTCATTTCCTTAGACTCAGCAACTTAGATTAAGTTCAGAGGTCCCAACGAAGATACTGAGATTAAGCACCTCAGTTTGAGTTTCCAGGTCACATCCAAATACACAGACACCCCAAACTATGCATGATGCTTTATACATCTATGTTTCCCAGTGTAAGTACCCTACTCCAGGGCAAACATTTCAAACTAGATTGAGTATTCGGATGGCCAGATTGATGTGTCCAAGACTAAACTCCCAAAGCCTAAGCCCAAACTCAACCCCCAGAATAGACCTCAGATTGAGCTCCAAGATTGAAATGCAGATTTAATCACCACACTGAACTGCTAGTGTCTGAGTACAAAGGGTAGTCCGAAATAGAAATTTTCAGACTAGGACCAATACCTGAGCCCCTAGACAGACTGCCATAAAGCAGGTGGCCCAAACAGTTTCTAAACCAAACCTCCAAAATGATATCCCCATGAGTGTTCTCTTACCTTCACTGGGAGAAACCAGAGCTGAACAGTTTCTGGAATTCCCAGCTGCTGGGAATCATGCACAATGATGCCCATGTCCCCAGGCATTCATTTCATCTCTGGGAGCCAGGGGCTTCATAATTCAATAATTCATTTCAAAGATTAACCCTCCCAGAGATGTTGTCTGCTTTTATTTTTACTTATTTTTTTAAACAGGAACTTTCTGAAATGATCATATCAGCTGGTAGCAATCTGTCTTAGGTACACACTGAAAAATGCATACCATCTTGCAGCTCTGTGCCTGACATTTGAAGTTAGGAAGACCCAGCTTATCAGAACAGTGAGTTTGGGACATAAATCTCAGATCACCCCTTAACCACATCTCCCTCCAGCCACATAGTCTTTATTTATTTATTTATTATAGATATCTGTGGGATAGAAAGTTGACTATCAATAGTTGTGTACAATGTGTGATGGTCAAATCAAGATAGCTTATTCAACATTACAATACATAATTGTTCTTTGTGTCCGTTAACCAATTTCTCATTAATGCCCCCCTTCCTCCTCCCCTCCCCCTTTCCACCTCTAGTAACCACAGTTCTGTTCTCTTCAAAAAGAGGGAGGGTCTATGTTGGACAAAAACACCTGACACAGTCTGAATCCAGTGTCCCTGAGACAGTGAGGTCTCTGAGGAGAAGAGCTGATTGTATCCCCAGAAAGCCTGGTCACTTAGAGCTGCAATTTGAGGAACCTTTGAAGGACCACACTGACCTGTACTGAAAGGTCGGGTCAGCAAAGCTTTGCTGTGTTATAGCCTAGCAGTGCCATATGGAAGCAGACTGGTGTTCAATAGCGACACTTTGTGGCAATGAGACACAATGGCAGGCATGGCAGTAGAAGCTTTTCTCCCCTGAGGCATGGACATGAGGCCGACCTCCTGTGTAAGTTCCTGGATAAGCCAGAGGAAGAGAAGAGCCAAAGAGGGTGGTTCTGAACTTCTTGCTTATCTGGCCTGCAAGGGTGTATTAGTCCGTTTCTGTTGCTTATAACAAAATATACAGAACTGGATATTTTATAAAGAAAAATGAAATTTATTGCTTACAGTTTCTGAAGCTGGGCAGTCCAAAGTCCAAGGAACACATCTGGTGGTGGCAACAGTGACCCCTCACATTGCAAGATGGTGGAAGCAGACAGAGCAGAGCAGAGAAACTAACCTCCCCATTCACTCTCCTTTTAAAGCCCTCAGAAGCAGACCCCTGACCACCATTTTTAATCCATGCACTATGGCATGGTCCTAATCTAATTACCTCCCCAAGGCCCCACCTTTCAATTACCATAATAGGATTTCCCACCCTCTTTCACATTGCCACAATGGGGACTAAGTTTTGGAGGGACATTCAACCCGAGGCAGAGGGCTCAAACCAGTTTTCATTTAATTTGGAGAATTACAAAAGATGTGACTCTGCTAGCACCTCAAGAGCTGTGGAGCTGTTCGTATGTACTACGTATATATCTATGTAATCATTAGGTCATTGTCTCTCTTCCCAACCAGAAAACACCGAAGAGGATAGGGACTTTGCTTGTCAATTTTTTTTTTTTTTTTGGCAGCTGGCTTGTGCAGGGATTCGAATTCTTGACCTCGGTGTTATAACACTGTGCTCTAACTGAATGAGTAACCAGCCAGCCCTGCTTGTCTTCTTCATCCCTGCATCCCCAGTACCTAGCATATGGTAGGTGCTTAACAAATGTTTGTTAAATGAATGAATGTGATAGGGGCTTCAGTACTGTAGGGAGCTTCAAGACAAGGCATTAATATTGAACAAATCCAAAAGTCACCAAAATGAAAATGCTAACAAATTCTAATTGGTAGCTATATGGGTGTTCATTATACTGTTTTCTCTACTTTTCTATATGTTTGAAGAGTTTCATAATAAAAATTTTACAATGTTTTTAAAGAATTTTTAAAATAAACACTTCAAGCATTAGAAGAGTACACAGCATAATTGGAATTTAACTCTGTTGTTTCTTTATTAAAATTTTTATTGAGATTTAAAAAAAAAAAAAAAAAACAGGATGGCAAAACCAAAGAATACACATGTAAATGACCAGGAAGCTGACACGAAGAAATCAGTTAGATTTTTACCACCTCTGAGGATACGGACTCCTCCAGCAGCCCTTCTTTCCTCTTTCCCTGTCCTCTCCCACTTTTTTCCTCCCCCTCACAAAGAGATTTCTCTGTTCTGAAAGCCTAGTATGATTTCCATACTCTCCTATTCAAAACTTCATAGCTTATGGAATTGGAATTTTAAATATTATCATTATTTTTTGGAATTGTAAATTTTTGTTTGTCTGTCGGAGCTTCCGGTAAGGGGATCCAAACCCTTGATCTTGGTGTTATAACACAACGTTCTAATCAACTGAGCTAACTGGCCAGCCTGGAATTGTAAATATTAAATACCATTTCTGCAAAGAAAAATGTCACCAAAATGCCTTATGCCTGGACGTATCCAAAGAGTAGCGACTGATATGGTCTCGTTCTTTAATGCTCTCATATAACAGCTCAAATCCTAGCCAACATACCTTGGAAAAACCCTGTACTTCCTCTAATATCTCTGAAGATTCTTGGTGGAATCTCATTTTCCTGGCCAGATTTCCTTCTTATTCTGGGCCCTCCTGCTACTTTGCTCTGGTGCCAATGCCACTCCTATTGCAACATATACCAGGAGCAGTCCTTTTCCACTGGGGGCTGCTCTGAGCTCCCACCAACAGTGCACAGCACTGTTTTCACCCTGCTCCTGCCCCTCTTCGTGGTCCCCCCATTCAATATTTTCTTCTTGGAAGGAAAGACAGACCACAGTGGTATGTTGGACTTGCAGTGAGAAAGAGTATACCTAGGGTTGCAGAGTGGGATGGGGGTGGGGGAGGGGGAGGGGGAGGGAGGTCGGGGATTAATTGGGTGGGGGACGCAAGGAATAACCGCAATTTGTGGTAATGGGCATGCTGATAGTATTGATCTGGCCATCACATCTTGGGCACAAGTGGTTACGGTCAGCTTTGTACGCCATGAATATGCATAACCAATTTAACAAAATACTTTCTTCAGTGCAAAGTGCAGGCTGGCCTGAGAGTGAGCAACCCTTTGCTGAAAAGGTAAGTTAGATACAAAGTAAAGCATACACACCTCAGCCAGTAAAGAGCCAGTTGCCTCCAGGAAAGTGAGCAACAACCCTACCTTCCGCTGGGATTCAGCTTTTATAGTTTCTCTATCTAATGAATATTCAGTTAAGGGGGTGGTTCCCAGTTATGTGCACTAGGCATATTCAAGAATATTCTGTGCTCTCTATTGAGCATGCTGAGCCACTGGATTTGCATAAACCAGCCCCTTGTCATCTCATTTTTCCCATGTTGGTGCTAAAAATAGGTCTAACTGGCAACAGTTAACTTTCCTCCAGAGGAGAGCTCAGAGGAGGGGCCTGAGCCCTCAGAGAGTGGCTGTAACCCAGAGGCATGTCCTGAAACCTGAGCCCAGAGAAACTGAGCACCTGGTGTGTCACCACCAAATGTTAGGGAAGAGCAAGAGAAACTGGATCACTCATACATTGCTTATGTTGCTAATAGGAATGTAAAGTGATCCAGTCCCTCTGGGAAACAATCAGGCAGTTAAAAAAAAAATTAAACATGTAACTACTACAGGACACAGCAAAATATCTGTATGGGAATGTTCATGGACGTTTTATTCATAGTAGCCAAAAATTGGAAACAATTCAGATGTCCTTCAATGGGTCAGTTGTTATACACACTGTGTGATACATCCCTGTTAGGGTATGAATGTTTGTGTCCCCCTAAAATTCGTATGTTGAAATCCTAACCCCCAAAGTGATGATATTAGGAAGTGAGGCCTTTAGGAGGTGATTAGATCATGAGGGCACAGCCCTTATGAAAGAGACCCCAGAGAGCTAGCTAGTTCCTTCCACCTTGTGAGAACACAGCAAGAAAATGTCATTTATGAGCCAAAACTCAGGCCTTACCAAAACCAAATCTGCCTTGATCTTGTACTTTTCAGTCTATTGTTTATAAGCAAAAAGTAAAAAAATTAAAAATTAAAATAAATAAATAAATACTTTCTTCTTACACCCCTTAACCTCCTCTAAGGCCAGTCACTACTTTTTCCTCCCTCTTGCCAGATCAAGTGACCTTCAGGTAGTATCTAGTAGGGGGAGAGCCTCAGAAAGTGGTCTCTATTTTCCTCTCCTCTACTTTCAATCTTTATTACAATATGTTCTGCTCCAGTAAAGGATTTCTCTTTTGCAAAAAGTACATTGAGGGCCGAGCCCGTGGTGCACTCGGGAGAGTGCAGCGCTGGGAGTGCAGACGCTCCCGCCGCGGGTTCGGATCCTATATAGGAATAGCCGGTGCACTCACTGGCTGAGTGCCGGTCACGAAAAAGACAAAAAAAAAAAAAAAAAAAAAGTACATTGACTTTGTTCAAAAGCCCAAGTTAAAAGCAAAACAAAACAAAAAACTGAACATTATCTATATCTTTCTCTTTATGTTCCTTCTCTAACAGTCTTAATTCTTTTAGAAGCAACAATGTACTGTGTTATATAGTGTCCCCTCCAAATTTACGTCGACCCAGAACCTGTGAATGTGACCTTATTTGGAAATAAGTTATCAAGTTAAGATGAGGTCATACCGGATTAGGGTGGGTCCTAAATCCGGTGATCAGTGTCCCTGTAAGAAGAGGGAATTGGGACACAGATACAAAAAGAGACTCACAGGGAGATGACTATGTAAAGACAAAGGCAAAGGCTGAAGTAATGCATCTACGAGCCAAGGAACGCCAAGGATTGCTGATAACCATCAGTAACTAGGAGAGAAGCATGGAGCAGACTCTCCCTCAGAGCTTTCCGAAGTAACTAATCCTGTCAACACCTTGATTTTGGAGTTCTGACTTCCTGAACTGTGAGAGAATAAATGTCCTTCATTTAGCAATCCAGTTTATGGTACATTTTTTATGGAAGCCCTGGGTAACTAATACAAACATAGATGCTCTTGTTTCTTAGTGGAAAAACAAGGAAAGGTAAGGAAAAAAAGAAAAGCACAAAGATTAAAGATTTCAAAATCTTGTCCTGAGATTCTTAGCATGGCCTACAACCCTGTCAATCAAAGTGGGTACAAGGAGCAGCTGACCTAAGGAAATTCTGACATATGCTACAACATGGATGAACTTTGAGGACATTATGCTAAGTGAAATAAGCCTGTCACAAAAAGACAAATACTGCATGATTCCTCTTATATTAGGTCCCTAGAATATTCAAATTCATAGAAATAAAAGGTAGAATGTTGGTTACCAGGGGCTGAGGAGGCGGGGGGAGGAATGGGGAGTTGTTTAATGGGAACAGAGTTCAGTTTTACAAGAGGAAAAGGTTTCTGAAGATGGGTGGTGGTGAGGGTTGCACAACAATGTGAATGTACTTAATGCCATTGAACTGTACACTTAAAAATGGTTAAGATGGTAACTTTTATGTGATGTGTATTTTACACAATTAAAAATGTGGAAAAGAAGGTGATAGAGTTTGGATGTGTTATCCCCCCAAAGCTCATGTCAAAATCTGATCCCCAATGTGGCAGTGCTGGAAGCTGTTTGAGTCATGGGAGCAGATTCCTCATGAATGGATTAATGCTCTCCCTGGGGTGGGGCAGGTCATGAGTGAGTTCTTGCTCTGTTAGTTTCTGTAAGAGCTGGTTGTTTAAAGAACCCTGGCACTTCCCCTCTCTCTCTCTTGCTTCCTCTCGCCATGTGATCTGCTTGTACCCACCAGCTGCCTGCCACTTTCGACCGTGAGTAGAAGCAGCCTGAGGCCCTCACCAGACGCAACTGTCCCAGAATCATGAGCCAAATAAACCTCTGTTCTTTATAAATTACCCAGTTTCAGGTATTCTGTTATAGCAATACAAAAATGGACTGATACAGAAGGGCTGGCCTGCAAAGCCACTTCAGGTTCCTGCCACCTCTCTAGCCTCATTTGGCCTCCTTCTTCCCTTCCCTTTGTGCCCTGACAATCAGGAGTTTCCTTCTGTTCCCCTAGTGTACTATCTCTGTGTAGAGGATTCATAAAGCAAATGTACTTCACAGGGCCTGGTTTTCCAAAGCCTTGCAGTTTCAAATATTGACCTTGCAAAGGACAGAAAATTTTTCCCAGGCTATTGAGTCTCTGTTGCAAGATAAGAATTGTAACACAGCAAGGTTGCTGGCTCAAAGACAGACAAGTTACTGATTGATATGTAAAGATCCTGGGAAACTGTGGTAAGAAGAGAATGTTTGCTAAAATCAAGCCTTTGTTGCAAATTGCATTACAGAAGGTCACCTTGCTTGACTTACTGAATGTTACCAGCTTCTATTGTTAAAGTTGTTAAACTATACTTAGCAAAACCCCCTCTATGTCTCTTCCTGTAACTTCTTGGTCTGGAGAATAAATGCAGGAAGAGAACCCCAATTCGTGGTTAATTTCTCAAATGGAAGTATGCCTCACACTTGAGGGTCCCAGGATATTAACCCCTTTCTGGGCTTCTCACTGCTCAAAAGAGATGGGCTTTGAGTAATTTTTGGCGGCTCCATCACCCAGGGGAAAAAGGGTGACAAATCCGTGGGAGGCAAAGCAACATCTCTGGACCTTGATAAGATGCTGTTCTCTCTGCCTGGAATGTTTCTCCCACCCTTTTGCCTAATCTTGAATATCCCTTTCTCAGGGCAAACCTCCCCTGACACTAAAGACTAGCTTGGGGCCCAACTGAAGATTCTGAAGGTACCCTGTACTTTTTCTTCCTAGTGTTTCTTACAGTTAAATACTTGTACAATTGTTTATTTAATGTTTGTGTCTCCAACTAGAATGTCAGTTCCACAAAGACAGGGACTGTGTCTATTTTGTTTACCACTGTATCCTTATTCTAGAACAGTTAGATTTGCAGTAAATATTTGCCGACTTAATGGATGATCTCCTTATTGCTGGTTCAAGCTCCCCACATTCTACAATCCAGGGCCTGTGAGCCTCAATCTTGTGGGTCTAGAAATCTGACTTTGAAGAGCACACAGAGCTGATCCAACTCAGAGCTGGGTGATACAAGCAAACTGTGCACTTGATTACTCCACAAAACATATGCCATTTAATTAATATATGGAGTGGCTGCCTGGTTGAGTAGAGAGCCACAGCCAAGATAGATGGAGAGTCTCCAGAGATATTTGCCTGATGAACAAAAATGAAACATTACACTTCTTAGTAACTGGAATTTTCCTGTCTCTGACCCTGCATCCCTGTAAGGTTGTTGATTGTGAACAACAGAAATCAACTCTGGCTAGAAAATTACCTGAAGACTATTATGTGTTTGTAGAATCCATGTGTGGAGGACCAGACTGGGGACTGAGCAGGAAATAAGGGAACTGCAGGAATAAAGAGTGAACAACTTAATACTTACTCCTCCCTCCATCCTTGTATTCTTTGCTCATGATTCAAAGACAGCATTTGGCTGGCTAACTTTGGGTTATAAGCCTGTTCCTCTCTACACACAAGAGAAAGAAGAGATAAGCCTATTCAGGTTTTCACAGTGGGTTTTACTTCCCACCATGACTACATACAATGTATATATCAATCAATCATTAATTAAGCTGCAAGTAACTTCAAACACTACTCAACTGGCTTAAATAACAAAGAAATGCATTATCTTACACAACCAGAGGTCCCAAGGTAGAGGAGCTTTAGAGTTGGTTAAGTCAGTACGTCAAGGACCCAGTCCTGTCCATGTTGCCATTCTGTGAAACTCAATACAGTGACTTTACTCTTAGAGGCTACATTGCCTGCTAGCTGTTGAGTCCCAAGCATCACTTCCAGACAGGACAATGTCAAGAAACAAACCAAGGAATGGTTGCTTCCTTGTGTTTTTCTTTTTAAGATCAAGGAAACTTTTCCTAGAACACCACCACACAGAGGACCTTATTTCTGTCTCATGAGTAAGGACAGTATCCTATTCCCCTTCTTTAAACAATTGTTGGAAAGAGGAATGAGACCTCTATGATTGGCTTAAACCAACAGTTCTCAAACTTCTTGGCCTCATAACATCTTTATATTCTTAAAAATTATTGAGAACCTCAAACAGCTTTTGTTTATGTGAGTGATAGCTGACAGTTTTTATATTAGAAATTAAGAATGAGTCCTTCTAAATCACAGTTCTACAATAAAATGAGAAATTTAAAAAATATAATTGCAAAACAAAACAATAAAATGTACCAAATTCTTGTGTTTCCACATAGATGCGAGGAAAAACTGGGATTTAAGTGTAATGATTTATTGGATGATAATAAGGTTACAGAGATTATAGCAAGAAGATAGATAGTAATAGCATAGTAGAAGCACTGAGATCAAACTGAGTTAATTTCTGAAAATACATATGATAAATCTTAAGAAAATTCTAGAAAACACAAGAATACACAAGCACACATTTTATTAACTGTCAGAGTGATGGCATCATATGTCATGTAACCTCTGGAAAACTCTTCTGTATACTTGTAAAAGAATGAGTGAAAAAGGAAAATAACATCTTGAAAAAGAGTTTTGACCTTGCAGTCTGAAAGGGTCTTGGGGATCCCCAGGGGTTCCCAGACCACACCTGGAGAACTACTGGCTTAAATCAATCAGGACTTAGTCCTGAGTCACATGGGGAAGAGGGGGTCCTGGAACCAAAGCAGGGCCCTGACAGTGTGGAAGAAGAAGACAACTGTCAAACCCTGATAGAGTGGGGTCAGAGAGAATTCCCCAAAGGCAACCAGGGTATGGTTAGGAAGGGGAAAAAGTGAGTCTGGGCAATCAAAAATCTACAGGCAGTATCATTAAATTTCTCTCCCGTGGACAGACCTAGCCACAGTCTTCCAATTCTGTGTCTCCCCTTTTCAAGGCTGGTCACACTTGTCTGCAGAACCGTTCTTCCTTCAGATGTGTTTATACTCCTAATGAATCTGTGAAGGCATTTGGCCCCCTCCCATTACATATTGATTTCATTAAATCAGTGCTTCCCAAACAGCAGCCACTGCAGAATCACCTTAGAATATTTGCCAAGACCAAGTGCCACCTTGGATATTATTTATTTGATCTTCATCTTTAAATCGACTCTATTTATTTCAGAAAGAACATTCTATTCACTACCCACACCACTGATTGAAAGTCTCTTTAAGCTTCTCCAAGGAGCTGCAGGAAAAATGATCCACTAGACTATTGATTCTTCATTAGAATTACATTTATGTGTGGTTTAAATTGGTTTTAAAAGCCTTTTCTGTTTTCATTGTTTTATCAGATGCTGCGGTCCATCGCAAGGCAAGTGTTTAAATGATGCGGTTTCTTAGAAGAGTTTTCATTCCTAGAAAGTCAAACCAAGCTCCTAGACCATCATTAATTGCATCCGGGGCAAGACAAAGAGGAAGTTTTAAATTCCTCTTGTTTCATTTTTCCCCTCCAAAATGAATGGCACAAAAAGGCCACAAGTGTAACGCCCTCTTTTTCCTGCCACCCCTCCCCCTTGGCCCCTCCTGTGGGTCAGCCTTTCTCAGGCCTGGAAGTGGGGGGCCCCGGAATCTCAGAACAGCTGTGGGAGCTCCAGACTCTCAGAGGTTGCATCATCCTTAAACCTAGGAGGCGGGGAGGAAAGCTAGAGACGGGGTGGAGAGGACCCAGAGGGGGGCAGAGAGAGGTAGATAGACTTGAAGACAAACCAATTGAAGGGAAGGAGGAAAGAGAGAGAATCTGAAATCTGAATCATACAAAAAGAGAAACAGGGCAATATAGAGGGAGGCCAGGATGGAAGAAAGTTCAGAGAAAGACAAAGGGAAGGAGAGACAGAAATAAAGGAAGAAAAGAAAGAACAAAGAAAAGTGAGTGCAACAGTCTCCTCTAGTACCACTCCACCAAACTTTCTTAGGGCAATCTCATGTCTGTCCTGCCCAAGTCCTTGCAGGACACCTAGCTGTTGCCTCCCCATACAAATCTGGTGGGCTCTGGGAAGCTGATGCAGGTTTTGGAGCAAGGGCAGAACATACCTAAAACTTTAGGAAGCTTAAGGTTCAGGAGGGTTCAGGAAAACTAGATCAGGTAGCAAGGAGACCAAAGGTGGGATAATCAGCTGGAAAGCTCTTCCAGAAGTCCTGGCAAAAGGGACAAGGACTGGACTAGTGGGGCAGTTAGGAGAGAAAGAGGTGCTGCAACATCATGATGCCAGCAGTTACATGTATAGCTCTCCAAGGGTTTCCCTCACATCCAAGTTTTCATCCCATTTGCTCCAGAAACCGTTTCTTTGCAGGGAATATTACTCACATTGTACAAATGAAGAAACTGTGTCTCAGAAAGGGGGAGTGATTTGTCTAAGATCCCCCAGTAAGTCCGTGGAGGAACTAGGACCAGGGCAGAGGTCTGAATGCCTACTAAGTGCCAGGCCCAGTCCACCTGCTTGGAACATATATTTGATCCTTACAACATTAGGTAGGGATTAATATCCTCATTTCACATAATTTGCACAGATGCACAACTGCTCTTGGACTCCATTGGGGGGATAGCCCATTGACCATCATCCTTCCTGGGAACCAAAGCTTCCTGGGGCTACGGCTTCTCTCCATGGGGAGAGAAATCTTTCCCCCTGACTCCCTGAGTAACAACCCCAACTTCTCACTTGAGAGAGTTGTTTAGGGCTGAAATGAGCCTGAGCTCATGTTTGGTGGACATTAGAGCTGCTCTTAAAGAAGCAATAGCCCTCCATTCTTCCCAGGGCTAGAGCTAGCACCCATGGCTAAGGATTTTCTTAGCATTTCCCTTGTCCATTTGCCTCCCTCCACCCTGCTGCCACCCTGATCCAAGCCATTGTCACCTCTCATCTGGATTACCACAACAGCTTCCTACCAGTTTCTTTGGTCATGGCTATAGACAGTTCTGTGGTTTGGGCACTGCACAAAGACATCCGGCTAAGGGGCCCAGTAGGGGCTGAAATCCAGTCTGTACTCTGGTGCTAAGCCATGAACCCTGGTGTGGGGCTGCATTGACAGAAAGAAGGGGCATCTTTCTCTTTAGATAAAAGCCCTTCTTTCTAAGTCAAGTGCCAGGTGGGCGAGGCACCTTTTTCAAAGTTGCACAATGATAGGCAAATAGCACCTAAACAGCAGCCCGGTTCCTGCATCCACTCTTGCCCCCTACAGTCTATTCTCGAAGCAGCCAAAGAGGTCCAGTATAAACCAAAGTCACTCATATCCCTCTCCTGTTAAAAATCCTCCTACGGCTCCCACCTCACTCGGTGTCAAAACCAAAGTCGTTATAGTGGACTTCAAGGCCCTACATGATCTTGACTCCCAATACCGTACCTCTTTGATCTTATCGCCTACCTCTTATCTGCTCTACCTCAGCCACGCAGGCCTTCTTTCTGATTCTTAAACACAGCAAATCCATTCCATCTTGGGGTCTTTGTATTTGCTTTTCCTTCTGCCTGGAATTCTTTTCCTCCAGATATCCACATCATTGATTCCTTATCCTTCAGACCTCAGCTAAAGTGTCATCTCTTTAAAGAGACCTTTCCCAACTACCTTATTTAATGTTGTCTTCCCCACTACACTCCAAATCCCCACTCTATTACATTTTTCTGGTTTTTTTCCCCAGATAACTTATTACAATCCAAACTTGTTTATTTAATAAGTATCTGTCTTGCCCACTGGAATGCAAGCTAATGATAGCTGAGACCATGTCTGTCTTGTACATCATTGTATCACCAGCATCTAGAACAATACCTGACCTAAAGCAAGTGTTGAATAAATTTTTGTTGAATCAATGAATCTATGACTTTTCCCTGATAACTAGAAGTGCAGCCTCAGCTAGAGGGACCCATATAATATACTTATATACCCACTAGGGAACAAAGCTAATATTTAGGAAACAGACTTGGGATATCACCCGTTCCACAAATCCCACATTAGAGCCCAGAACACAAGTTCCTTTGATTCTTTTTGTGTGTGTGTGTGTGGCTGGCTGGTACAGGGATCTGAACCCTTGACCTTGGCGTTATAACAACACTCCTTTTATTCTTGATCTGGAGGAGTAGGAAGGAAAACAGGAGATTTGTGATGTCATTGAAATTGCAGTGAACGATCTCACTTTTAAAGTTTCCTCCATCATCGCAGCACTGACTCAGGATTCAAAGTCCTAAGAATGAGCCAAATTTGGGTCAAGTGCACACACCATGTCTATACTAAGGGGCGGGTAAAGAAAATATCTGGCCCCTCCAGCTATTGTAATGTGAGCCAGCAGTAAGAAGCAGGTGTTGGGAATTCCCCTCTTGCCAAGACTCACAGTGCAAAATATGAAATTGGATAGCCCAAAAAACAACGACTGTCATGTTTTTAGGTGATGAAGTGGGAGCCTCGGTCTGAAGTAATCACTTGACAATTTCCATGAAAAGGTGAAGGGGGGCGGTAGTTAAGTCCTTAAAGGTACTGGTTGGTATGGCCATCTTTGCAGGAAAAAGCCAGATCAAGTGTCAGAACTGATCAAGTAATATTTATGTCCTTTTGAGAAAGCAAGAAACCTACAGAGTCTACCTGCCATTAAGTTAAAGATGAGTCTCTTCTGGGAAGTTTTCTTTAAAATTTTTTCATTTAAAATTGTTTAAAATCCTAAATCTCAAGACCCAGAGTTGAATTGATTTGCTCAATCATTATGGCAGACAGACCCTAGGATGACGCCCAAAGATTCGCTCCTCCTGATGTCCATGCATTTGTATGATCTTCCTTGAGTGTAGGCAGAACCTATTACTTGCTTCTAACAGTACAATGTGGCAGAGGTGATGGGTTGTGTATTAGTCAGGGTTCGCCAGAGACACAGAATCAATAAAATATATAGAGAGATATATAAGAGAGGATTTATTAACAGAGTTGGCTCGAAGTATTATGGAAGCTGAGAAATCCCACGACAGCCCATCTGCAAGCTGAAGACCCTTTGATGCCGGTAATGTGACTCGGTCCAAGTTCAAAGGCCTCAGAACCGGGGAAGCCAATGATGTAATTCTCAGTCTAAGGCCAAAGGTCTGAGAACCCAGGGAGCTTCTAGTGTAAGTCCTGGAGTCCAAAGGCCTGGGAGCCTGGAGTTGTTGTTCAAGGACAGGAAAGGAAGAGTGTCCCAGCTCCGGCAGATAGATTGACATATTCACCTTTGCTCTGTTTTTGTTCTCTCCAGGCCCCCAGAAGATTGGATGGTGCTCACCTACATCGAGAGCGGATCTTCTCCACCCAGTCCACTCAGACTCACACCCTAGTCTCCTTCCTCTGGAAACACCCTCACAGACACACCCAAAATAATGCTTTACCTGGTTTCTAGGTATCCCTTAATCCAGTCAAATTGACACCTAAAATTAACTGCCACGGGTTATCACTGCTTTGATTAGGTTACATTATATGGCAAAGATGATGGGATGTCATTCCTTCGATAACGTTATGTTATATCACTAAAAGACTAGAATTAGAGAGACACTCCCTTGCTTGCTCTGAAGAAGCCAGCACCTGTAGTGCAGCCTGGTGAGTCTCTCAAGCACAGAATTCAGCTAAGCTGTGCCCAGACCCACAGAAACTAAGATAACAAATATGTGTGTTGTTTTAAGCTACTAAATTTATGGTGATTTGTTAAACAATAATAGAGAACTAATACAATCATACTCCTTAGTGGCCTCACCATCAATCTAGACACGGTACCACATGGGAATAATAACTGCACCTTCCTCATAAGGTTGTTATGTTGAGGAAAATGCTGAAATAATATTCTCATAAGCCTGCTTTGTTCTTGAAGTAATATCTTGTCCTCAAAACTATGTTTGCTTGCTCCACTAGTCTGGCTATTAATCACTGCTTGTATTTTTGGCTTTTGTAACAAGAGCTTGCTTATCTGCACAGACTGCTAGCCTAGTGAATGCTGAGGAAAAGGGAAAAAAATGTGTAAAAGCCCAGGAAGAGTCCACTTATAAAAACTGTGTGAGAGCTGAGCTTGGGGTCCAGATTTTTCAGGCTTAGTCTGTCTGGACCCACTAGCATAATACTCCTGACTCTCCAACCTTCCGAGTGACGGTCACTTCTTGCCGAGTCCATTTCCATGACAGTTACAGGGATAACATTAGTTTAATTTTGTAAATGACTTAGAACAGTTCATGGTACATGTATGAGTGTTTTCAGGTTGTTTCTTGTTGGAGGGGGGTGGTCCCATCTTCATCCCAGTAACTTCCACTTTTATACTGCTGAGATGTGCTTATGATGTCAATTTTACCATCTCTGCAGGTCTTCTAGACCATTCCTCACCCTATTTGGTATGTCATGGAGCATCTTGTCTAGTAGCCTGGAGGACAATGACATTTAATTTAGCTGTTTCAGCAAGACCCTTTTAATTATTTTTCTTTTTCCATTTTTTTTTAATTGTGGTAAAATATACATAACACAAAATTTACTGTTTTAAAGTATACAATTCAAGGCTGGCAGGTTAACTTAGCTGGTTAGAGCACAGTATTGTAACATCAAGGTCAAGGGTTTGGATCCTCACATTGGCCAGATGCTCCCCAAAATAAAAATTAAGTTAAAAATTAATAAAGTGTACAATTCAGTGGCATTAAATACAACCATCACTACTATCTAGCTCCAGAAATGTTCATCACCCCAAATGAAAACCCCATGCCCATTAATGTTACTCCCAATTCCCCCCTCCCCCAGCTAACTAAAACCACAAATATGCTTTCTGTCTCTATGAGTTTGCCTATTCTTGATTTTTCATATAAATGGAATCATAGAATATGTGGCCTTTTGTGACCAACTTCTTTCATTTAGTGTAATGTTTTCAATGTTCATCCATGTTGTAGTATGTATCAGTACTTCATTCCCTTTTATGGGTGAGTATATTCCACTGTATGGATTTACCACATTTTGTTTATTCATTAATCAGTTCATGGACATTTGGGATATTTCCACTTTTGGGGTTTTATGAATAGTGCTGCTGGGGCTGGCCCGTGGCTCACTCGGGAGAGTGCGGTGCTGATAACACCAAGGCCACGGGTTCGGATCCCATATAGGGATGGCCGGTTAGCTCACTGGGTGAGCACGGTGCTGACAACACCAAGTCAAGGGTTAAGATCCCCTTACCAGCCATCTTTTTTTTTTTTTTTTTTTAAAGATGACCGGTAAGGGGATCTTAACCCTTGACTTGGTGTTGTCAGCACCACGCTCAGCCAGCGAGCTAACCGGCCATCCCTATATGGGATCCGAACCCAGGGCCTTGGTGTTCTCAACACCGCACTCTCCCAAGTGAGCCACGGGCCGGCCCACCAGCCATCTTTAAAAAAAAAAAAAAATGAATAGTGCTGCTATGAATATTTGTGTACAAGTTTTTGTTTGAAAACTTGTATTCAATTCTTTTGGATATGTATCTAGGAGAAGAATTGCTGGGTCATATGGTAGTTCTTGCTGAGGAACCCAAACTGTTTTCCACAGTGGCTGGACCATTTTACATTCCCACCAGCAATGCATGAGGGTTCCAACTCTCCACATCCTTGCCAACAATCGTTACTTTCTGTTTTGTTCGTTTGTTTGTTTTTATGGCCATCCTAGTAGGTGTAAAGTGATATCTCATTGTGGTTTCAATTTTTCCCTAACGAATAATGATGTTGAGAATCTTTTCACGCACTCATTGTCCATTCGTGTATCTTCTTTGGAGAAATGTCTATTTAAATCTTTTGCCCATTTTTAACTGGGTTGTTTGTTTTTTCTTCATAGAGTTTTATAGTTTTAAGGCTGGCTGGTGTGTGGTGCTTATAACACCAAGGTCCAGGGTTCGATCCCTTTACTTGCCAGCCACCAAAAAAATAAATAAATAAATAAAAGAGTTTTACAGTTTTAGTACTTATTTTGTTTCTTATATTGGTCTTTGATCCATTTTGAGTTAATTTTTATATATGGTGTGACATAATGGTCCAGCTTTTTTTTTTTTTTTTTTTTTTAATGTAGATATGCAGTTCTCCTAACACCTTTAGTTGAAAAGATTGTTCTTTTCCCCATTAAATGGTCTTGGCAACTTTGTTGATGATCAATTGACATAGATGTATCGGTTTATTTCTAAACTCTTAATTCTTTTTTTTTTTTTTTTAAAGATGACTAGTAAGGGGTTCTTAACCCTTGACTTGGTGTTGTCAGCACCACGCTCACCCAGTGAGTGAACCAGCCATCCCTATGTAGGATCCTAACCCGTGGCCTTGGTGTTATCAGCACCACACTCTCCCGAGTGAGCCACGGGCTGGCCCTCTAAACTCTTAATTCTATTTCATTAATCTAGTTGTCTGTCCTTATGCCCATACCACACTGTTTTGTTGTTGTTGTTGTTGTTGTTGTTGTTGTTGTTAGCTGTTTGTTTTTTTGTTGTCTTTTGTTTGTTTATCTTGGTGGCTGGCCGGTAAAGGGATCCTAACCCTTGGCACACTGTTCTGATTACTGTAACTTTGTAGTAAATTTTGAAATCAGGAGTTGGGAGTCCTCCAACACTTCTTTTTCAAGACTTTTTTTGTTATTCAGAAGACCCCTTTAATTTTTAACATCAACAACCTACATCACTCTCTGTAGCCTAGAGTTAGCTGGAGCTATTAATAAGAACAATACCACTCCCTTAGTCTTAGAGAAGATTGATATATATAATCCTGCTAACTTTCTAGTACTGGTAAGTATTTATAGGCCGGAGTAGAGAGTGACAACATCCTGTTAATTTCTCTAAGTATAAAAGTCTACAGTTGTGGAATATACTAAAAAGCATACGTACTTCAAAGGGCCTGGTTTTCCAAAGCCTTGCAGTTTCAAATATTGACCATGCGGAGGACTGGAAATTTCCCTCAGGCTATAAGTCTCTGTTGCAAGATAAGGATTGTGGCACAGCAGGCTGTTGGCTCAAAGACAGACTAGTTACTGATTGTTATATAAAGATACTGAGAAATTGCTATAGGAAGGAATGTTTGCTAGGATCAAGCTTGTGTTGATAAGACCACTTAATTGTCTACTGGAATGTCATCTGGCTTGTTTCACTGAAAGTTACCAGTCTATACTGTTAAACTATAACCCCACCTATGTCTCTTATTGTAACTTCCTGGTCTGGAAAATAAATGCAGTAAGAGAACCCCAATTCAGCATTAATTTCCCAAGGAAGGGATCCCTCTAGCTTGAGGGTTCCAGTGGGAGATTAACCACTGCGGGGCCTCTCACTGCTCAGTAGAGATGGGCTTTGAGTAATCCTTTGCATCTCCGTCACCCAGGGGAAGTGGGGTGATAAATCCATGGGGGGCAAAGCAACGCAAAGCAACATACAGTTACCTGAAATACTACAGAAGTGTTTTTGAAGTTTACTTCTTCCAGATGGCCTTGAAAATTGAAACACAGGGTTGCAATCATTTTGTTGCTGATGTAAACCAAATCAGTGGTTCAGACTTCATTTATTTGAGAACACAGAAGATGCTGCAACCTGGATTCAACTCAAAAGGCTTGAAGAAGCTACTTTGTCTTGACATAGCATTCTCATTGAGCAAAGTGAGCTGTGGGAGTTCTAATCTGTTTGTTATATACATAGCTAGGCATATATTTTTTTTCTCCTTTTCCTGAGTTTTTCATTGATTGCTATGTCAAAGATCAGTCCATAATTCATGACAAATAACAGCGATAGCATTCTTATTAAATTTAGTTTTAAATTTTTGTAATTGAAAAAAAAAATTTTTTTTTTTAAAGATGACTGGTAAGGGGATCTTAACCCTTGACTTGGTGTTGTCAGCACCACGCTCACCCAGTGAGCTAACCAGCCATCCCTATATGGGATCCGAACCTGTGGCCTTGGTGTTAACAGCACCACACTCTCCCGAGTGAGCCACAGGCTGGCCCGAAAAATGTTTTTATATAATTGTAGATTAACATACAGTTATAAAAATAATACAGAGAGATCTCTTATACATTTTGCCTAGTTTCCCCTAATGGTAACACTTTGCAAAACTATAGTATAATATCACATCCAGAATATTAAGAATGATACAATCCACAGATTTTATTCAGATTTTCTGGTTTGCTAAAACTCATTTGTGTACGTGTGTGTGTATGTAAAGTTCTACACAACTTATCACCTGTGTAGGTTCGTGTGTTCACCACCATAGTCAAGAAATTGAACAGTTCCATCACCGCAATGATTCCTCATGTTGCCCTTTTATAACCATCTCCACCTTCTTCCTGTGCCCTTTCTTCATCCTCATCCTTAACCTCTGGCAACCACTAATCTGTCCTCCATTTATAGGGGATTAGCTTTTTTCCCTCAGTTCCCTCAACAAATTTCCTGGGGATTCATCCAAGTTGTTGCATGTTACATGTACAGTTCTTACTCTTTTTTTTTTTGGTGGGGTGAGGGGCAGAGCTGGCTGGTAGAGGGATTCAATGTTTGTTTCTTTTTATTGCTGAGTAATATTCTGTGGTGTCTATGTCCCACAGTTATTTTAACCATTGACCTGTTGAAAGACATCTGGGATAATTCTAGTTTTTGACTATTACAAATAAAGTAGCTATGAACGTTTTTGTACAGCTTTTTGTGTGAACATAAGTTTTCCTTTCTTTGGGATAAATACCCCGAAGTGCAATTACTGAATTCTATGGTAGTTGCATATTCAGTTTTTAAAGAAACTGCCAAGGGCTGGCCTGTGGTTCACTCGAGAGAGTGTGGTGCTGATAACACCAAGGCCACAGGTTCGGATCCCACATAGGGATGGCCGGTTGCTCACTGGCTGAGCATGGTGCTGACAACAACAAGTCAAGGGTTAAGATCCCCTTACTGGTCATCTTTTAAAGAAAATAAAAATAAAGAAACTGCCAAACTCTCTTCCAGAGTGGCTGTTGGGAAAATAGGATAATTTGATTAGGCTCCCTTCACCTAGGAGCAAGTTTAGGGGTGGTTTGGAAAACATTGTGTGGGTGGAGTATGTGAGCCTGCAAGATGGCGCCACTTTGGTTGGTTTTTACTGCCTCGGGCACCCGCCCTGCGCAGCCATGTTTTCCAGACCTGCAGCTTCCAAGGACCATGTGGCCAGTTGCCTAGCTCAGAGACCTGCGTGAAGGGGTCTGGTGACCCAGCCTGGCATGTGAAGGATTTGTGACCCGGTCTGTGAATGGGCTTGAGGGGTCTGGGAGCTCCAGACCCAGCCCTAGCTCAATGATCGGCCCTGTTGGTGCAGGATTACTGGCAGGTAAAAGAACCGCGACAACTAGCATGGTCGCCTAGCTTTATAATGGGCAGCACAAACAGGATTAAGAGTTAGACAATTGGCACTGTGAGCAGAATACCAGACATTAGCCTTGCAGTAGACCTTGTCATAGCCAGACAAATTGGTGTAGTTGGGCAGGATTACACCAAATTTGGTGTAGCCTGCGACAGGACTCTGAGCAGATACAGGAGCCAAAAGCCCTTGGAAGGAGGAAATGTGGCTATTTGTGAATATGCTGTGCCCTATGGCCACCTTCCTATTGACTGGGACCTGGTTGCTGCACACTGTACTGCAAGGCAGCATAGACCAGGTACTACGGCAGAAAATCCCTTGGGAGGGGGAAGAAATGTAGCTGTCTTTGAGTGTGTGGTGCCTGGTGGCCACTTTTCTGCTTACCGGAGCCTGGCTTTTGCTCACTCTGCTGCAAACTGATTGAGAGCTAAAGCGGAAAGCAGAGTTGTTGGCAGATGATGTGAAACTACTGGCAGATTCGAGGCAGAAAGCAGAGTCATTGGAAGCACGGATAAATGTCCTAGAGGACAATGTGCGGCAACTGGCCACTCCTGCCCCTCACACCAGGGAAGACGACCAACCCAATGGTGATTTGGGGGAAACCGTTCATCTCCAGGCACGACCTGTTGTGCATGAGAAATTGAGACACGAGCAGCCTATGGGACCAGATGGACAACCGGTGGGCGATCCACAGGTGACCCAGTTCACCACCTGTGTCCCATATACCCAGTTTGAACTGGTTGACTTGGAGAGACAGTTCAGGCAGAAACATGGGGAGCCCCTGGCTGCTTGGCTGTTGCGGTTATGGGACCTAGGGGTGGATGGTGTGATGTGCTCTGCTGAGGAGGTGGAGAAATTGGCCTCCATCACCATGCACCCATCCCTGAGGCAATGGCTGCAAAATAGCCACAGATATGCACCTGGGTGAGGTAATCACTCCTTGATGGACTGGGTGAATGCAGCTGCCTGTGTGAGCAAATGCTGGAGAAATGCCCAAGATTGTTAGTAAATGGCAAACGTATGCTGAGTTGGTTCAAATAATTTGGGAACTGGGGATGCGCAGTCCATGTTTAATGTGAACACTCGTGGCCCAGATGATGAAAACTTTACAGGTAGCATGAAAGACATAGTGCTGCAGAATGCCCCGTCAATGTCCTTTGGGTCACGGATGGCCATACTAGCCCCATACATTGGTCATCCTATACATGAGGTAACAACCATGATAGCCAGCTTGGGTGAAGTAGAGGATAGGAAACAAGCAAAAGGGGTCCGAAAGGTGGCTAAGGCCAAACCCCCAATAAATGCTCAGGATTTTATCCCAAAGGGACCAAGCAAGACTAGCCATAAGCAGATGTGGCTTGACTTGCCTGCAGCGGGGGTTGATAAAAAGAAAACTGACTGGCAGCCAAATGCAGTCCTGTTTGCCTTGTAGCAGCAATTGCGCCCTGAACAGCGTTTCACCAAACATGCAGAAACAGGTAGCAAGGTACACTCAGTGGATTTAAAGGAATTTTTGGTTGCTCCCAAGGAGGCAGATGTAATGTTCCATTCTGATTAGGGAGCAGGCCAAGGTCTTTTCGGGGCAGGCAAGGACAGGAGGCCTCATGTTGAATTGGCAATATATTGGTTGAGGACAGATGTGCACCGTGTTTTGGCATTGGTGGATACAGGTGCAGAATGTAGCCTGATATATGGTAATCCGGATAAGTTTCCAGGGGCCACAGTTCATATAGGTGGCTAAGGAGGACATACAAAGTTGTGTCATTGCCATCGGGCATGGGAAGATTACCTCCTCGTGTATATACTGTATATATATCTCCTGTAGATGAATACATCTTGGGTATGGATGTACTTTATGGTTTGCACCTGCAAACAACAGTTGGAGAGTTTCAGCTGCGAATACAGACAGTAAAGCCTGTGTTATGAGAATGTGCTAAACATGACCCACAGGTGTTACCCCAGCCAAGACATGTGGTTAATGTAAAGCAGTATTGCCTACCAGGAGGACATGCAGAGATAAGTGCTACTATATTGGAATTAGAGAAAGTTGACATTATTCATCCAGCTCGAGCCCATTTAATGCTCCAGTATGGCCAGTGAAAAAGCCTGATGTTACTCGGAGAATGACTGTAGATTATCAAGAACTGAACAAAGTAGTGCCTCCTTTGTATGCAGCTGTGCCTTCAGTTCATGACTTGATGGATCAGCTGACAACTCAGCTGGGGACTTATCATTATGTACTGGACCTTGCAAATGCTTTTTTCTCCATTCCAATCTTGGCTGATAGCCAAGATCAGTTTGCCATCACCTGGGAAGGTAGATAGTGGACCTTTCAAGTATTGCCCCAAGGTAATCTGCATAGCCCAATCATCTGTCACAGTTTGGTGGCTGGGGACCTTAACCAATTGGACTAGGCCCAGCACGGTTACAATGTTTCACTACATTGATGATGTGTTACTAACCTCCGATTCTCTTGCAGATTTAACCCAGGCAGCTCCAATGCTGCTAAGTCATTTGGAACAATGTAGATGGGCCATGAACACAGCCAAAGTGCAAGGACCTGGGCTGTCAGTCAAATTCCTGGGAGTGGTCTGGTCGAGTACAATGAGGGTTATCCCAGAAGCTATTATAGATAAGATACAGGCATACCCTCGACCCACAATGGTAGCTCAGCTACAGACATATTTGGGACATTGGGGGTATTAGAGAGCTTTTGTACTCCATATGGCCCAAATGGTATGTCCACTATATGCATCAACAAAGAAAGGAGCCCTCTGGGATTGGACTGAGGAAGTAGAATAAGCTTATCAGGCTACAAAAAGGGCAATACAGCAAGTACAAGCTTTACAAGTGGCCGACCCCACTAAGCCATTTGAGTTAGATGTACATATAACCCAGGAGGGGTTAGGATGGGGTTTGTGGCAGAGACAAGACCAATTCTGCACACCTGTAGGAGTCTGGTCTCAGCTCTGGAAGGGTGCAGAAGTGCACTACACCCTAATAGAAAAGCAGTTAGCAACTGTGTATTCTGCCTTGATAGCCACTGAAGCTATCACAGGAACTGCCAAAGTCCTAGTAAGTACGACATATCCCATAATAGGTTGGCTGCACACGTGGGCAACCAACCCTAAAATGGGTGTAGCTCAGACTCCCACTTTGTCTAAATAGGGAGTATATATAGAACAAAGGAGCATTGTGTCAGTGAGTCTTCTGTCCAAAGAGTTGCAAGCTGTGCTAGTCCCAGTAGAGGTTGTGGAGGAAACTTTGACACAACCGTTACGCATGGAGGTGGAGGCTATACCTTTCCATGAGGGACAGGGACCTATCACAGAACAAGCTTGGTATACAGATGGCTCTAGCATGGGGCCCTCAGCATCATGAACAGCTGTTGCTGTCCAGCCCTTAAAAGATAACATGCGGTATGAAAATGGTACAGGGCAAAGCAGTCAGTGGGCTGAATTGAGAGCAGTATGGATGGAGATAAAAAATGAGTCTGGGCCATTAACCATCTGTACTGACAGCTGGGCTGTGCACAAAGGTTTAAACCTATGGATTTCTACTTGGAAGTATCAACGGTAGATGGTAGGCCACCGTCCCCTGTGGGGAAAAGCCATGTGGCAAGAGTTATGGGAACTGGGGCATGAGAAAGAAGTAACTCTTTTCCATGTTCACTTCCCCTTAGCCAGTCCAGGAAATGATGAACCTCATACCTTGGCTAAGGTAAGATGGCTGGAGAGAGCCCCAGCTACTGATGTAGCCCATTGGTTACATCGATGAATGCAGCATGCTGGCAGCAAAACCATGTGGATGGCAGCTCAAAGATGGGCCTTGCCTATGAAATGGGGAGATGTAGTAAATGCCTGTCTTGCTTGTCCAATGTGTGCTCAAGAGAGTCCACACCCCCGGCGGGTGCCCAATACAGATGGGCAAATAACTCAAGGGAGGGTGCCCCTGACTCAATGGCAGGTGGACTTTGTCGGACCACTGCCAACGTTGGAAAATTTCAGATACATCTTTACAGCTGTTGATACAGCTACTGGTCTTTTGTTTGTATGGTCTTGTAAGGCCCCAGACCAGGTAAACACTGTGAAGGCATTGAATAGCCTGACTGCTATGTATGGCCAGGCTATAGATATAGAAAGTGATAATGGAACCTACTTTACTGGACATGGGGTTCAGAGGTGGGTCTCCCAGTTGTCCATTCAGTGGAAGTTACATGTGCCATATCATCCCCAGGCAGCGGGAATGATTGAACGGTACAATGGTCTTTTTAAAAAGGGACTAAGGGTTTCAAGATGGCGGTGGCTGCAGCGGTTGGCGCGGAGTAGCTGAGGTGGAAAAGGCGGCCACTGGGCCTCAGGCAGCCGGGAAACCTGTGGACCTTCCTCTCGCCATCTCTTAAGGGAGGACCGCAGCTGCTGGCCGGTCGTGGGGGCTCAACGCCACTTTGCCCCCAGCAGGAGAGGCTGCCTCATTTACAGGCAACAGCTTTGAAGTGTGGAGCAGGAAAAGAACTGTTTCTTAGCTGCAAAAGCGAGTCTCGAAACAGGGAACACGGCGCCAGGGCTGCTTTGGATGCAGACAGGATCCCGGAGGCCAGGGCCGCGCTGAAGGCGGCCAGCTGCCCTATTCAGGATTCGAGGTTTCAGGCCGGCATTAAAGAAGATTCCTGGGAGCGCCCGAGCCGCGCCGTGGCTGAACAGCCCGAGGCGGCAGCGGCCGAAAACGGGGAAGGCGGCAAACCAGAGGCAGAGAGTGAGCGCCTAACCTGGCACAACCCTGTGAGTGACCCCTGGCCCAGCCCTGTTTGGGGGGCTGACGCCCAACTGGCTCCCGCCTGCATCACCAGGCCACTCACTGCCCCGGTGCTGCCTCCATTTTCCCAGGTGCTAGCAGCTCCGCCCGGCTCGGCCCTCACTGAGCCTACCCACTTGCTTGGCCCGGCGCGGGGCTTTCCGGAGCCTGCAGGCCGGCCTCCCCTCCCACTCCCTCCGCGGTTCTCTGGCGGGTTGGAAGCGTGGGGCGTCCCTGGCCAGTGTCGGGAGGGCAAGGAAGTACGGGCAGGCCGACTGTCACTCCACCACACCCTGGACTCCGGCCCCCGGTAAACTTCCTGTTACTGGGAGGCAGTCACCATCTCTGTGGCCACCAGTTCGGAAAAAAGCCTAACCAATTTCTGGTTGGGAATAGTGTGGTAGGAGAGTTCCCAGGTCCGCTTGAACCTCCCGGAGAGCGGGCTGCAGGCGGGCGCTAGACTCGGTTTATACTGGGGGGATACAAAGGTGAACAACTCCCAAGAAAGATCTACACAGTGCTACAAAGGCACCCAGAGCGACCGGTCGTCTGTGCCTACCAGAAACCTGGTAGACTTCCTGGGCGAGGCGGTGCCGAGCAGGGTCTTGAAGGCCCAGCTGATAGACGAGGGTTGCAGAAGACAGGCCCCAGCCCAGCACAGTGCGCACAGAGTGGAGAGACGTGCGGCCAGGGAGGCGGAGACTCGACAGAAACCATACACCCTGTGGGGTTGCCACTGCACGATCCAACAGCCTGGGCCAGAGCACACGGAACAGGGAGAAGTCCTGCACAGGAAGTGAAAGCTCAACAGCGATCACACACCCTGTGGTACGTGATCCACCAGCCCAGCAGAGTCCAAGCTGACCAGAAAGGTGGCTCCCAGGAGAAGCCCAAGACCCGAGGCAACCACACACACAAGGCACTAGAGGCCAACTGAGCAGTCACGGAGGGAGCCATACGAAATTGGCAACCACAGCAACATCCTAGTTAGTCATTAGTCTCAAACTGGTGGACTGTGAAACCCCCTGCCACAATGAATAAAGATCAAAAAAAAGATACCAGAAATACAAAAAATCAAGAAAGTACACCACCAAAAGTTAATAAATCTCAAACTCTAGATCCTATAGAACAAGAAGCCCTTGAAATGACTGACAAGGAATTTCGAGTGATAATTCTAAGGAAACTGAATGAGATACAAGAAAACACAGCTAGACATCATGATGAAATGAGGAAAAGTATACAGGATCTGAAAGAGGAAAAGTACAAGGAAATCAATGTCCTGAAAAAAAATGTAGCAGAACTTGCTGAACTGAAGAAGTTATTCAGCAAAATAAAAAACACAATGGAGAGTTTAACCAGCAGGCTTGTCAAAGTTGAAGACAGAACCTCTGAACTTGAAGATGGGCTGTTTGAAATAACACAAGCAGACAAAAAGACAGAAAAAAGAATCAAGGACATGCAAGAAAACTTGAGAGAGATATCAGACAACCTTAAGCGCTCAAATATCCGAGTCATGGGTATTCCAGAAGGGGAGGAAAATGGAGATTCCATTGAAAACATATTCAACAAAATAGTGGCAGAAAACTTCCCAGGTATAGGAAAAGTCACAGATCTTCAGATCCAGGAAGATCAACGATCTCCAAACATATTCAACCCAAAAAGGCCTTCTCCAAGACATGTTATAGTCAAATTGGCAAAACTCAGAGACAAAGAGAGAATCTTAAAAGCTGCAAGAGAGAAGCGTCAAATCACCTATAAGAGAGCCCCAATCAGGCTAACATCAGACTTTTCATCACAAACCCTAAAAGCTAGAAAGGAATGGGATGATATTTTTAAAATACTAAAAGGCAAAGATTGCCAGCCAAGAATACTCTACCCTGCAAGGCTATACTTCCGAAATGAAGGGCAAATAGTATATTTCTCAGACAAACAAAAACTGCGGGAGTTCACTACCACACGACCACCCTTACAAGAAATCCTCAAGGGAGTACTGGGTTTGGTTCCTGAAAAATAACTACCACTGCCATAAAAACCCAAGAAAAATCAATACCCACTAGTATAATAAAAATGGCATTCAGGAAGAGAAAACAAGCAAACAAAAACGCTATCTACAACCTAAGGAACCAACAAACACAGACACCAAACAGTAAATCAGAAAGCAAGGAACAAAAGACACCTAAGACAACCAAACAACCAATAAAATGCTAGGAATAAATCAACACCTTTCAATAACAACTCTTAATGTAAAAGGCTTAAATTCCCCAATCAAAAGACACAGACTGGCTGACTGGATCAAAAAGGAGGACCCAACTATATGCTGCCTACAAGAGACCCACCTCACCCATAAAGATTCACACAGACTAAGAGTGAAAGGATGGAAAAAGATTTACCATGCAAACAGAAAAGAAAAACGAGCTGGAGTAGCTATTCTTATTTCTGACAAAATAGACTTTAAACTAAAAACCATAAAAAGAGACAATGAGGGACACTACGTAATGATAAAAGGACTGATCCATCAAGAAGACATAACAATCATAAATATGTACGCACTCAATGTTGGAGCAGCCAGATTTATAAAACAAACTCTATTAGACCTAAAGAAGGAAATAGACACTAATACCATAATAGCAGGGGACCTGAACACCCCACTCTCAATATTAGACAGATCATCTAGGCAAAGAATCAGTAAAGAAACACAAGATCTAAACAAGACTCTAGACCAATTGGACTTGGCAGATATCTACAGAACATTCCATCCAGCAACCTCAGAATATTCATTCTTCTCAGCAGCACATGGATCATTCTCCAGGACAGATCACATATTAGGTCACAAATCAAGTCTCAATAAATTCAAAAAAATTGGAATTATCCCATGTATCTTCTCAGACCACAATGGATTAAAACTAGAAATTAATAACAAACGAAACTCTGGAAACTATACAAACACATGGAAATTAAACAGCATTCTACTTAATGACATATGGGTCCAAGAAGAAATCAAGCAGGAAATCAAAAAATTTATTGAAACTAATGAAAACAATGATACATGATACCAAAACCTGTGGCATACTGCAAAAGCAGTATTAAGGGGGAAATTTATTGCATTAAACGCTCACTTCAGAAGAATGGAAAGATGGCAAGTGAACAACCTAACACTTCACCTTAAAGAACTAGAAAAACAAGAACAATCCAAACCTAAAGTTAGCAGATGGAAAGAAATCATTAAGATCAGAGCAGAACTGAATGAAATTGAAAACCAAAAAACAATTCAAAAATTCAATGAATCAAAAAGTTGGTTTTTTGAAAAGATAAATAAAATTAACAAACCATTAGCATGGCTAACAAAAAAAAGAAGAGAGAAGACTCAAATAACTAAAATTAGAAATGAAAAAGGCGATATTACAACTGATTCATCTGAAATACAAGGAATCATTCGAGACTACTATAAACAACTATACGCCAACAAATTTGAAAATCTGGAGGAAATGGATAAATTTCTGGACACACCCAAGCTCCCAAAACTGAACCATGAAGACGTAGAAAATTTGAACAGACCAATAACAATAAAGGAGATTGAAGCTGTTATCAGAAGGCTCCCAACAAAGAAAAGCCCAGGACCAGATGGATTCACAGCAGAATTTTACCAAACATTCAAAGAGGAATTGACACCGATTCTTTACAAACTATTCCAAAAGATTGAAACGGACGCAAATCTCCCAAACTCATTCTATGAAGCAAACATCATCCTGATACCAAAACCAGGTAAAGATATAACCAAAAAAGAAAACTACAGGCCGATATCCTTGATGAATATAGATGCAAAAATCCTCACTAAAATACTAGCAAACAGAATACAGCAACACATACGAAAAATTATTCATCACGACCAAGTGGGATTCATCCCAGGGATGCAAGGTTGGTTCAACATACGCAAATCAATAAATGTGATACACCATATTAATAAACTCAAACACAAGGACCATATGATCATCTCTATAGATGCTGAAAAAGCATTTGATAAAGTTCAGCACTCATTCATGACAAAGACCCTCTATAAGTTAGGTATAGAGGGAAAGTATCTCAACATAATTAAAGCCAATATATGCCAAACCCACTGCCAATATCATCCTGAATGGGGAAAAGCTGAAAGCTTTTCCTTTAAGAACAGGCACTAGACAAGGATGCCCACTCTCACCACTCCTATTCAACTTAGTGTTGGAAGTACTAGCCAGAGCAATCAGAGAAGAGAAGGAAATAAAGGGCATCCAGATTGGAAAAGATGAAGTCAAACTGTCCCTGTTTGCAGATGACATGATCCTATATATCGAACAGCCTAAATCCTCTACAAAAAAACTCTTGGAATTGATAAATGATTTCAGCACAGTAGCAGGATACAAAATCAACACACAAAAATCAGTAGCATTTCTTTTCTCCAATAGTGAACATGCAGAACGAGAAATCAAGAAAGCCTGCCCATTTACAATAGCCACCGAAAAAATAAAATACTTAGGAATTGAGTTAACCAAGGAGGTGAAAAATCTCTATAATGAGAACTACAAACCACTGCTGAGAGAAATTAGAGAGGATACAAGAAGATGGAAAGATATCCCATGCTCTTGGATTGGAAGAATCAACATAGTGAAAATGTCCATACTACCCAAAGTGATATACAAATTCAATTCAATCCCCATCAAAATTCCAAAGACATTTTTCTCAGAAATGGAAAAAACTATCCAGACATTTATATGGAATAACAAAAGACCACGCATAGCCAAAGCAATGCTGAGCAAAAAAAATAAAGCTGGAGGCATAACACTACCTGACTTTAAGCTATACTACAAAGCTATAATAACCAAAACAGTATGGTACTGGCATAAAAACAGACACACTGATCAATGGAATAGAATAGAGAATTCAGAAATCAACCCACACACTTACTGCCATCTGATCTTTGACAAAGGCAACAAGCCTATTCACTGGGGAAGGGACTGCCTCTTCAGCAAATGGTGCTGGGATAACTGGATATCCATATGCAGGAGAATGAAACTAGATCCATACCTCTCACCGTATACTAAAATCAACTCAAAATGGATTAAGGATTTAAATATACACCCTGAAACAATAAAACTTCTTAAAGAAAACATAGGAGAAACACTCCAGGAAATAGGACTGGGCACAGACTTCATGAATACGACCCCAAAAGCACGGGCAACCAAAGGAAAAATAAACAAATGGGATTATATCAAACTAAAAAGCTTCTGCACAGCTAAAGAAACAGTTAACAGAGTTAAAAGACAACCAACAGAGTGGGAGAAAATATTTGCAAAATATACATCTGACAAAGGATTAATATCCAGAATATATAAGGAACTCAAACAACTTTACAAGAAGAAAACAAGCAACCCAATTAAAAAATGGGCAAAAGAGCTAAGTAGGCATTTCGCTAAGGAAGATATCCAAATGGCCAACAGACATATGAAAAAATGCTCAACATCACTCAGCATCTGGGAAATGCAAATCAAAACCACACTGAGATACCATCTCACCCCAGTTAGGATGGCTAAAATCCAAAAGACTCTGAACGATAAATGCTGGCGAGGTTGCGGAGAAAAAGGAACTCTCATACATTGTTGGTGGGACTGCAAAATGGTGCAGCCTCTATGGAAAATGGTATGGAGTTTCCTCAAACAATTGCAGATAGATCTACCATACGACCCAGCTATCCCACTGTTGGGAATATACCCAGAGGAATGGAAATCATCAAGTCGAAGGTATACCTGTTCCCCAATGTTCATTGCAGCACTCTTTACAATAGCCAAGAGTTGGAACCAGCCCAAATGTCCATCATCAGATGAGTGGATACGGAAAATGTGGTACATCTACACAATGGAATACTACTCAGCTATAAAAACGAATGAAATACTGCCATTTGCAACAACATGGATGGACCTAGAGAGAGTTATATTAAGTGAAACAAGTCAGGCACAGAAAGAGAAATACCACATGTTCTCACTTATTGTTGGGAGCTAAAAATTAATATATAATTTCACACACACACACACACACACACACACACACACACACAGACACACACACAAACTGGGGGGGCGGGGGAAGAAGATATAACAACCACAATTACTTGAAGATGATACGACAAGCAAACAGAAAGGACATTGTTGGGGGGAAGGGGGGGAGGGAGAAGGGAGGGAGGTTTTGGTGATGGGGAGCAATAATCAGCCAAAATGTATATCGACAAAATAAAATTTAAAAAAAAAAAAGGGACTAAGGCTGAAGGGGTGGACATGGCGGTTATAGCCAACAGTCAGGATTTTTAATGAGAGACCCTGCAAGGGCAGGCCCTCTCCAGCGGAAGCTCTGTTGCATAGGGCTGTAGCACCTATACAGCTGCAAATCACTACTAAAGATAAGCTTTTGAAGCCTGGATATGGAAAGAATGGAAATATTCTCTTACCGGCCCCAACCTCTTTGCAACAGGGACAGACAGTACAATGGGAATGGCCTTGGAGAATAAAAGCCCCGCATATATGCTGGGTAGGTTTGATAGGGCCTTGGAGAAAAGGATTAGAGGAAGGCTTGCAAGTTTCACCTTGGGTGACAAGTACCTGGCCTCCTCGAGTAAAGATAATATGGCCTGGAACAGATAAGTGCTCTGTTCTAAAGGGCACATTTGTATTATCATTATGGCCAACTATGAGTTCCCCTATACTGTTACATGTAGAACCTATAGATCCCACAGTGTTAGCAGATAAAGTATGGTATCATAAACCAGGTAAGATACCTACTCCTGCAACCATGTCCCCTATTAGTACCAATAACTCTTCTGTCTTTTTGCCCATAGCATCCTGGCTGTAGGCACTGCACCAGAGTCACGTGATCAACTTATTGGCCTGCTGAATATGCATTGAACTGTCCATCAGTATGACTGCAGGATTTACATGGAGGATCACACCAATGATTACTACTAACCGGACATATGCAGCTGACAGTTAAAAGGACAGAACTGCAAGCCTTAAGGCATATTGAACGGACAATAGGTTACATAAATGTAAGGGTCACTTATCCTTGCTAAGGGAACATTGCAGAAGATTCTGAATGCGTGAATGCGTAGATTACATGGCAAGAGACCCTGAAGGGGTAGATTGTTGGAAAAATAGGATAATTTGATCAGGCTCCCCTCACCTGGGAGCAAGTTTAGGGGCAGTTTGGAAAACATTGTGTGGGTGGAGTACATGCGCCTGCAAGGTGGCGCCACTTTGGCTGGTTTTTACTGCCTCGGGCACCTGCCCTGCGTGGCCATGTTTTCCAGACCTGCAGCTTCCAAGGACCATGTGGCCAGTTGCCTAGCTCAGAGACCTGCGTGAAGGGGTCTGGTGACCCAGCCTGGAGTGGAGGGGTCTGGTGACCCAGCCTGGAGTGTGAAGGGTTTGTGACCCAGTCTGTGAACGGGCTTGAGGGGTCTGGGAGCTCCAGACCCAGCCCTAGCTCAGTGATCGGCCCTGTTGATGCAGGATTACTGGCAGGTAAAAGAGCTGCAACAACTAGCAAGGTTGCCTAGCTTTACAATTGGCATCACGAACAGGATTAAGAGCTAGACGTTTGGTGCTGTGAGGATTACAGGCCTTAGCCGTAGCCTCACAGTAGCCAGACAGTGGCTATATTATTTCACATTCTCACCAGTAATGTATGAGTGATCCAGCTTCTCTGCATCCTCTCAAGCATTTGGTGTCGTCACTGTTTTTATTTTAGACATTCTGACAGACATGTCATGATATCTCATTGTGGTTTTAATTTGCATTTCCCTAATGGCTAATGATATTGAACATCTTTTCATGTGTTTCTTCGCCATCTCTATATCCTCTTAAGTGAAATGTCTTTTGTCCATTTTCTAATTGAATTGTTTGGGTGTTTTACTGTTGAGTTTTGAGAGCTCTTTATCATATTCTAGATACTAGTTCTTTGTCAGCTATATGAATGGCAAATACTTCCTCCCGGTCTTTTACTTGTCTTTTCATCTTCTGAACAGGGACTTTCACAGAGCAAAAGTTTTTAATTTTAATGATTCCAATTTATCATTTTTTCTTTTTAGGGATTGAGGTTTTGGTGTCAAGTCTAAGAACTCTGCCTCCCCCTAGATCCCAAAGATTTTTTCCTGCTTTTTTGCTAAAACTGTTGTAGTTTTATGTTTTACATTTGAATCTATGTGATTTCATATCCATTTTGAGTTAAATTTTCATATAGCGTGTGAGTTTTAGACCAAGGCTCATACTTTTCTCTATGGATGTTCAATTGCTCAAGCACCATTAGTTGAAAGACTATCCTTGCTCCATTAAATTGCTTTGGTTCTTTTGTCAAAAACCGAGAGAGGATATCTGTGTAGGTCAATTTCTACGTTCTCTATTCTGTTCCATTGATCCATGTGCCTAAACTTCTGCCAGTACCACAGAAGCTTCATTACTGTAGTTATAAGTCTTGAAATTGGGTAGACTGATTCCTCCCACATTATTGCTCTTTTTCCAGACTGTTTAGCTATTCTGTGGCTTGTGCTTATTCATATACATTTTAGAATAAGCTCGTCTATGTCTACAAAAATATTGCTGGGAGTTTGATAGGAACTGTATTAATCCTTGTTTTAGTCCATTTTGTGTTGCTATAACAGAATTACCTGAGACTGGATAATTTATAAAGAAGAGAGTTTTATTTGGCTTATGATTCTGGGACAGTTGCATCTGGCACAGGCCTCAGGCTGCTTCTACTCATGGCGGAAAATTGGCAGGCAGCTGGCGGGTACAAGCAGATCACATGGCGAGAGGAAGCAAGAGAGAGAGAGAAAGAGAGAGGAGGTGCCCGGGTCCTATATACAACAAGCTCTTGTGAGAACTAATAGAGCGAAAACTCACTCACTACCCCTCCTCCCCCAGGGAGAGCATTAATCCATTCATGAGGGATCCACCTCCATGACTCAATCAGTTTCCAACACTGCCACATTGGAGATCAAATTTCCACATGAGTTTTGGAGGGGACAACACATCCAAACGCCATCAATCCTATAGATTAATTCAGGGAGAATTGACATGTTTACTATGTTGGTTCTTCCAATTCATAAACATAGTAAAGATGTCTCCCCTTTTATTTAGATCTTCTTTGATTTCTTTCAACAGCATTTTATAATTTTCAGCATACAAATCCTGTACACATTTTATAAAGTATATATCTAAGTACTACATTTTCTTTGGAATGATTGTAAGTGGTATTGTGTTTAATACAGGTTTTTGCAATATCCACTGTGAGTATATAGGAATATGATTGATTTTTTTGTGTTGACCTTGTATCCTGCAACCTTGCTGAACTCACCTATTAGTTCTAGGGTGTTTTTGTTTTGTATTGTTTTTGTAGATTTCCTGTAATTTTCTACATAGGCAACTACATTATCTATAAAACAGAGTTTTGTTTTGTTTTGTTTTTAATAGATGCTCTTTATCAAGTTGAGGTAATTTACCTCTATTCCTAACTTAATGAGAATTTTTTCAAGAACAGGTGTTGGATTTTTTTTTCTTTTTAAAAAAATTTATTTATTTTTAAAGACAAATAAAACTTGAATACATTGCACAACATAATGTTTTGAAATAGTCTGTGTGGTTTTTAGCAATTTATTTTTTAATTGAAACGTACTGATTACAGCTATTTATGGGGTACAGAGTTATATTTTAATACATGTGTATGATGTGTAATGATCAAATCAGGGTAGTTAGCAAATTTACCATTACAAAAACTTATTGTTTCTTTGTGATGAGAACATTTGAGCTCCTCTCTTCTAACCATTTGGGAACATACAATAAATTACTGTTATTTATAGATGCCTAGTACTACTGTATACCATTGGAACTTATTTTTCCTATCTAGCTAAAATTTTGTGTCCATTAACCAACCTCTCATTATACCCCTTCCCCCTCCCTTTCCCAAGCTTTAGTAACCACAATTCTACTCTCTACTTCTAAGAGTTCAACTTTTTTTTTTAGATCACACATATGAATGAGAACATGTGGTATTTATCTTTCTGTGTCTGACTTATTTCACTTAATATAATGTCTTCCAGGCTCATCCATGTTTCCACAAATGACAGGATTTCATTCTTTTTCATGGCTGAGTAGTATTCCATTGTGTATATAAACCAAATTTTCTTTATCCATTCATCTATCAATGGATACCTAGGTTGATTCCATCTCTTGGTTATTGTGAATAACGCTGCAATAAGCATGGAAGTGCTGGTGTCTTTTTGCTATATTGATTTCCATTCCTTTGGGTATATACCCAGTAGTGAGGTAGCTGGGTTGTAAGGTAGATTTTTTCAGTTCTCTGAGGAACCTCCATATTGTTTTCCACAATGGCTGTACTAATTTACACTCCCATCAATAGTGTATAAGAGTTCCCCTTTCTCCACATCCTTGCCAGCATGTGTTATTTTTTTTGTCTTTTGGATAATAGCCAGTCTAACTGGAGTGCAATAATATCTCGTTGTGGTTTGATTTGCATTTCCCTTATGATTAGTGATGTTGAGCATTTTTTCATATACCTATGTCTTCTATTGAGAAATGTCCATTCAGGTCATTTACTCATTTTTTAATCCGATTATTTGTTTTTTGTCCATTTGTTTGTTTTTGCTGTTGAGTTGTTTAAGTTCCTTCTATATTCTGGAGATCAATCCCCTGTCAGATGAATAGTTCACACGTATTTTCTCCCATTTCACTGGTTGCCTCTTTGCTCTGTTGATTGTTTCTTTTGCTGTGCAGAAGCTTTTTGGTTTGATGTAATCCCATTTGTCTGTTTTTGCTTTTGTTGCCTGTGCTTTAGAAGTCTTCTCCATAAAATTTTTATCCAGACCAATGTCTTTAAGTGTTTCTGCTATGTTTCCTTCTAATACATTTATAGTTTCAGGTCCTACATTCAAGTCTTTATTCCATTTTGAGTTGATTTTGATATATGATGAGATAGTGGTCTAGTTTCTTTCTTCTGCATGTGGATATCCAGTTTTCCCAGCATCATTTATTAAAGAGGCTGTCCTTTCCTCAATGTATGCTCTTGGCGCCTTTGTCAAAGATCAGTTGGCTGTAGATATGTGGATTTATTTCTGGGTTCTCTATTCTGTTCCATTAGTCCACATGTCTGTTTTTATGCCAGTACCATATTGTTTTGATTATTATAGCTTTGAAGTCGGGTAGTGTAATTCCTACAGCTTTGTGCATTTTGCTCAGGATTGCTTTGGCTATTTGGGGCCTTTTGTTTTTTCATATGAATTTTAGGATTATTTTTTCTATTTCTGTGAAGAATGCCATTGATATTCTGATAGAGATTGCGTTTTCAAAATATTCATTCTTCCAATCCGTCTTTCCATTTTTTGTGTCCTCTTTCATCAGTGTTTCATAGTTTCATTGCAGAGATCTTTTGCCTCCTTGGTTAAGTTTATTCCAAGGTATTTTATTTTTTTGGTAGCAATTATAAATGGATTGCTTTCTTAATTTTTTTCCCCACTAGTTCATTGTTGGTACATAGAAATGCTACTGATTTTTGTATGCTGATTTTGTGTCCTGCAACTTTACTGAATTTGTTTATCAGTCTAGGAGTTTTTTTGGTAGTCTTTAGGTTTTTCTATATATATGATCATGTCACCTGCAAATAGGGATAATCTGACTTTCTCATTTCCAAATTGAATGCCCTTTATTTCTTTCTCTTGCCTAATTGCTCTGGCTAGGACTTCCAATACTATGTTAAATAGGAGTGCCGAGAGTGGGCATCCTTGTCTTGCTCCAGTTCTTAGGGGGAAAGGCTGGGCCCTGCAGCTCCAAAGAGGTGCTGGGGCACTGTGCAGCTCTTCAACTGGAGTGGGCTGCTCCACACAAAGTCGCTGGGGTTGTGGGTGGCCCCTATGCCCTCAAGAGAGACTCTGGGTCTCTTTGCAGTTCCTTAGCTGGAGTGGGCCACCCTGGGCAAGGTTGCTGGGGTTGTGGATGGGACTCTGTACCCCCAAATGAGACCCTGAGGTGCACCGCAGTTCCTCAGCTGTAGTGTGCCACTCTGGGTGAGGTCGGGTCCCCATACTCCCATGAGAGATATTGGGGTTGTGGGTGGACCCCTGGGCCACCAAGAGTGATACTGGGTCACTGTGTAGTTCCCCAACTGGGGCAGGTGGCCTTGGGCAATCTCGCTGGATCTACAGACAGGACTCTGTGCTCCTGGGAGAGGTGAACGGGAGCTCCATTGAAGAGAGCCACAGGCAATGGCAAAAGGCCCCGATCGGTTGGCTCTCTGTTCTGGGTGTGGCCTCCACACTGTGCTGTACTGTCTGTTTCCAGGGGTGTGGGGAGCCTTGTGGGCATGGGTACCAGAGTCACAATGTGATGAGGGGGCCTTAGGGCTGTGGAGATGCCGTAGCTATTGGGCCTCAGAGCAGAATGCACTTGGGTGTTGACGCCAATCCCAAAATGGTCATATGCTGTGGCAGTCCAAGACCTGGGGAATGCAGGAGTTCAGTGTGAACTCCTTCTCTGAACCAGTGCAGTCATGTGGGCTCCAAGCATCTCCCCACACTGGGCTCACAACCTGCAAGGGTTGTGCCGCTCCCCTGTACCTTGGATTGCAGATATCCAAGGAGTAAGTGGGGACTGTTTGGAACTCCCCCTGACAACCTTTTCCTGTTCTGTCCTGGCTCCAAGCCAATCTTGGTCAGGTACTTCACTTGTCTTTCTGTGCTGTCATTGCGAGCTTCTGAACTAAGAGTGTCTTTCTCACACTTTTACTGAATTCCAGTGTTTTCTCCTATAAACTCTATTCAAAGTATAACCATCCACTTGTTGTTTTAGACTTTCTTTGCATCAGAGGAGATTTTTGGGTGCCTCTAGTCAGCCATCTTTCAGGTGTTGGATTTTGTCAAATGCTTTTTCTGTGCCAACTGATATCATCATATGCTTTTTCTTCTTTAGCTTGTTGATATGGTGGATTATATTGATTGATTTGCTTACATTGAACCAGCCTTGCATACCTGAAATAAATTCCACTGGGTCATGGTGTATAATTCTTTTTATACACTGTTGGTTTAAATTTACTTTTGAGGGGCTGGCCAGCTGCCAAAAATAAATAAATAAATAAAATTTACTTTTAAGCAGAATTAGAGGACTTTTTTGTGTTTAATTTCACAATTTTGCTTTCTTTCCTTTTTCTTTTACTCTCTTCCCCACCTCCAGACTCTGGTTTCAACATCACTTTTCTTTCTTTCTTTTTTTTTTTTCTTTTCTCTCTTTTTTCTTTATTTTTACAGCAGTTTTAGTTTTATAGAGAAATTGAGCAGAAAGTACAGTTAATTCCCATACCTTCCCCCCCAACACACATACACAGTTTCTCTTATTATTGACATTACATTAGTGTGGTACATTTGTTATAATTATGAATTAAAATTGATATATTATTATTAATTCAATTTTACATTAGGGTTCCCTCTTTGTGTTGTACAGTTCTATAGGATTTGCCAACTGCATAATGTCATGTATTCACCATTACAGTATCATACAGAATAGTTTCTCTGCCCTAAAAGTCCTCTGTGTTCTGCCTATTCACCCCTCCTTCCCTGCCTCCCTCCCTCCCTCATCCCCTGAAACCTTGGCAATCACTGTTTTTTATTTTTTTTCATTACCTCAAACATTTATCATTTCTTTGTGTTGGAAACATTCAAAATCCTCTCTTCTAGCTAATTGAAATTGTACAATAAATTGTTGTTAATTATTATTATTATTATTTTTTTTTTTTTTAAAAGATGACCGGTAAGGGGATCTTAACCCTTGACTTGGTGTTGTGAGCACCACGCTCAGCCAGTGAGCAAACCGGCCATCCGTATATGGGATCCGAACCCGGGGCCTTGGTGTTATCAGCACCGTACTCTCCTGAGTGAGCCACGGGCCGGCCCAAATTGTTGTTAATTATAGTCACCTTATAGTGCTTCAACATCTCCTTTTTGGGGGGTGGGGGGACAGCTGGCCAGTGTAGGGATCGAACCCTGGACCTTGGTATTATCAGCACCACTTTGTAACCAACTGAGCTAATCAGTCAGTCTCTCTCTTCTTGATTACCATATTTGCCTCTCTCACTCCAATTTTCCTCTTCCAGTCCACCTACCACAATGTCCATTGCCAGTTGCATCCCAGTAAATGTTTAACAAGAGGCTTTCTAGGAAAAAATCTCTTATTTGTAGCATTTGCTGATTTCCATGATATAAATATTCTCACCATGACCAATTTCAAGCTACTAACATGATGTCAATTGGCTTGCCAAATCCCTGACATTTTAACAATTGTGCTTCCTGGGAGCTGGTAAGAGCTAGCTGCAAAAAAACACTGGCACAGGTAAATCTTTGTAACATGCAAATTTGACAAGGCCACTCCCCTGATTAAAACTTTTCAATGGCTCTCCCTCACCTACGAGATAAAAACCCAAGTTCTTCAGCCCAGCATTCACGTTTCTCTGTGATTTGGCTAATACAGATGGATTTCACCAGCTCATCTCTCAAACCACCCAGACTACCACCCTGATATCCCACCCATTTTGAATGACTCAACATTCTCAGATTCACCTAGTTATTTCACCCCTTTGTACCTCTTTTCTTGCTTCTCTCTGCACCTGGTGAACACCTATTTATTTTCATAGGCTCAGCTGATGCCCTCAGATAGAACTGAACATGCCCATATTAAAATCTATTGAAAACTGTGTCATCTGTTCCTTTATGCTTCTTCCTCCACTACCAGCCTGTGAAGCTGCTTGAGAACAGACAGTCTCATTCATTTTTATCTCCCTAATACCTCAGGCCACTGCCTGCTCTACAGATACTATTTAATAAATACTTATTAGAGGAAAGTAGATTTGAACTAAGACTAGAGGAGGAGTTAAGAGTTGACTAGACAGGCAAGAAAGAATTGCAGGTGAGAGAACAACATGTGCAAATATAAAAAGGTATAAGAAGAACACTCTAGCTCCTTAGAGGGCAAGGTGTGTGTATGCCCCTGAGGAGTTTGTAAAACCTTCCTTTGAATAAGCAGATGAGGAGGCTAATTGTGAGTCTATCACACTGAACTGCAATTATGATTAATGTCAGCAAGCACTATGATGCCTTTCACTCCCCATCCCCTGGCTTATTTGCAAAGGGCACAGGAAGTGTGCTGCTCTCTGATTACGGAAAGTACAAATGCTCCTCCTCCTCTTGCTTTTCTTATCAGTGGTTCCCAAGATTTCTCAATGTAGATGGTGAAAAGTGAACAGACTTAGGATATATTTTGGAGATGGGGCTGGGAGGACTTGATGATGGAAAGAGAGGTGTCAAGAATCATTCTTAGGTTTTTAGTCTGAGCAACTGGAAAAATGGAATTGCCATTAACCTAGATGGGTAAGACTGCAGGAGGTTAGGTTTGTGGTGGTGGGAAGATAAGGATTCTCTTTTAGACATGCTAAATTAGAGAAGCCTATGAGACATCGAAGTGGAAAGTTCAAGTAAGCAGCTGAATATGTAAGTGTGGCATCTAATCAAGGCTAGGGGTGTCTACTTGGGAGTAATCAGTATATAGATGGTAGCTAAAGCCTTATGCCTAGATGAGATTATCTGGAGAAATGTCTGAGGATTTAGCTCTAAACACTCCAAAGTTTAGAGGCTGGAGTCAGCATCAGACAGTGTGAAGGAGGAGCCAGTGAGATAAGACAAACACCATGAGTTTTCCGTGTCATGTAGCCTAAGAGAAGAAAGTATTGTAAGAATTAAACAGTCACCTCTGTTTAATGTTGTTAACTTTTTGAGTAAAATAAGAATAAAGAAATATCAAATGCAGTTGGCAACCTAGAGGTCACTGGTGACATTGCCAGGTAAAATTTCAGTGGAGGGGTGGGGACCAACACCAACTTAGAATAGGTTGAGAAGAGAAAGAATGTAACTGTAGCCCTACAGCCCTACTTGGCATCATCTTAGGTTAGTGTATATTAATCACGACCTTTGTTGCCTCTTGAGAGGCAGTGCAGAATACCATACAGATTAAGAGCACACTTTAGAGTCAGACTGCTAAGTCACCTGCTAGTAATGGAATCTTGGGCAATTAATTTCCCCTCTCTGTGACTTAGTTTCCTCATAGGTTGTTGTGAAACATACATAAATTAATCTGTGTGACATACTTAGATCAGTATCTGGCTCCTAATAAGAGCAAAAAAAAAAAAAAAAAAGGTAGATCTAATTATTATTGAATTTTTACCTTTCAGGGAGATCTCTGGACTGAGACTCTGGAGGCAGGCTTCCAGCCTTACTGCTACCACAGACACCCTGAGTGACCATGGGTAATTCACTTAAAAAATAAACAAACAAAAAATTCTAAAGAGTGTGGGAGGAAACTTTTGGAGGTTTACGGCACAGATTGTGGTAATGGTTTTCATGGATACACACTTATCTCCAAACTCATCAAGTCATATATATTAAATACATACAGCTTTTTGTATGGCAATCATATCTTAATAAAGTGATTAAAAAATAAAATAAAATAATTTTTTAGAAACACCTAAACCAAAAGATTCCTAGAAATGCATGGACCTGAACTAAATTTCAACCTATCTGAATGACAACTTACAGAAAACTCAGAATGGGTGAAATCATAGCATTTCATAGATACACACCCACAGTCACAGAGACCACTGAGATTTGAAGGGCTAGAAACAAGATAGCATTAGCTCCTGGTTTTAATGCTATGTCAAATAAGAGGCAGCAGGGTACAATGAAAGGAGGACTGAGCTGGGATGCAAAGGGAGGAAAGAAACATTCAGAACCAACCTGACTCAAGTGTCTACACAGACTAACCAGGCATTTTCATGGCAAAGCCCCATGGTCCAATATGATTTTCATTTCACAGGTGGGCAAATTGAGGCTCAAAGAGTTCAAGTAGATGGTCCAAGGTACCACAACTATTAAATAGAAGGACCAGAATTTGAACTCTGCTATTCTGACTCAAAAGTACCTGATTTTTCTGCCACTGAGGAAGCCACAGTGCTCTGTGATCAAGAGCACAGGCTTTGGAAGGAGAATGCCTAGACTTGATTCTAGCTCCCACCACTTACCAGGGCAAGTCGCTCCATCTCTCTGAGCCTCTCTTTCTCCACTAGTAGAACAGTGATGATAATAGGAGTATCTAATTTTCACAACACTGCCATGAGGATTAAACACAGTAGTATAAGTGACACACTTAGCACATAGGAAGTGATCCATAAATGGTAGTTCATAATAATAGAATATCATACTACCATGATCTAGATTCAGGTTCAGCAACTAATGCACCCAAACAAGTTACTATACCATCCTGGGTCCCAGTTTTTACCTCATCTCTAAGGTCCCTTCAAGTTCTTTACAAACAAGAACAACAACCCCCCTCTATTTAGTGATTGGCTTTATTTGATCTTAATTTTAAGCGTCTTAAACACCGACCGCTTCCTGTGAGCTGACCGAGGTCACAAAGGTTGTCCTTATATTTGACCTACATTTGTCTAAAACCATTCTTATAACCCCTTCTATGATGTTCTGCTCTGCCCCCCCCCCACCATTTAGTCTTTCATTATTTAAAAGTACTATGTGAACATTTATCACGAAACAAAATATCTGGGTAATTAAATCTTTCTCCTTTCTAAACATTTCAGATGATTAACCTCAGTAGACTCTGGTGATTATTTCTTCCAGAGATCCTCTCTAAGGTAAACTGAAAGGCATGGGAAATTTATATTGATAGAAGTCCTCAAAGAATCAAGTAAGAGCTTTTCTGCTCTGAAAAACACTATGTGAATCCCAAAAATTTGTTTAAAGAGAAAAGGTAAAAGAAATACATATCACACTGGAATATATCCCTATCTTATCACACTCAAGTACTAGTAAAACAATCAACTCATAACAATATTTACTAAAAGTTCTTAAAACAAGGGGTTAATGACCAGAGATTTGGCAGCAAATGATAGTAGGACAATTGGTTATACATAAGAAAAAAATAAAATTTGAGCCTTACATTATATCATATACAAAATCTAACTCCAGGTTTATGAATCACTTACAAATAATAGCAAAACTTCGAAAAAGAAAAAAAAAAAGAGTAGTTTCTGACATTCAGAAGCTGGCTTGACACTCACAGCAGGGCTATGTTATTCTATTTAGACATAAACAATCTCATAGCATACCAACCTCAGACAAGTTTACTCAGAAACTATAATAAAATGAGACAAAGCAAGGTCACTTCATAATTTTGCCTAAGCACTGCGCCACCCACAAAATACCAAACACATCTTCTCTTGACCAAAAATGAGTGACTACTACTTCTTTACCAATTACAGCTTTATCCTCATGATATTCTCCCCTCCCTATGGATAAGATTTATTGAGATATCCAATCATAGAATTGTCCCCCACTTTCTGATAGCGTTCAATCTAGACCAAACCACCACTTTCTTAGATCCTCTCAAAATCACCAAACCAAAGTCCAATAAAAGGTTCCTTATAACACAGTCTTACTGAGATACCCCTGGATTCCTCATGGTGTGTATTCTCCCTCACTACAATGAGTAATAAACCCAGCTTGTTCAATTACAGGTGTGTTACTGGTGGTCTTTGGATGGAGGGTTTTGACAACTTTAAAACCTTTAGATGAAAATATTGGAGAGTATATTTTTACTTTGGGGTAGGGATGTATTTCTAAAACAAGACACAAAAGTACTAACAATATAAGATAAAATTAATAAATTTCTGTGGTATGCAGCTTCTGAGATGGCACCAATGATCACCTTCTTCTGGTATTCACACTCTTGTATGAGGGGTCTGAAAAGTTCATGGAAAGATCCATATTATCTTGTAATTCAACTTTTCCAAGAATTTTTTGAAGTATCCTTGTAAGATCCCTCTCCTTGGGAGTGGGCTGGATATAGTGACTTTCTTCTAACAAATACAATAGGGCTGAAATGATGGGATGTCACTTCTGAGATTGAGTCACACAAACTGTGACTTCTGTGGAAGATATTCTCTCTCTTTCTCCCTCTCTCTCTCTCTCTCTCAGATTAGTCACACTGGAAGAAGTCAGTTGCCATATACTGAGGCAGATCTATAGAGAGACACCCATGAAAAGACACAAAGGACATCAACTACCACATAAGTGAGTTTGGAAGTGGATCCTCCCTCACTCAAGCCTTCAGATGAGACCACAGCCTCAACCAACAGCTTGACTGACACCTCATGATAGACCGTAAGCCAGAGGCAAAACTGAATTTGCATTCCTGACCCACAGAAACTGTGAGATGAAAGTTTGTTGTTTCGGGCCGGCCCGTGGCTCACTCGGGAGAGTGCGGTGCTGATAGCACCGGGGCCCCGGGTTCGGATCCCATATACGGGTGGCCGGTTCGCTCACTGGGTGAGCGTGGTGCTGACCACACCAAGTCAAGGGTTAAGATCCCCTTGCCGGTCATCTTTTAAAAAAAAAAAAGAAAGAAAGTTTGTTGTTTCATTTTATTTATTTACTTATTTGTTTTTGTGTTTGTTTGTTTGTTTGTTTTGGCAGCTGGCCAGTAAAAAATAAGATTTTTTAAATTGGCATCTGGCCAGTATAAGGATCTGAACCTGTGACCTTGGTGTTATAAGGCTGTGCTTTAATGAACTGAGCAACCAGCAAGCCCAAAAATTTGTTGCTTTAAGCCACTAAGTTTTGAGGTAATTTATTATTTACTGATAAATATGTAACAAAGACTACATTAAAATTAAGAATTTTGGTTCATTAAAAGACATGCAATTAAGGTGAAATCACAAAACTGGAGAAAATATTTGCAATACACATAATTGACAGAGGACTGTTATCCAGAATATAAATCAAGAACTCTCACAAATTAAAATGAAAAGGAAAAAAATGACTCAATAGGAAAATGGCAAAAGACAAGAACAGGCATTTCACGGATTGGGAATCATGGATTTCAAACAAACACATGAAAGGACGCTCATTAGTAATCAGAACAATGCAAATTAAGACCTCAATGGAGCTGGCCAGTTAGCTCAGTTGGTTAGAACACAACCTTGTAACACCAAGGTCAAGGGTTTGGATCCCCCTATGAGCCAGCTGCCAAGAAAAAAAGACTTCAAATAAGGTTGCATTTTTCACTCAATGGACTGTCAAAAGTTTAGAAGTCTTCCAGTGCAAAGTGATAGGAAGGGGAATACTTATATACTGTTGGTGGGAATGTAAACTGGAATGACTACTTTGGAAACATTTTGGCACTACCTAACTAATAAAGTTGAGCATACCCATATTCTAAAACCCAGCCATTCCAACCGTAGGTATGTGTTCTGGAAAAATATTTCATGTACACACTGTGTGACATGTTCAACACTATTGGTAATAGTAAAAACACGGAAACAACCCAGCTGTCCATCAACAGAAAAGTAAATTGTGGTATATGTACACAATGGAATATTATATACCTTTGAAAGTGAATGAACTACAGGTACATATAACAAAGTGGATGAATCTTATAAACATAATGTTGAGTGAAAAGAGCAAGATCCAACAGGCTACACAGAGCATGATATTATTCTTATAAAGTTAAAAACAAGGAAAAATTAAGCAATATATTTTTTATGACTACATACATAGGCAATAGATCTTTAAAAAAACAAATGATAAACATAAAATTCAAAATAGTGGTTAGCTATGTGGGAAGAAGGGGACAAGATAGAGAGGAAGATTCAGATAAATGAAAGTTAATGGTAATGTTCTAGTTTTTAGATGACTGCTTATTTTATCATTAAGCTTTCTAATTTAAATGTTACAAATATTCTTTTATATGCATCATATACTACTTCATTTTAAACATTTTTTAAAAATTAGGAGTATTTTAACTTTTTATTATGGAAATTAAGAGCATTTTTTTTAACACCTAAAGAAAGCAACAAAGTTCATTTTGTTTTAATGGAAAGGAAAAATACAGAAGGAAGAAAAGTTTGGTGAGCTCCTAAGAGGATCAAGCAAAGGAATACAATTCAGGGAAAAAGAAAAAAACTTCCATTTTTAAACCATGTTATTATTTTAATCCTAGGTTATTCAGGAAGCTATGCTGGATAAAACTGGAATTTATTAAGAAGATTATACTTTCACCTGCAGTTCACATCAAGTAATTTCCACCCATATCCCGTGTCTACATCTTTAAATAGTTTTTAATGCTCCCCTTTCTCAATTCAATCTTAAACTTCAGAAACTGCCACACAAAGAAGTAGATATAGCTACTTTTGCTGGGGCTGAAGTATGGTCAATCTCAGTTATATTCTTGGAACTCCCCTAACTGGGTCTGGGGTCTTATGCAATGCTAAACCTTGGGAAGGTATTGAGACGGATCATTTGTCCCCACAGGTTATCACTGAGGGACATTGTTCACTTGACATCTTTAGACTGGCAGGCTCTCTGTGGCTTCTGTGCCATGCTTGGGACACAGAAATTGTGTCCCAATATTTGTAACCCCAGGCCTTGCATTCCTATCCCCCAGATTCATTAAGCAGCTATTCTTCTCTGAGGCCTCATCTGAGGCTGTGGGAAGCAAGGCCCAGGTCCCAGCCAACTTTTCCCTTTCTCACCATGCAACCCAAGAGACATCACTTTTTAGTTTGAGGGATGCTCCATTCTCCTTCAAACCCAATTCTTCTTAATGTGCTTGGGCTTTTAGAAAAGAAAGCCCAAATATCTTGCAAGCTAATTTGCTTTCAGCCCAGCTACATACTTCCTAGAAGGCAATAAGCACAGAGCCTGCTATCTGCCAGAAAAGAACGGGAAAGGGGAAAATACAGGGGGAAAAAACTAATATTTCAAAATAGTATATGGAGGTAGGCAAAGATTTTTAAAATAGGACATGAAAAGTACTAACCATAGATGGAAAAAAAATTGATAAATTGAACTCAATTAAAATAAAGAGCTGCTGTTCATCAAAAGACACTGTTAAGAGATTGAAAAGGCGGGGCTGGCCCGTGGCTCACTCGGGAGAGTGCGGTGCTGAGAACACCAAGGCCCCGGGTTCGGATCCCATATACGGATGGCCGGTTCGCTCACTGGCTGAGCGTGGTGCTCACAACACCAAGTCAAGGGTTAAGATCCCCTTACCGGTCATCTTTAAAAAAAAAAAAAAAAAAGAGATTGAAATGGCAAGACAAAGAGATTGAGAGAATACTTGAAATACATTCTGTATATCCAACAAAAGAGTTGTATCCAGAATGCATAACAAAGTCCTACATCTCATCAGCAAGAAAAATGCAGATAATCCAATGAAAAAAATAACTTAAAACCAGAACTTCACAAAAGAGGACATCCAAATGGCCAATAAACATGAAAAGGCATTCAACTAAATTAGTCATCATGAAAATGCAAATTAGAATCATAATACAATACCACTATACATCTACCAGCATGGCTAAAATGGAAAAGACTGACAATACCAGGTGTTAGCAAAGATGTGGAACATCTTGATAGGAGAAACATAAAATGGTACAACTACTTTGGAAAACTGGCAATAACTACTAAAGCTAAACATACATATACCCTATGGCCCAGAAATTCCCTTCCTAGATATATACACAAGAGAAATGCATACATATGTTCATCAATAGGCATATACAAGAATGTTTATGGCAGCACTACCTAAAATAGCCCCATATGGAAACTACCCAAATGCACATTAACAGTAAAATGGATAAAGTGTAGTACAATACAATACAATAACATACATCAATGAGAATTAATAAACTATTTCTAAACAACATGGAAGACTCTCACAAAAAAAAAAAAAAATTGAGTGAAAGAAGCCAGATATAAGAGTACATATTGTATGATTCAATTCATATAAAGTTCTAAAAGAGGCAAAGTTAACTTTTGGTCTTAGAAATCAGGATAGTGGTTATCTTTGAGATGAGTAGTGACTGAGAAGGCACTGGGGACTAGTCATATTCTGTTTTGGGAACTGGATGCTGGTTACATGGGTGTGTTCTCTTTATCAAAATTCATTAATCTCTACACTTAAGATTTTGTGTGCTTTTCTATATGTATATAATACTTCAATAAAAATTTTACCTAAAAAAACAAAGAATTTCAAATAAAAAAAAATTTACAATTTATCTCAAAAACTTTTACCTAAAATGCATCCAACCACAAGTATTAGGGCCAGACTCTGAAACATGACTCATCAAGGTAACCAATGCCAGCCTGAAGCTTCTTAAGTACTGCCTTTCCACTCTTCTTGGTGATACTCCTATGCAGCTTTTCCTGAAACAGAGAGGGCTCAGTGAAATTTCCACTATCAGTCTTTTTACCGGAATTCTGAATAAAGTAATCTGAGCACATGTGTAGATTTTCATTAAATGTGGTGGCCAGCTACTCATTGGGAAACTTACGCCATCCCTACAACAGCTGAAAGTGAGGGACAGCAATTTGTTTGAGCTTACTTGTCTAACTTCACTTGACTCCCAATCCCATCCATCCCCCAAGCAAATTGCAAATATCTTTCTTCTTTTCCCTCTTTTCTTCTCCAGTTTCTAAATTCTCATCTCTAACTAAACAGGAGATGCAAACCTTACTGATTTTACAAAAACCATGCATGCTTTTTATAGACAAATCAAGTAGTAAAGAACAAAGAAGATAACAAGTACCCCAAAAATCCCACTACCCAGGAATAACCTGAGTTAATAACTGGTGAAGTGTCTCTATAGGATATATTTGAATAGCAAGAAGGATGTATAGATAAATGGATGGGTGATTGATGGATAGAGATAATTTTATAAAAAATTAAGGCACAAACTGGGAAAAGAAAATTGTCACAAATATAGCAGCAAAGAATTAACACCCAGTATACATACAGTCCTATAAATCAAAAAAAGATAACTCAATTTAAAAATGGGAAAATGGTAATGAGTAAATAATTCACACAGGATGAAACACAGAAGAGCCAATAAACATATGAAAAGATGGTAAGTCTTACTAGTAGTCAGGAAAATTAAAATTAAAAGTAGAGTGACACAGAAAGAAGATGGGACTTATTCCCACTTTTATGCAATTTGATTGGTGATATTTCACACTCCATCAGACTGGCAAAATTAATTATATTTTAAAATTAATTAAGTCTGGTAATACCAAATATTGGTAAGAAAGTGAAGAAAAAGGAACTCAGATGTTAAAGGTGGGAGCATAAATCAGTACAAGCATTTTGGAGATTAATTCAGCAACACATAGTAAAATTAAAGATTTATATCTAAGAGAAATCAAAACACAGGTCCAGAAAAAGACTTTTCCAAGAACATTTATAGCTGCTGTATTATCTATTGCTGTGAAACAACTTACCCCAAAATTTAGAAGCTTAAAACAACAAACATTTATTACCTCACAGTTTCTGTGGATCTAGGCATGACTTAGCTGAATGCCTCTGCCTCGGGGTTTCTCACAGGGCTGCAATCAAGCCATCAGCTGAGGTTGTGGTCTCATTTGAAGGCTCTACTGAAGGTGGTGGGATCCACAAGGTCACACATACCAGGAAGCAGGGATCATTTGGGACCATTTTAGAGGTTGCCCACTAGCACCTTTATTCACCACAGCACCAAACAGGAAATGGCTTAGAGGTCCACCAACAGGAGAAAAGATAAACAAACTATGGTATATTCCTACAATAGAATACCATTTAGCAGTAAAAAGGCTAAGTGAAAGAAGCTTTACACCAAAGGATACATAGTACATGATTCAATTTATAGGAAGTTCTGTAACAGACAAAACTGCTAATCTATGGTGGAAAAAATCAGAACAGTGGTTGCCTGCGGTGGCCAGAGGGTGGGGGTTGGAGGGGTGAGAACTGATTGGGAAGAAGTATGAAGGAACAACTTTCTAGGTTGATGGTAATGTTCTGTGTCTTGATATGGTCAACGTAATTACATGCATCTGCCAAAGCTCACTGAAAAACCACTTCAGATTTGTGCATTTTGGGGCTGGTTGGTTAGCTCAGTTGGTTAGAGCATGGTGTTAGAACACCAACATCTAAGGGTTCGGATCCCCATACTGGCCAGCCACCAAAGAAACCCAGAACAGATTTGTGCATTTTATTATATGTAAATTTGACCTCAAAAGAAAAAAGAACCATAAGCAAATAATGAACTCTAGTTAATAATGCATGTGCTGAAGTGTTTAGGAGTGGGGGCTGGCCCGTGGCTCACTTGGGAGAGTGTGGTGTTGATAACACCAAGGCCATGGGTTTGGATCCCATATAGGGATGGCTGGTTCACTCACTGGGTGAGCGTGGGGCTCACCGGTCATCTTTAAAAAAAAAAAAGAACAAAGTTGCAGACATCAATACACTTCACTCCTAAACACTTCATTTTTTTTAAGAAGATGACCGGTAAGGGGATCTTAACCCTTGACTTGGTGTTGTCAGCACCACACTCTCCCGAGTGAGCCATGGGCTGGCCCTTGCAACTTTGAAATGGATCAAAAAACATTAGGATGGGTTGATGGATGAATAGAGGGATAAATAGATGGATCATTATGTTGATAAAACAAATATAGTAAAATGTTAATTGTAGAATCTAGGTGGTGGATACATATGAATTCACTGTATAATTCTCAACTGTTCTGCATGTTTGAAAATTTCATAATAAAATGTTTGGAGGAAATTAAAGAAGCACATCCCCTATTACCCAGCAATCCAATGCTTGATATTTGTACTACAGAAAAATCTCAAACATGAGTATGGATGGACTTGTGCAAGGATGTTTATTGCATTACCATATGTAATAGCAAAAAAGTGGAACCAACCCAACTGTGCTTCAGTAAAATAATGTATAAATCAACTGTAATTTATTCATACAATGGAACATAAAATACAATGGAACTAGATCTACATGAATCTACTTGGATAAACCTGAAAAACAATGTTTGATGTCTAGAGATGAAGACTATGACTCACTCTGGGCAGATTTTTGTTGTTGTTGTTTTGTTTATTTTATTTTGTTTTTTATTATATGAGCAGATTTTTGATCATAGAAAAATCATTTGGCTAGTTCCCTTAGTTATGTAAATAGAAGGCAGGAAGGCACTCTTAGCCAAGAAATAACAAGATCTCTTTTTTTCCTTTTGTTTTAGCAATGTTGTTCAGAGTTCTGAAGAGTCTTGGGAAGGGAGTAGAACAATTTGCATAAGAAGGCAAGGGGCTTTCTGAGAAGAAAGAGGCCAAGAATCCAATCCCTTCTTCCCTGGATTTAAAGTTTTGCAAATCTGTTGGAGTGGCGGGAGAGGACACCTGTGGTCCCAAAGGAGAAATTACTTTGAAGTCAGCAAGAATCTGGGCTGCTTATCTGGGCTTAACACTAGAGCCTAAAGGCTCTTGAAGGTTGGGCTAGTTCTAAGGTTTAAAAACCCAGGACTGAACCTGGCAGGTATAGTGGTGTGTTTTCAGAACCAACAACAGTTGAGCATTAAGCTGTAACCTTGGTATTTTAAACCTTTGCATTGTGCAGGACCAGTGGGAGACCGCAAGAGAAGCAACAGTGCTAGTGGACTGACAGGATTTTCTCATCAGACTTTACAAATTCTGTGTAGCGTTTATAAATAGGACTCATCACCTTGGAGTGAATAGGTACCTAGGGTTCTTTACAAAATTAGGGGGGACAAAGGCCTCAAAAGGGAGATGGTGACTTCCTGTTAGTAAAAGCCAATGTGTGCTTAAAGAATTAGTAGGAAAAAGAAGACAAATAGCAACTATCTATACCCTTAAGTGGTGAAGCTGGTCATAACTTCATTCAATGAATATTATGCATCAGGCACTGTACCACACTCTAGGATTACAATGCTGTGCAAAAGAGACATGGTTCCTGTGCTCTTTGATCTTGTAATCTTGTAGGGCAGACAGATATTATTAAACAGACTGGATGAAGACTTGGTTTCTCTGCTAGCTGATCAGTTCACGTGGCCCAAATGTGGGCCCCCAAACTATGACTTTATATCCTTATAAGTCCAGCACCTGTAGCTACCTAACTGGAGTGTCTGAGTTCCCCTTCCAAATTCTTAGAGAAAATGGGGCGGGCTGGGGCTGGGGCTGGCTGGTGCTGGGGCTGGTGCCGGAGCTAGAGCGTAGTGCTGATAACAACAAGGTCCAGGGTTTAATCCCGGTACTGGCCAGCCGCCAAAATTTTAAAAAAAGAAAAACTGTCAAACTCTTAGGAAAGAGAAGCTGATTAGCTCAGCTTAGGTTAGGTGTCTACCCTGGTCCAATCAGCTGTGGTCTGGGAATGAGGTAACGATGACCCATTTTCCACTCAGTAGGGCTGAGGGAAGGCTCTGTGAGAAGTGAATATGGGGGGAGGGCAATTGAAAACAATGGACTTGCTATCCAACCCAGCTCTATGTGTTGGATTTCACAATGTGTATCAAGTAACTACAATAACCATATATAATCAATGCCCAATATAAGTTAATAACATCAAGTCCTTTCCATGAGCAAGTGAACCCTTTCTTCCCAAGGAAAAATTAAAGCCTCAAATATATCCAAGCATCTTATCTCTCTTATTTTCTCACCTGGGTGCCTTGTAGGGGCCTGAATTCCTAATTCTGTTGCTATGGTATAGGCTGTCTTCTACCACTGCCGTTTTGTTTGGCTTCGGGAGGAAGTCCTCAGGAAGGGGAGAGGCCTAGCTCCTGCTGAGATGAAGCTGAGGGCTGCCCTGGTCTTCACCCTGAGATGTGTCAGATGGCAAGATCCACAAACTGGCAGATAGCTCCCTAAGCACAAGAGAGATCATTAGGCCTCTTCCCATGATCTCTGCCCAGCCTCCAAACCTCCACAGGATATTGAGAGGCATCTACTACCATCCCCCAGATAGTAAGCAGAGGTATTGGCATCACCACATCATGTGTGCATACACTCACCAAAGGCCATTTAGCCACATTAGATGTTAGTTGCGTTCTATGAGAAGAACATTGCAATGAAGTGTCAGGGAGATGTCCAGATCTTATCCCAGTAAGAGGAGCTAGAGTGTATATGAGCCACAAGAAGTCTAAAAGGGGTGAATCTTTCCAGCTTAAGGTCTAAACTAGAGACTGGCCAATTGAGCTCTTTAGTCCTTCCCTCTGGGCTCATAAGCTGGGTTCTGTCCCTCTTGATCTTACTACGTAGACTATGAGCAGTAGGAGGCATAGAAAATCAAACCCAAAGAAGAGAGCTCCTTTTCATAAGGCTTAGAGCAGTAGTTCTCAACCAAGGGCAATTTTGTCCCCTCCTTCTCCATGCTCAGAGAACATCTGGCAATGCCTGGAGGCGTTCTTGGTTGTCACAACTGTGTCTATGCATGTGTGTGTGTTGGGGGGTGCTACTGGCATCTACTTGGTAGAGGCCAGAGATGATGCTAAACATCCTACAATGCACAGGGAAGCCCCTGCCACAAAAAATGTCAGTAGTGCTGGGGTTGAGAAACCCTGGCTTAGAGCAGAACATTCCTCACTCTCACCCCCAATTCCAGGCCTCCAAGTTTTTTATTCCATCCTAGTTCTCACTTAGCCTGCTCAGTGAAGAATGATGGTCTAGGGATGGACATTTCTATCCCACCACCTGCACAGGAGAAAAGCACAATCCAACAAGTTAACTAGAGAAAGATGTCCAAGCAAGGGGAAGGCCAAGATTGCCAATAGAGATATGCCAAAATAGAGATCCCCATAGCAACAGCTTTTAACCTCTCAGTTCTTACCTGATAAAGCTCCACCCCAAAAGAGTGATTGGACTGTGTCCTTGAACCCTATCACAAGATCTCCATTTTGAGAGTAGGTGGAAACAAGGAAAACTTGAACTCTTCCTACCAACCCAAGTAAGTTCAAACTTCCAGTAAACAGGCCTTTGCCTCCACCTAGAATGTCTTTTCCCACTATCTAGGCCTATCTAAATCTTACCAATCATTCAAAGCCCACATCAGTGTTGCTTCTATTCAATCCTCAATAAATCCCCTAGCTCTTCTAAGTTGGGTTTCTTTTTATAGTACACATTATTTTCTAGTTTCCATGAGTATTATTTAATTTCACAGGAGGTTTTCAGCTTTTACACATTTGACTTTTATAACATCTATGCAGTCCTCAGTCATACATTATACATTTACATACCCAAACTGTCTTCTTTGTGCTCAATTTGGACTCGAATACATCACGTGATAAACATTTCAAGCTACTGCCTGTCAGCAAATCCTCCAGTTCCTACAATGAAGCCATCTTGGTAGAGCAGAGTTTGCACAGCGATTCAAATATTTTATTACATTTTCTCTTATTATTTTATTAAGAATACAAACGGAAAGCCAAAAATGTAAAAGGACTAATACTACAATTCAGACAAAGACAAATACTATTAAGCATGCCAAAAGCAATGATTCTTGAGATAAGCATATTAGAGCAGCTGGTCAACTGGAGATTTGATTGTGAAGAAAAAAATATCATTGAAAATTGAGTCAAAAAGATACAGTGTATTTTCCAACATCTGTGAGTGGGAAAAAAAGATAAAACAATACAGTGTAATGATAGAGGAAATGGAGAATTTTTTTTTTTTTAATTTCAGACTGATAATCAGTAGATTACTGATATATTACAGGCTTCCAGAATCAGAGAAGAGTTGATAGCTCCACAGAGCTATTGATTGGGACACAACTTATAATGAAAAAGAAAGTTGGTGCTCAACTTCATTTGGACAAATTTGTCAAGAGAATTAAAAAGACACCTCAAAGTCATAATGAAAATCCCCTGCTCAATCCTTTGAAAATCATTTTCAATAAGTCCCCCTTCCCAACATAAAAACCAAAAATATTTGAAGAACTAATGACCAAAAATTTTCAAAATTTGTTGAAGATTATAAAACCACAGATCTTTTTTTCTGGGCTCTTGACCGAACTGTCAGCTCAAGTGCTGGGACCTAGCCTAACCCTCTGTCCCAGGTTCCCACCTCAAGTTGACAAGTTAATGGATTTAATGAATAAATAAACCTCATTATTTTTGAATAAGTATTTGCTGAGGTCCATAGAAGAGATAACACAGTTCTTGAAAGCAATATGCTTTCAAGTGTAAGGCTTTCTTGTGAAGGGAGCTTCTGTTCCCAATAGGTTACATTATTGTTACAACAAGAAGTCTGCTATCATCCATCATTCTTCTGTACATAAAGTGTCTTTTTTCACAATTTGCCTTTAATATTTTCTCTTTATCATTGTTTTTCAGAAATTTGTTTATGACGTGCCTTAGTGTAGCTTTCTGAATGTTTCTTCTGCTTGGGTTTTTTTTTTAACATCTTGGATCTGTAGTTTTCTAATTTTCAACAAATTTGGAAAAATTTCAGCCATTAGGTCTTCAAATACTTTTTATGATCCCCCCCTTTTTTTCTGGGACTCCAGTTACATGTATATTAGTCCCCTTCAAGATGTCTCACAGCTCACTAATGCTCTGTTCATTTTTTTAAGTCTTTTTCTCTGTGTATTACATTTTGGATAGTTTCTATTGCTAGCTCTTCAAGTTCACTAATATTTTCTTCTTTTTAAAAAAAGTTTATTTATTTATTTATTTTGTTGACTGGCCGGTAAGGGGATCCAAACCTTGACCTTGGTGTTACACTAATCTTTTCTTCTGCAACATATAATCTGTTAATCTCCTCCAATGTGTTTTTCATTGTAGACAATGTATTTTTCATTTCTAGAAGTTCAATTTGGGTCTTTTTTGTGTGTGTGTATTTTCACTCCATGCTTACTTAAAAAATATAAATTAAATATTCCATAAGATGAGTACAAATAAAATGAGTAAGGTCATGTATTTTGATTTTCAGTTTTACATCATTGATAATCAAATACATTTTTTACATGGTCTTGATCATATATAGATATGCTAGCCACTAGCCGCATGTGGCTAGGTAACTTTAAGTCCCTTAAAATTAAACATATTAAAAAATTCAGTTCCTCAATGTCACTGGCCACATTTCAAGGGCTCAGTAGCTACATGTGGCTAATGGAACTTTGATGGACAGCACAGTGTAGAACATTTACATCATCACAGAAAGTCCTACTTGAAAGCACTGTTCTAGACATTCCAAATGTGATGCTTAATTGGCTTTCTTCAAATATAGTTTTCTTCATGAAATTTCTACACAAAAAAGACAACTAATAAATGTAAACAGATTGCAAGAGGGGTGGTGAGGATTTGGGTTGAGGAAGACATCAAAATCTCAGAGTAAAAAGTTATGCCAAGTTCCTCCCTTTTCCCTTCCCCGACTCTCCTTCCATCAAGATCCTTTTTTCTTTTTTTATTAGCATATTCATTGTTACAAATCACTTATTCTTTATGCCCTTTATCCAATCTCTCCCCTTCCTCCTCTCCCTTTCTCCCTCCCCCCTCTAATAACCATAGATTTGTTCTCTCCATCTGACAGATTAACTGTTCCTCAGTTTGTTGCCTAGATGATCTGTCCAGTACTCATCTGTGATCAAGCCCTCCCCTATTATCGTAAAGCAAATGCTTCTTCTATTACTCTGGAGTGTGCTTTGTGGAGAGAGATCTTCCACATTTCTCCCTAATATGCTCACCCTTTCTTCTACCTTCTTCAACATATAATATATATACATATATATATATATATACACACACATATATATATGTATATATATAGAATAGCTCTTTAAATGTCCTTTTCAAATTAATTTTATCATCTGTGTCATTTCTGGGTCTCGTCCTATTGCTTGATTTTTCTCCTCAGTATTAGTTGCATTTTTCTGCTAACTGTGCATGCCTGATAATTTTTGATTGGACACCAGACGTTGTGAATCTTCCCTTGGTAAGTTCTGGATTTTATTTATTTTTATTCCTTTAAATTATTTTGATCTTTGTTTTAGGATGCAGTTAAGTTACTTGAACAATCTTATCTTTTTGAGGCTTGCTTTCAAGCATTGTAGATGGGAACAGAGTAGTCAGTAGTCTAGGGCTAATTTTGCCCTGCCACTGAGGCCATACTCTTTTGAGTACTTTTCCTGATGCCCCATGTATTACAAGGTCTCTCCACTCTGTTGGAAACAATAATCATCCCAGCTCTGCATGAGCCCTAAGAATTTTTACCCCTGCTTCTTTCAGAGATTCTTTTCTCTGCCTTCAATAATATCCTCACACACGTGCTGATCAGTACTCAGCTGAAGACTCCAGGGTAATCCTCTGCAGGTCTCTGGAGGTCTTCCTCTGGGCAGCTCTCTACTTTCTATGCAGTTCCTCTTTCTCTGGTATTCTGCTTTATGAATTCTAGCCATGGTGGCTTTCCCAAATCCTCAGTTCCATCTCCTCAACTTAGGGAGATCCATTAGAATCCCCACTGTGGCCTGGGAACTCTCTCCAGGGATAAGCTGGGGCAATCATAGAATTACTCATTTGTTTCCCATCTCCTAGGGCTCTCTTCTCTTCACTGATTGATGTTCAATGTCTGAAAATATATCGTATACTTTGTCTGTTTTTTTAATTGTTTGAGGCAGAGAGTAAATATGGTCCCTATTATTTTATCATGGCTGGAAGTCCATCAAAGCATTTTAAGCACTTAAGCGACATGGATGGATCTGTGGGTTAGAAAGATCACTGACGGCTCATATGAGAGATAGACTAGTGGTACTGGATCATGGATAGAGAGACTGGCAAGGAGGCTAGTACAGTTTAGATCCATGTAAGCAGCATTATGGAAATCTGGCAGCAAGAAGCACAAACTCATCCAGTCCCACGACAGATCTTATATTGGTCTCTGGGAGGGAGGGGGACTGGTAAGAGAAAGGCTGGGCCCCAGGCCCAATTCACAGGACAGATTATATAGATGATAACAAGCCAGGAGATCAGTCACCAAAACTGGGGAACCAGATGAGAAATAAGTTTCAGACACCAATTTTGAGAAAGGGGGGATGCAGAAGCGGCTATGCAGGCAGGGTCTAACATCTTAGCTTGTGTACCAAATGCCTATGAATGAAGGAATGAATACCTGGCTGCCTGTAGCACTTATTGTAAGCAACACGCACATGACAATTAGTTGTTCAGTACCCTGTGGTAGTTCTTGAATTATTATTTTCCTTTTCATTTATTTAAGCCTTATTTCTTCATCTGCATTCGAAGTCCACCAGAGGCATGGGCTATTAATTGTGTGCTTCTCTTTCTTCTAAGTAGCAGCATTAGTATAATTATTTTGCTCAGGTTTCCTGACTCTCAGTCCAATACACTTTTTACTCTATACCACTTAACCAGCAATCTTTTTTTTTTTTTTTTTTTTAAAGATGACTGGTAAGGGGATCTTAACCCTTGACTTGACTTGGTGTTGTCAGCACCACACTCTCCCGAGTGAGCCACGGGCCGGCCCATTAACCAGCAATCTTGAGAGAAATAATTTAGCAAGATAATTTACACATATTCCTTGGCATACTGAAGGATGAATTCTTGAAAAGGCATGCATGGCTTAAACTGTGCAAATCAAATGCAATTTTCTTTCAAGAAATTATGGTAAAAGACTTCATTACGTTATTCACGTTTTGGCTAGGTAAAATTTTTGCTACAGAAATAACATGTACTAACCACCCCTAAGTGTACACACTCCCAAATGAGATAACCATTATTAAAATTATGCTGTGGACCCTTTCACAACTTTCTCCAGGTCAACAGGTATAAATACAACTCACTATTTTTAATAGCTGCATTATATGCTTTAGAGAGGATATACCACAACTTGTTCAACCATTCCCCTATTGATGGGCACGCAGGTTTCTTCGTGCTTTATTTCTGTAGGATAGACTCTGAACAGCTTGGTCAATAGTGTAAGTGTATGTAGCAGATACTGTGGTTGCTTAATCAGCTGGCATTCTCCCTCTTCTTTTCTGCTAATGGAATGCTAATTTTGTTATGGTAATTTTGTTAATGCTAATTTTGTTAAGGCAGAGAACCCTAATCTCAAGGAAGGTGATCCCATTTCCTGATCTATATGTAGCATGTGATCCAGTTACGGCAAAGGAGAGGTATGGGTAAGTTTGCTGAGGAATGTTTGGAAAAAAATTGCCTTCTTTGAATAAAGGAGAGTGGCATTTCTCTTGCTTCCCTGCCTGCTGCCATCCCTTCACCACTTTTTCTGCCTTTGAATGCACTTGCGATGTGCAGATTCAGCAGCCCATCTTGCGAGTATAAAGTAAAAAGCCTAGAGACAAAAAGCCAACATGTCAAGAATGGTGGAGTGGGAGAGTGGAAAAAGCCTAGGTTTTTTTAAAAAAATTATTTATTTATTTTAATTGACAAATAAAAATTGTGTATATTTATTTCATATAACATGCTGTTTTGAAATATGAATACATTGTGGAATGGCTAAATCAAGCTAATTAACATATGCATTACCTCACATGCTTATTTTTTTTTATGATAAGAACATAAAATCTACTCCCTCAGTTAGACAGGAAGAATAAATTCTGGTATGCTATTGCACAGTAGGGTAACTACAGCTAATAACAATGTAGTGTATATTTCAAGATAGCTAGAAGAGAGGATTTTGAATGTTACTACCACAAACAAATGATAAATGTTTAAAGTCATCGATATGGTAATTATCCAGATTTGATCATTATACAATGTATACGTGCACTGAAACAACACACTGTACCCCATAAATATATATAATTATGTGTCAATTATAAATAAAAAAATCTACTCTCTTAGCAATCTTCAAGAATATAACATATCGTTATTAACTATAGTCACCTTGTTGTACAATAGATCTCTTGAACTTATTTCTCATATTTAACTTAAATTTTGTATCACTTGACCAACATCTCCCTCACCCCTCACCCCACCCCAAGCCCTGGTAACTGCCATTCTACCCTCTGCTTCAATGAGTTCAACTTTTTTTAGATTCCGTATATAAGTGAGATCATGTGGTATTTCTCTTTCTCTGCTTTGTTTATTTCACTTAGCATAATGTCCTCGAGGTTGTCACACGTGACAGGACTTCCTTCTTTTTAAGGCTGAATAGTATTCCATTATGTATATATACCACATTTTCTTTATCCATTCATCTGTTGATGGACACTTAGGTTGACATCATATCTTGGATATTGTGAATAATGTTGCAATGAACATGGGAGTGCAACTATCTCTTTGACGTACTGATTTTATTTCCTTTGGATATACTCATATACCTAGTAGTAGGATTGCTATATCAAATGGTAGTTCTATTTTTAATTTTTTGAGGAATCCCCATACTCTTTTCCATAATGTCTATACTAATTTACATTCCCATCAACAGTGCATAAGAGTTCCCTTTTCGCCACATCCTCTCCAACACTTGCTATCTTTTGTCTTTTTGATAATCTTCTCCAAAACTTGCTATCTTTTTGTCTTTTTGATAGCCATTCTGTTTTAACAGGTGTGAGGTGAAGCCTAAGTTCTTGATTAGGCTGATCCAATGCTTGCATCTGTGTTCCTCCAGATTTCTTGTTATGTGAGAAAGAAAAAAAAAACCCACCTCTATTTGTTTAGGCCACTATTAATCAGATTTTCTGTCACTGGCAGTTCAAATCATTCTGAACTCATATTGAAGATTTTTATTTAATTAATTAATTTATTTACTTTTATTGAATCATAATTGATTATACATATTTTTGGGATTCAATGCTGACATATGTTGATCAAATCAATATTACTAGTATGTATATTGTTACAAATTGTACTTATTCTTTATGCCCCTTGTCCAATCTTTCCCCATCCCCCTCTCTCTCCCCCCTCCCACCACTGATAATCCGAGACTTCTTCTCTCCCTCTGAAAGAGTAATGGTTACCCTGTCGATTTCTTGCCTGGATGATCTGTCCAATGCTGAAAGGTGTGTTCAGGTCCCCCATATTATCATAGAGCAGGTGCTTCTTCTGTCATTCTGGAATAGGCTTTGTGCAAACAGACATCCTATTCTTTTCTTTGGTCTCTGCTGGTGACTCTCCTTGTGTCGATGCACCCCAGTGGCTGGCAGACCATCTGCGTTGTAGCTGTGATGTCTAGCCACTTTCATGGCAGCTGTGGTTACTATGGTGGCTGTGGTGGGCCACCCACATGGAGGTGATGTTTTTGGCATGCTAGTGGTGCTGGTGGTGTGCCTGGTTGTGTGGGGTGTCCAGTCCCTGGCTTGATGCCTGGGGCCTCCGGGCGGGGCCCCAAGGTGCTGGCAGTGTGCCTGGTTGTGGGTGGGGGGGTGAGGGGGCAGTCCCATCTCCATACCTCAGGTCCCCTGGTGGCCCCGAGGCACTGGTGGTGTGCCTGGGCTGAAACTAATTTTTTGTCCTTTGCTTACTTCTAAAACGGGGGAACGTCCTGTGGGAACCTGTACTTGAGCTGTGTTGTTCAGCTAAATTGCTGCTTTGCTGCTGTTTCCCTAGGGAAAACTTTTTGTGCAGCTCAGGGTTTAATGGCTGACCTTATAGGTACTTCTGGCTCTCCAGAGACTGGGTGCACCTGGGTTGTGTAGAAAGTCTGATCTGGGCCTGAATCTTTTCATCAAACTGTACCCCATACAATTCTGCATTCCCGACCAGTCTCCCCTGAGTGGTCCTGCACTGATTGGGGAGCCAATTGGCTGGCCTTGCTGTGTCCCAGTGTTCTCCCAGTGGGCTCGTCTCCACCACTCGTGCTCCAAACACTTCCCATGAGACAGGCCCTGCGCCGGTCCCTTGCAATGACTCACTGGCCTCTGAATGGCTCCCCTTTTTCAGCTGTTCTGGGTCTTCGCTCCTGCATGGGCCCACGGGAACCCTATTAGTGGTCTTGCTGTCCTGGGGGCCACCACGGCCCTCTTCTCCCCTGCCACCTCCTAGCAACTCCATCCAAAGGGCACAGCTGTGGCTTCTGCCGGCTCCTGCTCCATGAGCCCAGCAATTCCAGCCTTAAAGCAGCCATGGCCCGAAACACTCCGAGCAGTTTTTTCTTTCTCTCATTGTGGCTTCTCCCCCTTCATGAATTCCATAGGTCTCTCTTCCTCTTCCCCTGAGCTCCAGTGGCCCCAGCCTGGCTGTTGTTACATTTTTTTTTTTTTTTTTTTTTAAAAGATGACCGGTAAGGGGATCTCAACCCTTGGCTTGGTGTTGTCAGCACCACGCTCAGCCAGTGAGCTAACCGGCCATCCCTATATAGGATCCGAACCCGTGGCCTTGGTGTTATCAGCACCGCACTCTACCGAGTGAGCCACGGGCCGGCCCTTGTTACATTTTTATAGTTGTAAATTGGTTGATTTGTGGGAGAGAGTGATTGATGCTGGGGACCATCTATTCTGCCATCTTGAAAAATCACATTCAGATTTTTTATTTTATTAGATTATTCCTGATCATTTTGCAAAAAAAGATAATAGTGATTCATACTCCTATCAGCAATGAATCGATGCAGGGAAATAGACACTCATCTGGGATTTATTTTTGTATATGGCATAAGGTAGGAATCTAGCTTTGCTTTCTTCTTGCTGGGTAACCAGTTTTGAAAGCATCATTTATTAAATAAACTATCTTTTTTGCACAGAATTGAAACTGGTATGTTTAAATTTTGTATAGTAGCTTTTAATTTCTATCTTCCTCTCCTTCCCTCCCCCACCCTACCTCAGGTTTTATTGTTCTAGGGGAAGGAAAGAGACAAAACTAAAAGCAGATATACTTGCCAATCTCTTTGGGTTTGTGTTTTCAAAAGCCCAAGTCCTTAGGGGAAGAGGATTAGGGGCACTGACAAAGTACTTTGGCCAGAAAATACAAAGGTAGAAAAAATTTATCCAGCTTAAAGGGAGATTCTGGCCCTTCCTGCCCTACAAGGCTAGGGATAATGTAACGCTATCAGGGAGATCCTTGGGTCCCAGGTAGAGGGGACTTGTGTCCTGCTTTCTGATACCATCCCTAGGTAGACAGCAAAACCTGAGAGAACAAGGGACTGTTCTAGACAACCTTAACAAAAATTCTCAAGCCACTGGCAGGGCCCCAGTGTAACAAAGGCTTGCCTGCCAGACCATAAAGGAACACTGTGGGAAAAGACAATGGACCTCTGACTGCTAACCTGTGTGACCTAATGACCAAGGATTTAATCAATCTCTGCTCCCAGGCCTTAGCACTATATAATAGCCCAGAACCGTGTTTTGGGCCTGGGATGAAGGAACATCAAGAAGAATTGAGGTTAAGTTATTTTCCAGCCCCCAGGAATGGGGGAGCTTGGAGTCCAAAGTTAAATGGAATCATAGGCAATAAAGACAAGACAAAATGTTTAAGATCATGGACTTTGAACTAAACTGAGTTCAAATTCTAGTTCTGCCACTTACTTGCTATGTTACCCTGGGCAGGTTATTTAATGTCTGTGCTTTGGATTACTAATTTGAAAAATGCTGTTAATAATGGCACTTACCAGGGACTGGGTGGTTAGTTCACTTGGTTAGAGCTGGTGCTGATAACACCAAGCACTGTGGTCAAAGGTTCAGATCCCCATACCAGCCAGCTGTCAAAAAAAAAAAAAAAAAAAGAAATGGCACTTAGCTCACAGGATTCAATAGGTTGGTATAAATCACATAATAAATGCTATTTATTAGCTGCCATTATTATTATTATTATTATTCACCTTAGTGGGTAGACTACAATTCATAACTTCTACGTGAGGGATTTGTGACAAGAATGTTTTGAAAGACATTCTTGAAAGACATTGTCTTGAAAGACAAGAATGTTTTGAAAGATAGAATGTTGGAACAGATACAAAGGGGTTAGTGGAAGGGAGGAAGGGAAGAAAAGAGGAAGGAAAGGCAGGCAGGCAAATGAAGCCTGGTTAGTTAGCCGAGGAGACTACGTTTTCTGATTCCCAGTAGAATATACTAGGTCAGACTGCACATTTCTGAAAGAATTGATCTTCTTCTGGAGAGGGAAGGGCTCTTACAGCAACCCCAACTCAGGGTCTGTAGCCTGGCCACATGGGGACTTGGCGGAGGAGTTAAAATCCTGAGCACTTCGCAAGTTTGAGAGAAGTGATGTGGGTTTACTCTTTTTTAGGCTCTCCAAGAGTCAGTTGCCAAGGCAAATGTACTTACCTTAAATTTGCTCCCCGATATGTGCCCTTGGGCACATGTGGAAAGACTTGTCTAGGAAAAGGGGACCGGACTGCATAGCAAGGCTAGAGAAATTGCATTGTCCAGTCTGAAATGTGGAGTGTTTTAATGTCAGTTACTAAGACAAAGACAGTTGCTCACTTTTGAGGTAGGCAATGCTTGCCCTTACTAAGGGGACATTCAACTCGTGCTGGGAGAAAAGAGAGCCTCCTGGGGGAGGACATTAATATCCCGTAGATGATCCAGGTGAGAAATCCTCCCAGTACCATTGCATGACTGGAGAAAAGATCACCCAGACACACTCAAGCCCTGGGAGTTACTATCATGAGCAGGGGGTACCTGGATGAGTACACTTTCTTTGCTGGGATACTAAGATTTAATAGAGGGAGAATGTGGTTCAATATTATTTTGACATATAAATGGATGTTTTTCTTTCTTTTATTTTTCTCTTTTTCTTCATCGCCCCACTACCCCTAAAAAACACATAGTCAGCTTTGGGTGTATCTCAGGGGAGGAAGGTGGCAAGGAAGGAAAACAAATACTCTGCCAGTCTTTCTGGCTTTTGTATTCCAAAAGCATAAGCCCTGAGGGAAGGGGGGTTAGGGTGCAGGGGCAGAGACCAAATATCCGGGCCAGAAAACTAGAAGGAAGAAAGATTTGCATAAGCTTAAGAAAAAATTCTTCTCTTCCTCACTCTCAACTTAGTGGAAGAGGCAATAAGAGCAGAGAGAGCTCTGCGGGAGCTCAAAGAGCATAGACTGGGCTCATCTTCCCAGAAGCAATACCTGGTTGGCAGGAAGACTCAAGAGAGAAAGGGCTGTGTGGAATGTCTAGGTAGATGGACCAATAGGTGACCTTGACAAAGAATTCTGTGCCCCATGTGTGGTAGAGACGTTGGGGAGGACCACAGCACTTGAAAGGACCCATGTGGGCAGAGGGCTTAGCAGCAATAGTTAGGATCTAAGGAACTAGAAGCAGATACTCTTATTCCACCCCCACTTTCCACATTTGTAAAGCCAAATTACAAGTGGTTAGTGTAAGTAAAATTTTCTATTTGATGAATGGGAACATCACAAATGCCACTTGAGAGACAGTGGAAACCAGTGGGTAGGAAGGGCATGTTCCTTCCCATACATTGATGACTAGCTATAATAGCCTACTCTTTTTCTGCCTACAATATCATTTATGCTTAGTTATGGACTGGATTGTCTCAAACAGAAGAGCACATATGTCAAAAGGTCTAAATTGAGAAGGGCCTATACTTGGATAGGGAGCAGACGTGTTTTTCGAATTTCTAAAGCCACACCACTTAAAAGCTATTTAACAACTGTTTATCTGTCAAAGAAGGACTGCTCAGAAGGTCACATCTGAGCAGGTTGAAGGGCTAAAATTTCCAAGTATTGTTCTGTATTGATTACATCATCAGGCTCAGAGACAAAGGAAGAGGGGCAAGTCACAACTGAGCTAAGTGCCTTACTTTTCATAAAGGTGTGTGGCAGTGGTGGGAATAGGTTGACACTGAGAAATAAAAACAGTGGCCACAAGTTTCCAGTTACCATGTCATGTGAGTCAGGACCTATGAAGACTTGGAACAACCTGGTAACTTTTGAAACTTTGAAACTGCCCCTTGGTGGTTGTTTGGCTACTCTTCTGTTTTCTCCATGGTAGTCAACAATTCAACAGGGAAAAGGACTATCTTCAGGGGGCAGGGAGAATAGGAATGCGGGAGACCCCATCCATTCTTCACCTAATTGGGAATGCAGAGACCCTTAAGGCAGAGTGGTGGCACTATTTGGAAAAACCATACCTTGCTCTTCCAAATTGGCCAGGAAGGAAGATCTCCACAGGTGGAGTGGCTGTTGTTCCCTCAGCGTCTCCCCCCCATTGTTAAAATTGAAAGATGGGGGTTTGACTCTGTTAAGGGCATGGTCTAGGTTCCTTACATGTTTTGTCAAAACTGGGATTAACAAGCGATCTCCAAGAAGAAAGGGGCAGAGACAAGAGACAACGCTACAAGGCCTCCCACCATTACATTCCATTTGGACTTTGGAAACCTCAAAGTTAAATTCATTGATGGCGCTTTTTTTTTAAGAGCTGTAAAAGGCTGAGGTTCTGAGGCCTACAGCAGGAAAAAAAAAAAAGGTGGTGGGGAGGGGAGAGGTAGGTATAACTCAACGATAGAGCCCTGAGGCTGGGCAACTGAAGCTATTAGCCTGGTATTTTTCACAAAGTCTCCTACCCTTAAGGCATCCTGCTAAGGTCTAAGAGGCATTCGAAAAGAAATTCCGCCCGTTTAGGAGCTTTCTTTCAGGGTTTGCGACATCAGATGCATCCTGGAGGAAAGAAAAGTGCCTGGGCTCTGGAATAAGCACACCTGGATATGAGTTCTAACCCCTCCACACATAGTTGTTGTGAACTTGAGCAAGTCATGTCCATTTTCCCCTCCTGAGCCTTTTTCCTTCTCTGTTAAGCCGGTATTGTTGACATGAGAATGACAGAAACAATTCTGCAATGCGCCTGAGCACAGGTAGCAGTTCTTAAATAAAGCAGCTGCGCCGAGGTTAACAGGTAGCGAAAGCTCGAAGGAGGCAGCATTCACCCCCAGCTAGAGAATCTGGGAGTTTTTCAGGGAGGTGGAAAGAAGGTGGGATACTAAGATCCAGCCTCAGGGGGAGGTGGCCTTTCCGCATGCGCGCAGTTTAGGAGCCCTGCGGAGCGGAGAGGGGGCGGGGCCAGGTTTCTGAAGGGGTTGCTATGGCACCGAGGGGCCAGGGGAGTTTAACCGAACCCTTAAAACATTGCTCCCTCCCCCACCTGCCACGGCCAGGGTGGCGGGCCATTGTTCCCAGCAAAATGGCGTCGGTAATCCCCCTCCAGGTCAGAGGCCTAAGTAGGGCTGAGGGTGGGAGTGGGGCTGGAGGTGGCAACAAAAACTACAATTCCCAGGGTACATCGCACCCGCCTGCGAGGCGCACGGCACGTGCCCAGGCCTAGTGGTTACATGCCGTCAAAAATCCGTTTCATTGCTACTCTTTCCCATCTCCGCTTTGGTTGTTGCCCAGCACCCGCGCGCGCGCACTGCGGTCCTGGGGGGTGGGGGGGAACATGCCGTGGCCGTTGCCCTCGCAGCGTAACCGGGAGACCTGTATTTGTAAATCTGTGCTTCGATTTCTAATCCCGAAGCCGGCAGGTATGGGTCTCGCGAGAAAAGCCGGGAGTTGGAAAAAGGGAGTTAGGGGTGGCGGGCCGAAAAGGTGCTGGTGGGTACCACATCTCGGCAGAGTTACCGCATTTAGAGGCTTGAGGAAAACAGAGTGGGTGATGGATAACTAGGAAGTAGTGTGTCCTTGGACTTTTTTTTTAAGGGGACCGGGTAAAGCAGCTGTTGAGAGAGCGAGAGCTTGAGAACACACAGGAGGTGTTGCGCGTGGCTCCTCACTGTGATTTTCTTTTTGGAAGAGGGAGAAGCCTTTCTCCTCGACGCGCATCCCTCTCTCCCGCTGCGTTAAGGAGGGCGGGGGAGGCGTGCGCACGCTCTAGTTGGCTAGACACTCGGCACCTCGCTGCGAGAGGGGCCGTCAGAGTTGAGGCTGCTCCTTTGGCTTTCTCCGCCTCTCCCCCTCTGCTTTTCCTCCCCTCCCTTCCCCGCCCCCCTCCGCCCCTCTCTCCTACCCTTCTAAATTCCCGGGCTGGAGTACGCGTGCGCCTGCTCGGCTCCGGGGCGAGCGCGAGCCTGGGCTCGTACCCCGCTCTCTTAACCCCGCCCGCTCTTTACCTACCGGCGGTAGCTGGCCCGGTGGGCTTGCGGGGAGACGCTCGCGCGCGCACGCGCACACAACGCGGAGCAGCGCTCGAGACATCGAGGAGGGGAGTTAGAAGCATCGGAGGAGGCGAGAGAGGAGGAGGCGGTGTGTGTGTATGTGTCTATTCTACGGTGTGGTTCGTCGGGGGGCGAGAGGAGGTTTGAGAGAGGGCGAGGGAGAAGCGATAAGAGTCAAGAGTCTCCCTTCGCGAGAGCCTCTAATCTGGTGAGGGTCCCGGGCCGGCCCGGGCGCTGGGAGAGAGGGAGGAGGCCGGGGGGCGTGTCTGGGATCGGGCTGAGAGATGAATGGGCCGGGGATGAATGGAGGGAGGCAGCAGCGGCCAAGAGTCTGTTCGGAGTAAGCGCCCTAGTGGGGGGCTGCTTGACCGAGGCAGGGTGAGTGCCGTCACCAGTAGGTACTAGATGAGGCCGAGCTCGGGTATTCGGGGTTGTTGGAGTGCTGTCCAAGTGACCGAATAGGCGGAGAGAAAAATTAAGAGGGGGAAACTGGGGGGCAGGTTTGAGGTTGAGGTGGGTTTTTTGTTTTTTCGTTTTTGTTGGGGAGTGGCAACTTTGGGAGCTGATGGAAGACCAGGAGGCGGGGAAGGTGAGGAGGATACAAGAGGGGCACCAGGAGGTGGTTGACAAAGGACGAGTGATCATTTGAGTGAGGTTGAGGCTACTGAAAGGGAAGGTCGCTTCGGATGTGGGAAATTGAGTAAGGTTTCAGTGGATTGTATTGATAGGAATGGGGTAGAGGAGAGAGTGGATTTAATTTAGAGGTTCAGTTGATGTGTGAGGGTCAGCAGGACTGGATCGGGGTGAGGGAGATTGATAGCTGGTTGTGTAAATGTGTTAGGTTCAAGGAGATTGAGGTATTATTTGGGAAGGGGTGGTGTGTGTTCTGTGACTGACATGTTGGGGATGGAGAGGAGATGATACAGATAGGATAAAAGTGAGTGGCTTCACTGTACTGAAAGGATTTGTTTGACTAGTTAGGAGTGGTGAAACATTTATGTAGTGGAATGTGGGTGGAAATCCCGCACGTGTGTATCTCGGTATCTTGGGAGCTGATAGACGTTGTTAAAATGAGAGTAAATCCTCGAAACAGATGCGAGTGGTATGGCTATTTCTTCTTAAGAGTTACTGTTGATTGAGGCAGTTATATGAATAAATAGTCGCTGAGTTGTGAAAATCTTCTGTATACTAGTGATTGCTTATTAACCTGTTTTCCATCTATGGTTAGTTGTAGTACCAAGAGAACTTTTGAAGAGGTATATGACAGAGCCACAGGTGTTTTCTAGACAGTCTCTATCTTTTGGATTGATGAATTTAAAAATCGTTAAACTCCACAGTCAAAGGGAAAGATACTTTGCGTTAAAGGATAGCTAAAATGCACTAAAGCTGGTTTTGAATATTAAAATAATTATACATGACTTTTTGGTCATTCATTCTGATTTTATCTTGTTTGAAAATTGGCACTTGCTTTAAATTGTGTGTTTAAATTGCAACAGATTACTTGGACATTTTGTTCTCTGAATACTTCTTGTAAGGATGTCTTGTGATGGTCTCATTCTGTTCTGGGTCAAGATTAATAGTTAGGATTTTTAGCTTTTCATGATTATTTTTACAAATTTTACTGATATCTATTCAGTTCTCTTGAATATGTTGCAAATTTGAGAACATTCCCATGCTGTTTTTTTTTTTTTTATTATGCTTTGATGTTGGAAGGAGTGTAATCCTTGTTTTGGCTACCCACAGTTTGAAGACAAAAGTTAATATTGTGTCTCTCAGATTGAGATGAATACTTAGTATATTAAATGGTAGAGGGAAAGTATAAAGGCACTGTGAGATCCTAGAAATGTTACATCAACTCTGCCAGGCAAGGTGGTCTCCCAGTTCTGAACTAGATGTTCCTATAGTAGAAGGGCATCCAAGTATTGAGGCTTGAAAGTGTAAGCATGGTATCTTTGGGGAGTGGAATGAGATAAGGCTGGAATCTTAGGTTGAGGCTGGGGTGGAGGACTACCCTAAAAGAGTGAAGAGCTCTTGATTGTTGAAGATGAATAACATAAGCAGATTTGTGGTTTTCATCTCTGCCTTTGCTTCTGATGCCCCCCTCTACCTGGAATGCTCTCTCTCCCCCTCCGTTTTAGTTTGAACTCGTTCTTTTAAGACTTACCTCTGTCATCAGCAATTCCTGAAAGCCTTTCCTGCTCCTCTTTTTCTTACCTTTCCCAGCATCCTCCATCAAGCTAGGTTAGGTGCCCTTCTTTAGAGTTCACATCACATCCTGTACATAATTTTATTACTGTACTTCTGTTGGGAGGTAGGCAGGAAAGTTATTTTCCTCCTTACATATGAAAGAGAAAATGAAGCTCAGAAAAATAAGACTTGCCCTAGTAAGTGGTAGACCCTGGAGTTCTGACTTCTAGATCAATATTGATCCTCATATCACAAGTCTACGTTTGCTGATACATTTTTTTTCATTTGTACCGTTATTCTGTAGTGTTTCAGGAGTTAGATTTCAGTAGTGTTGACTTAACTTTCTTCCATAAAATACAGGAGTTTCTGTTTTCACTAAATTGGGCATTGTTTAGCCAGTAAATGATAAAGCCAGTGGCTGCAAAGAACCAGAGTAGACAGAAGAAAAGAAAATGAGAACTGTTATATAACTATCAGATTTCTAGTCAAATAATTGAATTAAAAAATAATTAATGGAGGGCTTAAATTTTGGGTATATGTTTTTGTGGGGGGAGGAATTTGTATAAGAAGAAAACCTTTCCTTTCTCAGACTCTCATCTTAGTATTAGAAGACCAGCTCTATTTGCAGATGTACTTGATTTTGTCTCTTGGCAAACAGCTAGAATTCTTTCAAAGGGGTGAGTCCTTTCCATTTTTGTTTGAGATCATAAAATTTATGATACTGTTAGGAGATATCTGATGACTGTAAAGGACATCTATAAAGGCATTTATTCAGAAATTGCCAAAGCTTTGAAAGTAGAATTAATGCCATTTGTAATTGTTTTGGTAGAGCTCATTATGAGTTATTTGGTTTGGAAAATATTGAGTGAGTTATTGCAGAAGTGAGCCTTATATGCCCTTTCAAGGATATATTTCTCTCATGAAGTTTTTTTTTTCTTTATACAAATGTAGTACATTGTTTTCTGTATTTTAGCATGGAAACTTTGTAACAATAGTGATAAAATTCACTTAACATAAATTTACCATTTTAATCATTTTATATTTTTTAAAAATTTTATTTTCTCGATATACATTGTGGCTGATTATTGTTCCCCATCACCAAAACCTCCCTCCCTCCCCCCTCCCCCCAAACAATGTCCTTTCTGTTTGCTTTTCGTATCAACTTCAAGAAATTGTGGTTGTTATATCTTCTCCCCCCCCGGTTTTGTGTGTGTGTGTGTGTGTGTGTGTGTGTGTGTGTGTGTGAATTATATATTAATTTTGAGCTCCCACCAATAAGTGAGAACATGTGGTATTTCTCGTTCTGTGCCTGACTTGTTTCACTGAATATAATTCTCTCAAGGTCCATCCATGTTGTTGCAAATGGCAGTATTTCATTCGTTTTTATAGCTGAGTAGTATTCCATTGTGTAGATGTACCACATTTTCCGTATCCACTCATCTGATGATGGACATTTGGGCTGGTTCCAACTCTTGGCTATTGTAAAGAGTGCTGCAATGAACATTGGGGAACAGGTATACCTTCGACTTGATGATTTCCATTCCTCTGGGTATATTCCCAGCAGTGGGATAGCTGGGTCGTATGGTAGATCTATCTGCAATTGTTTGAGGAACCTCCATACCATTTTCCATAGAGGGTGCACCATTTTGCTGTTCCACCAACAATGTATGAGAGTTCCCTTTTCTCCGCAACCTCGCCAGCATTTATCGTTCAGAGTGTTTTGGATTTTAGCCATCCTAACTGGGGTGAGATGGTATCTCAGTGTGGTTTTGATTTGCATTTCCCGGATGCTGAGTGATGTTGAGCATTTTTTCATATGTCTGTTGGCCATTTGGATATCTTCCTTAGAGAAATGCCTACTTAGCTCTTTTGCCCATTTTTTAATTGGGTTGCTTGTTTTTTTCTTGTAAAGTTGTTTGAGTTCTTTATATATTCTGGATATTAATCCTTTGTCAGATGTATATTTTGCAAATATTTTCTCCCACTCTGTTGGTTGTCTTTTAACTCTGTTAACTGTTTCTTTTGCTGTGCAGAAGCTTTTTAGTTTGATATAATCCCATTTGTTTATTTTTTCTTTGGTTACCCATGCTTTTGGGGTTGAATTCATGAAGTCTGTGTCCAGTCCTATTTCCTGAAGTGTCTCTCCTATGTTTTCTTTAAGAAGTTTTATTGTTTCAGGGTGTATATTTAAATCCTTAATCCATTTTGAGTTGATTTTAGTATATGGTGAGAGGTATGGATCTAGTTTCATTCTCCTACATATGGATATCCAGTTATCCCAGCACCATTTGCTGAAGAGGCAGTCCCTTCCCCAGTGAATAGGCTTGGTGCCTTTGTCAAAGATCAGATGGCAGTAAGTGTGTGGGTTGATTTCTGGATTCTCTATTCTATTCCATTGATCAGTGTGTCTGTTTTTATGCCAGTACCATACTGTTTTGGTTATTATAGCTTTGTAGTATAGCTTAAAGTCAGGTAGTGTTATGCCTCCAGCTTTATTTTTTTTGCTCAGCATTGCTTTGGCTATGCGTGGTCTTTTGTTATTCCATATAAACGTCTGGATAGTTCTTTCCATTTCTGAGAAAAATGTCTTTGGAATTTTGATGGGGATTGCATTGAATTTCTATATCACTTTGGGTAGTATGGACATTTTCACTATGTTGATTCTTCCAATCCAAGAGCATGGGATATCTTTTTTTTTTTTTTTTTTTAGTTTTTTTTTTTTAATTTTATTTTGTCGATATACATTGTAGCTGATTATTGCTCCCCATCACCAAAAGCTCCCTCCCTTCTCCCTCCCCCCTCCCCCCCAACAATGTTCTTTCTGTTTGCTTGTTGTATCAACTTCAAATAATTGTGGTTGTTATATCTTCTCCCCCCCCCCCGGTTTGTGTGTGTGTGTGTGTGTATGTGTGTGTGTGAATTTATATATTAATTTTTAGCTCCCTCCAATAAGTGAGAACATGTGGTATTTCTCTTTCTGTGCCTGACTTGTTTCACTGAATATAATTCTCTCAAGGTCCATCCATGTTGTTGCAAATGGCAGTATTTCATTCGTTTTTATAGCTGAGTAGTATTCCATTGTGTAGATGTACCACATTTTCCGTATCCACTCATCTGATGATGGGCATTTGGGCTGGTTCCAACTCTTGGCTATTGTAAAGAGTGCTGCAATGAACATTGGGGAACAGGTACACCGTCGACTTGATGATTTCCATTCCTCTGGGTATATTCCCAACAGTGGGATGGCTGGGTCGTATGGTAGATCTATTTGCAATTGTTTAAGGAACCTCCATACCATTTTCCATAGAGGCTGCACCATTTTGCAGTCCCACCAACAATGTATGAGAGTTCCTTTTTCTCCACAGCCTCGCCAGCATTTATCGTTCATAGTCTTTTGGATTTTAGCCATCCTAACTGGGGTTAGATGGTATCTCAATGTGGTTTTGATTTGCATTTCCCGGATGCTGAGTGATGTTGAGCATTTTTTCATATGTCTGTTGGCCATTTGTATATCTTCCTTAGAGAAATGCCTACTTAGCTCTTTTGCCCATTTTTTAATTGGGTTGCTTGTTTTCTTCTTGTAAAGTTGTTTGAGTTCCTTATATATTCTGGATATTAATCCTTTGTCAGATGTATATTTTGCAAATATTTTCTCCCACTCTGTTGGTTGTCTTTTAACTCTTTTAATTGTTTCTTTTGCTGTGCAGAAGCTTTTTAGTTTGATATAATCCCATTTGTTTATTTTTCCTTTGGTTGCCCGTGCTTTTGGGGTCGTATTCATGAAGTCTGTGCCCAGTCCTATTTCCTGAAGTGTTTCTCCTATGTTTTCTTTAAGAAGTTTTATTGTCTCAGGGTGTATATTTAAATCCTTAATCCATTTTGAGTTGATTTTAGTATACGGTGAGAGGTATGGATCTAGTTTCATTCTCCTGCATATCGATATCCAGTTATCCCAGCACCACTTGCTGAAGAGGCAGTCCCTTCCCCAGTGAATAGGCTTGGTGCCTTTGTCAAAGATCAGATGGCAGTAAGTGTGTGGGTTGATTTCTGGATTCTCTATTCTATTCCATTGGTCAGTGTGTCTGTTTTTATGCCAGTACCATACTGTTTTGGTTATTATAGCTTTGTAGTATAGCTTAAAGTCAGGTAGTGTTATGCCTCCAGCTTTATTTTTTTTGCTGAGCATTGCTTTGGCTATTCGTGGTCTTTTATTGTTCCATATAAATGTCTGAATAGTTTTTTCCATTTCTGAGAAAAATGTCTTTGGAATTTTGATGGGGATTGCATTAAATTTGTATATCACTTTGGGTAGTATGGACATTTTCACTATGTTGATTCTTCCAATCCAAGAGCATGGAATATCTTTCCATCTTCTTGTATCCTCTCTAATTTCTCTCAGCAGTGGTTTGTAGTTCTCATTATAGAGATTTTTCACCTCCTTGGTTAACTCAATTCCTAAGTATTTTATTTTTTTGGTGGCTATTGTAAATGGGCAGGCTTTCTTGATTTCTCCTTCTGCATGTTCACTATTGGAGAAAAGAAATGCTACTGATTTTTGTGTGTTGATTTTGTATCCTGCTACTGTGCTGAAATCATTTATCAATTCCAACAGTTTTTTTGTAGAGGTTTTAGGCTGTTCGATATACAGGATCATGTCATCTGCAAACAGGGACAGTTTGACTTCATCTTTTCCAATCTGGATGCCCTTTATTTCCTTCTCTTCTCTGATTGCTCTGGCTAGTACTTCCAACACTATGTTGAATAGGAGTGGTGAGAGTGGGCATCCTTGTCTAGTGCCTGTTCTTAAAGGAAAAGCTTTCAGCTTTTCCCCATTCAGGATGATATTGGCAGTGGGTTTGGCATATATGGCTTTAATTATGTTGAGATACTTTCCCTCTATACCTAACTTATAGAGGGTCTTTGTCATGAATGAGTGCTGAACTTTATCAAATGCTTTTTCAGCATCTATAGAGATGATCATATGGTCCTTGTGTTTGAGTTTATTAATATGGTGTATCACATTTATTGATTTGCGTATGTTGAACCAACCTTGCATCCCTGGGATGAATCCCACTTGGTCGTGATGAATAATTTTTCTTATGTGTTGCTGTATTCTGTTTGCTAGTATTTTAGTGAGGATTTTTGCATCTATATTCATCAAGGATATCGGCCTGTAGTTTTCTTTTTTGGTTATATCTTTACCTGGTTTTGGTATCAGGATGATGTTTGCTTCATAGAATGAGTTTGGGAGATTTGCGTCCGTTTCAATCTTTTGGAATAGTTTGTAAAGAATCGGTGTCAATTCCTCTTTGAATGTTTGGTAAAATTCTGCTGTGAATCCATCTGGTCCTGGGCTTTTCTTTGTTGGGAGCCTTCTGATAACAGCTTCAATCTCCTTTATTGTTATTGGTCTGTTCAAATTTTCTACGTCTTCACGGTTCAGTTTTGGGAGCTTGTGTGTGTCCAGAAATTTATCCATTTCCTCCAGATTTTCAAATTTGTTGGCGTATAGTTGTTTATAGTAGTCTCGAATGATTCCTTGTATTTCAGATGAATCAGTTGTAATATCGCCTTTTTCATTTCTAATTTTTCTTTTTTGAGTCTTCTCTCTTCTTTTTTTAGTTAGCCATGCTAATAGTTTGTCAATTTTATTTATCTTTTCAAAAAACCAACTTTTTGATTCGTTGATCTTTTGAATTGTTTTTTGGGTTTCAATTTCATTCAGTTCTGCTGTGATCTTAATGATTTCTTTCCGTCTGCTAACTTTAGGTTTGGGTTGTTCTTATTTTTCTAGTTCTTTAAGGTGAAGTGTTAGGTTGTTCACTTGCCATCTTTCCATTCTTCTGAGGTGAGCATTTAATGCAATAAATTTCCCCCTTAATACTGCTTTTGCAGTATCCCACAGGTTTTGGTATGATGTATCATTATTTTCATTAGTTTCAATAAATTTTTTGATTTCCTGCTTGATTTCTTCTTGGACCCATATGTCATTAAGTAGAATGCTGTTTAATTTCCATGTGTTTGTATAGTTTCCAGAGTTTCGTTTGTTATTAATTTCTAGTTTTAATCCATTGTGGTCTGAGAAAATACATGGGATAATTCCAATTTTTTTGAATTTATTGAGACTTGATTTGTGACCTAATATGTGATCTATTCTGGAGAATGATTCATGTGCTGATGAGAAGAATGAATATTCTGAGGTTGTTGGATGGAATGTTCTGTAGATATCTGCCAAGTCCAATTGGTCTAGACTCTTGATTAGATCTTGTCTTTCTCTACTGATTCTTTGCCTAGATGATCTGTCTAATATTGACAGTGTGGTGTTCAGGTCCCCTGCTATTATGTTTCCGAGATCGGGCGCGTTCAGGGTGGTCTGGCCGTAGACGCCCCCTGCTATTATGGTATTAGTGTCTATTTCCTTCTTTAGGTCTAATAGAGTTTGTTTTATAAATCTGGCTGTTCCAACATTGGGTGCGTACATGTTTATAATTGTTATGTCTTCTTGATAGATCAGTCCTTTTATCATTAAGAAATGTCCCTCATTGTCTCTTTTTATGGTTTTTAGTTTAAAGTCTATTTTGTCAGATATAAGAATAGCTACTCCTGCTCGTTTTTCTTTTCTGTTTGCATGGTAAATCTTTTTCCATCCTTTCACTCTTAGTCTATGTGAACCTTTATGGGTGAGGTGGGTCTCTTGTAGGCAGCATATAGTTGGGTCCTCCTTTTTGATCCAGTCAGCCAGTCTGTGTCTTTTGATTGGGGAATTTAAGCCTTTTACATTAAGAGTTGTTATTGAAAGGTGTTGATTTATTCCCAGCATTTTATTGGTTGTTTGGTTGTCTTAGGTGTCTTTTGTTCCTTGCTTTCTGATTTACTGTTTGGTTTCTGTGTTTGTTGGTTCCTTAGGTTGTAGATAGCGTTTTTGTTTGATTGTTTTCTCTTCATGAAAGCCATTTTTATTATACTAATGGGTTTTGATTTTTCTTGGGTTTTTATGGCAGTGGTAGTTATGTCTCAGGAACCAAACCCAGTACTCCCTTGAGGATTTCTTGTAAGGGTGGTCGTGTGGTGGTGAACTCCCGCAGTTTGTTTGTCTGAGAAATATACTATTTGCCCTTCATTTTGGAAGGATAGCCTTGCAGGGTAGAGTATTCTTGGCTGGGAATCTCTGTCTTTTAGTATTTTGAATATATCATCCCATTCCTTTCTAGCTTTTAGGGTTTGTGATGAAAAGTCTGATGTTAGCCTGATTGGAGCTCCCTTATAGGTGATTTGACGCTTCTCTCTTGCAGCTTTTAAGATTCTCTCTTTGTCTCTGAGTTTTGCCAATTTGACTATAACATGTCTTGGAGAAGGCCTTTTTGGGTTGAATATGTTTGGAGATCGTTGAGCTTCCTGGATCTGAAGATCTGTGATTTTTCCTATACCTGGGAAGTTTTCTGCCACTATTTTTTTGAATATGTTTTCAATGCAATCTCCGTTTTCCTCCCCTTCTGGAATACCCATGACTCAGATATTTGAGCACTTAAGGTTGTCTGATATCTCTCTAAGAATTTCTTCAATGTCTTTGATTCTTTTTTCTTTCTTTTTGTCTGCTTGTGTTATTTCAAACAGCCCATCTTCAAGTTCAGAGGTTCTCTCTTCAACTTTGACAAGCCTGCTGGTTAAACTCTCCATTGTGTTTTTTATTTCGTTGAATAACTTCTTCAGTTCAGCAAGTTCTGCTACATTTTTTTTCAGGACATTGATTTCCTTGTACATTTCCTCTTTCAGGTCCTGTATACTTTTCCTCATTTCATCATGATGTCTAGCTGAGTTTTTTTGTATCTCATTCAGTTTCCTTAGAATTATCACTCGAAATTCCTTGTCAGTCATTTCAAGGGCTTCTTGTTCTATAGGATCTAGAGTTTGAGATTTATTAACTTTTGGTGGTGTACTTTCTTGATTTTTTGTATTTCTGGTATCTTTTTTTTTGATGTTTATTCATTGTGGCAGGGGGTTTCACAGTCCACAGGTTTGAGACTATTGACTAAGATGTTGCTGTGGTTGCCAATTTGGTATGGCTACCTCCATGACTGCTCAGTTGGCCTCTAGTGCCTTGTGTATATGGTTGCCTCAGGTCTTGGGCCTCTCCGGGGAGCCACATCTCTGGTCAGCTTGGGCTCTGCTAGGCTGCTGGATCACGGATTACAGGGTGTGTGATCTCTGCTGAGCTTTCACTTCCCATGCAGGACTTCTCCCTGTTCCGTGTGCTCTGGCCAGGGCTGTTGGATCGTGCAGTGGCGACCCCACAGGGTGTGTGGTTTCTGTCGAGTCTCCGCCTCTCTGGCCAGACGTCATCCCGCTCTGTGCGCACTGGGCTGGGCTGGGACGTGTCTTCTGCAACCCTCGTCTATCAGCTGGGCCTTCAAGAACCTGCTTGGCACCGCCTCGCCCAGGAAGTCTACCAGGTTTCTGCTAGGCACAGACGACCGGTCGCTCTGGGTGCCATTGTAGCACTGTGTAGATCTTTCTCGGGACTTATCACCTTCCTCCTGGTATCGCGATTATTTGTGTACTTGTCTTATCTCCCACACCAGAGCGTGAGCTCCCCTGGGGAGGAGCCCGCAGCACACGGTTCACCTTTGTATCCCCCTGGCATGAACCAAGTCCAGTGCCTGCCTGCAGTCAACTCTCCCGCAGGTTCAAGCGGACTTGGGAACTCTCCTACCACACTATTCCTAACCAGAAATTGGTTAGGCATTTTCCCGAACTGGTGGCTGCAGAGATGGTATCAGCCTCCTAGTAACAGGAAGTTTACCGGGGGCCGGAGTCCAGTGTGTGGTGGAGTGACAGTCGGCCCCGCCCGTACTTCCTTGCCCTCCCGACACTGGCCGGGGACGCCCCACGCCACCAGCCCCGCCAGAGAACCGCAGTGGGAGTGGAAGGGGAGGCCAGCCCGCAGGCCTCGGGAAGCCCCGTGCCGGGGCAAGCAAGTGGGAAGGCTCAGTGAGGAGCTGAGCCGGGCGAGGAGGACAGGCTTGGCTGAGCCTGGCCGGAGTTGCCACCACCTGAGAAAATGGAGGCAGCCCCAGGACGGTGAGTGGCCTGGTGATGGAGGCGGAAGCTGGGTGGGCGTCAGCCCCCGGAGCAGGGCTGGGTTGGGGATCACTCACAGGGATGTGCCAGGTCAGGCGCTCATTCTCTGCCTCTGGTTTGTCGCCTTCCGCATTCTCGGTTCCCTCCGCCTCGGGCTGCTCGCTTGGTCCCACGGCGCTGCTCGGGCACTCCCAGGAATCTTCTTTTATGCCGGCCTGAAACCTCGAATCATGAGTAGGGCAGCTGGCCGCCTTCAGCGCGGCCCCGGCCTCTGGGATCCTGTCTGCATCCACAGCAGCCCTGGCACCGTGTTCCCTGTTTAGAGATTCGCTTTTGCAGCTGAGAAACAGTTCTTTTACTGCTCCATACTTCAAAGCTGTTGCCTGTAAATGAGGCAGCCTCTCCTGCCGAGGGCAAAGTGGCGGTCAGCCCCTACGACCGGCCACCAGCAGCGGTCCTCCCTTAAGAGATGGCAAGAGGAAGGTCCACAAGTTTCCCAGCTGCCTAAGGCCCAGTGGCCGCCTTTTCCACCTCAGCTACTCCGCGCCAACTGCCGCAGCCACCACCATCTTGAAACCAGCCAGAAATCCATTTTAATCATTTTAAAGTGTACAATTCAGTGACATTAACTTCACAGTGTTGTGCAGCTAGCACCACTATCTAGTTCCAAAATATTTTCACCTTCCTGAGAGGAAACTGTACCCAGGTACTCATTCGCTCCCCATTTTCCTTTTCCCTGAGCCTCTGGCAACCATTAATCTGCTGTCTCTGGATTTGCCTATTCTGGATATTTCATATAAATGGAAACATATAGTATATGACCTTTTGTGTTTAACTTCTTTCACTTTGCATGTTTTTGAGGTTCACTTGTGTTGTGGCATGTATCAGTACTTCATTCCCTTATATGGCTGAGTAATGTTCCATTATATGAATATACCACGTTTTTTCTATCCATTCATCAATTCATGGATATTTTAGATGTTTCCACCTTTTGACTTTTGTGAATACTTCTATTATGAATATTCATGTTCAAGTTTTTGTTTGAACAACTGTTTTCAATTATTTGGGGCGTGTACCTAGGTAGGAATGGAATTGCTGGGTCATATGGAACTCTTATGTTTAACTTGTTGAGCAACCACCAAACTGTTTTCCACAGTGGTATGCCAGCAGCATACCCTCCATACAAGGGTTCCAATTTCTCCACATCCTTGCCAACATTGTTGCTTTTTTTTTTTTAATGGCTATCCTAGTGTGTATGAAATGGTATCTCATTGTGGTTTTGAATTGCATTTCTCTAATGACTAATGATGTTGGGCATCTTCTTATGTGCTTCTTGACTATTTATACTTCTTCTTTGGTGAGATGTCTGTTTTACTCCTTTGCCTATTTTTTAATTTGGTTGTTTGTCTTTTTATTGTTGAGTTGTAAGATGTTTTTTTATTTTATTTTTTATTTTATTTTTATTTATTTTTATTTTTTCTTAATTTTATTTCGTCGATATACAATGTGGTAGATTATTGTGGCCCTTTACCGAAACCCCACTCCCTCCTCCCTCTCCCCCCTCCCACCCAACAATGTCCTTTCTGTTTGCTTGTCATATCAACTTCAAGGAGTTGTAGTTGTTATGTCTTCCTCCCCCCCACCCCCCGGGTTTTTTGTTTGTATGTGTGAATTTATTTATTTATTTTTAGCTCCCACCAATAAGTGAGAACATGTGGTATTTCTCTTTCTGTGCCTGACTTGTTCCACTTAATATAATTCTCTCAAGGTCCATCCATGTTGTTGCAAATGGCAGTATTTCATTCGTTTTTATAGCTGAGTAGTATTTCATTGTGTAGATATACCACATTTTCCATATCCACTCATCCGATGATGGACATTTGGGCTGGTTCCAACTCTTGGCTATTGTAAAGAGTGCTGCGATGAACATTGGGGAACAGGTATACCTTCGACTTGATGATTTCCATTCCTCTGGGTATATTCCCAGCAGTGGGATAGCTGGGTCATATGGCAGATCTATCTGCAATTGTTTGAGGAACCTCCATACCATTTTCCACAGAGGCTGCACCATTTTGCAGTCCCACCAACAATGTATGAGAGTTCCTTTTTCTCTGCAACCTCGCCAGCATTTATTGTTCAGAGTGTTTTGGATTTTAGCCATCCTAACTGGGGTGAGATGGTATCTCAGTGTGGTTTTGATTTGCATTTCCCGGATGCTGAGTGATGTTGAGCATTTTTTCATATGTCTGTTGGCCATTTGTATATCTTCCTTAGAGAAATGCCTACTTAGCTCTTTTGCCCATTTTTTAATTGGGTTGCTTGTTTTCTTCTTGTAAAGTTGTTTGAGTTCCTTGTATATTCTGGATATTAATCCTTTGTCAGATGTATATTTTGCAAATATTTTCTCCCACTCTGTTGGTTGTCTTTTAACTCTTTTAATTGTTTCTTTTGCTGTGCAGAAGCTTTTTAGTTTGATATAATCCCACTTGTTTAGTTTTCCTTTGGTTGCCCATGCTTTTGGGGTCGTATTCATGAAGTCTGTGTGCAGTCCTATTTCCTGAAGTGTCTCTCCTATGTTTTCTTTAAGAAGTTTTATTGTTTCAGGGTGTATATTTAATTCTTTCATCCATTTTGAGTTGAGTTTAGTGTATGGTGAAAGGTATGGGTCTAGTTTCATTCTCCTGCATATTGGTATCCAGTTCTCCGAGCACCGTTTGCTAAAGAGGCAGTCTCTTCCCCAGTGTATAGGCTTGGTGCCTTTGTCAAAGATCAGATGGCTGTAGGTGTGTGGGTTGATTTCTGGATTCTCTATTCTATTCCATTGATCAGTGTGTCTGTTTTTATGCCAGTGCCATATTGTTTTGGTTATTATAGCTTTGTAGTATAGCTTAAAGTCAGGTAGTGTTATGCCTCCAGCTTTATTTTTTTTGCTCAGCGTTGCTTTGGCTATGCATGGTCTTTTGTTATTCCATATAAATGTCTGGATAGTTCTTTCCATTTCTGAGAAAAATGTCTTTGGAATTTTGATGGGGATTGCATTGAATTTGTATATCACTTTGGGTAGTATGGACATTTTCACTATGTTGATTCTTCCAATCCAAGAGCATGGGATATCTTTCCATCTTCTTGTATCCTCTCTAATTTCTTTCAGCAGTGGTTTGTAGTTCTCATTATAGAGACTTTTCACCTCCTTGGTTAACTCAATTCCTAAGTATTTTATTTTTTCGGTGGCTATTGTAAATGGGCAGGCTTTCTTGATTTCTCTTTCTCCATGTTCACTGTTGGAGAAAAGAAATGCTACTGATTTTTGCATGTTGATTTTGTATCCTGCTACTGTGCTGAAGAGTTGTAAGAGTTTTTAAATATATGTATTCTAGATACTAGACCCTGATCAGATATTTGTATATGATTTGCAAATAGTTTCCTCTATTCTGTGAGTTGTCTTTTTACTTTCTTGATAGTGTGGTTTGATGCACAAAAATTTGATGAAGTCCAGTTTATCTATTTTTTTGTTGTTGCTTGTGCTTTCAGTGTTGTATCTAAGAAACCATTGCCAAATCCAAGGTCACAATGATTTACCTCTATACTTTTTTGAAGAATTTTATAGTTTTCGATCTAATATTTAGGTCCTTGATCCATTTTGAGTTCATTTTTGTATATAGTGTGAGGTAAGGGGTATTGGGGATATTTCATTCTTTTTGCATGTGGATTAACTTGGAAATTTTAAACTATGAAATACATAATACACAATACTGTAAGTGCATATTAGTTAAAAGAAGATTTTTTGTGGTGATATCTAGTCACTCTTTGGGCAATTATGGGGGAGAAATATCTCTTAAGTGCATTTCGTTAAGATCATGACTTATATTTGAATTGTGGGGATATTCTAAAGCTCCTTATGAGTCATGAGACTTGATTAGGAAACTTCAATATGGCAAGCTAGACAATCCTAATGCTAAATTTATACAGATATAAGTGATTTTTTTTTAAGTAAGAGTATTTTTGCTTTCAAATTGTGCAGGGTGAAACCTTTCTTTAAAACTAGGGAAAAAATAGGCCGGCCCGTGGCTCACTCGGTAGAGTGCGGTGCTGATAACACCAAGGCCACGGGTTCGGATCCTATATAGGGATGGCCGGCTTGCTCACTGGCTGAGCGTGGTGCTGACAACACCAAGCCAAGGGTTGAGATCCCCTTACTGGTCATCTTTTAAAAAAAAAAAAACTAGGGAAAAAAACAGAAGTGGTCTATAGTTATCTATTTATTTAACCAGAAATTGACATTAGATATATTTTCAAAGCAATTATATCTATGTGATTTTATGATTGTTCAGATCTGGCACCTATCCAAATATTTTGAGCCAGCTTCTTAACTAAAACACATATCAATCAATACCTTGCAGAGACTTTTCACTTGTAGCTTAGGAATAGTGTAAGATTATTTTATAATTTATTACTTGCAAAAATGAGAGTTAAAATTTAGCATAGCACAGTTGGTTTATAAATCTCAGCCTGTAGTTAAGCATAATTAAAACAGGGACCTTAATTTGAATTGTTTGAAACTAGGGGATGTGTTTTAAAACAAGAGTAGAAAATCTGCTTAATCAGCCCCATGACCTATGAGGTGATAATTCAGCTCTGATTACGTACACTGCTACCCAGAGAATAATTTTTGTCCTGCTGTCTACTGTGGCATTTCCATTCAAAGTTAGCCTTTGAAGGTTTCCGGCAGGAGAAAATAACCCTTGAAGATATGTTGTTCATTTGCTAAGTAACCTTTCAAAGGCACTGATAACTTACTCTGAAGTTGTTAGCCCACGTGAATTGTAGAGTATGACTTAACTGAGATATTTGACGTTTCTACCATTCATTCAACAAATATTTACTGCATTCTTCCAATGTGCTAGGTTGATGTGGTGGGAGTAGATGAAAAGGAAACAAAGTAGGCAAATGACCCTGCCCTCTTGGAACTTTCATTTCAGTGGAGGATGACAAATGGTCAACACATAAATTATTTGAGAAAATAAATGCTAAGAACAAAACTTTTTAAAGGGTACTGGGATATTGGGGGAGGAGCTTTAGCTCACATGGTTGGGGAGGGCTTCTTTGAGGAGGTGATTTTGAACAGGGACCTGAATGGTAAGAACTAAGATCTCCTGGTGGAGGTTCCAGGGAATGAAGGCAAAGACCCTAACTTGTGCTACCTCTTTTCACCCTCTTCTCCTTCCCAAGTGCCCAGTAGAAAGTATTCTTTAAACTGGCTGTATTATTGAATGAAAATTCTTAGTATCTCTTCTGTTGATTGAAGCACATCCTAGGTTTCTTACTATTTTAAATGGGTGAATCACTGCTTTTTGCTTCTAAGAAAAACAAAACAAAACAAAACTAGGTACCTTCCTTATGAGAAGACATGGTGGTCCCCCGCAGAAATGTTGCTGGAGTAGGAGTCAGCCTGGGTTCTATTCTTCCTCAGTGTGATCTTGTGTAAGTCTGAAAGCATCTATTTCCTTATTTGTTATTAAACAAAACAAAAGTCTACTTACTTTGCAGGGTTTTTTGCTGGTCAGGTGAGAATACACTTTGTAAATTATACAAGTACATATGAAATGCAATGTGTTCTATTAATTTACTTTTGGAATCAAAGTATCTTAGTAGAGAAGTGTTTTCCCACCAATTTAAAGCTTATATGTTTCTACCTATCTGGTAAATATTAGCACCAAATGTCTAAATTCACTGATTAATCAGGAGGGTTTGGGTTCTTAGAAAGTGGTAGTGTGGTAGAAAGAATGTTGGATTTGGAGCTACAAAATGGGTTCCAGATTTCTCTTTTACTTAGTAGCTCTGTGACTTGGCAAGACACTGAACTTCTCTGAGCCTTACTAATTTTCAGAATTCAGATTAATACTGAGTAGCTCTCAGGGTTGTTGTTAAGAGTATTTGAGTTAAATAGATGAAATTCTTTTGGAAACTATAAAGCAAAGGTCAGCATACTTTTTGCAAAAGACCAGATAGTAAATATTTTAGGTTTTGTAGGCCATGGAGTATCTTGCAGGGACTCAGCTCTGCTGTTGTAGCAGCCATGAAAAATATGTAAATAAATGAGTGTGGCTGTATTCCAATAAAACTTTATTTATGGACACCAAACTGTAAATTTCAAATAATTTTCATGTGTTATGAAATATTCTTTTTTGGCGGGGGAGGGGGGGACAGCTGGTGGGTATAGGGATCTGAACCCTTGACCATGGTGTTATGACATCATGCTCTAACCAACTGAGCTAACTGGCTAGCCCAATTGTCTTTTTAAATTACATTTTCTAATGATTATTATTGATGTATATAGCAGAGCATTGATTTCTGTGTGTTGAGTTTGTCTTTGGTGTTTCTACTGAACTCTCTTTAGTTCCTATTATAGTTTTTTTTAGTTGATTTGCTTGGATTTTCTAGATAGGTAATCACATAGTCTGCAAGCTTTGAATTTTGTCTCCTACTTTCTAACATTTGTACATCTTGTTTTATTTCCTTCATTGGTAGCAGTGATAATATGAATTCTTGGCTTATTCCTGACTTTAATGGCTGTTTATGTGAAAGGTGCTTAACCTCACTTGTAAGATAAATGCTAATTGAAACCACACAGATTCCTTTTAAGCCTATCAGAGTGTTAAAAATTAAAATGTTTGGTAACACTTTTTGTTGTCAAGTCTGTGGGGTAAAAGACACTCACACATTGCAGGTAGGAGTTTAAGTTGGTACAATGCTATGGAAAGCAATTTGGCAGCATGATATAAAGATACACATGTATTATGTGCACTCTTCTGGATATATTAGTATACTTCAATAAAAGTTTAAAAAAATGCGCAAATTTTCTTTGCTCCAAAAATCATAGTTCAGGAATATATGAGGGCACCTCAAAAAGTTTGTGGAAAATAGAATTAAGAGATAGTATGAATCTTTCCATAAACTTTTTGAAGAACCCATGTGTGTTTGTGTGTTTGTATGTGTATAATATGTAATACGCAGTGTTATTTATAATAGCAAACAATTGAATACTACAGAATAAGAGTGAGAAACCTCCATGTACTGAAAAGGAAAAAAAAGTATCTTAAGTTATTATGACTGTAAAAATAAAAGCTTGGTGTATACTGTGTTACTTTTGTATAAAAAAGGAGGAAGAGAACATATATTCATATTTTTTTATTTGCCTAATGAGACTCTGGAGGGATACTCAGGAATCTAATGAGTACCTGTTGGGAGAGTGCTGAGAACTGAATGGATGGGTGACAGGGTTGGGAGTGAACCTGCCAATTGTATACCTCCTTCTTTGATTTTTGAGCCATATGATAGTATTATATTTTAAAAAATTAAATAAAAAATGGTTTCTTGAACTATTTCAACTCCTCCAGTGGCATTTTTTCTTTGTCTTGATCTTTCTCTTCTGTGTTGCAGGTTTTCTTCAAATGGCCTCCTGAGTTTGTTCATGTTTAAGAACAAGCTAGTGGAAGGGTTGACTGGGAGTTCTGTGTACCTGGGCAGGGTTGTCAACCGGTAGGCTTTATTTTGGGATGAGTGGGTGGGCAGCTGGCTGTTACACTTGAAGGGTTCAAATGCAGAAGGAATTTGGTATTATGTATGCAGGGATTTAATTTCTTTTGAGGGGAAAAATTCTTCATGTCAGAATTCACACCTTCAGTTAATACCTGCCTTCAGCCTTTTTCTCACTCTGGCCCTCTGTGGGATCAGTCTCCTCTTGTGTGTGTGGAGCTTCTCTGGGATTTTGCCCTGCAGATCTGCTCCCTCCTGGGTTGGAACACTTCAACATATTTTAGGTTGTGGCATCCTTGGATTTATGTGATTGGCCAATTCTTTTCTGCCTGCTCTCCGTCAGAAATTGTTGAAATCTTGTATTCTTGATTTGTGACTTATACTTTTATACTCCTTTACCATCACTTTTCTGGGGTCTTGGAAAGTACAAGATATGTAGATGTTCAGTTCACCTTCTTGAACTAGAAGTCAACAGTAGTATATCTTAAACTTCGATAAACAGTAGTTTCCTTGAGAGTAAGGACTGACTTTTCTTTTATTCCCAGACCTTGACACAGTGCTTGGCACACTGGCACTTGATAAATGTTTGGGGGTTTTTTTGGTGGCTGGCCAGTACTGGGATCTGAATGATAAATGTTTATTGGCATGAATATGAGTATATGAGAAAGAGAGAGGATTGTTAATGGAAGATTTACTGTGTAATATTGATTGTTTAAATATGCATTCTTTCAATTGCTGGTTATAGAAGTTGAAGAAGTTCTTTTAGCCATTGGTAGACAAAGTACTGATTTTATGCTGGATTTCCTATGAATAGAACCATAATAAAGTACAGGGGAAAAATTATTTTGAACTTTTAACTCAAATGCTTCAAGCTTATATATCAAACGTGTTGAAGTAGTAGAAATAGGGTACAATTAAACATTTTTAAAAAAGAAAAGAAATACGGTACAATTTTGTGAGATTTTTCCTGTAATTTCAGTCTCTATAGAAGTGCTTTTGCAGTTATCCTTATGTGTATTTTTATGGCTTAGATCAGTGTATTTACCATTTTACAAAAGAAAAATATGCACACATAGGTTATGATATATAGTTGTGAATTAGTAAGAGACTCCAGGTTTGAGGCCTGGTTTTTGTAGACTTTTTCACTAAGCCATGTTTCTACATTGCTGAATGTAAAACAGATATTATACCAGTCACTGGAGCATATCCCTTTAGCAATGCCAGCGTGATTTATTACAGGAAAGCTTAAAGAGATGTATTATGTACTTTTCTGCCATCCTAAATAGAGTCTCCTAAAAATCATTTAATGTTTTCTTGAGTATTGTTGAATAGTTCTTTAATACAGTGCTGCCCCTTGGGGTTATTAAGAAGTAGAAAATAAAAGCTTTCATTTATTGATTATTATATTGTGCCAGGTACTGTGCTAAGTATTTTATATGTACATTTTCATATCAGTCCTATGAGATTTCACAAATGAAACCAAGAATGAGTGAGGTTAAATAATTTGCCCCAAATCTCCTGAGGATTGAGGGGCAGAACCAAGATTTGATTCCAGGTCTCTCCCACTCCAAAGCCTGTGTTCTAAGACTCTGTTTTATGGTCAAGAAGCTATTGGATCCATGACGAAAAGGCCCCAGAAAAATTATGCTTAGTATGGTTTTTAGCCTAGTTTTTAAAATTTGTTTTTCTTAGCCATTGTTTGCTCTAGGTTACCAGCTATTGCATCTTATTGTTGTCAGGCCTTTTCCCTCTAAAACAGGGTTTCTTAACCCAGGAGGCCAGGCTGAAGATGAGAGTAGACAGAATGGGGGGTGGGAGGGTAGTATAGTTTTAAAAAGGCATATTTGGTATTATGATGGCTGGCTTTGGTTTTAATCAAAATATTTTAAGATTTTCTTTTTTGCTTTATTGTATTTTAAGATTCTTAAAGAGGGACATTATATTTTATTGTGATTTAATTTACATAATATAAAATTCGCATTACAAATATAAAAGTCATTGAGTTTTAGTAAATTTATAGAGTTGTACAACTTTGATTACAACCTAATTTTAGAACATTACCCTCACCCCCAAAAGATCCCTCATGCCCATTTGCAGTTAATCCTGTTCCCATGCTCCAGCCCCAACTAATCTATTTTCTGTCTTTATAGATTTGCATTTTCTGGACATTTCATATAAATGGAATCATTCAGTATGTGGTCTTTTTCTCTGGCTTCTTTCACTTAGCATGATGTTTTCGAGGTTCATCCTTATCGTAGCATATATCAATACTTCATTCCTTTGTGTTGCTGAGTAATATTCCATTGCATGGATAGATGATATTTTGTTTATCTGTTGATCAGTTGATAGACATTTGGATTGTTTCCCCCTTTGGCTATTGTGAGTAGTGCTGCTTTGAACATTTGTGTACAATTTTTTGTGTAGACATATGTTTTTATTTCTCTTGGGTAGATATATGGTAACTATTTAAGTTGTTGAGGAGCTGCCAGACTGTGTTCCAAAGCTGCTGCACCATTTTACATTCCCACCAGCAATGTATGAGGGTTCTGTTTTCTCCACATCTTTGCCAGTGCTTGTTACCATCTTTTTTTTTTTTTTTTTTTTTTTTTTTGGCGGGGTAGTGGCTGGCCAGTACAGGGAACTGAATGTTACTGTCTTTTTTTATTGTAGCCATCCTCATGGGTATGAAGTGATATTTCATTGTTTTTTTTTTTTTTCCTTTTCTTTTCTTTTTGGTGGCTGGCTGGCATGGGGATCTGAACCCTTGACTTTAGTGTTATAATTCCACACTCTAACCAACTGAGCTAACCGGCCAGCCCTGTGTTTTTTTGTTTTGTTTTGTTTTTTTCCATTGTGGTTTCGATTTGCATTTCCCTAATGAGTAATGATGTGGAACATCTTTTCACCTGTTTTTTGGCCATTTGTATATCTTCTTTACAGAAATGTCAGATCTTTTGCCCGTTTTTTAACTGGATCACAGATATGTGTTGCTTCACTACAGGGATACATTCTGAGAAAGACATGGTTAGGTGATTTCATCATTGTGTGAAAGTGTATTATGAAAGGGAGCAGCAATGAATTTTTCTTTTATCTACACTGGCCACTAGTTGCATGATCATGGGTCCTCTAATTATGTTACTAAGTCTCCTCTGTGCTTCACTTTCCTCCTTTGTTAAATGGGTATTAGAATAATACCACCCCTACAGAGTTCTGAAAATTAAATTACAGGTAGGGATTGTGTCTGGCACTCAGCAAGCATTCAGTCAGGTAAGCTAACTTATTAACTATTATTTTGCTATGGGGATGGGTGGGAATTATTTAAAAATGCAAGAATTCTAAAGTAAACAACCTTTCACTTGGGGTCAGACGTAATGTGTCAGATGCTTAACTTTTTACTTTAAAGGTTTGAGCTGCATTTGGGAGAGTCACCCCATGGTTAAACTAGGTATTCCTCCTCAATATATTTTGCAGTAGGTTTGTTTATTCCAACATCATCACAAACACTTGAGTAACGCATTGTGCTATGACATTATGATGGCTAAGATGTCACTAGGTGATAGGAATTTTTCAGTTTCATTGTAATCTTACAGGACCACCATCATGTGTGCAGTTTTGTCATTGACCGAAATGTCATGCAGTGCATGACTCTATTTGTCTTTTCATTATTGAGTTGTAAGAGTTCTTTATATGTTTTAAATACCCGTTCCTTATCAGATATATGGTTTGTACATATTTTCTCCCAGCCTGTGGGTTGATTTTTTACTTGATGTTATCCTTTGAAGCACAAAAGTTTTACTTTTTTTTTTTTTTTTTTTTTGTCTTTTTTGTGACCAGTACTCAGCCAGTGAGCGCACCGGCCATTCCTATATAGGATCCGAACCGCGCGGGAGCGTTGCCGTACTCCCAGCGCCGCACTCTCCCGAGTGCGCCACGGGCTCGGCCCAAGTTTTACATTTTTGATGAGGTGCAGCTTCTCAGTTTTCTTTTTTATTGCTTGTGTTTTTATTGTTGTATCTGGGAAATTATTGCCCAACCCAAGTTTCCTGAGATCTACTCCTAATTTTTTTTCCAAGAGTTTTATAGTTTTAGCTCTTATATTTAGGTCTGTGATCCACTTTGAGTTAATTTCTGTGTACGGTGTGAGCTAGGGGTCCAACTTCATTCATGTGGATTCCAGTTGTCCCAGCACCTTTTATTGAAAAGACTGTTCTTCCTCATTAAATGGTCTTGGCCTCTTTGTTGAAAATCAGTTTACCATAAATGTTAGGGCTTACTCTAGACTCTTTATCTATATGTCTACCCTTATTCTGTTGTTCTTTTCTAATTTAATTCTTTTGTGATAGGAAAGCATACTTTGTATTATTTTAATCCTTGTACATTTATTGAGATTTGTTTTACTACATAGCATAAGATCTGTTCTGGAGAATGTTCCATGTATGCTTGAAAATAATGTATATTTTGCTCTTGTTGGGTGGAGCATTCTGTAGATGTCAGTTAGGTCAAGTTGGTTGATGGTATTGTCCAAATTTTTCATATTTTTGTTGGTTTTCTGTCTAGTTGTTCTATTATTGAAAGTGGAGCATTGAAATCTACTGTTATTGAATTGCCTATTTCTCTTCTGTTTTGTCTGTTTTTATTTAATGTATTTTGGGGCTCTGTCGTTAGATGTGTTTATGTTTATAATTGTTATATTGTCTTGATGAATTAACACTTTCATCCTTATAAAATGTCCCTCTTTGTCTCTAGTAACTTTTTTTTTTTGTCTTAGGGTATTAGTTTTTAAAAGACTGAGGAAACGCTCCATTTCCCATCCCTCTTATTTGCTGCTATCTTGTAGCTTTGGAAACCAGGTGACTAAAAAATGTGTTAGAATTTTTATACCAGAGCACCAGTACTTGCCCCTTTTTTTTTCTTTTCGTATTAGGGTTCTGAATGAGATTTCATTTTTATTTATTTATTTATTTATTTATTTATTTATTTTAAAAGATGACTGGTAAGGGGATCTTAACCCTTGACTTGGTGTTGTCAGCCCCACGCTCTCCCAAGTGAGCTAACCGGCCATCCCTATATAGGGATCTGAACCCGTGGCCTTGGTGTTATCAGCACCACACTCTCCCAACTGAGCCACAGGACGGCCCTGAGATTTCATTTTTAAAAAGAGGTTCTGCAGTAAAAGAATTTTTTTTTGAGGGGGGGCTGGCTGGTATGGGGATATGAACACTTGACCTTGGTGTTATAAAACTGCACTCTAACCAACTTAGCTAACTGGCTGGCAAACATTTTTTGAAGCCCTTTCCAACTTAAATTCTCCGACTTCACCTATTTCAACTGCTTAGAAGTCCTTTTGTCTTACTTCTGGATTTCTGCTCTTGAGGTTTCTGGATAAGTGACCTTTAGTTAAATGAAGTGACTAGCTATTATTATTCTTACTTAAAAATATTCCACCTAAAATGTTAACATTTGAGAAATGTGGGTGAAGGGTATACTGGATTTTTTAAATACTCTTGCAAGGTTTTTCCAAGTCAAAAATTATTTCAAAATAAAAAGTTTAAAAACTTTCTACTTAAGTGAGGCTTTGCAAGTTATCTTTTCATTTGCAGGTAATACTCGTCTTATTTTTTATTATTATTTTTTTTTAAAGATGACCGGTAAAGAGATCTCAACCCTTGGCTTGGTGTTGTCAGCACCACACTCAGCCAGTGAGCAAACCGGCCATCCCTATATAGGATCCGAACCCGTGGCCTTGGTGTTATCAGCACCGCACTCTACCGAGTGAGCCACGGGCCGGCCTAATACTCGTCTTATTAAGTGACTTTGGAAATATATTGATTTGGCAATGTAACCTCACAGTGCACTTCATGAGTCCTTAGTTTGATACTTAGCTCTGGTATAAACATATATATGTCTTAGTAGCATCATCTGGTTAGCAAATTTCCGGGAGTTATTGTAAAACTCTTCCTTTTCTCATCAAAACTGTATTCATTAGGCAGTAAATCTTGCATTTAGTACTTCCTTAATGTGTCTTGACTCTGTCCCTCTTGCCACAGTTTTCATTCAAGACTTATCATCTCTTTCCTGGATTGTTGCAGTAGTTTTTTAATTGGTCTCCTTGTTGTACATTGTATGACATAGAGGTCCTTGGTGACTATCTGCCTCTCTGTCCTCATCTGTCTGTTTCTAATATGCAAGTAAGCTACTCGTGGTAACACTGATACACTATCTCCATGCTGTTTCCATGCCTTTGCTGGTGATCTTTCATCTGCCTGGATTTCATTCTTTTTTATGGCTGAGTAGTATTCCATTCTGTATATATGCCACATTTTCTTTATCCATTCATCTGTTAATGGTCACTTAGGTTAATTCCATTTTTTTTGTAGCTATTATAAATGGGATTGTTTTCTTAATTTCTTTTTCAGCTAGCTTGTTTTTGGTATATAGAAATGCTACTGATTTTTCTATGCTGAATTTGCATCCTGCAACTTTACTGAATTTGTTTATCAATTGTAGGAGGTTTTTTTGTGGAGTGTTTAGGGTTTTCTCTATATTAGATTATGTTATCCGCAAACACGGACAGTTTGACTTCCTCCTTTCCAATTTAGATGCCCTTTATTTCTTTCTCTTGCCTAATTGCTCCGGCTAGGACTCTTAAGTTTTTCAAATTTGATATTTCTGTGTATTTTTGGCTTGACATAATTCTTAACAAATCTTTGTGACAAATTGTGCCCTCCAAGGCACATAACATAGTAACAAGTATACAGGCTTAACTCTTGCAATGCTTGATTGTGGTGAGAAAGGAAGAATTTTCTTATTGGTGGTTGGACCATTCATTTCAAAAACTTTTTTTCCTCATTAAGTTCCACATATTTTCACATGTCCATAGTGGAAAGTTTTAAAAAATATTTTAAAAAAGCAGAAAGAAAAAAATTACACAATTCAGAATTTCACAATTACTATTTGTGTGTATGGAAGCTTTTTGCATATATTACTTTTTTCATTTAAACATATATAGGGAACATCTTTTCATCTCACTACAGTGTTATTTTTAATGCTGTATCATACCACATTTTGAGGTATTAAATACCCATTGGGCTTATGTTTACTTACAGTTTTTCCAAGTTAGAAGTGCTATAATGAACATCTTTATAGTTAAATCTTTGCACACAATCTTGACTATTTTCTATAAGTGTATAACTTTTTAAGGCAAGTTTCTATAAGTGGAATTGCTGGTTTAAAAGGGCACATGGTTTTAAGTCTTTCTTGCTTTTTTTTTGGTGTAGTATATTAATATTTGACAGTACTTTCTATTAAAATCTGAAGGCCAGCTCATAAACAAGTGTTTGCATTATTTAAAACTACTATTGGATGTTCATAGCGGCATTATTGACGACAGTTGAAAGGTGGAAACAACCTAATCCATTGACAGGTAAATGGATAAACAAAATGTGATGTATACCTGAAATGGAATGTTGTTCAGCCTTTAAAAGGAGTGAAATTCTGATACATTCTACAACATCAATGATCCTTGAAAACATTAAGTGAAATAAGCCAGACGCAAAAGGGCAAGTGATGTATGATTCAACTTATATGAAATACCTAGCATAAGTAAATTCATAGAGACAGAAAGCAGGGTGGGCGGGGAAGGGGCTGGGAATGGATAGGGAATTATTGTTTAAAGGTACAAAGTTTCAGTTTGGGATGATGAAAAAGTTCTGGTAGTGGATAGTAGTGATTGCACAACACTGTGAATGTTCTTAATGCCACTGAATTGTATACTTAAAAATGGTTAAAATGGTAAATTTGATTTTATGTACAATTTACCACAATAAAATAAGCCATTATTGGATGAATTCCAGAATTTTAGGCAAAACCACATAGAAATCATGTGGTTGTTTTACTTACTGTGTGTGTCACTTTGTAGCTAAGTGAACTCAGGGTTTGGGTACTGTTTTGAATTTGATGGATTGATAGATGGGGCTGAGAACTAGGTTTCTAACCAATATTCATGCAATATGAAGACATACTGAGCTATATACCAAGTAGTCAACTAGGCAGTGAGGGCTACAGTGGTAAACAAGATACAGTCCCTGGAGACTGCTGGTTGCTGAGATTGGACAGAAAAAAGAATAAGCTTCTTATTAAGAAAAAAAGGGATTAAAAAAATCAAGTGACTTGTTTTGTCCTTAATGATTTCCTTTGTGGGATGATTTTAAAATATCTTTCCCTCCCCTCCTTCAGGTTGCTATGGAAATATATGACCACATAAAAGGAAGTTTATTCTGATAATTCTGATACCTGAGATGTAACAGGACTGAAGAGTGGAACAAGAAAAAATTTAGTGTCAACCTTAATTACAATGGCCACTGATTCAGGGGAGCTAGCCAGCACAGAAGATTCTGAGACACCTGATGGAGTTTCATTTGAAAATAGAGTTCCTCAGGTTGCTGCAACTTTGACAGTAGAAGCTAGACTAAAGGAAAAAAAGAGCACCTTCTCTGCTTCTGGAGAAACTGTAGAAAGGAAGAGATTTTTCCGAAAGAGTGTTGAGATGACGGAAGATGACAAAGTTGCCAAACCTTCCCCCAAAGATGAGAGAATAAAGGCTGCAACAAATATTCCAAGAACAGATAAACATCCTACAAATGTGGTAAGAGGTGGGCAAGAAGTTAAATACGAGCAATATTCAAAGGCAACTTTGGAATCCTCAAAAGATTGTATCAAGGAGAAAAATGAAAAGGAAATGGAAGAAGAAGCAGAGGTGAAGGCTGTAGCTACTTCTCCTAGTGGCAGGTTCCTGAAATTTGACATAGAGCTTGGAAGAGGAGCATTTAAAACAGTATATAAAGGACTGGACACTGAAACATGGGTTGAAGTTGCTTGGTGTGAGCTGCAGGTGAGTATATAATCTTCTTGGTTTTAATAAATTCCAATTTTAGTTGGCCTGGCCTTCTGAGTTATCTAGGATTAAAATGTATCATGTATTAAGATAAAATGAAGGGCTTGTCCCCCTCTTCCCCCAAATTATACTTCTTTCCTAGATCCTCTTTAAGAGCTCATGCCAAACTTTTTTTTCTCCTGTTGTTTTTGCCTGTGTATTAAAGGGGGAAAAAAAATCTCCTGGCTTTCTTTGGGAAAATTCTCTTTATTAGCCTTAGGAAATTCCCAAAATTCTTGTTAATGTCTCATTTTGAAAACTTTTCAAAAATGTATGCCTTATGAGTTGATTGTTATACTAAATACTTAAGAGTGTGATAGGGATATATTCAGTGTGATATCTACATTTTCTCTTTTTCTTTATACAAAATTTTGAGAGTTCATGTGGTGTTTTGCAGAATGGGAAAAATTTTTCTTGATTCTTTGAGGACCTCTATTGATAGAAACTTCCCATGCCTTTCCATTTACCTCAGAGAGCATCTCTGGAAGAAATAATCACTAAAATTTACTGAGGCTAGTCAACTGGAATGTGTTTAGAAAGGAGAAATGAAAACAACAAGAGAAAGATTGAATTACCTAGAAACTTGGTTCCATGATAAATGTTTATGTAGTACTTTTAAATAATTGAGGACTAAAATGGGGGGAATAGAACATCACAGAGGGAGTTATAAGAATAGTTTTAGACAGATATAGGTCAAATATAAGGACAATCTTTGTGACCTCAGCTCACAGGAAGTAGTCAGCATTCACATGAGGTGCTTAAAGTTAAGATGGAATAAAACCAGTGGCTAAGTACAGGTTTTCATTATTGTTCAAATTCCGGTGCTCTCTGTGAGTGTGGGTGTGTATGTATAAAATACCATATTTTCACCCATTCTGAACTTGCATTCAGATAGGTTGGAATTTAGTCCAGGTCCCTTCATTTCTAGGAAGCTTTTTGTTTGATGTCCATGGTTTCCAAACTTTATTGTTTGTAAGAGTCACTGTTTGCTTCATATGCAAATTCTGAGTCCTATAACATATTCTGATTCAGTAAGTCTGGGTTGGGTGCAAGACTGCAATTTTAACAAACTTTCTAAGTGCTTCTAATTTAGGAAGTCTCTTGACTGCTCTTTGGAAAGCAAATTAACTATCAATCAAACCATTCAAGTGGTCCTTGCAAAGTGTGTGCATGTGTGGGGTTTGCTTGGTTTTCTTCTCACCCCCTTTGTACCCTTTAAGAATTTTATAAGGTATATGTCATAGTAGAAATATTAGATAATGCTGGCAAGAAAGCATCAAAATGACCTAAAATTCCACCGTACTTTGAGTACGGTGCTTTAAACATTTTGGTATATATATCTTTCCGGTAAGTATATATATTTTTCTATAAGGTTTTGTAATTTTTTTTCTTTTTTTTTTTTTGCTGGCGGCTGGCTTGTATGGGGATCCAAAAGTTTCATAATTTTTATTTTCACTTATCTTGAGCATTTTTCATTATCAGTAAGTGTACATTTACTTGGTAGTAGGGTACATAGTAAAGATAAGTCAAATATTTTGCAGATTGTGTACTCTAGCTATGCTAAAGGATATTTAGGTAAAAACTTGAAGAAAATATTCCAGTGGCAGAAACTGCCTTGGGGGATGCCTTCTATCATTCACCTGTGGAAAGGTTGAAAGATCCAATGAGGTCTTACTACTCAAAGTGTGGTCCCTGTATCATCAGCATGGACATCACCTGAGAGCTTGTTGGAAATGCAGATTCCCAGGCCTCATCTCCAACCTTCTGAATCAGAATCTGCCTCTTGATACCACCTGCAAGTGATTTCTGTGTGCATTCAATAGTTTGGAAAGCACTGAAATATGGGACCAATCCCAAAAGCTAGCTGAATCAGAGTAGGAATTTTTATAATACACTAACATGACCTTTATATTATGTCATGTATACTGATTCCTAGCTTCCACTCCAGACTTCTCAAATTGTAATGTCTAGGAGATGGTCTTAGGAGCTTATTCTTAAAAAGTTCCCCAGGTGATTGGATACATAGCTAGATTTAGTAATCTCTCATGTGGAGCAAAAGTAATAAATATATAATGTACATTTTAATTTACACAGAGAAAAACAATTGCAGTTTTCTATTCTGAAAGGAATGTCAGAATTAGTGGACTTATTTGATCAGTTTTTGGATATTGCTTCATCTTTTGTATATTTGGAATTAAGAAAAACTAGCTTATTTGGAATCCCAGGAGAATAAGGAGCATCATCTTTTAATTACTTTCCTGACTACTATGCAGTTTGTAATGTACAATTTCTTCTCTTTCTTCTATGAAGTCTTACTTTATTATATACTAAAGAATTTTATAGAAAAAATCCCAGTAATCAATTTAAATGTTTGAATTATTCTAGATTCTTTCCAATCTTTGTTTACATATGTGTGTGATTTTATATATAGTATATATAGAATTTATATATATGTGTGTGTGAATATATGTATGTGTATATGTATATAATTGGTATGTCCATACTTTTGTCTTATCAATTTGATATATAACATATTTTATTGCATTCATACTACCTCTTGCTTAATCTTCTCCCCTAATATTAGGAAATTTCTTTTTTTTAAATTTTATTTTTGCATGTTTGATTCTAAATTCACAGCTAAACAATGGTTTTTAATACTTTCTTCTCTTGATGGCATTTCTCCCCATTGTGAATATTTGAGACTTGTGTAACAATTCTTTATAGCCCCACATCCATTTGTTTAGAATACATTGATCTTATGGCAGTGCAAAGAACCAAGAGAGATAAATGTTACTGTTGATATTTGGCTTCAAGGATGATAAAAACAAACTCTTTGATGATATAGGTCAGGTTTAGGATTTGGCTATAAATGCCTGAATTTCAATAGTTTCTCATATTTTATAGTTTCTATAACTTCATTTTTTTAATGTGTTAGGAGAAAGGCTGACCTATTGGTTTCTGTAAAGAACTTAGTAAATTACATGGTAATTACTTGGTAAATGGCAAATTACTGTGAGTGAGGGCTGTCAGTCATAAATGCTATTTAGAAGTCTATTTTAGTTCATTACATTGAAAGACATGGTCAGATGTTATTGAAAGGCTTGTTTAGTAACTCTTAAGAGGAATCGATCAAAGGAATTTGTAATAGTTTTTTCCTTCACTAACAACTTGAGAATCAATAGCAGAGTGCTTTTATACAACCAGTTTTTGCTTTATTATCACTTGGAAAAATATTTCCACTTGTACTTTTACCATTTATTTCTCGATGGAACTGAGTTGTCATATAATGGAGCTATTTTCCAAATGAAGGAACATTATAGATATCTGAAAATTTTTGTTCTTGGACTTTTTCTAAAATGTACTTAAGGGGCCGACCCTGTGGTGCACTCGGGAGAGTGCGCTGCTGGGAGCGCAGCAGTGCTCCCGCTGCGGGTTCGGATCCTATATAAGGATGGCTGGTGCGCTCACTGGCTGAGCCCGGTATGCCAGTCACAAAAAGACAAAATAAATAAATAAATAAATAAATAAATAAAGTGTACTTAAGTATGCCTGTAATAAGCTTCACTGTGGGGTCAGATATGTGATTGTGTGCTTTAAAGGAGGGTAAACAGCCTCCTTTAAATACAAGAGTAGGGTTTCAAGATGGAGGTGGCTGCGGCAGTTGGCGCGGAGTAGCTGAGGTGGAAAAGGCAGCCACTGGGCCTCAGGCAGCCAGAAAACTTGTGGACCTTCCTCTTGCCATCTCTTAAGGGAGGACCGCTGCTGGTGGCCGGTCGTGGGGGCTGACCGCCACTTTGCCCTCGGCAGGAGAGGCTGCCTTATTTACAGGCAACAGCTTTGAAGTATGGAACAGGAAAAGAACTTTTTTGTAGCTGCAAAAGCGAGTCTCTAAACAGGGAACACGGCGCCAGGGCTCCAGTGGATGCAGACAGGATCCCGGAGGCCAGGGCCGCGCTGAAGGCGGCCAGCTGCCCTATTCATGATTTGAGGTTTCAGGCCGGCATAAAAGAAGATTCCTGGGAGCGCCCGAGCCCCGCCGCGGGACCGAGCGAGCAGCCCGAGGCGGCGGGAACCGAGAACGGGGAAGGCGACAAACCAGAGGCAGAGACTGTGCGCCCGACCTGGCCCAGCCCTGTGAGTGACCCCTGGCCCGGCGCTGCTCGGGGGGCTGACGCCCCCCCAGCTTCCGCCTGCATCACTGGGCCACTCACCGCCCTGGGGCTGCCTCCATTTTCTCAGGTGGTGGCAACTCCGGCCAAGCTCAGCCAAGCCTGTCCTCCTCGCCCGGCTCAGCTCCTCACTGAGCCTTCCCACTAGCTTGCCCTGGCACAGGGCTTCCTGGGGCCTGTGGGCTGGCCTCCCCTCCCACTCCCTCCGTGGTTCTCTGGCGGGGCTGGTGGCGTGGGGCGTCCCCGGCCAGTGTCGGGAGGGCAAGGAAGTACGGGCGGGGCCGACTGTCACTCCACCACACACTGGACTCCGGCCCCCGGTAAACTTCCTGTTACTAGGAGGCAGATACCATCTCTGCGGCCACCAGTTCAGAAAAACGCCTAACCAATTTCTGGTTAGGAATAGTGTGGTAGGAGAGTTCCCAAGTCCTCCTGAACCTGGCGGAGAGTTGACTGCAGGCGGGCACTGGACTCGGTTCATGCCAGAGGGATACAAAGGTGAACCGTGTGCTGCGCGCTCCTCCCCCGAGGAGCTCACGCTCTGGTGTGGGAAATAAGACAAGTACACAAATAACTGCGATACCAGGAGGAAGGTGATAAGTCCCGAGAAAGATCTACACAGTGCTACAAAGGCACCCAGAGCGACCGGTCGTCTGTGCCTAGCAGAAACCTGGTAGACTTCCTGGGCGAGGCGGTGCCAAGCAGGGTATTGAAGGCCCAGCTGATAGACGAGGGTTGCAGAAGACACGTCCCAGCCCAGCCCAGTGCGCACAGAGTGGGGAGACGTGGGGCCAGGGAGGCGGAGATTCGACAGAAACCACACACCCTGTGGGGTTGCCACTGCACGATCCAACAGCCCGGGCCAGAGCACACAGAACAGGGAGAAGTCCTGCATGGGAAGTGAAAGCTCAGCAGAGATCACACACCCTGTGGTACGTGATCCAGGAGCCCAGCAGAGTCCAAGCTGACCAGAAAGGTGGCTCCCCGGAGAGGCCCAAGACCCGAGGCAACCATACGCACAAGGCACTAGCGGCCAACTGAGCAGTCACGGAGGTAGCCATACCAAATTAGCAACCACAGCAACATCTTAGTTAGTCAATAGTCTCAAACCTGTGGACTGTGAAACCCCCTGCCACAATGAATAAACATCAAAAAAAAGATACCAGAAATACAAAAAATCAAGAAAGTACACCACCAAAAGTTAATAAATCTCAAACTCTAGATCCTATAGAACAAGAAGCCCTTGAAATGACTGACAAGGAATTTCGAGTGATAATTCTAAGGAAACTGAATGAGATACAAGAAAACTCAGCTAGACATCATGATGAAATGAGGAAAAGTATACAGGACCTGAAAGAGGAAATGTACAAGGAAATCAATGTCCTGAAAAAAAATGTAGCAGAACTTGCTGAACTGAAGAAGTTATTCAGCGAAATAAAAAACAGCGGAGAGTTTAACCAGCAGGCTTGTCGAAGTTGAAGAGAGAACCTCTGAACTTGAAGATGGGCTGTTTGAAATAACACAAGCAGACAAAAAGAAAGAAAAAAGAATCAAAGACATTGAAGAAAATCTGAGAGAGCTATCAGACAACATTAAGCACTCAAATATCCGAGTCATGGGTATTCCAGAAGGGGAGGAAAATGGAGATTCCATTGAAAACATATTCAAAAAAATAGTGGCAGAAAACTTCCCAGGTATAGGAAAAATCACAGATCTTCAGATCCAGGAAGCTCAATCTCTAAACGTATTCAACCCAAAAAGGCCTTCTCCAAGACATGTTATAGTCAAATTGGCAAAACTCAGAGACAAAGAGAGAATCTTAAAAGCTGCAAGAGAGAAGCGTCAAATCACCTATAAGGAAGCCCCAATCAGGCTAACATCAGACTTTTCATCACAAACCCTAAAAGCTAGAAAGGAATGGGATGATATATTCAAAATACTATAGGACAAAGATTGCCTGCCAAGAAAACTCTACCCTGCAAGGCTATCCTTCCGAAATGGAGGGAAAATAGTATATTACTCAGACAAAAAAAACCTGTGGGAGTTCACTACCACACGACCACCCTTACAAGAAATCCTCAAGGGAGTACTGGGTTTGGTTCCTGAAAAATAACTACCACTGCCATAAAAACCCAAGAAAAATCAAAACCCGCTAGTATAATAAAAATGGCATTCATGAAGAGAAAACAAACAGAAACGCTATCTACAACCTAAGGAACCAACAAACACAGAAACCAAATAGTAAATTAGAAAGCAAGGAACAAAAGACACCTAAGACAACCAAACAACCAATAAAATGCTGGGAATAAATCAACACCTTTCAATAACAACTCTTAATGTAAAAGGCTTAAATTCCCCAATCAAAAGACACAGACTGGCTGACTGGATCAAAAAGGAGGACCCAACTATATGCTGCCTACAAGAGACCCACCTCACCCATAAAGGTTCACATAGACTAAGAGTGAAAGGATGGAAAAAGATTTACCATGCAAACAGAAAAGAAAAATGAGCTGGAGTAGCTATTCTTATATCTGACAAAACAGACTTTAAACTAAAAACCATAAAAAGAGACAATGAGGGACACTTCTTAATGATAAAAGGACTGATCCATCAAGAAGACATAACAATCATAAATATGTACGCACCCAATGTTGGAGCAGCCAGATTTATAAAACAAACTCTATTAGACCTAAAGAAGGAAATAGACACTAATACCATAATAGCAGGGGACCTGAACACCCCACTGTCAATATTAGATCATCTAGGCAAAGAATCAGTAGAGAAACACAAGATCTAAACAAGACTCTAGACTAATTGGACTTGGCAGATATCTACAGAACATTCCATCCAACAACCTCAGAATATTCATTCTTCTCATCAGCACATGGATCATTCTCCAGGATAGATCACATATTAGGTCACAAATCAAGTCTCAATAAATTCAAAAAAATTGGAATTATCCCATGTATTTTCTCAGACCACAATGGATTAAAACTAGAAATTAATAACAAACGAAACTCTGGAAACTATACAAACACATGGAAATTAAACAGCATTCTACTTAATGACATATGGGTCCAAGAAGAAATCAAGCAGGAAATCAAAAAATTTATTGAAACTAATGAAAATAATGATACATCATACCAAAACCTGTGGGATACTGCAAAAGCAGTATTAAGGGGGAAATTTATTGCATTAAATGCTCACCTCAGAAGAATGGAAAGATGGCAAGTGAACAACCTAACACGTCACCTTAAAGAACTAGAAAAACAAGAACAATCCAAACCTAAAGTTAGCAGACGGAAAGAAATCATTAAGATCACAGCAGAACTGAATGAAATTGAAACCCAAAAAACAATTCAAAAGATCAATGAATCAAAAAGTTGGTTTTTTGAAAAGATAAATAAAATTGACAAACCATTAGCATGGCTAACTAAAAAAAGAAGAGAGAAGACTCAAATAACAAAAATTAGAAATAAAAAAGCCGATATTACAACTGATTCATCTGAAATACAAGGAATCATTCGAGACTACTATAAACAACTATACACCAACAATTTTGAACATCTGGAGGAAATGGATAAATTTCTGAACACACACAAGCTCCCAAACTGAACCATGAAGATGTAGAAAATTTGAACAGACCAATAACAATAAAGGAGATTGAAGCTCTTATCAGAAGGCTTCCAACAAAGAAAAGCCCAGGACCAGATGGATTCACAGCAGAATTTTACCAAATAGTCAAAGAGGAAATGACACCGATTCTTTACAAACTATTCCAAAAGATTGAAACAGACGCAAATCTCCCAAACTCATTCTATGAAGCAAACATCATCCTGATACCGAAACCAGGTAAAGATATAACCAAAAGAGAAAACTACAGGCCTATATCCTTGATGAATATAAATGCAAAAATCCTCACTAAAATACTAGCAAACAGAATACAGCAAGACATACGTAAAATTATTCACCACAATCAATTGGGATTCATCCCAGGGATGCAAGGTTGGTTCAACATACGCAAATCAATAAATGTGATACAGCATATTAATTAAGTCAAATACGAGGACCATATGATCATCTCTATAGATGCTGAAAAAGCATTTGATAAAGTTCAGCACTCATTCATGACAAAGACCCTCTATAAGTTAGGTATAGAGGGAAAGTATCTCAACATAATTAAAGCCATATATGACAAACCCACTGCCAATATCATCCTGAATGGGGAAAAGCTGAAAGCTTTTCCTTTAAGGACAGGCACTAGACAAGGATGCCCACTCTCACCACTCCTATTCAACATAGTGTTGGAAGTACTAGCCAGAGCAATCAGAGAAGAGAAGGAAATAAAGGGCATCCAGATTGGAAAAGATGAAGTCAAACTGTCCCTGTTTGCAGATGACATGATCCTATATATTGAACAGCCTAAAACCTCTACAAAAAAACTCTTGGAATTGATAAATGATTTCAGCACAGTTGCAGGATACAAAATCAACACACAAAAATCAGTAGCATTTCTTTTCTCCAATAGTGAACATGCAGAAAGAGAAATCAAGAAAGCCTGCCCATTTACAATAGCCACCAAAAAAATAAAATACTTAGGAATTGAGTTAACCAAGGAGGTGAAAAATCTCTATAATGAGAACTACAAACCACTGCTGAGAGAAATTACAAAGGATACAAGAAGATGGAAAGATATCCCATGCTCTTGGATTGGAAGAATCAACATAGTGAAAATGTCCATACTACCCAAAGTGATATACAGATGCAATGCAATCCCCATCAAAATTCCAATGACATTTTTCTCAGAAATGGAAAGAAATATCCAGACATTTATATGGAATAATAAAAGACCACGGATAGCCAAAGCAATGCTGAGCAAAAAAATAAAGCTGGAGGCATAACACTACCTGACTTTAAGCTATACTACAAAGCTATAATAACCAAAACAGTATGGTACTGGCATAAAAACAGACACACTGATCAATGGAATAGAATAGAGAATCCAGAAATCAACCCACACACTTACTGCCATCTGATCTTTGACAAAGGCACCAAGCCTATTCACTGGGGAAGGGACTGCCTCTTCAGCAAATGGTGCTGGGATAACTGGATATCCATATGCAGGAGAATGAAACTAGATCCATACCTCTCACCGTATACTAAAATCAACTCAAAATGGATTAAGGATTTAAATATACACCCTGAAACAATAAAACTTCTTAAAGAAAACATAGGAGAAACACTTTAGGAAATAGGACTGGACACAGACTTCATGAATACGACCCCAAAAGCACGGGCAACCAAAGGAAAAATAAACAAATGGGATTAATTCAAACTAAAAAGCTTCTGCACAGCAAAAGAAACAATTAACAGAGTTAAAAGACAACCAACAGAGTGGGAGAAAATATTTGCAAAATATACATCTGACAAAGGATTAATATCCAGAATATACAAGGAACGCAAACAACTTTACAAGAAAAAAACAAGCAACCCTATTAAAAAATGGGCAAAAGAGCTAAGTAGGCATTTCTCTAAGGAAGCTATCCAAATGGCCAACAGACATATGAAAAAATGCTCAACATCACTCAGCATCCGGGAAATGCAAATCAAAACCACACTGAGATACCATCTCACCCCAGTTAGGATGGCTAAAATCCAAAACACTCTGAACGATAAATGCTGGCGAGGTTGCGGAGAAAAAGGAACTCTCATACATTGTTGGTGGGACTGCAAAATGGTGTAGCCTCTATGGAAAATGGTATGGAGGTTCCTCAAACAATTACAGATAGATCTACCATACGACCCAGCTATCCCACTGTTGGGAATATACCCAGAGGAATGGAAATCATCAAGTCGAAGGTATACCTGTTCCCCAATGTTCATCGCAGCACTCTTTACAATAGCCAAGAGTTGGAACCAGCCCAAATGTCCATCATCGGATGAGTGGATACGGAAAATGTGGTACATCTACACAATGGAATACTACTCAGCTATAAAAACGAATGAAATACTACCATTTGCAACAACATGGATGGACCTTGAGAGAATTATATTAAGTGAAACAAGTCAGGCACAGAACGAGAAATACCACATGTTCTCACTTATTGGTGGGAGCTAAAAATTAATATATAATTCACACACACACACACACACACACACACACAAAAAAAAAAAAAAAACGGGGGTGGGGGGGGAAGAAGATATAACAACCACAATTACTTGAAGTTGATACGACAAGCAAACAGAAAGGACATTGTTGGGGGGGAGGGGGGAGGGAGGGAGGTTTTGGTGATGGGCAACAATAATCAGCCACAATGTATATCGACAAAATAAAATATAAAAAAAAAAAAGAAAGAAAAAAAAAAGTGCTAATACAAAAAAAGTAAAATAAATAAAAATAAAGTAAATCACACTTATACATAAATTCAAATATACAATGACAAAAAAAATAAAACTGTTCAAAAATGAAAAAATAAAAATAATAAATAAATAAATAAATAAATACAAGAGTACTTCAAAAAGTTCATGTAATGATGGAATTAAAAGACAATCTTTCCATGAACTTTTTGAAGACCTCTCATAGCACCTAGACATCTCACAACTCTAGCTATAGTCTGTGAACTGAACCAAAGATGGCACTGAAAAGAAAGACCAAAAGGGGAAAAAGGCACAATAGACTGTAGCAGATTGATATGTTGAGTGAGCATTCTAATATACTTTCATTATGGTAGTGAATATATTCTTAAAAATCCGTACTTCCACACCTGAGGCATCTATTAAAATTATGGAGAAACTTGTTTTTATTTTATTTTCAGTGATCATCTGAGAAAACTCTGGGGAAAATCGTATTTTTAGACATCAGCCCTATATTTAATTGGGCTGGCTGGTAGCTCAGTTGGTTAGAGTGTGGTCTTATAACACCAAGGTCAAGGGTTCGGATCCCGGTACTGGCCAGCTGCCAAAAATGAATAAATCAGGTATTACATTTATTTATGAAATTAGAATTTGATATGAAAATAGCTGAATTTCCAATAAATGAAAAGTAATCTAAAAAAAAAATAGGTGCTAGCATTTCTGTTTCTGAATAAATATAGTTGTTCAAAGTATTTACTCTGGGACACTTAATTTTGCTCTCGAAATATTTTTATGACCCTCTTGGAAATGTTTCTAGATTCTCTTTGAGCCACACAAGAAAATGCTTCATTACATTATAAGCACACCCCAAATAGTATTATTCAGTTTGATTTCCCACTGTTTTCATCAGATCCAGCCCTAAAAGTAGAATACATTCATGGGCAAAAAGTGATTACATTGAAGAGAGGGATAAAGCTTGCTTAAATATATGTGTTCTAGTCTCTGTTTAAAAACTACTCACATAACTTTATTGAGTATGAACCAAAGGCAAATGCTTTTAGAAAATGACAACGGGTAGGGGCAGCAGGAAACAACCTTGGTCTGGGAAATAGCATCAATTTTCCCAGTTAGTTCAATGAATTAGTTTTGAGCTAACTATTTGCTTGATAGATTTAAATAAAAAACAAGTTGATACATATAGTAGGCTAATAATGGCACTCCCAAGGTGTCCATGTCCTAATTCCTAGAACCTGTAAATATGTAACCTTACATTGCAAAAAGGACTTTGCTGATGTGATTAAAGATCTGGAGATAGGGAGATTATCCTGGATTATTTGGGTAGACCCAGTATAATCACAAGTCCTTATAAGAGGGAAGCAGGATGGCCATAGTCAGAAAAGGATACCTGATGATGGAAGCCGAGGTTGGAGTGATGCAGTTGCTAGAAGGGGGCAGCCAGCCTAGGAATGCAGGCAGCCTCTAAAGATAAGGAAACAGATTCTTCCCTAGAGTCTCCAGGAGGAATGCAGTCCTGACACCTTGATTTTAGTCTAATGAGACTCATTTTGGATTTCTGATCTCCAGGACGGGAAGATAATACCTTTGTGTTTAAGCCACTAAATTTGTAGTAATTTGTTACAGTAGCCCTAGGAAATGCATACAGTATGCTATGACTGCCATTCATTTGTGCATTCATTAAAAAATAAAGAGTCTGTATCTGCAATGTGCCAGACCTATGCTAAGTGTTAGGGACATAATGGGGAGAAAATGCAGACACAGACTCTGTTTTCATAAAGCTTACAGTAGAGGGAGTTTACAGTCAGTACTAAGAACACTTGGAGATTGGAGTTAATGAAAAGATGAAAAGGCTGTTAAATATAGGTTTGTTTAAAGGAAATGGTAAGGTTGGGAGTAGGAGGCAGCAGGGATACCACTCTTGTACTATTTGGTTTTCTTTTTTCAACTTTTTATTTTGAGATAATTTTCTACTCACAGAAGAGTTGCAGATATAGTGTAGAAAGTTCCTGTGTGCCCTTCACCCAGCCTTCTCTTATGCTAATATATTAACCAGAGAGCATTTATCAAAACTAAGAAATTAACGTTAAAGAAAGAAATTAACAGTATAATACTGTTAACTAAAATATAAAACTTATTTGGAATTCACCAGTTTTTCCACTGATATCTCTCTTTCAGTTCTATGATTCAATACAGGATCCCACATTGCCATTTAGTTGTTATGACCCCTTAGTCTTTTATAATTTATGATAGTTCTTCAGTCTTTCCCTGAACTCTTGAAGGGTACTGGTCAGTTATTTTGTAGACTCTCCCTCAGTTTGAGTTTGTCTTATGTTTTCTTATGATTAGATTTAGACTATATGTACATTTTTGGCAAGAATACTGTGGAAATGATGTACTCTCCTCAGTGCATCATAGCAGGGGGTACATGATGTTTATATGTATTATTGTTGATAATAGCCTTAATCAATTGCTTAAGGTAGTGTCTGCCACTACTATAAAGTTATTATTTTTCCCTTTGTAGATCAGTAAATATCTTGAGGTAGATACTTTGGGACTATACAAATATACTTTTTCTCCTCAAACTTTGGCCCACTGATTTGGCGTCCTTTGGTGTATCTTGACTGTAATAATTATAACTGGTGTTCTAATAGTGATTTTCTATTTTTTACATTCTTTTTGCATTTATTAATTGGAATTACCTCTTAGTTTTATGGGATCTTTCCCCAATATGTTTGTTAAATTTCTGAAGACCCAACAATAGGGGAATTTGTGGTCAAGGTACTTTACTATAGTTAGTAATAATGGGTATTATATACTTCCATTTATCAAGATTAACATTAATTGAGCACTTACACAGGTACTTAATTTGAATATTTTATTTAATCCTTGCAATAGTTACTAGTTTTCAGATGGTAGAACTGAGGTTTAGATACATTGAGTAACTTGCCCAAAGGGGCAGAGTAGGGATTTGTATTCCATCAATTATATATATATAAAACATTTGCATAGATGTTCTAAGAATTTCTTCCTTACTAATTAATTGAACAGATCATTCTTTTATGTTTTTAGCCATTTTAGAACAAATAATTTCTTAAATGGACTTTTTAAAATAAGGTTCTTAACATTGAACTGCTGAAGCTCAAAGGATACCAGTTAGTGGTATCATTGAAGGACAATCCCTGGCGTGGGGGTCCCTGAGGAACAGTTTCATGGTTAGGTTGTCATGGTTCAGTATCTGGCTTTCACCTTTTGTCAGTGTCCAGAGATGGTCAAACACCTGGGGAGACTGACTTGTGCTAACTCAAACTCCTAAATCTCGGACACAGTTTATTAATTTAGAATGAAGAATATAGTTGTTAGGTAGAATGCTCTTGGTATGTAGGCTAGATATATGGAAAGCTAAATTATAATCAGAAGCAGGTTTGGACTCTATACTCATAGAGTCAGAACAAAGGAACTAGATATTCCTGCGTGTCCTCCTGTTAAGGCAATAGACTGACCAAATGAACTGGATGCTTAGGTTCTGACTGGATGAGGACATCCTCTTTGTTCAACAGTTCTGGAAAACAAGTGAACCTGTTGCAAGGAACCCTAAGCATTTTCTAATTGTTAAGCCTTTCTCCTTTTCCACTTGAGAAACTGTTTTAGAAACCCCATGCTTGTCTGCCTTAATTGCAGACTCTGGTCTCTGTGACTTAGCTTGCTTCCTTCCTGCACCTGCCCTCTGTGAGATAACAGCAGTCTCACATCCCCCAAGGGCCAGATGCAAACTAGGCTCCAAAAGTGACCAATGGACTGTGTCCCATAATCAGCCAATCCAAATTAGCTGGACTGCATCCCTCATTTACATAAGAGGACCTGAATGGGAACTTGGGTGGGAAAGGGGCGGGAATTTAGGCGATATAAGATGGTCTTTTCCTTTGTTCTGGGAGACACTGGTATGGGAGTTTTTGCTCCCCAGTGCTCTCCTTGCTTGCAAGCAAAAAGAGGCGTCGTAACACTGAACAAAGAACTGCAACACTAAAACAAAGAGCTATAAAACTGCAACACCGACGCTGGTCTTGGATTCCTCTGTGCATTCTCCTCGCAACAAAACTAGTTCTATATGTGGTTTGTCCCCCTTTTGATATACAAGAGTACTTCAAAAAGTTCATGGAAGTATTTGTATTATATTTTAATTCCATTTTTCCTCAAACTTTTTGAAGTACCCTAGAATTATTTTGACCACTATTGATGAACACTTTTCTTTGGGTATTAATACCATTGCTGTCTCAAAGCTTTAACATGTTAATATGGCCAGACTGTGACTTTTATACCTTGATTTATTGATTGATAATTTGATGTTACCATTTACAAATCATTACCCCAGTGTTTTTTTTTGTTTGTTTGTTTGTTTTTTGTCATTTTTTCGTGACCGGCACTCAGCCAGTGAGTGCACTGGTCATTCCTATATAGGATCCGAACCCGCGGCGGGAGCGTCCCCGTGCTCCCAGCGCAGCACTCTACCGAGTGCGCCACGGGCTCAGCCCATTACCCCAGTGTTTAATTTCATTTAGCATTGTTTCTGGGGTGCTACACCATCTCTCCATGGTAAGTGTTTTGTGAATGAGGTATCTGCAGTCATTGCTGTGAATTCTGTTTCTGAAAGGAAGAGTAATGAACTAGAAAGTGCTCAGGATTCAGAGTTCAAACACTGGCTTTCCAGTGTTGCCTGTGCCAGTTAGGTACTTTGGGCAAGCCAAACACCTTAACATTTTAGAGCCTTAGTTTTTTATTTTATTTTTTAAAAGAAAAATATAAATATTTCGGACATACAAAAAAAGAATAAAGAATAACATAATGGAAATTGTGTACCTACTGCCCAGTTTAAGAAATAAAACATTGAGAATTAGAGATAATGCTAGTAAAGCATGTGACATGTGTTTGCATGTTCAATAAATGACAGTGATAAAATACTGAGCAACCTCATGTTTATTAAGAATATTCTTTGATAGAGTGCTTTGTAAGCTAAGCATCATTTTGAAGCCTTTGTAGTATTCATCCTTACTTAAACAAGTTATTTTATAATGCACCTTTTTATATCATTATTGATGATTTCTTCCTTCTTTACATTTGTGGAAACAGATCCATGCAGCCTCTGACCTGATTCTGTAGATCATTGTTGGTGTTTGCATTTTTAGGAGACATAGCTGATAAGGCCATAGCTTACATTTTGGAAATGAAATGTTTTTTATCTTGAATAAATACATATGCAAGTTAGTCATGTTGGTATTGTGTGCCCTGTTTCAGGAAGGGGGTCTATGTACATTTTAGCATTCCGTTTATTATAATAGATTAAGTGCTTAATTCATTCATAAAAGGACAATATTTCTTTTTAAAATAGTGTGGAGTACTTGAAATCTGGTAAATTTGTATTTGATTTCTGTTTATCAGCCACGTAAATTAATATTTATAATGCAGAAAATTGATGTTTGATTTTTTTGTTTGTTTGTTTGTTTTTTGTTTTTTGATGGTCTTACCTTGAGACAGCAAGATTTAGGGATTATTTTCATAGACTAAAATTTTCCTGGCTTATGACTATACCAACTCCATTAGCTCTCACTGCTGTCTAGTTTGCCATTTGTGGCTTATCATTCCTTTCTTGCATAAGAACTCTTCTCACTGAGGATGTGTAAAGCTTATTCTATCAAAGTCATTATCATTAATACAATTGTGTGTATGTAGGTGTCTGTGTCTCTGTGTGTGCATGTTTAAAGGAGGACTACTATAGTAGCTGTAAGCTCTACTCTTAAATATTTCCCTCTGGATTTTGGTGTTAGTTTGACAGGTTTACTTTTTGCTAGATGAATTAGAAGTGGACTTTTGAATATCTGTCTACCTTTTTAGTGGACTTTACCTTTAGCAATACATCTTAAACAGTAGTTGTAATTTTGGAAAGTTGTTTACTCCTAATGCTGACTACTTTTGTTCTGTAGGATCAAAGGATTAAGTGGGGATAGCTTAGTTTGGCACATGAAAGATTTGTATTCTACTAATTTAATCAGAAGGCATCAAAATTTCTTCATTTTTTTTCAGATCAGATCTGCTGATCTGTCACAAGTGGATGACTAATATCTAATTATAAGGACATTTAGGACTTGTTAGTCTTAGGCTAAATAGAAAAGCATAAACACTACTTGTTTCCAGGCGTCTTACAAATTTAGCATTCCTTGCTTTTGTTCTTTGAGTTCCTTAACTTTTTTGAATTTTTTTTATTGTGGCATAATTTACATAACAATTTTACCATTTTAACCACTTTAACTGTACAATCCATTGGCATTAAGTACATTCACATTGTTCTACAACTATCAGCACTATACATCTCCAGAATTTTTTCATCATCCCAAACAGTAACTCTGTACCCCATTAACAGTAACTCTTCCTAGCTCCTCCTGGTAACCACTATTCCACTTTCTGTTTCTGTGAATTTGCTTATTCTAGATATCTCATATAAATGGAATCAAACAATGTTTGTCCTTTTGTCTAGGTTTTTTCACTTAGCATAGTGTTTTCAAGATTAATCCATGTTGTAGCACGTATCATAACTTCATTTCTTTTTAACTTAAACAGTATTCCATTGTACATATATACCACATTTTGTTTATCCATTTATCTGTTTCTACCTTTTGGCTGCTGTGAATACTGCTATGAACATGGTGTACAAATATCTATTTGTGTTTCTGCATTCAATTCTTTTGGGTATATACTCAGAAATAGAATTGCTAGAGCATATGGTAATTCTGTGTTTAAGGTTATAAGGAACTACCAGGCTGCTTTCCACAGTGGCTGCACCATTTAACATTTCCACCAACAATGTACAAGGTTTCCAATTTCTCCATGTCCTTGCCAACACTTGTTATTTATTCCAATAATGGTCATCCTAATGGGCGTAAAGTTGTATCTCATTGTGGTTTTGATTTGCATTTCCCTAATGGCTAGTGATGTTGAACATCTTTTCTCAAAGTTCTGGAGGCTATAAGTGCCAGATCAAGGTCAGTTTCTGGTGAGGGCTGTCTTCCTGGCTTGCTGGTGGGGTGGGTGGAGAGGTTGGGGCTGGGGGGAGAGCTTCCTATTGTCTCTTCGTATAAAGACAATAATCCTATTGGATTAGAGCCCCACCCTTATGACATCATTTATTCTTAATTACCTTGATGAAGGCCATATCTCCAAATGTAGTCACACTGGGAGTTGGGTATTCAACATATGAATTGGGCGGGGGTGGGGGGAGTCGGGGGAACACAAGCATTCAGTCCATGACACAGACCCACTGGTCTTCTTGACTGGTGCTGTACCCTCAAAAGTGTGAGGGGAGCTGAAAGCCTGGTGGGCTGAGTCATTTTTAGTCTAGAGAGTAGGAGAAAGATTAAGCTTTTGCAGTCTAGGAGGATAGGGAGCAAAAAATCTTCCTCAGTGTCTACGTTGTTGGTGTAGAGCTGACTCTCAGGGGAGAGACTGCTATACCTGCATCATTCATGGGATTGTCATTACATAAGGTACCCCAATGTACCTCTGAGTAAATCAAGGACCCACAGGAGGGGAAGAGAATAGTTGTTTTTCAGGCTTGAAGTAGTAGCCTGGATAATCAGTACAAGTAGCATCTAAAAGTAGACATCTAGGTAAAACCTGGTAAATAACTAGACTCACCAAGAAAAAAGAGTCATACTTCTATCTGACTTCTTACTTTCAATGCTAGAAGCTAGAAGATGGTGGACTACAGACAGGGGAAAAGGCTGTATCACCCCAGAATCTTCAGCCAGCCAGGGCAAAAAAGGTATTCATGGATATACAAAGATCACAGTGCAAAAAAACTATGTGACAGTTAAAAAGAATAGAATAGATCTATGTAACTTACGTATGTAGACATTGAATGGATGAAATATTTGATAAAAGTGCTAAGTAAAGACTCTACTGCTAGAAGATACTAAATGTAGGAGGAAACATAATAATAATTTATTACTTTATTTATTTATTTATTTATTTTTAATAGATGACTGGTAAGGGGATCTTAGCCCTTGACTCGGTGTTGTCAGCATCACGCTCACCCAGTGAGCTAATCAGCCATCCCTATATGGGATCCGAACCCATGGCCTTGGTGTTATCAGCACCACATTCTCCCAAGTGAGCCACGGGCTGGCCCTATTACTTTTAATTCTATACCAGTTTAGCAAAACCCAAGTGTTAGAGGGGGAGTGGCAGTTGTATGAAGAGTGGACAGTGTAGGATTGATTAAGTCTTCTACATGTCTCATCTATGTGTTATGGTAAAACAAAAAAAAAAGGGAAGTATTAGTATTTTAAATTATTGAAGTGATTTGTTTATTTTTGGTGGTGGGAGTGCTAAATGCAGTAAGGAGAACTAATGGATAACTTATTTTCTCATAGTGGAAATATGTCTGATTTTTGAGTGTTAGGAAAGGGAGGCTAACCACTGGTAAAAAGGAAAAAATATGATGCCTCTTAGTTAAAATAGAAAAGGAAACACCAAATAAAATAAATAACATAAAATAAGATGGAAGGAGTAAAATTAAATATATCATTTGCTATAACAAGTGTAGTCATGTTGTATTTGCTTATTAAAAAACTTAGACTGTCAGATGGAATTAAAAGACAAAACCCACATGTGTTGTTTACTTAAAAGAGTTATAAAGAAAGGTAAAGGTATAAACAAGCAAAGAAAAAGCAGGAGAGGCAATGTTAATATCCATCAGAGAAAAAGGAAGTTAAGGATATTATGAGATTATATACTTCATACTTTAAGAAGATGTATCAAAGACTTGTAGACACTAAAAATATTTTGTCTAATAATTTAGACTCGGAACCTCTAACAGATTGTTTTAGAAAGAGAAACATAAAGTTGTATTGGGAAATTTCAGGTGCATTTCTTTCATAATAGGACAGATCTAGTACACGAAAAATGGTTATAGAGGAATTTAATATAATGCACAAACTTCATTTGATAGATATATAGAACTTTATATTCTTCAAATATGAAATATACATTTCAGGCCAGGTGCCAAAAAAAAAAAAAGGAAACAAACATTTTTATATGTCTACAAGTCACTAAAAAAGTTGGTCATATATGTGACCCAAAGAAAACCTTAAGTTAAAGAAGAGAGATTTTATATTCTGCATTACTCAATGAAGTTGGAAATAAATAAATGAATAACCAAAAGATTCTAAACTAATTGGAGAACAGAAATAATCACACTTCTAGGTAAATTTTGAATCAAGAAAAAAATCAGGGCTGGCTGGTTAGTTCAGTTGGATAGAGCATGGTGCAGATAACACCAAGGGCCAGGATTTGATCCCTGTACTGGCCAGATGCCAAAAAATAAAAAAAAATTTAAAAATTGAAATAATAAACTAAAAGCAATGAAAAAGAGAAGACATTATAACAAAAACTGTGGGTCATTGTAAAAGTTGTACCTGGAAGAAAATTTATAGCCTAAAATATCTCCATTATTAATGAATAGTAACTAAAAGGAATTTAGTACTCACCTTAAGAAATTAGGAAAATATGGTCAGCTACCCCCCCAAAAAAAAAAAGAAAAAAAAATTAGGATAATAACAATGAAAGGAAGAGGGAATTAATAAAGATAACTGAAATTGATTAAAAATTCTAAGCATAAATATAGTAGGATAAATAAATTCTGCTGTTTTTGGCTGTCTGAAAAATGATTAATGAACCTGACGAAAAAAAACAAGAGGGAAAAATAGATAAAGGAAAGAATTGGAAATGAAGCATTGCCATGGATGGAACAGGGGAGGAGAATCGTGGCACAAAACTATGTATCTATCCTAAATAAATCATTGTGTAGTATGTGCACATATTGAAACAGCACACTGTACTCCACAAAAATGTACAAGTTAATGTTAAAATAAAAAAAAGAAACATAGCCATGCTCTGGAAAAAAGTAAAAGAATTATAACATTATATGATGTGCAACTTTTACAACAAATTTTTCCCAGGATTTTAGTATGAAAAATTTCAAATACAGAGCAAAGTTGGAAGACTTGCTGAGAACATTCGTAATACCCACCATCTAGATTCTTTCTTTAACATTAATAACAAGTTTTAAATCATGAGTAATAGATTACTCCTAAACAAAATATAAATCCAAGATGCACCCAAGAAAAAATAGAAAAACTGCATAGGTCAGTTATTATAGAAGTTATAGCAAGGTGGTTTAATTCTTTTTTTCTTAATACCAGGACAAGAAGGTATCCAAGAACATACAATGCAGCATTGCTTATAATAGAAAAAGTTTGGGTCAACCCAAATGTTAATCAGTGGGTGAATGGATAAATTGTGGTAGAATTTATACAATGAGATATTATACAATAATTAAGTAAACTACAACTGTTGCATATCAAAGTAGCTAAATATAAAAAATATAATATTGAGCAAAATAATTTTCAAGAGAATACATAACACAATAACCACCTATAAAATTTTATTACTTGTAAAACTGTATTTCACATGGATACAAGCATATAATTAAAAATATTTTAAGACGTGCTCGCGTGGTCATTGTCCTGTGCCGCGTCCAGCTAGTTGGCGGACGGCTCCAAGAAGCTGCTTCCTGCCCGCATCCTGCATCCTGCACTACTCCTGGCTGAGTGCCCCACTCAGCGCTGCCATGCAGGTGGACCTCAGCAAGTGGTCCAGACCCTTGAGCCAGCAGGAAGTGGAGGAGTGGCTGCAGCACCTACTGCAAGTCACCTGCAGCAGGGTGGTGGTGGATGAGTTGGGCAAAGTGCTGACACCTGTGAGAAATGCCCTCACCCACCCAATGCCAAAGGATGGACATGGAGACACGAGGTACAGTGAAGCAAAACTTTAATTATGGCCTCATAAGGTTTGGGTGTCTGAAGGGCAGGCACATGGAAAAGGGCTGTAGCAAGCAATTTATTCCCTCTTGTGCAAGTCCCTCCCCGCAGTTCCTCATTGGCTGAGAGTACTATGGGGTGCACAATCTTCCCAGATGATACCTAAGATTACGCAGATTTATTACCCTCTTGTAAGAAATTTCTTTGTCTGGGGGCTCAGGACAAGCTCATGAAAAAGGCCCGCTAATGCCCTGTGAAAGGAGAAACACCAGGGAATGAAGAAAACAATGGGGACTAGTAACTAATTACCATCTCAAGGAGAGCTCTGTCTGTTCAGAGGCCTTCCAGGAATGGGCTGCACCAGTCAAACAACTTTTGGGCTGGGCCTGAATCAGTTAAAACACCCTCAGATAAGTCATTTCTGAAAATGAATCACTTAGATTATTTTCTAGATTATTTTACATGAGATTATTCCCACCCAGGTTAAGAACAGACCTACCAGCATTGAGGGGTATGGTCTTGATCCAGGTAAGCTCTACACCTTGGTCCTGACAGACCCAGATGCTCCCAGCAGGAAGGATCCCAAATACAGGGAATGGCACCATTTTCTGGTGGTCAGCATGAAGGGCAGCAACATCAGCAGTGGCACCATCCTCTCTGATTACGTGGGCTCTGGGCCTCCCAAGGGCACAGTCCTCCACTGCTATATCTGGCTGGTTTATGAGCAGGACAGGCTGCTGAAGTGCGACAACCCTATTCTCAGCAACCAATCTGAAGACCACTGTGGCAAATTCAAGGTGGCGTCCTTCCACAAAAAGTATGAGCTGGGACCCCCGATGGCCAGCTTGTTTTACCAGGCTGAATGGGATGACTATGTGCCCAAACTATATGAGCAGCTGTCTGGGAAGTAAGGGAAAGCTTGGAGACATAAACTGTCCCAGATGCCTGAGCAGTGTTCTCAAGTTCAGCGTTGCATGTAGATTTCTCCTCTTTCCTAACCCCATTCACACAGTGGCTTAGGGTGACCTTTCCTGCTGCCTGTCTTTCAAAATTCTAGATAGTCACACACCCCAGTTTATGTTTTCGTCAAATTTGAACTCCGTTTTGGGGTATATTTTGGTACTGTGATGGGGCCATCAAATTGTTAATATGAATGTAAGAAACCATAATTTAAAGAAGAAAAAATCCAGGTAAAAAGACCAGGTTTACAGTAAAAGAGTAAAGCATCCTTAAAGAAAAAGAATCTTTAAGGGAGGTCGTAAAAAAAAAGGGATTCATTCCCTCTGCCTTTGTGTTCCTGAGTCCAGAGTTGTACACGATGTCATTTTCTGAGACATGTTTTCATGGTGCTGTCTTTCACCAAGACAACCAGAGGCTGGCGTTGCAGCTAAACTCCAACTTGGTACATTTTGGATGGTGTAATAGATGTTATTATACCACTCTGGCTCCTTTAAAGAGCTATACTGGAAAAAGCATTAGGGAGAGTGGTTTTGCTGTTGTTGAGGCATGACTGTCTAGACAGGCAGCAATGCTAGGTGACAGAATCCTTAAGTCTGTGCCTGTTAAATTGATCACTCTTCATTGGTATAAGAAAAGCTGGTCTGGAGTTGCTGAATATCATGTTAATTCTGTTTGCCTATAGTTGAATAAAAATAAAGACGTTGAAAAAAATATTTTAAAACTTGTATGAATTGAGATAGTGGCTGCTTTGGGGAAGGAAAGGTGATTGAATGAAGGAAGGATACCTAGGCGGCTTCAACAATATCTCTAATGTTTTGTTCATTTGAAAAAGGGAAGGAAAAATGGCAAAATGTCAAAATTCAAAGCTGATTGTAAGTACCTTGTTCTTTTTTTAAGCTTTATTTTAAAAGAATTTTCTAAAATTGTGAATTGACAAATTATAATTGTATGTATTTATGGGGTAAAAAGTGCTATAATGATTTATAAATACAATGTTGAATAAGTAGATCAAGCTAATCAACATATCCTTCACCTCAAATACCATTTTTTTGTGGTGAGAACATTTGAAATTTACTCTTAGTGATTTTGAAATGTACGATACATTGTTACTTACTATATTCACCATGCGGTGCAATATATCTCAAAGAAAAAAACCCTATTCCTCTGTCTAATTGAGGCTTTGTACCTTTTGAGGATGACCTCTCTATTCTTGTTCTTTATGTCTCAATTTTTTACATTTTGAAAAGAGAAAAAGCACATCAGGGGCACATGGATTCAGAGCTTGAATTCTTGACAACCTTTAAATGACAAGTGATTCCAATGTTAAAAGTACTATATACCCTGATAAATTTCATGAAGCCCATATAATCTTAATACCAGATCTTGACATTATACAAAAAAGAGAAAAAACTGTAGCTTAATCTCATGTATGAATATAGGTGTTAAAATATTTAGTAAAATGTTAGCAAATAGAATTCACCAGTGGACCGAACAATAATATGCTGCAACTAGGTATGTTTTAAGAATTTTAAAAGTTTCATGTCAGGAAACTTATCAGCAAGCCATATGATCACATCAGTAGGTGCTGAGAAAATATTTGATAAAATTCAGCAGCTACTCCTAATTAAAAAATAAAAGTAAAGTAGGAATGTAAGGAAATTACTTGGACATTTAAAACTATTTGTGGAAACAAAAATAAAACCCCAGTAAACAATCTAAGCTATGAGATGATAAAGCTGTTTTTATGAAAATTTAGTGTAAGACAGTGATGACTATTATTACTGTTTCTTTCCAATATTGTGGATGTTTTAGCAAAATCAGTAAGATAAGAAAACAGAACAGTGCAAACATTGGGAAAGAGATAACTTTATCTCTTCCTGGTGATGATAGAATGTATGCCTGGAAAATGAGTCTCTAATTTCTGCTCTTGTTTAGGATGGCAAGTGGAGGCCCAAGCCTTCATTTGTATGCTGACTTTTCCAGAGCAATGATTGCCTCAAGCCAGCAGAGCAAGAGTTAAGCCAGAGCCCACCCATGTGATACCAAACCAGATAGACATTACACTGCAAGAAAAGAAAACTACAGACCAATATCCCTTATAAACACATATGAAAAATGTTCAATATAACATTAGCATATTGAACCCAACAATATTTAAAAAGGATAACACATGATAACTATGTAGAGTTTTCCCAAGAATGCAAGTATTTTTTAACATTTGACAATCAATGTAATTTGACATATTAAAGAAAAATTAATAGACTAAAGAAAAACTAAATAGACTAAAAAATTAAAAGACTAAAATTAACAGACTAAAGAAAAAATGTGATCATTTTAATAGATACAGAAAAAACATCTGAAAAATTTAGTATCCATTTATTGTAAAAACTCTCAGTAAACTTGAAATAGAAGGGAAACTCCTTAACCTGATAAAGGGCATCTATTAAAAAAAAAAACAAAAAACCTACAGCTGGCATCATACTTAATGGTGAAAAACTGAATACTTTCCCGCTAAGAAGGCTAGGATGTCTGCTATCACCATTCTTATTCAACGTCATACATCCTAACTAGTGAAAGAAGGCATGAAAAAGAAATAAAGGGGATGCAGATTGGAGAGGGAGAAATAAAATGGTCTCTACTCACAGATGACATAATTATCTCCATAGAAAATCACAAGAAATTCATAAAAAAGCTCCTGGAACTAAGTGATTTTTCTCAAGGTTGCAGGATACAAGATTAATATGCAAAGGCCAATTATAAATTTTAGAATCACCTTGTCAAGATCTACAGAAATTCTTGCTGGGATCTTGATGTAACTTTCCTATTATCTGTTTTATTACTTTTTCTCAATTCATTTTGAGATACTGTTTTTGAAGGTATTGATTTATTATACAGGTGAGTTTATAACGTGGTTATGAAATGTAACAACTGCTGCATTGCCATGTGGGAGAAATCAAAGAAACTAAGAAAGGATATCAGTGATTATATGAGGGTACTTCAAAAAAGTTCATGGAAAAATAGAAAAGATAATACAATTTTTCCATGAGCTTTTTTTAAAGCACATATTTATTTAAAAGCATTTACTGAATTCATAAAAAATTTTTCATCATTGTATTTTCTTTAGGGATACCATTACTATCGTGCGAAGATCCAAGAACTCTTTAAAGCCTTCCAAAGGTTCATATACATGAAACTTGGAAAACATTCTTCTCTAAAACTGTATCAAGAAGTTAGTGAAATGGTCAGAGGGACCACCTGAAATACATTTGCCTATTTTATTTTATTTTTTTATGTTGGTCAAATCAATATTATTAGCATATATATTATTACAAATTGAACTTATTCTTTATGCCCCTTATCCAATCTCTCGCCATCCTCCCTCCATCCCCCCTCCCACCTCTGATAACCCTAGAACTCTCTCTTTCTGAAAGACTAATGGGCCCTGTGGCGGCAGCAGCATGCCTGGATGTGGGAGGAGGGGTCAGTCCCTGGCTCCATATCTCAGGACCCTGGGTGGGCCCCGTAGCAGTGGCATGTCTGGTTGTGAGAGGAGGGGTCGGTCCCCAGATCCATCTGTTTTTACATTCTAAGTTGTTGTTGCGGAGCAGTTGGGTAGGAGGGGAGAGGAGAAAGGGGAAGCAAATAGGGTGGGAGGAGGAAGAGGGGCGGCGTGGTTGAGGCCCATGAAACCCCCTCATTCCTGCAGGGGAGACCAGGGGTCTTCCAGTGGTGGCTTGGTTGTTGCTGGGCTGAATGCAGATGTCAGGGGGGTGTGGTTGAAGCCCTTGGCTCCCCACTGCCCTAGCTTGGGAGACCAGGGGACTTCCAGTGGTGGTTCAGTAGTCATTGCTAGGCTGGTTGCAGATGTCCGGGTTGTGGCTGAAGCCCTCAGCCCCTGACTGTCCCAGCTCAGGAGCCTGGAGTGTTTCCTGCAGTGGCTAGGTGGTTGTTGCTGGGCTGGTTGTAGGAGTAAGGGGGGCATGGCCAAGGCCCTCAGTACCCCACTGCCCAGCTAGGGAGCCCAGGGCACTTCCTGCAGCAGCTCAATGGTTGTAACTGGGCTGGGTGTGGGTATTGGGGGAGGCATGGCCAAGGCCCTCAGCTCCCCACTGTCCCGGTTCAGGAGGTCAGGGTGCTTCCTGTGGTAGCTCAGTGGTTGTCTCTGGGCTGGTTGTGGGTGTCGGGGGGCATGGCTGAGGCCCCTGGCCCTCCTTCCTCCCTGGCTTGGGGCCCAGGGAGCTTCTGGTCCTTCTAGATTTTATAGTTATTCTTTGGTGAAGTGAGACCTTTGCTAGTTAATATCAAACTTTGTCTCTGGTCTGTGGGTGTTTTGTTTTTTCTTTCAGTTCTGTGTTGAATTACTCGCTGTTACTACTATTTAATGCTGCACTGGAACTAATTTGTTGTCCTTTGCTTACTTCTAAAATGGGGGAACTTCCTGTAGGGACCAGCACTGGAGCCCTGTGGTTGAGCTAAATTGCTGCTTTGCTGCTTATTCCCCGGGGAAGGCTTTTTGTGCAGCTCAGGTTTTAATGGCAGATTTTGTATGTACTTCCCAGTCTTGTGAGATCCACTACACCTGAGTTGTATAGAAACTCTGGTCTGGACCTGAGTCTTTTCAGCAAACTGCTCCCCCTGCAGTTCTATATTCCTGGCCAGTCTCTACTGAGTGGTCCTGTGCTGATTGAGGGGCAGGTCAGCTGTCCATGCTGTGCCCTGATGTTCCCCAGCTGGGCCCATGTCCCCCACTGTCCACAGTCCAAACACTTCCCATGGGACAGGCCCTGCGCAGGTCCCTTGTGATGATTCACTGGCATCTGAATGCCTCCTTATTTTTTGTTGCTGTGGCTCCTCACTCCTGTGTGGGCCCACGGGAACCCTATTAGTGGTCTTGTTGTCCTGGGGCCAGTAAGGCCCCTTCTCCCTTGCCGCCTCCAAGTAACTCCATCTGAAGGGCACAGCAGTGACTTTTGCCAACTCTTGCTCTGCGTGCTCACCAGCTCCAGCCTTGAATTAGTCGGGGCTCGAAACGGTTGGAGTGGTCCTTTCTTTCTCTCATCGTAGCTTCTCCTGCCTTCATGCACTCCATACGTCTCCTCCTCTTCCCCTGAGCTCTAGCGGCCCCAGCTTGGCTCTTGTTGCTTTTTAATAGTTGTAAATAGGTTGATTTGTGGGAGAGAGGGGTACTGGTGACTGTCTATTTCGCCATCTTGACTGGAAACCCTCTCTGTGAGCTTTTTGAAGTATCCTCACATAGGTCCTGAGAAAAGAATTGAATGGTAAAAATAAATAAACGCATACATACATAAGTGCAATGAAGTATTTATTTGACTGTTGTTAGAAATGTGCATGAGAATTTATGACTTTAATTTGGAACTTGTTTTTCCCTTTTAGGACCGGAAATTAACCAAAGCTGAGCAGCAAAGGTTCAAAGAAGAAGCAGAGATGTTGAAGGGTCTCCAGCATCCCAATATAGTCCGATTTTATGATTCCTGGGAGTCTGTATTAAAAGGAAAGAAATGTATTGTATTAGTGACTGAACTAATGACATCAGGAACCTTAAAGACGTAAGTTTATCCTGATAGTACCAATGCAGTTTTATTTGGAAATAATTTTCAGGAGTCATAAAAGTTGTTTATAAAATAATACTACTTGATGAAAGGATTTGTAAAATCTGAATCTAGTAACTTTCATAGTAGGTTAAAAAATTAGGATGTTAATGAAGTTTGTTAGAAAATAGTGCTGAAATTAATATTTGTGGGATATCATATAATTTTAGAATTAGAAATCATTATAAAGATGTTATAATTTTATTTTGTAAAAAGGTAATGAAAGGTTTGGGGGCTTGGCCAAGTTCACATATATAGTGAGTGATACTCTATGATTATAGTCTTTTGTTTCTAATCACAATTTTTTATTTGGTAGTATAATGACTTGTAAATGTAAATATGGGGTATGCTTTTTGTTTCCTAGTATTTTTGCACTAAAAATTTACATAGTTAAACTCTGTTGATTCTATGTAAGCAATTATTAGAAAGTAAAAAAGGACTTTCTTTTTAAAATTGTACTGCCATTTCACAAAAGACCACTCTGGAATGATTCTTGTTTTGAATTAAAAATACTGTACTTGGTAGGATGTCTTATATAAGAATGTGGTGTTAAGATGTAAAATTTTTTTGCCATAACAGACAATAAAAATCTACTCAGCAGTGGCAATCATAGTACTTAAACTATCAACTCACTTACATGATATGCCCTGATTGTGTTCATACAGTTTGCTGGGCATGTTTGTTTACACGTGGTCTTTTGTTTCTTTGTATAGGTACTTAAAACGATTTAAAGTCATGAAGCCAAAGGTCTTAAGGAGCTGGTGCAGGCAAATTTTAAAGGGATTGCAGTTCCTGCACACTAGGACTCCTCCTATTATTCACCGGGATCTGAAGTGTGACAATATTTTCATCACGGGACCCACTGGATCTGTGAAGATTGGTGATCTAGGATTAGCCACCTTAATGCGCACATCGTTTGCTAAGAGCGTCATTGGTGATTAACATTTTACAGTATACTGGTTGGGCAAAGAGAGATTTTTCAGTTGTGTAGGTCTAGAATAAGGATCAGCCAACTATGGTTCCGTGGGCCAAATCTGGCCCACTGCTTGGTTTCATAAATCAAGTTTTATTGGAACACAGCCATACCTGCTCATTTACAGATTGTCTGTGGCTGCTTTTGCAGTCCAGTGGTAGAGATGAGTAGTTGTGTGACAGAGATCATATGACTACAAAGTCTTAAGTTTTTACTATCTGTCTTTTTACAGAGAAATTTGCTGACCCCTGGCCTAGACTGAATTTGCTTTGAAATATCTATTATATATCGACTTATTTCAGAGACATCCTAGTGTATTTCTTTTGTGGGATATATTTAGGATTCTTGAAAGGTTCTGAGGACTTAAGGAAGAAAGTTTACTAAGTTAATGCAGAAAAAGTCGAATAACTATGAAGAAGGATAGAAATAAAACCAGATTTTATTAATCATTCCCTAATCTTGAGCATTACAAATTGTACTTTATCAGTATGGAAAGTTAAGGCAATTCATTAAGTGCTTTATATAGATAGCAAGTATTCAAAAAATTTTATACTTATAAATTTGCTTTTGAGAAGCAGAAATTAACACTGGTAATCATTATGGGAAAGAGGGAATGTGATCTTGGTGGATACTTTTTTTAATAAAAATGTGGTTGTGGTGTTATTTTGTAGGAACTCCTGAGTTTATGGCCCCAGAGATGTATGAAGAGCACTATGATGAATCCGTAGATGTCTATGCTTTTGGAATGTGTATGCTGGAAATGGCTACTTCGGAGTACCCTTATTCTGAGTGTCAGAATGCAGCTCAGATATACCGTAAAGTAACTAGTGTAGGTATAACTTTATTTTTTTCACTTCACAAATTGCCACATTTCATGTTGAACTTGATAAAGTTAACTTAGTCAACCTAATTTTGGTTTAGTTCTATATAACAGTGCTAAATGTAACAATTGTATGAAACAAGCTTTAGATTTATACTATATACTTATACTCTTTTAGGGTTATATAAAATGCTCTGTATTAGTATCTTTGGGAAAATGTACAGATATATAAATACATTATAAAGAATTTTTAGGTATTTATTAGATGTATCTTATTTCTCAAAGCTGAATAATAGAGACTGATTAAATGTTTTTGAAGGTTTCTTCTATTCAAAATATAGTTCAGCAAATACAGTATTTGAGTCTCCGCTATGAGTAATTTTTGTGTTACAGATTGTAAGGAATGCAAACATGAGTAAGAAGTGTTTGCTAACCTCAAAGAGCTTACATGTCTAGTAGGGGAATAATATAAATTCACAAATAACTAAAATAAGAGGATGAGAGTATAGTAAGAGACATAGGGAAGGTACAAGCAAAGTGTTATGATTATTCAAAGGAGGACTACTTCATATCCAGTTGGATGGCTCAAGAAAGTTGATGAAAGGGATTGTTAAAGTGTTTGAGGTAACTAATACTAAATAGGTACTGGTTTATTAAAAATCCCTTTTTAATTAATATTATTTTTAATTGGCAAATCATAATTGTATACATTTCAGGGTACAATGTGATGTTTTGATGTGTACGTGTGTTGTATACAGTGTGTAATGATTAAATCAAGCTAATTAACATGTCTGTCATCTCACTTGCTTATAATTTTTTATGGTGAGATGTTTGAAATTTACTTTCAAAGTTATTTTGAAATACACAATACATGATTACTGGCTATAGTCACCCTGCTCTGTGATAGATCTCAAAACTTATTTCTCCTGTCTAACTACAACTTCTACCCTTTTACCAACAACTCCCCATTTCCTCTACCCCTGCCCCAGTCTCTGGTAACATTCTATTCTTTTACTTCTATAAATTTGACTTTTTTTAGATTCCACACATAAGTGAGATTATACAGTATTTGTCTTTCTTTGCCTGGCTTATTTCACTTAGCATAGTGTCCTCTAGGTTCATCCATGTTGTCACAAATGACATTTCCTTCTTTTTTAAGGCTGTATAATATTCCATTGTGTATATATACCACATTTTCTTTATGCGTTCATCCACTGATGGACACGTAGGTAGTTTCCATATGTTGACTACTATGAATAATGCTGCAATGAACATGGGAGTGCAGATATCCCTTTGATATATGGATTTCAATTCCTTTGGATATATATACTCAGAAGTGGGTTTGCTACAGTAGTTCTATTTTAGTTTAGTTTTTTTTTTTTTTTTTTTTTTTGTGGAAACTCCATACCATTTTCCATGATGGTTGTACTAATGTACATTTCCACCAACAGTGTACAAAGGTTCCCTTTCTCCGCATCCTCAACAATATTCATCTTTCATCTGATAATAGCCATTCTAACGGGTGAGAGAAGGTACCACTTTTTAATGCATGCTGCATACCACATGCTTTAACCTTTATATGCCTACAAGATAGGTGTAGTCTTCAGTTTACATAGACTGCGAATCAGAGGTTGTGACTTGCCCACCTTCCCACAGCTACTGATAATGGTGGGTTTTGCCCCCGAGTCTGTCTCATTCTAGAGGTTTGTGTAGGGAGACAAAAAGAAATAAGGCCAAAATCCAGAATGTAGGACATTCTATAGGACAAATGACCTAGTTTCTTTAATAAATCAATTTCACGAAAGAAAAAGGGAGAGATGCTTTTATAGAATACAAGAGACTTAAGAGTATTGATGAGCTGGTAAATGTTTAACAATTGATTCTCTGAAAAAAGAGAAAGCACTGATTTCTAGTGTTTGCTGATTTTTGTGGTATAAATACTCCCACCATGGCTAATTTCAAGTTATCACTGAATGCCGAGTTGGAAAGAGATGCATAGTGGCACTCATTATATGGTATTTTCATCATGCAAATACAATAAACCTCTAACGCATAAATAATAGTAAAATGTAGTTAAATACTTGGGGAGTGATGTTTTCAGTATTTATTACCTTGGCTTTTAATCTAATTTATTTCATTGCAACTTTATATACTTTTTAAGTGGCTGTGTTTAACAATTGGCTTGCAAAATTCCTGAAAATAGTTCTTGCAAGCTCATATGAGCCAGGTCCAGCATACACTACATGTAATGTATGGCTCTTGTTTGGATCCTAATTGGAAAAAAACGACTATAAAAAGACATTGTTTAGACAATGTTGGAAATTTGAGTATTGACTGGGGTTTAGGTGATATTAAGGAGTTACTGATGTTTTCTGGGGTGGGAGGGATAATGACATGATATTTTTAAAAATCCTTATCTATTTGAGATGTAAAGTGGAACATTTATGGGTGAAATGACATGATACCTGAGATTTGCCTTAAAATGTTCCAGGATACAAAAGGTGTGGGGGTAGGTAGTAGCTGAAACAAGGTTGACAAAATGTTGACTATTGTTGAAGCTGATGATGGTTACATGGGGCTTCTTTATATGATTGTATTTTTAAATAAGTTTGAACATTTCTATAAGAGTTCAAGAAAAGAAATAAGGCTAGAATGTCATTTTAGTTTTGGCCCATATTTTGGAGGGCCATAAATAAAAAAGGATTTTGTACTTGATTTTGTAAGTTACAGCTCCCCAACGATTTTCCTTAGGAGTAGAGAAAGGCAGTATTACTCAGGGCTGGGAAATGTGTAAGAAATCACTAGAAAGGTCAAAGAGGGCTTTTTCTATAAATAGAGTAACATAACTCCATTTTTTGAATGGTGACTTTATTATTTTATATTAAAGTCACAAAAATGCCATATAACAATTCAGATTTCTATCTATCTTAAATGTTCTTGAACGTGGGGCCCAAATTACTAATCTCACCAGATTTATCTAGTATGTGATACAGGGCTTTCTGATTATGTCCTGTGAGGTAGTGTGACAGGCCTAAAAGTAGATGTTAGAGTGCTTCATTCCATGACAATTATTCTTTCTATTATACTTTTCTTCTTCCAGCTTAATTTGGAATTTCCTGTTAAATGATTGCAATGATCTTACTTGGATTACTTTTTTTAAAATCTGAAACTCATAAATGAAAGGGAATAGATGCCAAGGTCCAGGGTTCGATCCCCGTACTGGCCAGCTGCCAAAACAAATAAATAATTAAATGGTAATTAGAATATAGAATAAGTGGATTCAGGCAGCTGACACAGTTATCAGAAATGTTTTGAATTGTCTGAACCTCATTTATTTGTTATTGAATTCCTAGAACCTAGCTTGAGGTACGTTCTCTCAATGTTTTGATGTTGCTTAAGAATAAAAATAATATAGATTTCTCAAAAGTTTTTGTATATGTATATTTATATTTTCATACATCCATATGGAATGTTTGAAATACAGAAGCTCTAATTTAAAATTTTTATTTTCCTTTTTCTTTTCCTTTCCTTTTTAAAATTTTTTTGGCAGCTAGCCAGTATGGAGATCACATCCCTTGACCTTGGTGTTATAACTCATTTGGTATTTTCAGTAGTTTTTTTTTTTTTTTTTTAAAGATGACTGGTAGGGCCGACCCCGTGGCTCACTTGGGAAAGTGCGGCGCTGGGAGCGCAGTGGCACTGGGAGCGCCGAGGCCGCGGGTTCGGATCCTATATAGGGATGGCCAGTGTGCTCACTGGCTGAGCGCGGTGCGGACGACACCAAGCCAAGGGTTACGATCCCCTTACCGGTCACCAAAAAAAAAAAAAAAGATGACTGGTAAGGGGATCTTAACCCTTGACTTGGTGTTATCATTACCACACTCTCCCAAGTGAGCCATGGGCCGGCCCTTCAGTAGTTTTTTAAATAACATTAATTTTTTCTGATTCCAAAAAAAATACTTTTTTATTATATTTTGCTATTTGGGGTTATATGAGGGATTGTCAAAAAGTTTGTGGAAGAATTCGTGTAATCTTTTAATTCAGTTTTGCCACAAGTTTTTTGAAGTACGCTTGTACTGTACGTGCATGTTGGGATCCTACTTTTTTCCTTACTCTGTATTACATTGTGAAAATCCCCCATGTCATTAATTACTTTGAGAACATTTTTAGTTTCTATATAATAATATCATACACACACACAGTTGGCCCTTTGTATCCATGAGTTCTGCGTCTGCGGATTCAACCAACTATGGATCAAAAATATTTGGAAAAAAAACTGCATCTGTACTGAACATGTACAGACTTTTTTTCTTGTCATTATTCCATAAACACTACAGTATAAGAACTATTTATACAGCATTTACATTGTATTAGGTATTATAAGTAAGTTAGAGGTAATTTGAAGTATACAGGAGGGTGTGCATAGGTTATATGCAAATATTACACCATTTTGTATTGGGGACTTGAGCATCTGAGGATTTTGGTATCCACGGGAGGCTCCCACAGATACTGAGGGACGACTCCGTGGGTGTGTGTATAGCATAATATGTGTAACTTTGCCTCTGCTGTTGTTTTTTATTATTTATGATATTTCACTGTTGTTAGCGCTATGACAAAATACTTGTCAAAAAAGTTTTAAACTTATACTGTATGTATATATTTATGCCATCTAAAACTTGAATGTGGTTTGGTGATAAAAATAATGTTTAATAAATATCATATTGACATGGGCTTTCAAGTGCTTAATTTGTGACTAGAAACCATTTTTCTTCTCCCAGGGCATAAAACCAGCTAGCTTCAATAAAGTCACTGATCCCGAAGTGAAAGAAATCATTGAAGGATGTATTCGTCAAAACAAAACTGAAAGGTGGGTACAAGTGTAGCTAAATGACATAACTGATGGATGCATTTTTCTCTTATCTTGCACTAGATCATTTTCTGACCTTTCAGTCACGCTGGGTGTGACTTTTGAGTGGAAGTCAAACCATACCGTCTAGAGTGAAGCCTATCAGTGCATGTTGTTTGCCATTTTAGACCTTGATATCATGTGCTGAATTTTCCATGAACTGACATTTGGGTTGTGTTTGTATGTACGTGAGTGTATGTGTGAGTGTGTCGTGACAAGCTTTCATCACCTTTAGCCATCAGCATAACAGTCACTAGACTTTCACAGGTTAACTTGCTGAGAGTAGACAGGTATTTTTTATTTGATCATATATCCTTGTGTCATGATAATGGTAAAGGTAATGTAGATATTTTTGTTCAAGAAATAGTATTTTAGATTTATTTGTATCACAATTTGCATGTTTCTTTTGGACAACTTCCTTTAGTCTTAGGTTTTGCTTTCCTTTTATTTGAACTTTGGATAGTTGCTGATGTAAATTGGTGGGTTTGTCTTTTGATTTTTACCTCATTATTGATGATGATTAATAAAGGCGATATATCCTTTATAGAAATTATTTCCATCAGCATTTCATTGACCCTCCCCATTTTTATTAGTTTTCTGTCTAGGTTTAGTGTTGCATATCTGAGAATATATAAAGCTACTAAGGCAAGGCCTGTTTAATTATAGCTTTATTACAGAACATTCTTAGTGTTTCTGCAAATGGGCTGTATCTAGGTGTTTTTTTAAATTGGAGTAAAATATACATAACTTAATATTACCATTTTAGCCATTTTCAAGTGCGCAATTCTGTGGTGTTAAGTACATTCACATTGCTGTGCAACTATCTCTACTATCCACCTCCAGGACTTTTTCAACTCAAACAAAAACTCTGTACCCACTGAACAGTAACTTCCCATTCCTTCTTCCCTCCAGCTTCTGGTAGTCTCTATTCTCCTTTCTATCTCTATGGATTTGCCTATTCTAGTACCTCATATAAAAGGAATCAAACAATGTTTGTGGGGCCGGCCTGTGGCTCACTTGGGAGAGTGTGGTGCCAATAGCACCAAGGCCACCGGTTCAGATTCCATATAGGGATGGCCGGTTGCTCGCTTGGGAGAGCGTGGTGCTGACAACACCAAGCCAAGGGTTAAGATCCCCTTACCGGTCGTCTTTAAAAAAAAAAAAAAAGTTTGTCCTTTTGTGTCTGAAATATAGCATAGTGTCTTCAAGTTGATACATGTTGTAGCATGTATCAGAATTTCCTCCCTCTTTAAGGCTGAATAATATTCTAGTGTATGTATATACCATGTCTTTTTTATCCATCCGTTTGGTGGACACTTGGATTATTTCCACCTTTTGGCTAATGTGAATAATGTTGCATGAATGTTGGTGTGCAAATATCTGTCTGAGTCCTTGCTTTCAATTCTTTTGGGTATATACTTGGGAGAGGACTTGCTGGATCATATGGTAATACTATGTTTAACTTTTTGAAGAACCACTAAACTTTTTCTACAGCAGCTGCGTCATTTTGTATTTCCACCAGCAATGTACGATGGTTCCAATTTCTCAATATCCTCACCAACACTTGTTATTTTTGGTTTTTTTGGTAATAGCCATCCTAATGGGTATGACGTGATATCTCATTGTGGTTTCGATTTGCATTTCCCTAATGACTAATGATGTAGAGTACTTTTCATATGCTTATTGATCATTCGTATGTGTTTGGAGAAATATCTATTCAGGTCCTCTGCCCATTTTTAATTGGGTTGTTTTGTTGTTGCTGTTGAGTTATAGGCGTTTAGGCATGCTTTTTTAAATGAGGCTAAAAATAATATATCGAAATAGCTGTTTTAGTTTAGATTCTGATCGTTGTTTGTTCAGCATTTTAATGATCTGTTACCAAAGAACACTGGAATATTCAAAAAGACTCATGGCATTTAAGTGTACAGTAATCCCCACTTACATAGTTTCATTTTCTGTGGTTTCAGATACAGTACAATAAGATATTTTGAGAGACCACATTCACATAACTTTTATTACAGTATATTGTTGTAATTGTTCTATTTTATTATTAGTTGTTGTTAATCTCTTGCTGTACCTAATTTATAAATTAAACTTTATTATAGTATGTATGTATAGGAAAAATTATAGTATATATAGAACTTGGTACTATCTGTGGTTTTATGCGTCTACTAGGGGTCTTGGAATGTATCTGCCATGGATAAGGGAGGACTACTATATTGGAAAAAGCACAGGCTTTAATGTCAAACTTAGATTCAAATCTGGACTCACACTTAGCCAGTGTGATCTTGAGCAACTTACTTAGTTCTTTCTCAAAACAAGTACTATTTTGATGACTAAATGGATAATGAATTTATATAAAATGACCAGCAGAATAATGGGTATTCAATAAATGGTATCTTCTGCTGCTATCATTATAATTATTCCTCAGTAAAAATATTTAGACAAAATTTTCATTGAGAAGCAGAGAGCTGAACTTGGTTGTGCCTCCTTAAACACATCTTCCTTTAGCCTTAAAACTAGTTTGAACAAGCTTATTCTTTTTGTAACACTGTCATAGTTAAGTATTTGTCTCTTGATTACTAAACATGTCAAGTATTGAAAATCCTCAATTTACAGGATACTATGCTGTCTATATCCTTTTTCTGTTTTATGTAGTATGGGGGAGGGAGTCTGTGCATAGACATAGAATATATCAGTTTCAGCTCTCCCTATCCTGTAATACAGATAGATTAAATATTATATATCTGCTTTAAAAGTCAGTAAAAGTAAGTTAACTGCTCCAGTTTGTAAAAGAATTTTCTGAAGCCCTGTGCTTTGTTTCTCTTCAGAGATGGTTAATGCCTGATATTAGACTAGGGTTGTATCCGTTATATGTATACTCTGGCCTAAAACCAGAGTGAAATACTTTAAGAAAACCACTGGGCTTTGCTGAACCACATTAGCTTCACCTATGGCATTCTCTAAAGAGTGAAGTACTAGGTTCTTATTAATGGAGTCAATGACTTCTATTTATAACATTCATAAAAGAATTTGATTGTTTAATTTACTTTAGAGTTTATATATCTGAGAGAGTTTTTAGTTTCCCTTGCTGAGAATCTATTGTTTGAGTCTTAGTAGCTTAAGCCAGTGGTTTAGGGAAGCAAATCAATCCATCTAACATGCACTGCAGTACTTCTCCAGTTCTTTCTAGGCATACTTTTATGTATGTTAAACTTTTTTATCTAGGTGTATTGCTGGTAATAATTAATCTTTAATTAAAGTCACTATGTATGCATGTTAGTTGGGATTTCTTCATATCTCTGGTAATAAGTTAGATATAAGATTTGACTTTTATAATAAGGCAGATTAATGGCTGAGTTAATAGAAAATTTGCAGAGAGCCCCTTATCCTGGGAAACAAGACATGACCAGAAAGGGGGCCACCCCCTTGCCTGTCACACAGTGCACATTCATGAGAAACCTGGTGCTAAACCATTCCTAGATGAACTGCTTCTGGGTAGGGGTTTCATACGTAGCAGAGCAGCTCCGTCGCTGCAATCTATTGAGAGTCAGCCCTTGACCCAAGGGTTTGTCAAAAAAAAAAAAAAAAGAAAAAAATTTTTATAAAAAGAAAATTTAAAATAAAATTGTTGCTTTGATATAATTATATTTTACTAATTAAAGGATCTACATCTTTTTTATGATTAGAACAATTGATAACGAGATATATATATTTTGTTTATTAGGTTGTCTATCAGGGACCTACTAAACCACGCATTTTTTGCTGAGGATACAGGACTAAGGGTGGAGTTAGCAGAGGAAGATGTTTGCTCAAATTCATCCCTGGCTTTAAGACTCTGGGTTGAAGACCCTAAAAAATTAAAAAGCAAACACAAAGACAATGAAGCTATTGAATTTAGTTTCAATTTAGAAACAGATACGCCCGAGGAAGTAGCATATGAAATGGTAAGTGAACCCTACCGCTATTCCCCACCCCTTATAGTATCAAGGTTGATTCCTTTCTCCTCATTGCTTTTTTCCATCTCATTTTCTCCTTTTTTTCTTTATTTAATTTGTTATGTTATTGTGAAGTATATCTCTATAGCAGAGTATATTAAATTGTATACACAATTAAGAACAGTAAAAATATGGCTGGCTGATTGGCTCAGTTGGTTAGAGCGTGGTATTGATAACACCAAGGTCAAGGGTTAGATCTCCTTACCAGCCAGCCACCAAAAAAAAAAAAAAGAGTAGTAAAATATTACCTTTGTTAAGAGAAAACATTACCAGTACAGAAGCTACCTGTTTGCCCTTCCCAGTTGCGTTCCCCTCCCTCATCACCACAGGTAATATCTACCCTGACTTTTGTGTTACTCATTCCTTTGCTTTTCATTATAATTTACTTAAGTAATATACTGTTTAGTTTTGAGATCTCAAATGGCAAGCACACACCTAGCTAGTTACTGAAGGGGCAATATTGGTACAATTAGAGGACAGTCCCAGGAAAAGATAAACTGAAGAGAGTCTCTCGGTCACGGTCTAGCTTCAGCTTCTCTGAGAGTTTATAAGAGCCACTTCTGGGGAAGTCAGAGGGTAAGGTCATGAGTGAGTCCGGGAAATAAACTCATGGCTCATCATGGTGGGGGCACTGGCAGGGCTGCTGTGCAGACCAGAAATTAGTTGTCTGGTAACTGTATGTTTTAAGGGGGAGTGGACCACTTTGACTTTTCCGCTTCTAATCTCCTCATGACCAGCCCCCATCCTCAGTCACAGATGACAGCAGATAACTCCTGTGGGGTAAAGCGCGTGTCTATACCTGCTCCAGGTAGCTGCGGCACTGGCGGGAGGGGCATGCAGAAGCCACAACAGCACGTGGTCCAGACTAGCCAAGTACAGACCGTCTGAGCCAGGCTCACCTGGGCATTGTGGCCTCAGTTAAAAATAAGGATGAGACAATGACAGTGGGGATCTTGGAGATGATAGCCCTTAACATGTCTGTCTTTCTAGTCATATTGTTCTAATGTGGAACGATTACCTTGGACATCTGGTGCACTACTATCATCCTGGTATTTCTCTTTACTGTTTCCCTTTTGCCTCACTCCTGTATTGGATTTCATGTTTTCTAAATCCCCTGTCTTTCTTTCTTGGCTTATCCTTTTGTTTTAGTGGCACACTTCCTCTGCTAGCTTCTTAAGGAAGGGTACATAGGAGGTAAATTTGAGACTTGCATGTGTGAAAATGCCTTTTTCTGTCTTCATATTTAATTGATCATTTGTCTGGCTAAGACATTTTAGCTTGGCAATTAAAAAAAAAAATTGGAGTCATTGCTTCATGCTTTTGTAGCTTTCAGTATTGCTGTTGAGAGTCCGAAGTCATTTTGATTCCTGATCTTTTGCATGTGACCCATTTTTTTCCTCTCTGGAAGCTTGTAATATCTTCTCGTTCTTCTCAGTGTTTTAAAGTTTCACTGTGCTGTATCTTGTTTTGGGTCTATTTTCATCCACTGTGTTAGATACTCAGTGGACCCTTTCAGTCTGTCAGCCCATAGCCTATAGTTTCTGGGAAATTTCTTGAAGTATTTTGTTAATTAATTTCTTCCCCTTTGTTTTCTCTTTCTGGAACTGCTATATTTGGATATTGGGCCTCTTGGACGGGTTCTCCAATGTTCTTTTCTATTTTCCATCTCTTCATATTTTTATTCTCCTTTCTGGCAGATATTATCAACTTTTTCTTCTGACTCTTCCATTGAGCTTTTCATTTATGTTACGTTTTGAATTTTAAGATTTCTTTTCATTTTTTATCTGTTCCTTTGTTAGAGTAACCATCTCGTCCTTTGTTTTGTAGGTGCAACATCATCCTACCTCTCTGTAAAGTTAGTGTTTTTGACTTTTTTTTTCTACCTACCTGCATAGTCTGTTTCCTATAAGTTGCTGTTTTTTATTTTTTGGTTTTGTGCTCCATCTTCTCATTAGAGGCTTTTCTCATATTTTTGGTAATTTTTGCTTGTCAGTTCATGATTAATAGTAGGAGATTATATTAGTTTTTTATTGCTGTGTAACAAATTACCACAGTTTTGGTCAGAAATGGTTGCTTAAAACAACACCCATTAATTATCTTACAGTTCTGTAGGTCAGAAGTCCTGGTGGGCTTGGCTAGGTTTTCCGCTTAGGATTTCACAAAGCTGAAATCAAGGTGTTGGCTGGCCTGGGCTCTTATCTGTAGGCTCTTGGGGAGAATCTGCTTTCAGGTTCATCCAGGATGTTGGTAGAATTCAGTTCCATGCAGTTGTAAGACTGAGGTCCCTGTTTCCTTGCTGGCTTTCAGCCAGGGGCCTCTTTCACTTCCTAGAAGCTATTCTTCATTTCCCTAGCTTCAGGTCAACTGTGCTATATAGCAAACACAATGATGGGAGTGATATCTCATCATATTCACAGGTTTGGGAATTAGGAAGGGACATCTTTGAGGGGCCATAATTTTGCCTACCACAGTGACTAATAAGCTGACTGGATGGTATGATTGTTAACACAGAACTTGTTAACTTTAATCTCTACTGTAGAGTATCTGGGAGGGCCATTAGTTGGGAAGTCTCTGATATCAGTATTCATACAGTCTTTTATCTTGGGTTGGTCAGATTCCCCAGAGAAGCACCTTTCAGTCTCCTTCCTGGAGGGTAAGTGTCTGTTTACTGGTATTTTGGTAGCCAAGTGGGGAAGAGTGTTGGGCGTTTCTGCATTTGACATCCAGCTGTATATGATCACTTAATAATCTTGTTTTTGATATGGTCATATACCCTCAAATGTACTTGGTGTTCCATAGTCCAGAGATCCTCTCTTTTGCCCTCTCCAGAGAATAAAACTCCAGACTTACAGGGTAGGGGAGAAGCAGTCACCCAAAGGTATGGAATGGAGGGTGGGATGCAGGGACCTAAATAACTGCTTCTCAAAACCCTTTACTTAGTCTTCTTTATTTTTGCCATCTCTTTTCACTTTACCCTCAGTTCTGGAAGTATCTGGTGCTGCTAGTTCCTGTGCCTTATGAGTATTCTTCAGTATAAATGGGAATAATTCTCTGTTTTCTCTAGATTACCTTTCTATGTCTGCTAAGTCGGTTATTACTTGTCTGTTTGTTTTCCAGGGTGTCCAAATGTTGTCGCTGTTGTCTTTCTCTTAATCTCCCCGTCCTTGTGGGTCTATGACTTAAAAAAATCTATGGTTTTTTGTTTGTTTTTTTGAGTTTTGGGGGAGAGCAAAATTAAATACATGTGCTCCGTCTAACATTTTAATCATCTTTCAACTACTGTGAAATTTCCCAGAGTTTACAGGCCCCCAAGCCATGCTTTAAAAAGCGGATTGTCGGTCTAAGATTGATATGCCATGATACCTCCTCAAATCATCATCTTCTCTGCTCAGCCCTGTTCTTCTGAAACAACAAGGCAGAACCCCTTCCTCTTTTCTCACTCTTCTAATGCCCAGTAAGATGTAGTATTTTGCTGTGAGCATATTTTCCTCTGCCTGGAATGTCTCCACACCATAGTTCATCTGCACCTCTCTCAATGGCCTGCAAATTCCTTTTTTGGATTTAATCCATGTAAGAATTTACCTTTCTCTGTGACACTTTCTCTTTTTCCTCCAGAGAAGCATGTGTTCCTTCTTTAAGGCTTTTGCATCAGCTCATTTTTACCTCATCTCTTTTTAAATTAAATTTATGTCCATGTTACACCACCAGATTGTGTGCTTATACAGGACAAAGGACCAGCTTAGTCACCTGTATTTCTCTGGTGCCCAGTACTGGACACATTGCAGACACTAAATGTTGCTGTAATAAGGCTGCATGTACTGAAACATCAAGTTTTTTGTTTGTTTTTGTTTGAAGCCAGCATTTCAGCAATACTTGGTAATACATTTTTCTTATGCCAATTAAAGGCTCTGGCATTTATGTATATCTTTGATTAAGAATGACTGTGGAAACAAATTAAATGTTATTTAATAGAATTTGGAATTTTGGGGCATAAAATATCTCTGCTAGTAAAAAAAAAAGTTAAAATCTTAAATGTTAAAGTAGTAGTTTGTTTATTATGTTTTGTTTGTAGGTCAAGTCTGGATTCTTCCATGAAAGTGATTCCAAAGCTGTTGCTAAATCCATTAGAGACCGGGTGACCTTGATAAAGAAGACGAGGGAAAAGAAGCCTGCTGGCTATTCAGAAGAACGTAGGGATTCCCAGTGCAAGTTTGTGGGGAATGTATTCCCTCAGCACCAGAATACAACTTTGCCCCCTGCTCCTGCTCAGCAGACAGGAGCTGAATGTGAAGAAACTGAAGTTGATCAGCATGTTCGACAACAGCTTCTACAAAGAAAACCACAGCAGCACTGCTCGTCTGTTACAGGTAATATGCTTATAATATGTAAAAGCAAACAAATGTGAAATTATATTCCCTTATTTTTAAATAGCACTTTTGTGTTTTTCAAACATTCTGTTATCTATCATTTCATCAAGCCTTTTACCAACCCCCTGAAATAGGCCAGCTAATTTCTTTATTTTAAAATTAAGATATTGTTCTGTTCAGTGACTTGTCTGACATGCTAGTTGCATAAGGATTATCATCTAGCATCTAGTTTTGTTCAGGGAAAAAGTAAAATGACCTTATTAACAATTAAGGGTCTAATATAAATCCTTTAATAAAGAAAATTTGGAACTAAAGATATAATTTATTCAAGAGGAATTTTCTAGACTTTAAGACCCTTTGTATTTTAGGTTCAAGTATAAAATTAACACACTTCCTCCAATTTTTCTGCTGTAATGCATTCTCTTCTCCAGAAGGGCACAGTATTTGCAGAGTAATAACCAATTGTTCTACAAAGATACTATTTTTTCTACCCAGGTTCTTATAGGGGAAAGAGAGTATGACACTTAACATTTTACTGAAATCCTAATGGCAAGTATAAATTAGTTAGGTTTATACATAAAATGGCCAGCAAATGGAGTTGATTTTTATGTTATTCTTTGTTTTTAGGTTTGCTTTATTAAGAAAATTTGTTATACCACAATGTCAACATTTCATTGCTTGAATGGAAAGTTTACATGATGGTTTTGATTGATTCTGCAGTGTACATAGTTTATTTGAAGCTGTCTCAGGTTGTCAGAGTAAAAAAGCCATTAAAGAAACACTTACCATTACTTACACCATTTGGACATTGTGCTTCGAGTTTCCCTTCTATATGTTGCTTATTTTCTTTGTTATAGGTGACAGTTTGTCTGAGGCAGGAGCTGGATCAGTTATACATTCAGATACTTCAAGTCAGCCCAGTATAGCCTATTCCTCAAACCAGATGATGGGCTCTCAAATGGTTTCTAATATCCCACAGGCCGAAATAAATGTTCCAGGGCAAATTTATCCATCTCAGCAACTAGCAGGACATTACCAGCAAATTTCAGGGGTGAGGTGAACTGTTATATTTTTAAATATATAATTGGTATATTTACTGTAAATGGGTGAGTTTATCTTTAATCTTTTTTTTTTTTTTTTTCTTATTTAATAATTGCAGAAGCAGCCAAAGCTGACTCAGCCCCAGATTTTGCCTTTAGTTCAAGGTCGGTCCAGTGTTTTGCCTGTACATGTCCTTGGACCTACAGTTGTTTTACAACCCCAAGTTTCCCCACTAACTGTCCAGAAGGTCTCACAGGTAAAGGTAAGACACATTTTAGAGGCTCTGTATTCATTTAAACAAATTTAACACTGCCTAGGTTTTCTGACAGGCAAAAATCCTCTTTCATAAATTCATTGTAGTTTAGATAAAGGTCACTAAAAGCTAGAAGTTGTTTATATTTTCCTTCACTGAAGACATTCCTCTTGAGGATGTGCCTAACATTGCGTAACTAGAATCTTGAGACACTGCTTATATAATTAGAGAAGAACTTAGTATATGGACAAAAGACTTATTTAGGTCTCTGATTTCTTCCTCTTGGTAATAATGCTTTGTTCTTTGTATTGACATTTTCCAGCCTGGTTTGAATGTGGAGGGATGTCTGTTGCAGTTGATTAGAAACAGTATTTCGTAGACTTTCATAAGTTTTAGCACATTCATCTAAATTCTTGACTTGTTTTGGTTCATGTCTATTTCTGTAGGTGAAATAAGAAGAAATATTTTTGTCTTTGAGATTCTTAAAGTTAGCGCTATTTATTTCTGACAATAGGAAAACAGTCTTTGTGCGAGTTTATATATCAAGACTGTATCTAGTTCCCTAGGTTATGGACTCTGGACACATGGTTGAGCTTTTCTTTGCCATCACCCTGTTCTCTTTCTCCATTCCCATCATCCCTCGCCTCTTTCCCTCTCTGGGAGTGAGATGGTCTGAGCTTCTGGGCACTCTGCAGCCAAACAGAGAATGCCTGGTTTAGTTAGCAGCTGGTTCATCTGTTTCTTTTAAGAGACTGATATACAGTCAGTCACAGTTCATCAACAAACTTTTAATGACTACCACCTTCTGGGAAAATAAATGAAAATAAAATATGATCCTTGCCTTCAAGGAGCTCAGTCTTGTAGGGGAAAGCATACATATACTTGACAAATGCCAGATGCATTTAAAATCTGCTGGGGGTAGATTTAGTCTGATATAGTTGAAGGTGCCTGGTATTGGCTAGTGTTTATAAGTGATATGGTACATATCTGTAATTGAGCTCATGGTGTGTTTTGATTTGTCTCTTTCTAAGCCTATAATGCAAAGTATGCTGAATAAATGCTTAAAGTTAACTTAGGTTCAACAACATAAGTATACAGGTATGTATATTTTTAAATGTTTCCAAAATTTAAGGAGTGATTTAAAAAATTATTATGAAAGTATTATTTGCTTATTTTAAAAAAAAGCCCATAAAGTTCTAAAGAGGACAGTGAAAATCACCTGTTATCCCTCCAGCTAAAGACAATTTATTGTTTATGTTAAGGAAGTATAGCCTCTAGATTTGTCTTTTTTTTTTTTTTTTTTTTAAAGATGACCGGTGAGGGGGTCTTAACCCTTGACTTGGTGTTGTCAGCACCACGCTCTCCCAAGTGAGCCAACCAGCCATCCCTCTACAGGGATCCGAACCTGTGGCCTTGGTGTTATTAGCACCACATTCTCCCAAGTGAGCCATGAGCCGGGCCCTCTAGATTTGTTTTTTGTTCTATGTACAAATATATAATTTTGTACATATATACATATGTATATCACATACAAGTTTTTGTAGCCTGCCCTTTCCACCTATTATATAGAAGCCACGTGAGCAATCACTTTGAGCATGATGGTCCAAACTCTAGGAATTATTGCATCCAACCTATATTTATTTCAGCCAACTCTCTCTCTTCTCTTCTTGAGAGAGTGTCTATGTTCATTTTAGCTATGATATTGAAATCCTTTGAGCTTTCTCATGGGACTTCCACTGTCTGGTGTGTGAAGGTGTCAGATTCAGTTACTCTGAATCTCTGCCAGGGTTCGAATGAGTTATGTAGTAAGTGCAATAAATGATAAGCCATGAACTGTATATTTCTGGGACTGGTCTCAGCCTCTTAGTGTATTCAGCTAGCATTTACTCATGGTGTTAGGATTTTTATAGGACTAATGCTATACTTACCACCTTTTTGATAACTTGCTGAAATTTTAAAACATAGCATTATTTTATCTATCAATCTGTCTGGGACAGTCCCATTAAAATGGGCATGGTATATGCATTTATCATTTGAATTTTCCTTGCACAAGTGCCAGGCACTACAGCTGGACTTTGGAGCAGATGGACAAACTTCATCCAAACCTGTGGCTTTATACTTGTCAGTTACTGGAGTTTCACAACCAATCCTTTCTGCAGTTTCTCCTCAGACATTTTCTGCTTCACAGATGACTTCCCAGCATCCAACAGCTGGTCTTCAACTTGAACCTGGCCCTAGGAATGGGAATCAAACATTAACCAAAGCACCAGATGTCAGACTTGTAGTCTCTTATGGGTTAATCACCTTCAAGCTTTGTCAGGTCATTGTCCTGCCCAATGTGTGAGCAGTATACAGAATGCTGCTGGTACAGCTCAGCTCCCTTGTAATTCCATCAGGGGGCATTCCGGGGCCCATAACCCTTCACAAAAGATACATTCAGTATCACAGCCACACCCAGTGGTATATCAGGAGTCTGTAACTCCAGGTCTTCAATGTCACAAAGCCTGTGCATTTGAAGGAGCCTTGTTTCCAAGCCTCTATTCAACGGCAGCCATTATTTTTACAACCTAAGATTATGGTATCACCCAAAAAAAATTCAGCAGTATTGTGTTATCAGCAGCAGCTGAAGGGTGGTATTGAAAGTGTGATTCAGCCCTGGGGATGGCCGTCTTATTCTGTTCAACGCACCTGTCCAGGGCCAACTGCAGAACTACTGCCCTTTGCATTGAAGGCTCCTGAGCAGCTGCTGTTTGTCATACATCCCTAGGAATAAACTTCTTACTTATCACAGCCAACTTACCCAGTCCAGGCTCCAGCACAGCCTATTTACTCACTGCCAGCCCTGGAGCATCCTCTTTACACTGTACAACCACCAGGATCACAGCCAGCCGGTTCTATGCAGACTTTTTATCCAGTCCCACCTGCAGTATAGCCCTCTTATTTGGTACCAGCCCAAGGGCAGCCTGCTTATCTAATGCAACCTCTGCTTCTGTCAATTTTTCCAGAAGCCAGCATGTGGGATTCAGGCAACTTACCCTGTGCAACCTGTGGAACAGTCTGCTTATCAGGCACTGCCTCTTGAGCATGTCTCTTATTCAGGACAAACTGCTTACACCATCCAGACAACTGAATAGGCAACCTTCATAACCCAGCAAGTATATGCAATAAATCCTCCTGATAGCAAGCAAATACACATTATAAACTCTGCAGATCAGAAGTTATACTCTGTACCACCTTATGTAGCACAGACTTCTGAGCAACAAGTCTATTTAACACAACCCCAGGGTAGTAGTACTTTAATGTTGAAACAAAGCATGTATTTAACATCGACCTTAGGTACTCAGACACATTCTACTGATTCTTTATTTAATGTCCAGCATTCAGTGGCTTCATCCCAAGCAGATGTCAGTTTTGGACACCAGCAGCTAAAAGCTCAGGCCCAGTCAACTAGCATTATATCTCAGAGGGCAGTGGAAGGACAGCTTCAACACCCTGGGCAAATGTCCTTCATTCAGCAAACTTCTTCACAGAAAAGCCATCACTTGTCTACTCAAGAAGATCCTCTAAATCAACAGCAGTCTTTGTTTAGCCAACAAGTTGCTCTCCAGTACCAGGTACCTCATTCACAGGCACCTAACCAAGTTCAGCCATTACCGGGTATTCCAAAGAACATTACAAACATGGTCCAGATTATATCATCTTTGCAAGAGTAGTTGCAACTGGCAGCAGTGGAACATCAGTATGTAATACAGCCTTTAGAGCAGCCTCAAGTGCTTCAGGAATTAGACAACAGTCAAACATGTCCTCTACAGAAAAACCTATCACAACACCAGCCAGCATGCATTCAACAGCAGTCTGCTGACCAGCCACAGTGGCAGCCATCTTCTAGCTTAGCAACTATTTCTGGGTCGTCAGAACCACAATCACAACAGCAGACCCTCTGTCAAAGCTCTGGGATAGCCCTTCCAAATCAGCTGTCTTCTGTTCAACTCCTACATTTAGCATGCCAGTACAGGCTTCCACTGCCTTTCAGGGCATTTCAGTGTTACAGACACAGTAGCATTTGCAAGGCCAAGAAATTCTGAAGGTAAATCTTATTGGGGGGGAAATGTGGATGATTGTGATTTTTCTGTAATTTTCAAGGGTCAGAGGGATAGTGAGCTATAGTAGAAATAGCACTGGAATTGGAGTCACAGTCCCTCCCTGTTCCTGGCTCTTTTCCCTATTCACTGGATGACCTTGATTCAGCTGTCTTCTAAGTTTCCATAGAGTGAAGGGATTAGACCAAATGATGACAACAAAAAAAAATTTGAGCACCTACTTGGGATATATTAATAAATAAAGTACAAAAATCCCTTCTGTCATGTAGTTTTGTTGTTTAATGGGGAAAGTCTGTCAATAACCACTATAAAAAGTAAATTATATAATACAGTACAAGGCGCTTTGAGGAAAACATAGAGCAGGGGAAGGAGAAAAGTAGGTTGCAGTTTTAAAGAAGGTGGCCATAAGGGTAGTTCTCATTGAGAAGGTGACATTTGAGCAAGCATTTGGAGGTGAGGGAGTCCACAACGCACATTCCAGGTAGGGGGAATGACAGATGCAAAGGCCCTAAGGGAGGAATGTGTCTGCCATGTTTGAAGAACAGCAAGGAGGCCAGTGTAGCATTCCAAGATCTTTTAGTACTAAAATATTAGGAGCCTGTGGTTTTCTTATTCTACATTTACAATAAAACACTTACCTTTGTGAGACAATAAACACTATTGAGTGATTCGTATGTGCCAAACACTATTCTAAAGGCATTAAATACACTATTCTGACACCAACCCCAGGGGTCCTATCATTATCCCTGTTTTACAGGTGAGGAAACTGAGGTTCAGAGAGGTTAAGTAACTTTCGCAGTATCATACAGGAAAGCCAGCATTTGAACCCAGACTGCCTGGCTCCAGAGGCCGTGCACTCAATCATTACACTATGCAGCCTCATTTGTAAGACAGTTATCCTCCCTGCCAGAATTGGAGTAAAGGGGCATGATGACTTCAGTGAGATTTATATAACTCAGGGAATTCATTGAATTAATTAAAAGAAAATAGAGGATTTGATTTATTCTTTTTTTTTTTTTTTCCTCTTCTGCTCTGCTTTAGATATATCTAAAAGACTGAATTTATTGAGTTTGGCTAGTAAAATGCTTTGAGGTGCTTAGATAAAAGGTATGCTGTGCTATAAGAGTTGTTTTCTGGTGATGTATTACTGTTCCAAATAGCTATTACATCAAGTATTATGTGTTTTATAAAATTCCCTCTTCATCAAGTACATAAATTATAATGAATTCTGATATGTGTGTGCTGACTCCTAATAGCACTGAGCAAGGATAAATGAAGATCTTTGCAGCTGAAGTTTCTTCAGACAGGGCATACTATTCTGGGATTTATTTCTTTAGAATGAAGTATTTCACAAAGCATTTTGGATTGGAATGTTTGTTTCTGTGGGCAGATACCTAATTAATTTTTTTTCCCAGCATCTTATTAAGAACAATTTCAAAGATACGGTATAGTTAAAAAAGTCTGTGGCACGAACACCCATATACCCACCACTGAGATTCTACAGTTAACTTTTGCTGTATTTGCTCTATCACATATCTATCCATCTATTCATCCCTTTTTCCTTTTTTAATCCATTTTTTCTGCTGCATTTCAAAGTTAGAGTTGCTAACACCAGTATACTTCATTCATAAATATTTCAGCATACATATCATTGACTAGAATGTGGAATTTTTTTTTAGTTTATATTTATGTACAGTAAAATGCACAGATGATAATTCAGTGAATTTTGACGTATGCTTACACCTGTGTAACCCAAACCACTATCAAGATATAGAACAGATGTTGGCAAACTATTTCTGTCAAGATCTAGATAGTAAGTATTTTAGGCTTTGCAGGCTGTATAGTCTGTTGGAACTACTCAACTCTGCTGTTGTATGCATTAAAACAACCATAGACAATATATAAACAAATTGGCATGACTGTGTTCCAATAAAACTTTGTCCACAAAGATAGGTGGTGTGCCATATTTGGCCATCAGGCTGTAGTTTGTCCACTTGACATAGAATATGGCCATTATTTCAGAAAGTTCCCTTTTGCTCCTTCAGTCAGTCCTCTCCACACTCTGAGTCAACCACTGTTGATTTTTTTCACCATAGATTAGTTTAGCCTGTTCTAGACCTTCATATAAATGGAATCATACAATATATATTCTTATTAAGGCTTCTTTCACTCAACATGTTTTTTTTTTTTTTTTTTTTTTTTTTTTTTTAAAAGATGACCGGTAAGGGGATCTTAACCCTTGACTTGGTGTTGTCAGCACCACGCTCAGCCAGTGAGCGAACCGGCCATCCGTATATGGGATCCGAACCCGGGGCCTTGGCGCTATCAGCACCGCACTCTACCGAGTGAGCCACGGGCCGGCCCTCACTCAACATGTTTTTGATATTGACCCATGTTGTTTGTGTCAGTAGCTCATTCTTTGTTACTGCAGAGTAATATTCCATTGTATGAATATATTGTTTGTTTATCCATTCTGCTGTTTGTGAACACCTGTGTGGTTTCTAGTTTGGGGCTATTATGAATAAAGCTGCTGTGAACATTCTTACACAAGTCTTTTGTGGACATATTTTTATTTCTCCTGGATAACAAATACCTAGGAGTAGAATTGGCCAGTCACTTATTCTATAAGTGTTTGTTTAACTTTTTAGAAATTGCCAGTTTTCCAAATTGGCTGCATTATTTTACACTAACACCAGCAATGATTGAGAGTTCCATACCCTCCCTAACATTTGGTGGTGTCTTTTCAATTTTAGGTATTCTGATGGGTGTGTAGTGGTATCTCGTGGTTTTAATTGGTATTTTTGTGATGGCTATGATGTTGAGCACCTTTTCAAGTATTTGTTGGCCTTTGTATATCTTTTTTGTGAAGTATCTGTTCAAGTCATTTGCCCATTTTATTTTGCTCATGTTAGTCTTAATTATTGCCTTATAGGAGTTCTTTATATATTCTGAATGATACCAGTCCTTTGCCAGATACATGTTTTACGAATATATTCTCCAACCTGCCGATTGCTCATTCATTTTTGTAATGGTCTCGTTTAATGAGACAAAATATTTAATTTTGATGAAGTCTAATTCATCAAAATTTTCTGTTGTAGTTTTTGCTTTCTGCAGCCTGGGAAACCTTTGCCTACATCTAAGTTACAAAGATACTCCCCTTTGTTTTTTGGTTTTATGTTTTATATTCAAGTCTGTGGTCCATCTTAAATTAATTTTTATGAATGGTGTGAAGTAGAAGGTCAGGATTGTTTTTTTCCCATGTGAATATTCCATTATTTCAGATCTATTTGCTAAAAAGACTTTCCTTTCTCCACATCCTTACCAACATTTATTATCTGTCTTTTTTTTTTTTTTTTTTTTGACCAGTAAGGGGATCGCAACCCTCGGCATGGTGTGGTCTGCACCACGCTCAGCCAGTGAGCGCACCAGCCATCCCTGTATAGGATCCAAACCTGTGGCCATGGCACTACCCGTGCCGCACTTAGGGAGGCCCATATTATCTGTCTTTTTGATTGTAGCCATCCTAGTGGGTGTGAAGTAGTATCTCATTGTGGTTTTGATTTGCATTTCCCTGAAGGCTAAGGATGTTGAGCATCTTTCATGTGCTTATAGGCCCTTGTATCTCTTCTTTTATCTCCTTTACAGAAATATCTATTGAAATCCTTTGCCTGCTTTTTAGTTGGTTTTTTTGTTGTTGTTGGGTTTTTTTTTTTTTTTTTTTTGTCTTTTTATTGTTGAGGTTTAGAGTTCTTTATATATTCTGGATACTAAACATATCACATATCAGATATGTGATTTAGAAATATTTTCTTCCCACTCTGTGGGTTGCCCTTTCACTTTCTTGATGGTATCATTTGTGGCATAAAATGTTTTTAATTTGTTAAATTCCAATTTACCTATGTTTTCCTTGGTTGATTTGTACTTTTGGTATCAAATCTATGAAACCATTGCCTAATCTGAGATCATGAAGATTTTCCTGTTTTCTTCTAAGAGTTTTAAATTTTAACTCATAAATTTAAGTCTTTGATCCATTTTGAGTTAATTTTTGTATATAGTTTGAGGTAGAGGTCCAATTTTATTTTATTTTTTTCATGTGGATATCCAGTTTTTTCAGCACCATTTATTCAAAGGATGATTCTTTACCTATTGAATAGACGTGGCACCCTTGTTGGAAATCGATTGATCATAAAAGTGTGAGTCCTCCAACTTTGTTTTCCTTTTTCAAGATTATTTTGGCTCTTCTGGGTCCCTTGCATTTTCATGTGAATTTTAGGATTAGCTTGTCAAGTTTTGCAAAAAAGCCAGCTGGGATTTTGATAGGAATTATATTAATTCTGTATGTTGCTTTGGGTAGTATTGTCTCTTAGTAATATTAAGTCTTCTAGTCCATGAACATGGGATGTCTTTTCATTAAATTAGATGTCCTTTAAGTGTTGACAAGGGTGTGGAGAAAAGAGAACCCTTATAAACTGTTGATGAGAATGTAAGTTGGTAGAGCCATTATAGAAAACAGTATGAACGTTCCTCAAAAACTAAAAATATAAGGCCGGCCCGTGGCTCACTCGGTAGAGTGCGGTGCTGATAACACCAAGGCCACGGGTTCGGATCCTATATAGGGCTGGCCGGTTTGCTCACTGGCTGAGCGTGGTGCTGACAACACCAAGCCAAGGGTTGAGATCCCCTCACTGGTCATCTTTAAAAAAAAAAAAAAAAAAACTAAAAATATAACTACCATAAAATCCAGCCATCCCACTTCTGGGCATATAGCCAAAGGAAATGAAATCAATATCAAAGAGGTTTCTACACCATCATTTTCATTGCAGTATTATTCTCAGTGGCCAAGATGTGAAAACAAGTTGTGTCCATCAACAAATGAATAAAGAAAATGTGGTATGTATATATATATATGATGAAATATTATTCAGCCACACACAAAAAAGGAAATCCTGCCATTGTGGCAACATAAGTGAACCCGGAGGACATTATGCTAAGTAAAATAAGCCAGACACAGAAAGATAAATACTATATGATCTCAATTATCTGAAATAGTCAAACTTATAGAAGCAGAGAGTTGGCAGGGGCTGATGGGTGGGGGAAATGGGGAGATGTTGGTCATAAGCTACAAAATTTAATTTATAAGATAAATAAGTTCTGGAGCTCTAACATACAGCATGGTGACTATATAGTTAATAATACTATATTGTTTACTTGGAATTTGCTAAAAGAGTAGATCTTAAGTACCCTTACACCCCGCACACACAGACACACACACAAATGGTAACTGTGTGTGGTAATGGATGTGTTAATTAGTTTGATTGTGGTAATCATTTTACAATATATACATATATCAAATCACATTGTACATCTTGGATATATACAATTTTTTATTTGTCAGTTATACCTCAGTAAGGCTAGAAAAAAATTAGGTGTTCTTTAATTTCAGCAATATTTTATAGTTTTCAGCATATAAGTCTTAACACCTCCTTGTTAAGTTTATTACTAAATTACTCTTTTTGTTGTTATTGTAAGTAGATTTTTTCCTAATTTCCTTTTTGGATTGTTCATTGCTAATATGTATAAATACATCTGAGTTTTGTGCATTGCTCTTGTATCCTGCCATTTTGCTAAATAGCTCTAATAGTTTTTTTGTGGATTCTTTAGGATTTTCTGTAATAAGATCATGTCATTGGGAGTAGAGATAGTTTTAATTTTTCCTTTCCAATTTGGACATTGTTTGCTTCTTTTTCTTCCTAATTGCTCTTGCTGGAACTTCTAGTACAATGTTGAGAAGGAGGTGAGAGCATATATTCTTTTGTTGTTCTTGATCTCAGTGGGAAAGGTTTCAGTCTTTCACCATTAAGTGTGGTGTTACCTGTGGGTCTTTCCACTTTTAAACAACTTTATTCAGGTATAATTCGTGTACAATAAACTGCATATATTTATAGTTTATAATTCAGTGAGTTGACAGATATATGCCACAATCAACATACTGAACATTTCCAGAACACTGAAAAGTTTTTTGTGTCTTTTTCAGTATTAGTTTTCATGTTTGCTCTAGGGATTTTAATTTATATTCTTCATTCTTCAGAATTTTTACATAGATTTAATGTTATATTTAATATTATATCATAAAATGTAAGAACCATGCAACTGTTTATTCCCTCCAGGCTTTAAGCTATACTTGTTATATATATTACATCTATATACTCATACATTATAAACCACACAATGCAGTGGTATAATTTTTTGCCTTATATAAACATATGCATTTTTTAAGAAATTAAGAAGAGAAAAAGTTTTAAATTTTGATGAGGTCCAATTTTTCAATTTTTTTTTTTTTTTTTTTTTATTGATTGTGCTTTTGGTGTGAAGTCTAAGAAGTCTTTTCCTAGCCTTAGATCCTGGAGATCTTCTCTTATATTTTCCTCCAAATTTTATACTTTTACAGTTTTTATTTCAGTCTGTGATGTATGTTAATTTTTGTATAAGGTTCTGAGGTTTAAATTGAGGGTTTTTCAGGGGTTTTTTTGCCTGTAGATGTTCAGTTGCTCTAGCACCATTTGTTGAAAAGACTGTCCTCCTTCCATTGAATTTTTTTTTTTTACACTTGCCAAAAATCTGTTGCGCATATTCATGTGGGTCTTTTTTCTAGGTTCTGTATTCTGTTTAATTCATTTATGTGTCTATCCCTCTGTTAATTACACACTGTCTTGATTACTATAGCTATATAGAAAGCCTTAATATTGGGTAGAGTGATTCTGTCTACTTTATTCTTTTTTTAGATTGTTTTAGCTATTATAACTTCCACCTTTCCGTATAAATTTTAAAACAAGTTTGTGTATGTCCACAACAGACCTTGCTAGGATTTTGATAGGAATTGCATTAATCCTATGTATAAATTTGGGGAAAATTGACATCTTTACTATGTTGAGTCTTCAAGTGCATTAACATGATATGTCTCTCCATTTATTTAGGTCTTCTTTGATTTCTTTCATCAGCATTTGTAATTTTCAGCATACAGATTCTGAACATCTTTCCTTAAGTTTATGCCCAAGTATTGAATTTTCTTTGGAAGGATTGTAAATCGTATTGTATTTTTTTATGTCGGTTTCCACGTGCTCCTTGTTAGTATACAGAAATGTGATTGACTTGTGTATGTATTTGATCTTGAATCCTATGACCTTGTTGAACTCACAAGTTTTAAGAGGTTTTTTTTTTTTTTTCGTTGAATCCTTGGGACTTTTTAAAATGTAGACAGTCATGTAATCTTTAAAATAGAGACAGTTTAATCTCTTTCTAATCTGTATGCCTTTTATTTCTTATTTTCCCCTACTGTGCTTGCTAGGATTTCCATTACTGTGTTGAATAAGAGTGGTGAGAATGAACATCTTTGCTTTGTTCCCAGTCTCAGGGGAAAGTGTCAAGTCTTTCACCATTACGTATGATATAAGCTATAGATGTGTCACAGGTGCTCTTTATCAAGTGGAGGTAGTTTCCCTCTATTCCTAAGAATTTTTTCATGAATAGGTGTTGCCTTTTTCAAATGCTTTTTCTGTGTTCATTGATATGTGATTTTTTTCACATTTTGATATATAGAGGTTTACGTTGATTTCAAATATTGAAACAGCCTTGTATCCTTAGAATAAACTCATTTGGTCATGGTATATAATTCTTTGTATACACTGTTGGATTTAATTTCATTGAGAATTTTTGAATCTTAAGTTTATGAGAGATATTGGCTCATAGTTTTTCTATGTCTTTGCTAATTTTCTATCTAAAGGTTCTATCAGTTGCTGAGAGTAGAGTGTGAAGTTCCTAAGTATAATTGTAGATTTATGTATTTTTTGTTTTAGCTCAGTCATTTTTTTCCCATCTGTTTCGAAGCTCTCATTTGGTGCATCCATGTTTAGGGTGGCTATATGTTTTTGGTGGATTGATCTTTTTATCATTATATTATGTTTCTTTGTCCCTAGTAATTTTCTTTCCTATGAAATGTACTTTATTTGATATTACATACCCACTCCTTCTTTCTTTTCATTAATATTAGTATTATATATCTTTTTCTATCCTTCTACTTTCAACCTATTCGTCTTGTATTTGAAGTGAATTTTTTGTAGGAAGCATACAGTTGGTTTTTATCCATTTTTTTTTTTTTTTTTTTTTAAATCCTGCCAGTGTCTCTTGATTGGTATATTTTGACTGTTTGCATTTAAAGTAATTATTGATGTTAGGACTTAAATCTGCTATTTTAGTATTTTCTTTTTGTTTCTTACCTATGTTTCTTTTTTTTTTTCTTCATTTGTCTTTTTTTTTTTCCTGCCTGTGGATTACTTGAAATTTTTTTTAGGATTCCTTCTTGTTTTATTTATACTGTTTTGAGTATATTACACTATATAATTTTCTTAGTGGTTGATCTAAGGTACATATATATATATCTTATAACACCCTACTGATATTGATATTTTACCACTTTAAGTGAAGTATTGAAATGTTGCTTTCATTTAGATACCTTTACCACTCCCACTTTTTAAATGTAATTGTCTCAGGTATTTCCTCTACATATATCATGCAGTATAGAAGATGTTGTTATAAATTATGGCTCAACCATAAAATAGGATTCTCCTCTTATGAGAAGAAGAGTCTGTTTACCCTTATTTTTATCCATTGCATTGTTCTTTCCTTTCTGAAGTTTCAAGCCACCTTCTATTAAAGGAACAGCCTTTCTCTTCTTTTAGTCATTAAGTTTAGGTCTGAGAGAGACAAATTCTCTTAGTTTTCTTTTGTCTGAATATCTCTTTTTTGCTTCTTCATTTCTGAAGATATGTTTTGCTGCATGTAGATTTCACAATAAACGGTTTTCTTTCATCCCTTGAAGAATGTTATGTCACTTCCTTCTGGCCTCCCATATTTTTAGATGAGAAATTTGCTGTCATTCAAATTGGTGTTCCCCAACAAGTAATGTGTCATTTCTTCCTATTTGCTGTTAACCAAAACGTTTTTTCTGTCTTTAGTTTTCAGAAATTTAATTTTGATTCTTCTTGGCATGGATTTCTTTTTTATCGTAGATCGTTTTATGACTTTAGCCAAATTTGGGAAGTTTTCAACCATTAATTCTTTGAATATTTTTTTAGCTCCACATTCTTTCTTATCTCTTTCCAAGGCTCAGATTATATGAATGTTTGATCTTTTTCTACTGTCCTCCAGGTTTGGATGTCCTGTTTGTTTTCTTTTAGTCTCTTTTCTCTCTGTTGTTCAAACTGAGCAAATTTCTATTAGTTTGTCCACAAGTCCACTAATTCTATTTTCTTTCATCTCCAGTCTACCATTTAGACCATCCAGCTAGTTTCTTATTTAGGTTACTGTATTTTTTCAATTCTACAATATCCATATGGTTCTTCTTTACAAGTTCTGTTTCTTTCCTGAGGTTTTCTATTTTTTCATTTGTTTCCAGAGAAATTATAATTGCTCAGTGAAGCTCTTTTTTATGATGACTGTTTTAAAGTCCTTGTCAGATAAGTTCGGCATCTAATTCATCTTGATATTGGTGTTATTTGATTGTCTTTTCTCATTTGAGTTGTGATTTTTCTCATTCTTGGTATAGTGATTTTTTTTTTATTGTATCCTGGACATTTTGGATATTATGATTGGAGACTCTTGATCATATTTAAATATTCTATTTTAGCTTGATCTATTTCTGCTTGGTCTTCTGGCTCTGTTTGAGCTTTTACTGGGTCTCTGTTGGTGCTACCTACAGAGGTAAAAGGTGCTTCTCTGGGCTACCGGATGTTGTTAGATAGAGGGGCAAGAGATGCAGATGCCCTTTACACGCTATTGCTGCTGTCTAGTGTTGGATGGAGGATGCCTCAATCTGCCTGGGCTCCCCTATTGCCACTGTTGTGGGAAAATCAACTCTGCATCTGCCAGCAAGTGTTAGATTTGGTGAGTTGGATTGCCGTTCCTATGGGCAGATTAAGCTCATTGTTGCTGCTGGTGGTGTGGGTGGTAAGTCAGATTGCTACTGCTGTGTGCATATCAGGCCTGATGCTGCTGGTGGGTATGGGGTGTGGGTGGGTTGGCTTGGCTGGCTTTCACTGTAGCCACTGCTAGTGTTTGGTGCAGTGTATAGGCTGTGTGGTGGGCAGGTTGCTACTGCTACAAACAGACAGATGATGCTCACTGCTGCCACTGGATATGAGGTATAGGGTGGGGTGGCCCACCTGTGTTCTGCTGTTGCCCCATTGCTGTTGGCAGATTGGGCCTGTTACTACCAATGGGTGTGGGGCATGGTGTGGGTTGGCATGCCTGCATTCTACTGCTGCTACTGCTGTGGGCAGATTGGACCTTCTGCTACCAGCAAATACGGGGTGTGGGGTGGTTCAACCTGCCTGGGTTCTTCTACATTTCCTATTTGTTCCTTCATTATGAGTGTATTTCCCTTAATGTCCATGAGTTGCTTTAAAATCCTTATCTGCTGATTACAGTATCTCGGTCATCTTGGGGTCTCATTTTTCTGTTTCTTCATACATCTAATAATTTTATGTTTTATACTGAACATTGTGAATGGTACATCTTAGACAGTCTGGATCACGTTATATTCTTTCAGTGAATGTACGTTTTGTTTGTTTAGGTAGTTTACTGGCTGAATTCAAACTCCAAACTCTGTTTTCCCTATAAATGGGCAGCAGCTCACATCTGTGTTCAGTTCTTTTAGCCTTAGCTGGGCTGCTTGGAGTCTCTCTATGGCATGCTTGGTTCTGGGGTCAGGCAAAGATTTAGGTAGCATTTATATGCATAATTTGGGGCTCTCTTTCTGTGACTCTCACCTTTCTGATATTTCTTCTTTCATGTTTCCTCATGTACTTTCTGCATGTTGGGTACCACCAAACTTCTTCCTTTGTCATTCAGTCTTGTAAGGATGTGGGTTTTCTTCTGAGTTTTAGCTGCTATAGGACCAGCCCTCAGGTGAAAAGCCATAAAAATGACAAACTCACCCATTGCCCTTTCTTTCAAGTATACCTTCCTACCTGTTTCTGCCTACTTTTGCTTGCTCTCCCCTGCCTCCAGGCAGTTGATTTTTTATATTTGCCCAGCACTTGTAATTGGTATCTTCGGGAGTGTTGACCTGATAGGACCATTATCTGAAGCAGAACCTCTCATTCCTAATTTTTGTCATTGTAAAATATCATCCCTCACTTAATTAAGGTAACCATTACATGCCCATCAATAAGCCCCAAAGAGTTGTTTACAAAGAGATGAGTGAATTTCTGATGTTTGGTTATTTTGATGTGGGGGAACAGGGATATTCAGCCAGGTCAAAGAGCAAACTGTGCTTATATTTTGTATCTGTCTCCCCTGTAAGACTAAAAGTTCTTTGGGGCAAGTATCTGTATCCAATTCATCTCTGTATTCCTAGCACCCAGCACAGTGTTTGATACAAACAGTTGCTTGTTACATGTTGGTTGAATAAATTAATGAATAAGAATGCCTGTAGAAATATCTTGGCTGAATAAATTAATAATTAAGAATAGCCGTAAGGCTATGAGCCTGCCCTCAGTGGGAGAGGGATTCTTTGTGGATGTTTATCATTCTTGCTGCCTAATCAGGGCTTTCAGATTGATTAATGAATTTGTGTTTGGTGGACAACCTAAGACCTGTTCTTATTTCTCCATATGGCAATGAACTAGAACAAATAAGAGACAGAAAGTGAATCAGAGTTCAGATATGGTTATGATTGTTTTATCAAATAATTTGGAAAACCACTGATTGTGATTTTTAGTTACTGCTGAGATCAAAATTTTCCACCTTCTGTAGTGTGATGTGTTAGAACTAGTACATTAGTACTTTTGGTGGTTGAGATTGTTTCCTTTTCAGTTGACATTATGGTCTAATCAAATCTCCGTTTAAATGGTTTCATTTTCAACTGTTGGAGAGAAATCTTAAATCTCAGCAGTCTATATGAAATTGAATCTCAGTACAGTGTTTGAATATCATTTTGATTCTGTACCATAATATTTGCATTGTTTTTTCTTTTTAAAAATCTTTTTCTAATTACTTTAATTACGTAAGCAATATGCCGTATATTTTCCTGATAAAAATTTAAAACAATGCAGGGAAGTCTTATTTGACCTCACCTCTCTGCATGTCCTTGTTCTTTCTGTTATCAATTTGGGGTGTATCCTCCCAGATCTTTTTCGATGTAGTTACATACATACATATGTACTCTTACACCATATATAGTACTGTTTTGTGGTTTGATTTTTGTCTTTAAGCACATAAAAGAGATCCTACTATATGTGTCTCTTTGTAATTTTTTAAAATTCAATTATGTGTCCTGGAAATACATACATACATATAAACATTATTTTATTTAATCATCTCATAATATTTATTATTAGTAGTAAGACTGTGCTGTCATTTATTCCTTCTACTGATGAACATGTTGGCTGTTTCTGGTTTGTCTCTATTTGACTTTGAGACTACGTTGCTCTTAAAACTTTCACCCATAGTGTTAGCAGCCATTGAAGATTCTTGCCTATAATGTTATGACTATGGTGGTTGCCAAATGGTGACTTTCTGATTCTATATTATTTGGATTACAGCTTTCCATTCTCCCCCATTTATTTAACTATAACAGTATGGATTTTATCTTAGTCTGTAGGATATAATCCATTGCTATCATAATTTATTTTGATGTGCAAACTATCTCAGATTTGGCTAATGGGATCCCCTTTGAGCTGGTTCCTGTGTCCTTTTGATGTGTCCCCATCATTCTTTGACCTTAATCTATACACAGCAAGATGTTCCATACCTATTCTACTTTTCCCTGCCCCGGCTTCATAATCAGTCATATCTCTAATGAGCCCTGGTTGAGAGAGTTTGTTTTAATGGAAAAATAATCTCATTTATAAAAGGAATGACTTAGGAATGAGGGAAAATTTGATGAGATAGGAAAGAAGAAGGAGAATTGCTGGAGTGATGTCCCTGAGAAGGTGAGAGGAGATGACATTTACTTTCTCAATGGAGGGGTTGGCCTTAGCATGGGAGCCCAGACAGGATGTCCACAATAATAGGGGCAATGGCAGAGAGTATGGGCACAAAATGCTACTAGGTGGGTAGATGTTATGGGAATTCTCTTCTTGGGTTTTTTTGTTTGTTTGTTTTTTAATTGGTGAAATAGAAGCAAGTTCATCAGTTGAGCATGAAGTTGGGGGAGGGAGTGTGTATTAAAAGTTAGATGACAGAAGAGAAGGTATAAAATAGTTGTCTAGAAGAATGATCCATACCAGTCAGCCACCAAAAAATAAAGGATATATAAAAATAGAAGAATGGTAGTAGAGTGAATGGACAAAGGAAATGTAGTAAGATTGCCAGGCAGCATTAAGGATACTCCTGAAGTTAATTGTTCTAAAGAGTTAATCTCTTTGTTGATTTTGGTGCTTCTCTTCTTTCATCTTTGGTACTTCTCAAGAGTTCAGTGATTCTTGATTTTCTATTCCTGTTTACCTGCCTGATTGGTTTACAATAGCTTGCCTAAGCCTCCAGTCATTGGTGGAGGAGGGGCAGGTTGTATAGGGAGCATGTTTTCTTAGTAGTCACCTGTAGATTTGTCCTTCCAGGTTCCACCTTGAGTTTTTGGGCATACCTCATTGCTGCTCACTACTTAGCACAAGGGGGAGGGGGTTCAGGGTGGGTAGTATTTCCTAGTTTAGCTGCTCTTAGTTCACCTTCCCATTTAATCTCCCAGATGAATTCTCTAAGGCCAGGCAATCTTCTGGTATCATTAAATTTGGAGCTTCCCCACATCGCCCCTAACTTTGCAAGTAGTTTTCTCCTATATACTCGTGTGTTGTTTGAGGCATGGTTTCCATAGATTTTGTTGCCATATGGATATGATCTATTGGTTTCACTTCTTTTGGAGGTTCTCCATCACTTATGGTCTGTGGATGGTACTCTTTTTAGTTTTTCTGGGATGTTATGACTTTATTCTAGTTTTTAAAAATTATCATTTCTGTTATTTTCTAGTGTATTAGGTGGCTAGTAGGACAGATGTATATGTTCATTGTTACCATATTGATTCAGCCTCTTAAAGTTTTTTATCTGCATGAATAATGTAGATTAACATTATAAGGGAAAAATAGCTTAGTGATTTTTGTTGTTGCAAATATTTAGCATAGACAACTAGGTGCAGGGGGTTCATTTAGGTTTTTGTTGATATTGTTTTTAGAAGCACTGACAGGATTGGCCAGATTTCAGACTTGAATTCATCAGGAGTTAGTAAAATATTATATATTAATTTTTCTTTTCTTTCTTTTTTTTTTTTAAAGATGACCGGTAAGGGGATCTTAACCCTTGACTTGGTGTTGTCAGCACCACGCTCACCCAGTGAGCTAACCAGCCATCCCTATATGGGATCCGAACCCGTGGCCTTGGTGTTATCAGCACCGCACTCTGCCGAGTGAGCCACAGGCCAGCCCTATATTAATTGTTTTCATTGATGAATCTATATATTAGCATATCTTAGTTGTATATTTGTAAGATTACTCTAGGAATTGTGGTTCTTATTAGCATATCCTATTTTGCTACTGTTTCATAGCTTAGCTCAGTGTACTCATTTATTTTTTCAACTCCAGTTTCTTAATCAGTGAAGTAAATATCTTTACACTTCAGTCTTGTTTTTCAAAAGAAAAGAACAGAACTGAGGTTATCAGATGTGGGAAAGAAGGAAGGGGCTGGGGGGGTGGGTAAGGGATAAATTGGTAAAGGGCCACAAAAATCGATTAAATTGTATAATGTTAAATGTACTAATTATCCTGATTTGAACATCACATACTGCACACAGGTATTGATACTCAGTGCTGTACCCCACAGATATGTACAATCAACTATATTCCAATTAAAAAATAAATGAAAAAAATTTTTAAAGATTTTAATTCTAGCCATAGTATGTTTTAGACACAGAGATAGTTACTGTAGATATCAGTGTGTTTAAGATACTTGCTTTGTCTCTGATCATATTGCTATTCTTCTGGTACTTTCAAGACAGTACACTAAACTTTGTGTACAATGCTGATGTTAATTAGAAAGATTCTTTATGTTCAATTTGTTCAGAAACATCTATGGGACTACTGTGAGTGAATATGATTAAAATAGTCCACAAGTTTATTCTGGTAAAGACTGTTTAAATATATAACCATTTTCTGAGGCATTCTAAGGGAAAACATTTTATATTTAGGGAGCTGACATTTTTTGAGGACCTACTGTGTATCTTCAGGCAGTGTCATCTCATTTAACCTTCACTATACCTTCTTCTGTAAAGTAGTTAATTGCATTAAATGGAAATATTTCTATAAAAATTGAGAAAGTTATATCTGATTTCTCTAGAGAGAGATTCTGGTTTCCAGGAAATCAGACCATTTATGTAAAAATTCTATTTAGCACACTATTGCATTTATGTGAAATTGTTTTATTCTAATTGTAGAGAAATCAGTTTAAATAGTGGGGATATCTTTGCTGAACACTGTCAAAAAAAAGTTCCCAAAAGGCACATATTGCTTCATATATATTCACAATATTGAAACTGGTGATGATAAGGATATTAGTTATTTGAATTGATTTCCAGTGCATTTATCTAGCCTTGTCCCATTTGTATTATAAATCAGTTAGAATATTGAAGATGTTGAAATGTGTGTGGGGGAGTGCCTTTCAGGTTGATCTTGTTCTCCAGGAAGGAGCCAACTTCTTAAATAACAGCACAATTGAAATCTTCAATTTGAGAAGTAGGTGGAATGAGCTAAGAGACTGATTATCTGTAGACTACCATTATAAGATATTTAAGGAAAAGACAAATTGTTGTGTTGGGAGGATAGCAATTATGAAAGCTGTTTTTTTATTTTATCATACTATGCATGTTATATTCTCAATTTTTATGTGTACATTCAATTTTGAAACCACAGTTCTAATAATTTAGACTTAATATTGATTACTGGTTTTAGTATATGCCACCAGTTTTTATACCACAACTTCCCTATTCTTGATCCTTAAATTTTGTAAGTGCCTCTGTAGTTTGAAGAATGGTTTTGTGTAATTTTTCATGGTTATGTGGGTATGCAATTTTTGATTCTTTGGGTGTCTGAAACTGGCGTTTCGTTTACATTCACACTTGAAAGATAACTTGGCTGGGTATTAAAAAATCAATTTAAATGTTTTCTTCCCTTCTATGTATTTTGTTCTTTTGTCTTTTTCTAGTTTATGTTTTGGAAGAGAAGTCTGAAGCCAGTCTGATTTTTGGTTCCTTTTTCCTCCTGTGTGCTTATGGGTGGCATTCTTTATCCTCATATAAGTGAAAACTTTGGTGTACATCTTTTATATGTCTTGGTGTGGAACTTTTATTTCTTCACATGAAAATAGGTTTTTAAAAATAAGTTTTCTTCTCAAATATTTTATAAAAATACAGAAAACTATTTTAAAAATCAAAAAAATGCAGTAAAGTATTAAGTTAAAATTACCTGTTATTCCCACCTCTCAAAAACAAAGCCTTTGAAGTTTTCCAGACATTTTTTCTATGCATACATGTACACAAACACAATTATCAGTATTTATTTTATCAGAATTGGCTCGTAGCAGCTTTTTTAAACATTTTTTTTCTTTTTTAAAAAAGACACTCCAATAGAAAAAAGACTTAAATAGGCACTTCACAAAAGAACATATTTGAATCTCTTCAAATATCAAATCAATTGTGGTATAAAAACTGGTGGTATATACTAAAACCAGGGCATGTATACATTAATGCACCCTAACTGTAAATGTGTAGCTTGATGCGCTTTCACATATGTATACATCCATGAAATGCAAATGAAGATATAGAGCACTTCCAACCCCCTAGAAAGTTCACTGAGATTCATCTACATTGTTGCATGTATCAGTAGTTTGTTTCATTGCTGTTAGTTGTTCCTTTATAGTATGTACCACAAGTCATTATCTGTTCTGTCAGTGTACATTAGGATCGGTTCTAGTTTTTGGCTCTTATGGGTAAAACTGCTGTGAGTTTTCATGTATATTTTTTGATAGACATATGCACTCATTTCTCTCGTATGTATACCTTGGAATGGGATTGCTGGGTCACCAGACATATTTATATATGTAAATATATTTAGCTATCCTAGATAATGCCAGACAGCTTTCTAAAGCAGTTATACCAAAAAACATTCCCACCAGCAATGCATAAGAGTTCCAGTTACTCCACAACCTTATTAACACTTAATATTATCAATCTTTTTAATTTTAGCCATTCTGGTGGGTGTGATAAGGTATTCGTTGTGGTTTTTAACTTGAACTTCCTTCAAAGTAATGATGTTGAGCATCTTTTCCTATAATTAGTAGAGACTCAAATATCTTCTGTTGTCAAGTGCCTATTTGCCTTTTTTTATTAGATTGTCCTGGAATCAAACCATTTTTCCATGGAGCCTTCATTTCTTTTAGTGGATAGTGTACTTTAGAAAAAAATTTAGGTATTGGGTGTGTTTGCTGCTACTTGGGAGTCATTGCTTCTAAGGTTCCCAGCAGACAGGCTAGGAAGTGTGTGTGTATGTGTGAGTGTTTATGTTCATTCATATTTACACCTCCAGCCCATTTTGCCTTTGACTTTGTGTTCTAGGAGAGAATTTTCTTTTTTTTTTTTTTTTGGCCTGGTATCTTCAGTGTGCACCAACATCTCCACTTGGTTGTGTAATGGCATTTCAAATTTAATATATCCAAAATCAAACACTTTTATCTGCACTTCCCACCACCCCAACCCTGCTCTTTCTATAGTCTTCCTCATCTCAGCAAGTGGCAGCTCTATCTTTCCTATTACTCAAGCTGTGTATCTGAGGTCATCTTTTATTCTTCTCTTTCTCTCATACCACACTTCAAACCATCAGCATGTCTTTCGACTCTTATTTAAAAACCTATCTACGACCTAACATCTGACTTCTTACTACCTCCACTATTATCATGCTGGTCTAATCCATCTCTTACTTGAATAATTGCAGTACCTTCCTAATTGTTCTTCTTTATTCTGACTTTGCTCCTTCATAGCCTTTTTCTCCTTATAGGAACCAGAGTGATCCTTTTAAAATACAAGTCACAACATGTCTCAACTCTACTCAAAAACACCCATTTCCCACCTCATTAATAATAAAAGCCACATCTGTACTTAATGGCCTGCAAAGCCCTACTGATCTGGACTCCCCTGCTTAACTCTCTGACCTTATGTAGACTTTCTTTGACTTTCATTGTCCTCTTGTGTGGTGATTAAATCCTTTCACAGATCTACAGCTTGAGGACAAGGAGATGTTCAGTTTTCATCTATTATAGTTCTTCTGTACTGAGGTGTGGTTTACTTTTACCCCATAGTGAGTTCTCTAATACTCTGAATTAATCAAATACCTTAAAGACTGTGATCTCCACCATGCACAGCTACCAAAATTCTTCCTTTCTGCAACCTTGCTGATTTGGCTTTATTTGTAAGGACTCTGCCTCCCAGAATGCGAAATGGCTCGGTCAGTCCTCTCCTTTTCATCTCCAATATGCATTCTCACTCCTGCCATTTTTTTCAAAAACAATGTTAGTTGCTCTCTCCAAATATCTGTAGAAAGCTTGTAGGGATGAGACAAAACCAGTACCTGATCAATTTGCTAATTGGTACAGATTCTTGTCCAGTCAATAAGGGACAGATATTAGGGTATAAGTATGAAGTTAAGTCTCCTTTCAGTTAGCTTCTCCTCAGTCTAGTTCTGATCACCTTATAATTGATTCTTCCTAGTTTCTAACACATTTTTATGTATCAGTCTTTGTGATGGTGGTATGACTTCATCTTTTTGGCCTATTTAATAGCCTGAATGTTGTTATGTGAGTTTTATCCAAGGAACTGTGCTTTCATCAGTTATTTCTTAGGGTAAATTTCATTACTCACAATCTTGACGTCACCAAGAATTGGGCTTAGATAAGGAATGACTTTATAGATAAAGGATTCTATATAAATATAAAAATATTGAATTGGATATCATGCACAGTGATAATTTTCTTTATTTATATAAGCAAAAATTCCACTGTTAACCAGGTATATACAGGTATAAACATGTAGGTTTGAGCCACTGTGTGTCATTAGTTAGATCTGAGTTTGAATTCCGGCACTTTGAATTATTCACTGTGCAATTTGAGGAAAGTTATTTAATCTCTCTCAGCTTTGGTTCTTTTTGTTTGTAAAATGAAGCTTAAAAATGCTTATCTTGCATTTGTAACTTTCTTTGAAATGTATAAAAATAAGATGGATTGATGGATAGATATGTGATAATGCATATATAGTAAAATGCTGTAGACTATGGGTGGGTAGATATATGGGTTTTCACTGAACAATTCATTCAAATTCTCTGTATGTCGGAAAATTTAAAATGTTAGGAAAAAGTAATCTTGCAGGCTTGTTAGGATTAGATGAGATAAAATATGAGAAGTGCTTGGCATGTAATAAGTGCTCAATAAATATCGGTTGTTAAAAAGCACTTCATGGGTAGACATGGTTTGTAGGATTGATAATACAATAAGGCAGTTTATGAAATGTTTAAAAGTACCTCTCAGTTTTACTGGTCTCCTTCACTCCAGATACCTGAATAAGAATCTCTGGGTTGTTGTACGTGGGCTTTGCTTTTATTTTCTTCTTTTTATTCTTCCTTCCCTCTTCCCTTTCTTTTCTCCTCTCCTTTCTTGGTTATTATAAAGTGCAGCCAGGGCTGAGAACCACTGATGGGGACAAAGGAGGAGTGGTGGAACAAGTAAAGGAAAAAGAAGAGAAGGGTTAGGCAACTAATACAGAGCTTTTATGGTGTAGATAAAGGGTCTTTGTTAGTAAGTACTCTTTGGAATCATTTGTCAATTCACTCATTTTTTTTTTAACTCAATTTTTGCCTCCATCACTTGTAGACTCAACTTCCTCATTGGTGTAGGTAAAGATAACAATACATAATGCTTAGAGTTGTCGTAAAGGTTAAATTTAGCTAAATAATGTACATAAAGTACTTAGCACTTAATAAATGCTCAATCAATAGTAGTTCTGTTGTTATAATAAAAATAAAAGTATTATAATAATGAAAGACATTTATTGAACAGCTATTCCTGTGTCAGTTATTGGTTAGGCACTGGGGATATTGCAACGAATCTTACAGATATGGTCTCTTCTCTCAAAGAGCACATAGGATTATGGGGGAGAAAGATCTAGAATCAAGTTCATAAGAGTGTTTTAAGTGCTGAGATAGAAAGGAGAGAATGGTGTGGCCCATGGAAATCCGGGCCTAATTTTGCATCTCTCTTTGGCCTTGTCCTCATTCTTCAAGAGAGTGTCCAGAGATGTTTTAGGTTTATTGGACTTTGCTAACAAATTATCGGGGTCTCAGATATCCAGATATCAAGGTCTTGTTAGGAAAAGGGATTTGTGCCTATCCTTCATTTGGATTTGCAGGTGGAGGAGAGAAGGAGAAATGAGCGTGATATACCATTTCCTGCCTCCCCCGCCTCCCCAAGCCTAGTCAAACCATTCAGAGGGAATTTTTCCTGGATAAATTAGACTAGTTTCTAATTATAGATTAGATAATTAGCTCTTTAACATAATCACTGTTTAAACATTGAGAACAAATACTTTAGCAAATAGATTTTTTTTTGTACACATAAGATTTAACAAAATGTATCCAACTTAAATATTTGTATTCAAGAAATGTCAAAAGAGTGATGGTAAGTCACAGCAAGATGGAGCAGTAACATGGTGTCCTGATGCATAAATTTGGAGGCAAAGCCAATGTATTAAGTAAAGAGCAGCCAAACGTTGTTACTATGAAAAATTTTGGAATTGTATTTTATAACCACTTGGGATTATTAATGGGATTATTAATGCTACTTTGTGTTGGTCCTCAGAATCATGGCTATTATTTGCCTTTTTTATCTGATAGCTTCAAATTAAGTTTTATTATAATATTTCTAGGAGTTTCAACATTTACAGATAGGTGCTGGGCCATTTTTGCAGATGTCTTTCAAATTTAATGAAATATTTCATTTTTACTTTTGTCTAAAACTACTATAATGTTATATATTGAAATAATGGGGACCTGCCCTAAGATTATCAGATTGGAGGGTTGATAATTCTATTTGTACAAAATTGAATTTACTTTTTTTTCTTATTACTAAAGCAAGATGAGTATAAATAAACTTTTTTAACATTTTGGTGTATACTTGTATTCTTCCAGACCATTTTGTATGCACATGCACTGTATTAGTCAGGGTTCTCCAGAGAGACAGAATCAGTAGGATATGTTATAATTATATGAGAGGGATTTATTAGGGGAATTAGCTCATGTGACTATATAGAAAAGTCCCATGATAGGCCGTCTATAAACTGGATGCCAGTAGCTTGGCTCAGTCCAAGTCCAAAGGCCTCAAAACCAGGGAAGCTGATGGTGTCCTTGGTGTAAGTTCTGGAACCCAAAAGCTGAAGAGTCTCAAGCTCTGATGTCCACGGACAGGAGAGAAGAGTGTGTCCCAGCTCCAGCGGATCGAGAGAGAGAGCTTCACCTCTTTCCTCTGTCTTTTGTTCTCTCCGGACCCCCAGTAGATTGGATGGTTCCCATCCACATTGAGGGTGGGTCTTTCCTACCCAGGCCACTCAGACTCTCATACTAATCTCTGCTGGAAACACCCTCACGGAAACACCTAAAAAGATAGCTTTACCAGGTTTCTCAGCATTCCTTCATCTAACAAGTTGACACCTAGAATTAACCTTCACAAGTACACATGTATTTTTTAATGTAATCATAATGTATGTACTCTTTTATAATATTTTTTTCACTTAAAACATTATCTTGTATGTTTAAGCACATTTTTAAAGGGCTGCATAATATCCTTTAGTATGGATATACCATTATTTATTTAATGGAGCAAATAAAGGAAACAGACATCTTTTTTTTTTTTTTTTTTTTTTTGCTATGTGCAGCTATATTTCATGTTGTAAGGAACATTCTTGTAGCTAAATCTTTGTATTCATTCTTAATTATTTTCTTAGGATAAATTTCTGAAAATGGAATTGCTAGACATTTTTAAGACTTGATATATATCACCAAATTGCCCTTCAGAAAGGTCTAACCAGTTTACAGTGCCACCAATGGCTTATGAAAGTAACTGTAACTATTTTTATACACTTAGTATTTTCTATCCATTAAAATTTTATTATAAAATGTGTATAGTAACATTATAAAAAGTAGGAAAAATAGGAAAAATATCACCTAGAATACTATTTCTCTAACACAGTCATGATTATAACATTTGTTATAATATTCTAGACTTTTGTCATATGCATAAATGGTAGTTTTGCTTTCTGCTTTTTTCATTTATTTTAAGTATTTTTCCCTGCCTTTACTTGGCCTTCACGATTTCAGTTTTTAATGGCCCCATGATAGTACAGTAAGTATGCACATTTACCTAACTCTTCCCCTATTTCTGGATAACTAATTTGCTGCTAGTTTTTTTTACATATAAATAGTACAATAGAAACACAGAGATGGGGGCTGGCCGGTTAGCTCAGTTGGTTACAGCTCAGCCTTATAACCCCAAGGTCAGGGGTTTGGATCCCTGTACTGGCCAGCCACCAAAACAAACAAAAAAAAGGGTTAAAAAAACCCAAAAACACAGAGATAGCTACCATTTATTGAACACTTACTATGAAACAATATTTATAAATGTCTTTTTCCTTCCTTTTTATTATTTTCTTAGGATTGATGTCCAGGATTGGTAATAACAGATCATGAGGATTTTTATGGCACAGACTTTCTTCCTATGTCACCTTTTCCTTTCTTATTTCTCTCTACCTTCAAATATTTATTGGAAGCCTAATATGTGCCAGGCATTGTGCTAAGAGGTACTGAGAATATAAAATGAATTAGATGGAGTCATTGGAGTCAGACATTAAACATATATGATAAAGAGGGATATGATAAAAGGCATTACTGGATGATGAGTCTATCTGTATGTCTGTCCGTCATCTGTCCATCCATCCATCTATCCATTCAGCCACCCATCCATCCACACATGATTTCCGACATGATGCCCTCTTATCCTTAAATATTTCAGTATATCAAGGACATTTTCTTAAATAACCACAATACAGTGACCAAATCCAGAGAATTTAACATGGATATAATACAATTATCTAATCTGTTGTCCACATTAAAATGTCACCATTTATTTAAATAATGTCCTTTATGGCAATTCCTCCCACCCCTCTTGATCCAAGATCTAACTGAAGAGCATGCATTGCCTTTAGTCGTCCTGTCTCTTTTGTTTCCTTTGATATGGAACAGCTCCTCAGCCTTTCTTTGTCTCTCATAACATTGATATTTTTGAAGGAAAAAAGCTAGTTATTTTGTAGAATGTCTTTCAATTTGAGTCTGACATTTCCTCTTTAGATTCAGGTTCTTCATTTTTGTCAGGAATACCATGTGAGTGATGTTGTGTTTTTCTTTGAGCATCCATTAGGAGGCATGTGATGTTGGTTTGTCCCAGTATTGGGGAGGTTAAATTTAACTATTTGGTTAAGATGGGGCCTGTCAAGTTCTTCCATTGTAAAGTTACCTTTGTAATTAATAAGAAATCTTTAGGGAGATACTTTGAAATGATGTAAATATCCTGTTCCTCATCCAGCTTTTACCTACTAGTTTTTAGCTTCCATTGATTTTCTAACTCCATCTTTCTTTCTTATATTTATTAGTTGGCTTTCTACTATAAGAGCTTTCCTTTACTTATTTGTTTGTATCTGTATGAATTCATGGATTCTTATTTTATTGAGTGGGTTATATTCTTTTACTATCATTATTTATTTTGATGCCTAAACTGTCCCAGATTTGGGCAGTGGGTGCCCCTTCAAGCTAGCTCCTGTGTGCTTTTGATATACCCCCATCATTCTTTCAGCAGTTCTGTATTTTTTGGCATAGCAAGATGATCCAGGCTCATCTTGTACTTTCCTTATCCCAGTGCCGGAATCAGCCATTTCTCCAAGGAACATGAGCTAAGGTATATGTTTTTTAAAGAGTCTCCAAAGCAATTTGGCTGGTGTGTTTCCGGAACCACTGTAAAAGAGGCGTCTTGTATATAGGAGTTCTGTCCAGATATTTGCCAAGTAAACAGGACTGAAGAGGGGTTGAAATAATCCAGAGAGGTGGAGGAGCATAAGTCACAGTACATGGAGGAGCCCAACTCATACAGAGGAGCTACAGTTTAGTGTGGTTTCAAGCAGAGAGATGAGGCTAGAGAATTAGGCAGGAACCAGTTTGTTGAGGACTTTATTTGCCATCTGAAGGAAATTAACCTTGTAGAAGATGAGGAGCCATCATAGAGGGCTCAGACTGAGTAGAGAAATGATTGGTTTTGTTAGATTTGCGTTGTGAGATCATTCTGTGCTATCACCAGTGGCAGTGCATAGAGGATGGATTAAGTTAATGTAAAATTATTTTCCAACAGGTTTGGTATTTGCCATCTTAAGGGCTTAAATTTTTTTTCCTAGAAGCCAGTGTTACAGCTGCTGGATACTAACGCCTCAAAGGGATAGTTGGCAGTAGTCTAGTGAAAGAGACGAGAGACAGACAGACACACCACACAGTATGTTAAAGTTTGAGTCATTGATTTATCTTCTTGTGGAATGGCAGTAACTCTTCTTTTAAGTGGTACTCTTAAACCAGGACTGGAACTCAATAGTAGTGTACTCTGTTGAACAATAACACAAACAAAAGTGTATAAAACAGTGTCAACTTTTTTTAATGAAAAGTCTTGATGAATAATATGTACTTGATGTACTGCTACATTTTATTTTTCTATATCTTTGGTAATAATGTCAATAATAGGGTTGATATAAACTATTCAATAATATAGACATTCTACCTGGTTGGCAAGGTAACCAAAATATGAAATATAACAATCATCTTTTCTGAAATAACAGCAAATTGCATCTTTAGCTTGAATTTTGCTATCATAAGTTTTATTTCTGTACTATTTACAGCCTGTATCTCAACCAATTGGAGTTGAACAACAAGCAGCTCTTCTAAAACCAGATTTAGTTCGAGGGTAAGTATTTTCTAATTAATACTATGAAAACAATGAAGATATGCTGAAGTATGTGTATTCCTTAGGTGCTTAGTATATATTGACTAGTGAAGCTTCTTTGTTCTTGTATTTGTATTTGTGTTTAATAAAAATGGTAGGTATTATTTTTACTTTTTATGTCAATAGAGATTGTACAGATTGTAAGATCATTAACCATTTTCTTGTTCTTTTTATTTATAGTATTCTGTTCTTAAAAAGCTTATAAGGGCTAAAAAAGGGAGCAAATAATGTAATTTAGAGTAAAATTTCAGCTAATAAGAAGTAAATTACAACTAGATGTATAATTATATTATTATTTGGTAGTTGTAAACTAGTATTTTTCTGTACATTATTCAGATTGGGTAACTTCAATTATATCTTCAAGTTCACTGATTCTTTCCTTTGTTCTACTTATTCCACTATGGTGCCCATTCAGTGAGTTTTTTATTTCTGTGATTGTATGTTTAGTTCTATAATTTCCATTTGGTTCTTTTTAAATATCTTCTATTTATTTGATGAGATTTTATTTTTTCATTTGCTCCAAGAGTATTTGTAGCATTTTGTAGTGTTTGTAGTCACTGAAGCATTTTGATGATGGCTGCTTTAACATCCATGTCAGATAATTCCAATATCTGATTCATCTTGGTGTTGGCATCTGTTGATTGCCTTTTCCCATTCAAATTGTGATTTTTCTGATTTTTTGGTATGACAAGGAATTTTATTTTCATTTATCTCCTGGACATTTTGGATATTATGTTAGGATTCTCTGGATTCTATTTAAATCTTCTACTTTAGCAGGCAGCCACCCTTTTTAGGTACATAGATCCTGGCCTACTTTTGTAAGCCATGGTTTGAATAACAATTTAGTTTTCAGCATCCTTGTAGTGCTGTTCTGGTCTGCTTGGTTCACCTGGAACCACTGACTTCCACCACTGGGCCAAGGGGTGGAGGATCCTTCCCTAGACCCACAGTTCCAGGCCTGCTCTTCAGGCCACACTCTACTGGTAGGGCTCCTGCCAGTGCCACTGGGAAAGGATAGGGTCTACTTAACTCATTTTCTGCTGCTGGGTTGGGAGTCAGGAAATATTGGGCTTGGGCTACCTTTGTCTCTGGACTGGGAGTGTGGAGACATGGAGCCTGGACTGCCTTTTGTGACTGGGTGGGTAATCAAGAGATGCCAAGCTGTTGTGTTTTTCCTCAAGTCCTGGGGGTCCCTAGGCAGTCTACTTTCTTTTTATTTCAGTAGCCTCCCGTGATTGTCTACCTTATTATTTCCAGATTTTTTAGCTGTACTTAGGAGGGAGAAGCAGGGAGGGTAAAGTTTCTGCCATCTTGTCCCAAACCCTAAACTAGTTTTTTAAGGTAAGTTTGGAATGAGAGTGATATAGCCCTATTGGCTAAAATTATGTCTCTTTTATCCTCCGAAGGTGTTATAAGTTACTGCCATTTCTCTGCATTTTTAAAAACTCTTAAGAGCAGTATTATCTTCTTCCACCACTTGTATTTATGCAAATTCTTTTTTGTGTGGACATAGAAAAAATTTAGGAGTTATTTTTATCTCTTTTTGTACATCTCTATACAGATGCTTCATGAATAGTTTTTAGGGGAAATAACTTACCTAAAAAGTAATTTAAAAGGTATCTGTTTGAAAAAAAACCAAAAAGCAGTCTGGTGCTTACCAGTCTTGCTGTTTACATTTCAATGGTATCTATATTTATCAAAATATCTTCAGGTTTATTAAAGAAAAAGCTGAAAAATGTCTTTGACACAGATAAACTAAAAGTTAGCCTGCCCTTTCATAATCATATCAATTTCAACTTGCAAAATATAACTAATTGGAATTAATCCTGTTCAACCATTTTTACATCATTCATTTTTATTTCCTGTTCTGCCTCCTGCCCTATTCCTATCTCACACACCTCGTCTCTCTATTCCCTATTGAGTTGATTACATAAACAGGTATATTTTGAGTGAGAATTTGTTTTGGTTTTAGAAGTTTTATTTGAACATATTAATGAAGTAACCCCAAAACAAACAAGTTAAAATTGATTGAGTGCATCCCCTAATAAAAGGCTCCACAGAGGTCTGTCACTGCAATGTTTTTCTTTCATTCCAATCACTGTGAGAAGATGTTTGATCTCAGTTTTTTGTAACTTTTAAAAACAGCTTTATTGAAATATAATTCACGTACTGTACAATTCACCCATCTAAAGTGTAATTCAATGACTTTTAGTATATTTATAGGGTTGTGTCATTGTAACTTTTTAAAAGACATTGTAGTATTTTTTATTTTCCTTGAACTCATTTATAATTTTAATAATTGGGAGTTTTTCTTAGAATTTTACCATAAGGATTGGAATGGGTTACTTTTATTATTATTGTTATTATTACTACTACTAGATTGAATCAAGATGTGGCAGCTATGAAGGAAAATACCAATAGCCCTGATAACCCAAGTGGAAATGGCAAACAGGATCGGGTCAAACAGAGAAGAACTTCCTGTCCCCGACCAGAGAAGGGAACTAAATTTCAGCTTACTGTCCTTCAGGTCAGTATGTAAATATGGTTTGGTTAAGAGTTGTGTGTAGAGTTCTGGAGTATCAGGAGATACAATGCTGTGGAAGTGATTGTAGAATATTGTGAAACCCTCTATAAACTAACTTTTCCTCCATTAAAAATTTTCTGATAAGAGCAATACATATTAATTGTTAAACTTGGGAAAAATAGGGGAAATATAAGGAAGAAAATAAAAATCACTTGTAACCACTACTCAGAGATAGTTCCTGTTAATGTTTTAGTTTGTTTTTATCTTTTTTTCTGTACATATGTGTAACGTTTTACATTATTAAGATTGTAATAATACTCGTAATAGTATCGAAAGTCTATTGGATTCTTTTGGGTAGGCACCCCAAATGTTGTTATACATTCATTTTATCATTTAATCCTTCAATAACCCTATATGGTAGGTGGTAGTATGCTCATTTTTATAACTGAGGATACTGAAGTTCAGACAAGTAGTTTGCCTAATGTCACTCAACTAGCAAATGATAGTCAGATCTGAATCCAGATCAAAGTTTAAAGCCCATATCTCTAACCAATATGATGTATGTTTCAGATGGATGCTTAAACCTATATACAATTTTATATCCTGCCCTTTAAAAAAATTAACATATCATGTATATTTTCCTGTATCATTAAGTAGTTTTTCAATAACATGATATTTTAAATGGTTGCATTAGATAGTCCTTTATACAGAGATATAATTTAATCCTTCCCTCTGTTGTTCTTCATTTAGGTTCTTTCTTTCTGTCTTTCTTTCTGCTAGTCTGTCTTTTTTTCTAACTTTCTGTCTTCCTCTCTCTTTTTGTCTCTGTCTGTCTGTCTGTCTGTGTCTCTTTCTCTCTCTGCAGTAAACATCCTTGAACATAAATCTTTGTATCTATCCCTGATTATTTCCTTATGATAGATCCTTAGAAGTAGAATTAGTGGATCAAAGTGTATGATCATGTTTAAAGTTTCTAAATACATGTTGCTATATTGCTGTTCAGAAAGGTTGGACCAGTTTACATTTCCATTAGCAGTGCCTCTTCTTTTGCTTAGTGTCAATTTGTAGGATTAAGAGAATTTGGAAATGAATGACTGAAGTTAAATCTTTGCATTGCAGGTAGCTATAATGACTACTGTTACTTTTTTTGCTATTTTATAAAAGTTGTGTTCCATTTTCTTTCCCACGGGGTCACATTTCTAACTTACTTTTTACTGAATAATTTGAGCCTGTTAGATTTGTCACAGAATGGCTGTTTAGGTGGTATTTTCACTAAGGGAAAACAGAATCTTTTTAGATTCCGAACTGTTTAAACTGTTGTCCACATATATTGTATGTGTCCTGCACAATTTGCAAAGAGGAGACAGTGACTGACAAACTGGTGAAATGCTTGTACTCAGGTGTCAACCTCTGGAGACAACATGGTAGAGTGTCAGCTGGAGACACACAACAACAAGATGGTCACCTTCAAATTTGATGTTGATGGTGATGCACCAGAGGATATTGCAGACTATATGGTAAGTATGGTAAAAGCAAATTATTTTCCTTTCAGCATTCTCTGTCTCTTTTTTCCCTCTAACTCTCCATCCATTTATTTCGAGCCATCTTTTTTAAAAGGATGTGGTTATTTTTTAAAATTTGTACAGAGGTAAATTAGTTATGATCAAGGGTAAGTCACTGCATCTCCTCTGGTTTCAGTATATTTTTGGAGAAAATATGAGGGGGTTTCATTAAGAGATTATCTAGATCAGTGGTTCTTATCTCTGTCTATATGTTAACATCACCTGACAAGCTTTTCAAAACGATTCTGTTGCCTGGGTCCCTGATTAAATCAGAGTCTTTGGAGGTAAGGCCTAAGCATGTATAGTTAGTAAAGATCCTAAGGTAATTCTAATCTAACTGATCTAACATCTTGCTTGTAGGTGTTCAAGTTATGTTCATTATTTTATTTAGTTTTTTATATTTTCTTTGAATCATTAAGGTTAGGTTAGTATTTTTTTTCCTTTTATTTTTGTTTTTGTTTTTGGTTTTGGTGGCGATTGAGCTAGGGTGTCAGAAAGAGTGCATAATGCTTTTGTTTCTGCCAACTTTCTTTAAATATGAATTCCTAGTAAAGCTGAATTAAGCATTTTAAAGCTAATCATTTTATCAGTTTAACATAGTATTTTCTGAACTGCCTCTTCTTTCATGTTTCTCATGAATGTTTAGCCTAATTAAAGGTCTTCCAGGCCATTCTTTATCATCTTTGATCTTTGGAGATGTTTCATTTTGTGATTTAAAAGGTTTTGGGTTTGGGCATCCTAATTTTAAAGATTAACTCAGTTATATTCTTCAGTTAACAACCAATTTATAGAATGCCAGACATTTTTTAAAATGCTGGCTTCTTCTGTGGTAGGTAGTGCCAATCTGACAAATGTCAGTGGTTTCAAAATAGAATAATTTAATGTATTATGTGGCATTTTATCATTGGTCTTTGTTAATTCTGTTGTGGCACTTGGATTTAGGTACTCAGTTTTAATTTTTTTCTTTATGGTAGTCACCATTGATACAATATTATAATTTTAAAGAAACTATACTAAATTTATCCTCACGAATAGACTTAACTTTTACTTTGGGCAGGTCGAAGATGACTTTGTGTTGGAAATTGAAAAAGAAAAATTTGTAGAAGAATTGAGGATTATCGTAGGTCAAGCCCAGGAGATCCTTCATGTCCATTCTGCTGCAGAAAGAGCGATTGGAATTGACTCTATTACCGTGGAATCCAACAGCAGCCTAGTAAGAGCAATTATTTAGCAAATAGGTCTCGTCAGATTTGTATCAGGAACTTCTTATTTATCTCTTCATTTTTAATTCAGACAGGATCATCTGAACAAGTACAGATAAATTCTGCATCCACTCAAACCAGCAGTAAGTATATTTAATAAAATTTACCATTTGGTTTTTGAAGCGAGACATTTGGAAACTTTAATTTACACATCTTCATTGGGAAAGATGTTAACTAATAAAGTAATTTGGTAAGTTGTGGGGTTTTTTTTGTTTGTTTTGTTTTTGGTGGCTGCCCAGTTCTGGGATCCGAACCTGTGACCTTAGTGTTGTAAGGCTATGCTTTAACCAACTGAGCTAACTAGTCAGCCCCTGATAAGTTGTTAATGTAGGTTTTCTCACACTTTGAGAGGACCTTATAGCCTTTCTCCAAATTTCCTCCAAGTGTTGGTTCTTTATCTGATTAATTTATTTCTGAGTTGTTGCATGGTATGTTACCAGAAAAGCAGTCACAGTACTGATGAACTTTAACAGCATAACTGTTTGAAACTTAACTGGTAGTTTTTTTTCCTGTTATGAAATGGACAGAAACTTTCTTAACTAAAACCATTATGTTCTAAGTTTGCCTCATGTTTTAGTAGTCGTTCATATCTTGATTTCATTCCACCAGTGATATGCTTCTATCTGCTCTGATTACTCATAACTTTTTATAAATCAGATAAACTTCCATAGACTAAAATCAGGGTCTTCTGTCTTCTTATGAATTTATCTCTCCATTCTTCTCAGCTCTGGTCATGGGTATACTAAGAGTGTCTGGGAGTGGGAGAAGAGCCATAGACAAATGAGGACCTCTGAAGGAATTATAGCAACATGAAGAAGCAAAAGGTGGTGTGGGGAGTAATCGAACCATTATCTTGAAATTTCGTTTGACTGTGTTAGGATGCCAGAGTCCTCCTGTATCTTATTTTTCTGGTTAGCAGAGATCTGAGCAGCTTTCTGACTGACAAAGTAGCATAAAGTTTAGAAGAAAATTACTTATTTGAGTAAGTTTACAAAGTAGGAGTTAAGATGTAGGGGTTTATTTTACTTTATTTTTTAAATTGTCCGATAGTAAAGTTAACTTTTTTTCTTTTGGTGAACAGTTCTGTAAATTTTAATACCTATATAGATTTATGTAAGCACAACCCTAATCAGGATACAGAACACGAGACATAGGTTTTAATGGAAAAATTGCTTTCCATTTTTTTAAAAAAGAGTACCTTGCTTCTAATTGCTATTGATACAATATTTGTTCCAGTATAATCTGAAGTCCTTCTCTAAAGATATAATTCATGTGCTTTAGTTCTTTAAACTATTTGTCAGGGTTGGGCAGTCTAGTCTTATGTTACACATATCCTAGTACTTTTGGAAATGGAGATACAAGACAAATTGGTTTTTTAACCTGGTTTCCCTAGTCAATAAGGTAAACAAATTGACAATTGCTTAGCATATTAATTTTTTGCTAATTCTTTCTACAGATGAATCTGCTCCTCAGTCATCCCCAGTTGGTCGATGGCGATTCTGTATCAATCAAACAATAAGAAACCGCGAGGCCCAGTCTCCTCTTTCTCTTCAGCTTTCCATGTCTGCAGTTCCTGAGCTACATCTATTTCCTAGTAAGCTTTCATTCTCTGTCAGCTTTGTCCAGATTTGGAGGCTAGGGATGCAAAATATATACCATCTCTTTAACTTGTTTTCATGGTATTTTATGCTTATGAGAATTTTCAAAAGTGTTTTTTAAGACATTAGGGTATAAGTTAAGGCATTTTTACTTAATATTTATTTTAAAAGATTTCTTTTTCCTTGAAGGGTTAAATCCTGTGTGTTTTGAGTCTTATTACAAGAGTACTTTCACACAGGTTCTCATTTGCCCCTTGCTCCTCCCGACCCTTTTGAGTTTGGGTACTAGTCCATGCTTTGTACTCATCAGTACATGCTTAGCCATTCTCTGTTATTGTTCCAGGTCCAAGAAACACAAGTAATAAGGAAATATCACAGGACACACTGCTTGATATAGAAAATAATTCATACCAGCGTGCACTTTTTACCTCCAATTCAGAACACAAGGATGTAGTTGATGGTAAGATTTCTGAATGTGCTAGTGTAGAAACTGAGCAGCCAGCTATACTTTGTCAAGTGGAAGATAAGAGGCAGATAATGGCACCAGTTACTAGTAGTTGCAATTATTCTGCTACTTCAGTTCGTGCAGTTCCCGTTGAATGTGAGGGACTCACCAACAAAGCAGGCGTATTCATACCTGTGTGTCCATGTCACCAAGCTGCCAGTCAGGCTGATGTACTTACAGCCCATCCTGGCAAATCAACTCAGATTGCTGGTAACTCTCTTATGACTCTGGCATTTGTGTCTGATCAAAAGCCTCAATCCTCATCAGTACTGCAGCCAACTATCAATGCAGAGTTTATTTCCCAAGAAGGAGGAACCACAGTGAACACTGAAGCAAGTTCTCCTAAGACAGTCATTCCCACTAAAACCCCTGGCCTGGATCCGACTACCCTTCTACCCACTACTGTCCTGGAATCAGATGGGGAAAGACCTCCAAAAATGGAGTTTGTAGACAACCGAATTAAAACTCTGGATGAAAAATTAAGAAACTTGCTCTATCAGGAGCATAGCATCTCTAGCATCTATCCTGAGAGTCAGAAGGATACCCAAAGTATAGACTCTCCATTTTCTTCCTCTGCTGAAGATACACTCTCCTGTCCAGTGCCAGAAGTCATTGCCATCAGTCACTATGGAATTCAAGATAGCCCTGCGCAATCCCCTAATTTCCAACAGACAGGCTCTAATGTGGCTGCAAGTCAGCCTGCTAATGTATCAGTGTTCAAAAGGGACCTGAATGTGATAACTTCTGTATCCAGCGAATTACGTTTACATGTAAGTAGTATCATTCTTTCTAACCAATTCCCTATTCCTTGCTTATAATTTTAAAGAAATGCCTTCTCTTCTAAAATTCTGTCCTTTGAAGTAAAATTATCTATGTGACAAGATTCTGAGTTCACAGGTATTTAAGAAGCCATGACTTAGGCTTCAGATGCCCAGAACTTATCAGTAGAGATGGCAGAACTATCTTTGGTAAGAGAGCCCTCTGGTGAATTAGCTAGGAACTTGTGAGCAATGTTTATATGTGTATTAATGACCGAACAGAAACTGATTCACAGATTATTTTACTGGGGAGGAAGAACTTTTTTAAACAATTGCATAATATTACACGAATAGATATAATTTAAATTTTTTTTTTGGTAAACTAGTAATTTTAAATTATGGAATTAATGTATAGACATGAAAGCAATTTAGAACGATAGAAAATTAAAAGTAACTATTATGTTAACACCCTCTCACACCCCATCCCACTCCCTAAACACTGTTAAGTTCCTGGTTCTCATTCTTGTGGTTATTGCCATTAATAACTTGTAAATAATATATGTATTCATCTATTTCTTGATTTAGTAATTTTAGATAATACCTATTGACTCACTTATAAAGGGTGAGGAAATTATCGTATTTTTCCTTCCTTACACTTTCCTACCCCATATATCTCCTTTTTTTTTTTTTGGCAGCTGGCCAGTATGGGGATCTGAACCCTTGATTCTGGTGTTATAACACCACGCTCTAACCAACTGAGCTAACTGGCCAGCCCCACCTCCCAGTTTTTTTTACTTGTATTTGTTAATACTGGCAAAGTTTATAATATTTACATTCCGTTCTTGAACAATTGGTTGTCTGTGCTTTGTCTGTAGGTTGATTCTTAGAATTGAAAATAAGCAGCATTTATATTATGATTATGTGTGTTATCTGATGATTGCATAATATGATTAAAACCATAATAAATGAACTGTTATTCTCTTTTATTTAAACTTTGTTGCTCAAAGGAGACTCTCCTAAGTGTCACGGTCAAGTGGATTCTTTTATTTGTTTCAAGTGTTGATTGCAACATCTGAATCATACTTACCTACCACTGTTTTGGGGTGACTAATTTGGTGATATTTTTACATGTCCAAAAATGTCTTTATTTTGCTTCACACTTGATTGACTAAGTACGGGTACGATCAAAATTTTTTCCTCCCAGAATTTAAAAGACATTGTTTCACTGTCTTTTAGCCTCCAGTGTTGCTGGTAAGAGTGATGTCAGTTTGATTATCATTTGTTTGTAGGTAACCCATTTTTACTCTAGTCTACTTCTGTCCAATAGAATTTTTACAGTGTGGAAATGTTCTATATCTGCACTGTCCAATATGGTAACCACTAGCCACATGTGATTATTGAGCACCTGAAATATGGCTAGTGAAACTGAGGGCTTGAATTTTTTTATTTAATTTTATTTTAATTAATTTAAATTTAGACAGCCACATATGGTTAGTGGCTACTGTATTGTATAGCACAGGTCTAAAGGCTTTTAGGGAACTCTTTATCTTGGAGTTTTGATTATCAGAATGTGTCAAGATATGTCATTTTTTCATGCATCCTGTACATCACTATTGTGGGCCTTTTGAGTTTGAAGATTTGTGTCTTTTTTCAGCTCCAGTTAATTTTATTTTTATTTCTTTGTTTTTCCCACCCATTGTCTTTCTTCATTCCATTTAGAAATGGTAGGAGATATATGGCCTTTTGGGTGTATTCTCAATATTTCTTAACAGTTTGCTCTCATTTAAAATTTTGTTTCCATTTTACCTTGTGTTCTTAGATATGTCTTCAATTTTTAAAAAAATTTCAGATCATTGTCTTGGTCTTCAGCCATATCCACTTAATTTTTCATTTGGCATTCATAAATTCTATTTTAAAAATCTTATTCTTGGTTCCTTTTTCACAGCAGCCTATTTTTGCATATATTTTCTCCCAAGTTTTTTTTCTCAGAAAACTGACAAAATGTTAATTCTAAAATATATAAAGAGTGCTTACAAATCAGTAAAAAAGATCAGACAACTCAACAGAAGAATAGCCAAAGCATTTGGACATATATTTCACAGAAGTAGAAATACAAATGCCTGATAAACATGTGAAAAGTTTTTTAACTTTTTTAGTAATGAGAAAAATGCAAAACTTTAAACAATGAAGAATGATTTTTTAGGGCTGGCTGGTTAGCTCACTTGAGAGAGCATGGTGCTGGTAACACCAAGGTCATGGATTCAGATCCCTTTACTGACCAGCCACCTAAAAAAAAAAAAAAAAGAAAGAAAAAAGAAAACCCAATGATTTTTGGCTCATCAGACTTGCAAATATTAAAGAAATTGACAGTATTCATTGTTGAAGAAATGGTAATTCTCATTTTGTGTTCGTAGGAATAAAATCAGTACAAACTACTTGGAGGGCAATTTAGCACTATGAAAATTTTCAGTGTGTACATTCTTATAACCTAGAGATCTCATCTTCAAATTTTACCTGAGAGAAACTTTTGCACATATGCACAAAGAGGCATGTATATAAAAGAATGTTCACTGTAACATTGTTTGATTATTTGTAACAAGAAAAGAATATTTTAAATATTTAAACTTTAAATATTCATACATAGAAATGGTTATATAAACTGAGGGACATTGATATTATGAAGCATGAAATAGACCTATAAATATATTTTAGATATTATCATCTTTATGCTAACATGGATGTATCTCCAAAAAAACTCAGGAAAAGTATAGAAAGAATATTTCATACAGTATGGGGCTATTTATATACTTTGAAAGGAAACACAAATGTATATATATGCATATGCATATATATGTACATAAATGTACACAGAAGATCTGAAAAGATTAATTGATATTAGTGGATATCTTCCATAGTGGACTGAGAAGGCAGATTGTTAGGGAGAGTTTTGCTTTATCTAATGGTTTAGATCTTTTACAGAAAAAAGTTATTCATTTATTACTTGTCATATTTTTTAAATAAAAAAGTTCTCATTGAAATAGTATGTTAGAAAGAAAACAGCTTTTGAACCTGACAGACCAGTTTCAAAACCTTGCTTTATGTTGGGATCTCCTTAGCAACCAGCCACCGCCTCCCCCTTCCCCCCTCCTTCCCCACCCCCACCCCTACTGCAAAAAATCTTGCTTTGTCATTTACCTTGTAATACTGGGCAAGTTATCTACACCACTTACCAAGCCTTAGTTTCCTTATCTGTAAAATGGGGATAATAGTACCTACTCAAGTGGCTACTTGGATGCTTTTAGTATGTTCTCTTTATTGTTTATTCATCTTATTTGGTATTTTTACACCCATTTTTGTATTGACTATATATATTTGTGGGGTACAGAATCGAATATGAATATATGTGTACAATATGTGGTGATCAAATCAGGATAATTAGTATACTCATGTTTACAAAACATAATGAATCTTGTGACCCTTAACTAGTTTCTCACCACCTCTTCCCCCTCTCCCATCTCTAATAACCACAGTTCTGTTCTCTCTTTTTTTGTTGTTTTGAAAGTTTAATGTATTATTGTGATTGTTTCTTTCTTTCTTCCTTCCTTTCTTTTTCTTCTCCTTTCCTTTTCTTTATTTTAGCTGCTACTTATGAGTGAGGACATGCAGTCCTCTTTCTGTGCTTAGCTTATTTCACTGAACATAATTTTCTCTTAAGTTCATCCATGTTGCTGCAAATGGCAGAATTTCATTCTTTTTTATGACAGAGTAGTATTCCATTGACTATATATACCACATTTTCCTTATCCAATCATCTGTCAGTGGACATTCAGGTTGCTTCTAACTCTTGGCTATTGTAAATAGAGCTGTAAATAATTGGTTACAATTATTATTCAGTCCAGTTTTTCTAAACACAGGTGTGTATCAGAATCACTCTTGGGCATTTTATTTTTAAATGTTCTGTTTTGTATTTGTTGGTTATGAATTTTCATGGGTTACAAAGCAAATTGTCACCACTCATATCTAAGATGTGACGGCCAGATCCCTACTGGCAGCATGTCCATTACCACAAATCGTGATTATATCCCATGTCCACCACCACCTCAATAATCCCTGACCTCCCTCCCCATCCCCCTTTCCCCACTCCGCTTTATATCCCTAGGTATGTTCTCTCCCTCTGCGAGTCCAACACACCACTGTGGTCTTTCTTTCCTTCCTTCTTTCTCTCTTAGCTCCCACATATGAGTGAGGACATGCAGTATTTATCCCTCTGTGCTTTGCTTATTTCACTCAACATAAGTTTCTCCAAGCTCATCCATATTGTTCAAATGGGAGAATTTCATTCTTTTTTATGGCAGAGTAGTGTTCCATGGTGTATACATACCACAGTTTCCTTATCCAGTCATCCACTGATGGACATTTAGGTTGGTTCCATATCTTAGCTGTTGTGAACAGAGCTGCGATGAACATGGGAGTGCAGGTATTCCTTCAACATTATGGTTTCCTTTGAGTATATACCCAGCAATGGGATTGATGGGTCGTATGGCAATTTTGTATGTAGTTGTTTGAGGAACCTCCATACTGTTTTCCATAATGGCTGCACTAATTTACAGTCCCACCGACAGTGTAGGAGGGTTCCCCTTTCTCCACATCCTCACCAGCATTTGTTATTCTCTGTCTTTCTTATAATAGCCAGCCCGATTGGGATGAGGTGATACTCAAATTGGTTTTGATTTGCATTTTCCTGATGATTAGTGATGTTGAGCATTTTTTCATGTGTCTGTTGGCCATTTGTATATGTTCATAAGAGAAAAGTCTATTCAGCTCCTTTGCCCATTTTTAATTGGGTTACTTGTTCTCTTACTGGTGAGTTGATTCAGTCCTTTGTATATTCTGGATTTTTTTTTTTTTTTTTTTCTTTAAAAGATGACCGGTAAGGGGATCTTAACCCTTGACTTGGTGTTGTCAGCACCACGCTCACCCAGTGAGCTAACCAGCTATCCCTATATGGGATCCGAACCCGGGGCCTTGGCATTATCAGCACCACACTCTCCTGAGTGAGCCACGGGCCGGCCCTGTATATTCTGGATATTAATCCCTTGTCAGATGCATAGTTTGCAAATATTTTCTTCCATTCTGTAGGTTGTCTTTTTGCTCTGTTAATTGTTTCTTTTACTGTCTTTGCAGCCTTTAATCTGGGAACTTGTCTTTTCTTGTGATTTCTTTGAATATTTTCTTGTTTTCTTTGTGTTTCCTTGCATCCATTTTGTTGTTTCTCCTAGATGTACAGAAGTCTCTGTTTTCCTTATCTCTTTTTCTGTGATAAAATACACAACATAAAATTTACATTTTGATTATTTTACAGTGTTCAATTCAGTGACATGAAGTACATTCACAGTGTTGTGCACCCATCACCACTATCTAGTTCCAGAACTTTTTCATCACCCCAAAAAGAAACTTCATACCCATTTTGAAAATTAATTTTATTTGTTTTTCAGGATAATTAGTATATTCAACATTACACATTGTAATCATTTTTCATGGCCCTTTACCAATTTCTTGCTAAGCCTCCTTCCCCCTTTCCCACTAGTAGCCTCAGTTCTGTTCTCTCCTTTTGAAAGTTCAACAGATTATTGTGATTGCTGTATTTTTCTTTCTTTCTTGTTTCTTTGTTTATTTTTTTAGCTCCCACTTGTGAGTGAGGACATGCAGTATTTCTCTTTCTGTGTCTGGCTTATTTCACTTAACATAATATTCTCTAAGTTCATCCATGTTGCTGCAAATGGAAGAATTTCATTCTTTTTTATGGCTGAATAGTATTGTTTGAATTGCTTATGTATTCTGGATATTAGCCTCTTGTCCAGTGCATAGTTTGCAAATAATTTCTCTCATTGTGTAGATTGTCTCTTCACTTTGTTAATTGTTTCCTTTGCTGAGTAGCACAGTTTTCATTATTGTAGCTTTGTAGTAAGTTTTGAAATTATGAAGTATGAGTCTTCCAACTTTTTCTTTTTCAAGATATATTTGCTATTCAGTGTCCCCTGTAATTTCATATGAGTTTTAGTATCAGCTTTTTATTCCTTTAATAAAAGCCATTGGGATTTTTATAGGGATTGTATTGAATCTGTAGATCACTTTGGGGACTGTTACCATATTGTCTTCCAATCCATGAACACAGCATGGCTTTCCATTTATTTAGGTATTCTTTAATTTCCTTCAGCAGTGTTTTGTAGTATTTGCTGTATGAGTCTTTCACCTCCTTGGTTAAATTTATTCCTAATTATTTTATCCTCTTTGTTGTTATTATGAATGGAATTGTTTTTTAAATTTTCTTCATTACCAGTGTGTAGAAATACAGCAGATTTTTATGTGTCAATGTTTTATCCTTCAACTTTGCTGAGTTTGTTTGTTAGCTCTAGTAGCTGTTAGTGGATTCTTTTGGATTTTCTTTATATAAGATCATATCATCTATGAATAGAGATAGTTTTATTTCTTCATTTCCTGTTTTTCTTATCTATTAACTTTTCATTTCATGCTTTCCATCCCATTGTTCTTTTGTTTTTTGTACTTGGAGAATTTCTCATTTTTAAGCTGTTTGCAATCTCCTATTCTGCATTTTTTTTGTGTCAAGGATTATATTTTTTAATTTCTAGTAACTAATTCATTCTTTTTCTTATGGATGTAGTATTTTGAAACATCTCTCTGAAGATATTAAAGTTTTGTTCTATGTTATTAATGCTATTTCCTTGGCTATTCTTTTTTGAGTTTAGCATTTTCTCATAGTCTTGATTTTCCATAAATGTTTGGTAGTTCTTAGTTGTGTACTCATCTTTTCTTTTTCCCCCATAAGATTGCTTGTTCACCTGTCTGTAAATGCTATATATCATTACTGTAGCCTTCCTCCATAATTGTGGGAAAGGCATGGGACATGATTCCTGGCACTGTATATTGCAACTTGTCTCTAATGCTGCCTGGAGGGTGGCCCAGTAGCTAGTCTCCAAAGGTAGGAGGGCTTACCCTTTCTCCTGGGTGTTGTCTCCTCCCTACATTTCTGACCTTTCTCTTGGCCATAAATCTTTTTCCTCTTACTACTCTTATTTGGAGGCAGATGCTTCTGCTGTCTTTTGCTTGGTGTGGAGATGGGAAGGGAAGGGACAGAACTGCCTGGCTGTTTCTTCTTTGGTACCCCAACTAGTCCACTCTTCCATTTAGCGAATATCTATTGAGCAGTGAATAAGTCAAAACTCTATTTTAATGGCACTCTCATTCTAGTGGGGGAAAATAGACCCTAAACAAAGTAACAAGGTAATTGAAGTAAAGGGCTATGATAGAAAGACTAGGAGATTATTCTATATAGGGTGGTCAGGGAAGGACTTGTGTATGGTGGTGACATTCACAGGGTGACCTGTTCAAGGAACCAGAGGAAGGCCGGTAAGTAGGAGGGTATTATGAGATAACGCTGAAGAGATTGATAGGAGACAGATCATGTAGAGTTTTATAAGCATTCTAGCCAGCCACTCATTCTTTGGGTTGGCCAGAGCTCTCTCCTGCTGCTTATATCTGCCACCTGAGTTTGCAGCATTTTTAAACAGTTCTTGTATATATTGTGGTCTGCTTTTTCTTCTTTCAGTCACATATGCCTGTGTCTTTATCTGTTTCTTTCTATCGTGTCTGTGGATTTGGATTGAAGACTGAGACTAGAACATACATTTAATTTGCCATCTTGATACAGTTCTTACATATTAAAAATCTTTTCTGTAATTTCAGTGGGACCAATGCAACACTTTCTCAATTGCAATATTATTGAGAGGGTTTTTTCACCTCATGAAAATAGTATTATTATTAGTCCAAAATGGGACTTCGGAAAATAAAAACTGATTGTTCAGAATTTTACTTTCAATTACTCCTGACCTGCCCTAAGTGTTAATAATGCTTACCCAGATAGTATGCTTATTGCCACGTAGGCTGTCTTCCTTTAGACAATTTCTAAATCTCATTCTTTGTGCTTTAATATGTTTTTTTAATCTTCTAGATTAGTAGTGACCATTCTCAGGTTTCCCAAATTATTTGTGGTTGTGTGCATTAAATTTTTGTATTATTTATTATAGGGAATAAATTTTTGTATTATTTTTTTTCAAGCACTGCTTTTCTGTTTTTTTTTTAAAGATGACCGGTAAGGGGATCTTAACCCTTGACTTGGTGTTGTCAGCACCACACTCACCCAGTGAGCTAACCAGCCATCCCTATGTGGGATCTGAACCTGTGGCCTTGGTGTTATCAGCACCACACTCTCCCGAGTGAGCCACGGGCCGGCCCTTAAAGCACTCATTTAGATACAACAGTTCATTCTGGGTTTTTTTGTTTGTTTGTTTGTTTGTTTTTGGGGGGGAGATAGGTAGGAGGGCAAGAAGAGGAAAGAGTGATTTTATAGCCAGCATGGCTTGATATTAAGAACAATTTTTAGAGCCTGAATTTGAAATAATTTTGATGTCCTTTGTAAACTTCTCTATGCTTAGGTAATGTAAGAAACTTGATTTGCTAATATCTCTATAAATCTAAGTGCCTAGATCTTATTTTTCTATGTTTTTTCTATGTTATCATGTATGTCAAGCATCTTTAATTCTCTTCAATAATATAAAGGTAAATGAAAAATTTTATTTTAGTAGCATGGGGTTTCAGTAACCTTTTCAGTAAATTGGTACATATGAAGGAAATAATTTTAATTTTAATTTTCAGTTTTCAAAGTTGATATAATGATAAATATTCTTGGGTGGAATATTAATATTCTGCTCTCTTTTGTTTATCTGAAGTCTAATTAGTGTTTTTAAAGAAAGGGGAAGGCTTAATTCTTATAAATTGAGTACTTCAGGTTCAGTCTGATTTAGTACTATTAATTCAACCATACATAGCATACTATCTTTGATTAATGATTAGTCCATACAAGAAACTCCAATGATAAAAAAAAAAAAAATGCTCCACCTTACCTAAATTATTACCACTTTGGTTTTTCTCATTTTTTTGTCTCCGTTAGGAGATGTCCCCAGATGCTTCACTTCCAGGGGATCCAGAGGCTTATCCTGCTGCTGTGTCAAGCGGTGGAGCCATTCATCTGCAGACAGGAGGTGGATATTTTGGCCTAAGCTTTACTTGTCCTAGTCTCAAAAATCCTATTAGCAAGAAATCCTGGATTCGCAAATTAAAAAGCTGGGCATACAGGCTACGGCAGTCAACCAGCTTTTTCAAGAGATCAAAAGTCCGTCAAGGTAGTGTGCTTACAGTCAGGGACATAGACTAGGTAACATCACTTTTCATTTACTTATTTTTTTTGTTGTTGTTCATACACAAATCGTGCCACTTTTTCCATGTAGCCCATGTATGTGACATGTCCCATTAATGTCATTGCCATTTTATTTTTCCTTTCATAAACTAATTTGGTTTTCCAGTTACTCATTTCATATAGATACTAAGTCTTGGGGTAAATCTTACAATGTCTGATTTAGAGTCAGGGACTTATATAATGTTGCTTATTACATTAACACCTTTTAATTATCTAGCAGGTGTTAAGCATTTTCTACTTTTCTTCATTTTGGGTAATGTAAACAAATTTCGTCTTAACAATTTTCTATTTTCTGTTTATAATTGGCAAAACTTGCAGTGGAAACAGAAGATATGAGATCAGCAATTGCTCCTAATCCCATTCCTCTGACACTGGAGTCCACAGCTGATACTAGGGCTTTGAATAGATGTAAAGTGATGAGTGGATCATTTCAGCGGGGTCGGTTCCAGGTTTGTGTCTTTGACTGAATCTTTATCTACAGGGCATTATGAAATGTAACAGCATTGAAGATCTTGGTCTATAGATGATATTACTTTAAATGTAGGTCATCGTCATAGTTAAATTGTTTACCTTTTACACATCCCCTCACATTTTGAAGCCATCAGTAAAGGTGAGTCTGAGGAAATGCAGATTTTAGTAGCTGGAAGAGAGAGCAGAAATGGGCTGTCATTTTTTGGCAGTTGGTTGGGTCATCTCTTTTATAAACTTAATTTCATATTCTTTAGGATCTTGGCAACTTTAACTGGGGAATTTTATTTGAGCAATATAAATCCAACTCTCTTTACCAAGGGGCCTTATTTGAAAGACTTTTAATATGGGGAGTATAGATAGAATTATAAAGTTTTGATAGTATTTACATGTACATTGCAGCAGACTTGTTTGTTCTGTGTATTGATGTTGAATTTCTTCGTGAGGTTTACCCTTTGCTTAGGCAGAGCCAGCCACTTTTACCTTTTTATATCTCAGGTGATTACAGTTCCTCAGCAGCAGTCAGTGAAAGTGACATCTTTTGGAACAGAACACATACCAACATTCAATGAAACGAAAAACCATTCCAGTGAAGAAGCTCTAGCCTTTACTGAAACAGCAAGGTCTCAGTTGGCAGAAATCGAACCTGCCACGCATAATCCACAAACTTCATTTTCTTCTCAGAAGTCACGATCTCTTCACGAAACCTTTAAAGAAGATAAAGGAATTCCCAAACAAGGTGACCATTTATTTTTCAGCACAATTTATGAAACTGATTTATCTTCAGTGACCCCAAAGAAAGAACAGGAAGAAACCACAGCCACAGGAAGTAGCATGCATTCTGGATCCGAATTGTTGCTTAAAGAGAGAGAGATACTGACTTCTAGGAAACAACCTAGCTCTGATAGTGAATTTTCAGCCGCTCATGCTGGCAATAGAAAGTCAGTGGCAAAAACTGGTCCAGAGAATGATCAGCGCTTACCTCTCCATGAAAAACAAGCCTATGCTCAAACACAGAGTTCACTCTTCTATTCGCCATCTTCCCCAATGAGCAGTGATGATGAGTCAGAAATAGAAGATGAGGACTTGAAGGTGGAGCTTCAAAGATTACGAGAAAAGTAAGGACTATTTATTTCTTTTCTGTCACAAATCTGGTTGCCCTGGGTTTCATAGAACTTACTATTTATGGTAGCTAATTTAGGGTTGGTGACATTTTTATGATTGAAAACTACAAACAATGCTAATACAAGCCATTTATGAATGTTAAAATCCTTGTGAGCGAACTATTTTCACAGTTCGAAGACTAATTACAATTTGTTATTTATGAATATGATTATTGTTTTTGCTGACCTTTTAATCCTTATCCTTCAGGCCTTTTGGTTTTAGATTGTACAACTATTCTTAGTATACAATTTCATGTTTGATAAGTAAATAGCTAATTTATATAGTCAGAGATAGAAGTATTTTACTTTTTCCTAAAGAAGATGAACTACTAAGATCATGCTTGTTATTTGGTGACTGAGGTCATCAACCTTCACTAGTGATACTATGGTGATATGTTTTGTCACATAGAATGATGTTTTACATTTAGTTTTATGAACTAGATCATATTGTTAAGAAGTTAGTATTAAGCTGCTAATTCTATTCATATGGTTCAAAATTCAAAAGGTACAAAAGGGTAACCCCTAGAGTCTCCCTCTTACCCCTGCTCCCGAGCCACCCAGTTTTTCTCTCTCCTTAGAGGCAACAAATATTACCTGTTTTTTGTATAACTAGTGTTAGTCTGTATACACACACACACACACACAATACGTATGAATTTTATTCTTTCTTCCCCCACAAATAGTAACTTATACCACAGCCTGTTCTTATACCTTGCTTTTTTCACCATTTCATGATATCTTCAATCTCTATCTACATCATTTTATTTTTTTGTAGTTCTATAATATTCCATTACATGTATATACTCATAAGTTAATTACTAGTCTCCTATCTATTACCCCATACCATTACTTTGAAAAGTTGAAACCAACTCTAGCAATTTTTTGATGTATCTTATGCTTTAGAGAATTTCTGCCCTGTTCTGGGACTCGAACAAGTTGTAAAGCAGGGAGAATCAAGGAGGATATAATAATATAGGTATGGAAAAAGCTGGATTTTAGCCAGATTTTTACATATTTGGATAATGCTCCACTTGGATGCTACATTTGAGTGCTTCAAGAACTAAAGCAGGTTAAAATCCTTGGAAATTTCAGTTTTTAAGGCCTTGGCCAGAGGAGGAAAAAAACCCACAATCCAAAACTGTCATTCCAGTAAGAGATAATTATACCATTTTCTCTCCAACTTGTTTTGGTTTTTTAAACTTGAGCCTGGAAGAAAATTGTAAATGTATGCTTTAAGCATTCATCACTGGAAAGTTGATGACATACAGGCTTGACTTTATTATATACATAGACTTTATATTAAGTATTATGCAGTATATGTACACCAATACTTTTAAAATAAAAAGTTATTATTAAAATGGTTTAATATTTGTGATGTCAGTACTTTGTTGCTATTTTTAATGATTCTTTTAAACCATTCTTAAAAGACTGGTGGCTTTTATAGTTGGTTATAATGGTTATGAGTACTTTATTTTGAATATGAGGTATGGATTCTCATAGCCTCATAGAACCCAAGACCTAGAAGGGATCTTAAAAGATAATTTATTCTGTTCTGTTTCCAATGTTCTTTCGGCATTATGGTTTCTTCACAAATTTTTAAAACCCCAGGATGATTTTCCAAAGCCTATAGTTCCATAGGCCAACAAATGGTGAGCTAAGTTTTTAGACCTAAATCATTTTGAATTAACTATAGTCTTTTTTTTTTTTTTTTTTGCATTAAAAGTGATACATAGGAAAAGATTCCAATAACACAGTAAAAAAGCAAAAAAACAGTCTCCCATTTCTCATGCCTCAATCTCACTTCTCAGAGGCAACTACCCTAAGTTGTTTGGTATATATCTTGCTGGTCCTTTTTCTATGCATTTACAAATATATAGTTTTTGCTTTTTACAAAAGTGGGATCATAATACACATGTCATTTTACAATTTTTTGACTTAACATTTTCACTTATATATATATATATCCATGTCTGAAAAACTAAATCCACCTTTTTAAAAAAAAAATGGCTGCATGCTATTCCAATGTATTGGTGTACCCAAGTTTATTTAATCCCTTCTTAATGGACATTTCAGTTTTCCCCATGTTTTGCTTATATAAATAGTGCTAAAATGAACATCCTTATATTTTTACATACTTACATGAGTATTTTTGTAGGATAGATGCCTAAAAGTGGAATTGCTGAGTTAAAAGGTGTGTACATTTTAATTTGATAGATGCTGCTAAAATTGTCTTCCAATGTAGCTATATAGTTTTACACTTCAAACAAAAATATATGAAAGCACCTATTTCCCCACATCCTGACAACACTAGACTGGATATTTTTGGATCTTTAATTTTATTCCAATCAGATGAATTTTTAAAAATTTTTTTAATAGTGAGATTGTGCATCATCTCATATGTATCAGCTATTTGTTTTTTCTCTTCTTAGGAATTGCCCTTTCATATTCTTTACCCTTTTTTCTATGATTTTTTTTCTTATTGATTTTTAGGAGTTATTTATATATTCTGAATGTTAATCCTCTATTTTATGTTGCAAATATTTTCTTCCTATGTATATTTGCAACATGTAATAAAGAAAATATTAATATTATCAATATTATTTGACTTTAAATTTTGTTTTGTATTAAATTTTAGAAATTTGCTCTTGTCAATTTGTTCATGTTTTTCTTTATGACTGATTAGTTTAACGTTATGTATAGGAAGGCATTTCCCATCTTAAAATTGTGAAAATACTCAATATTTTCTATTCTTAATCTAAATTCCTTGTAAAACTTTACTTGTACTGGTGTAGAGTTTGGCCCATCTTTATGGTGACAGTGCTGTTAAAATGTTTTCTGCATTATTTTCATTCAGGCACATTCAGGAGGTGGTAAATCTTCAAACCCAGCAGAATAAGGAGCTGCAGGAGCTCTATGATCGCCTTCGGTCAATTAAAGATAGCAAAACCCAAACTTCGGAGATTCCTTTGCCACCTGCATCACCACGTCGACCAAGATCTTTTAAAAGCAAACTTCGCAGCCGCCCTCAATCCTTGACACATGTGGACAATAGTGTAGTTGCTACAGGTAAGTTAATCGTAAAAGTGATTTTAAAAAAACCTAGTCAAAAATTAGCAAAATTAGGAAAATTACAATAATATAATTTGCTTTTTATTAGGCTAATATGATTTAAAGACGTGCATATTATTCTGAGATTCTTTTCTACCTTTTGGTGTTAAGTGTTCTTTTGTGAAATTATGATGAGGATAATTGATAGATTTTGGAGAACAGCTGAGTTTGTTTTATGTTTTCATTTGGAAAATAAACAGCTTGAAGCTCAATATCAATCCCCAAAGTAGTTTTTAAATGTTATCAATCAATGGGAACCACTGGTCTAGCATTTAGAGTTTCTTGGGGAGTTTGTTGATAACAAATGTAATCTTTAAAATATATTCATGCTCTATCTGAAGTAAGAGATATTTCTTTATTATTTATGAGAATATTAGTAAAATGCATTTCTTTGAAAAAAAGAGGGTCAGTCTTTACTATAATAAAGAAGTTGTAATCAGGTCAGGCTTCTTTAGTTACGTGTGCATAGTCGAGGTGGGGGTTGAGGGTGTATTTTAAGGACATATGTGAAATCTCAACAGAACTTGTGGTAGGCAGTATTATGGCCTCCCAAAGATGTCCATGTGCAAATCCCTGGAATCTGTGACTATGTTAAGTTATATGGCAAAGGGGAATTAAGCTTGCAGTTTGACTTTAAGATCGGGAGATTATCCTGGATTATCCAGGTGGGTCCAATGTAGTCGCAAGGGTCCTTAAAAGTGGTAGAGGGAGACAGAAGAGAGGGTCAGAGAAAAGATATGAGGAGGGAAACAGTTTCAGAGGGACGTGACATTGCTGGGCTTTGAAGGTGGAAGAAGAGGGCCACAAAGTTTGTGGTGTAGTTACAGCAACAATAAAAAACTGATACAAAACTCAAAAACAGGAACTGTACTTTGTATCATCTTCATAGGGATGGAACTGAAGGGTAGACTTGAATTGAAGGCAGCTTTGGGGATTTAATAGCAGAAGTATATGTACCTTCAGTCTGATGCTGTGCCATTAATAGCTATACTTTATTTTATTGTTTTGTTCCCAAATGACTTTTATGCATAGTTTCTGCTTCCCCAAAACTTTGACTTTCAAATTGCTTTGGCATGTTGTGATCCCAGAGCATTCTTTCACTTTTAGATCCCTTCTTAACTGACCTTTATCAGATTCCAGAGACAGAAAATTTGACTGTCTTTGCTCATCTTTTTTATGAATGATTAATAAGCGCTTGAAAAGATGCTCCATAAACATTAGTTATTAAGGAAATGTAAATCAAAGGCACAGTGAGATACTACTTCACGTTCACTTATAATGGCTGAAATAAAAAAAAATATAGACAATAACAAGTATTGGAGAGGATATAGGGAAATTGTTGAGTTGTAAATGTTTATATATTCTGGTTACTAGACCCTTACCAGATATGGTATTGCAGATATTTTCTCCCATTCTTGGGTTGTCTTTTCACTTTCTTGATAGTGCCCTTTGAAGCACAAAAGTTTTTAATTGTGATGAAATCCTGTTTTTCTTCTGTTGCTTGTGCTTTTGGTGTCATTTCTAAAATTCCATTGCCTAACCCAAGGTCATGAATATTTTTTCCTGTATTTTCTTCTAAGAGTTTTATAGTTTTATCTTTTACATTTAATTCTTTGATCCTTTTTGAGTTCATTTGTGTGTATGGTGTGAGGTAGAGATCCAAATTCATTCTTTTGTATGTGGATATCTGGTTGTTGTCCCAGCACCATTTGTTGAAAAGACTGTTCTTCCCCATATTAAGTGTTCTTGGTACTATTAGTTTGATCTTCTTTTTCTAATTTCTTAAGGTAGGAGTTTGGGTTATTAATTTGAGATCTTTTTTCTATTTAATTTAGGCAGTTACAACTGCAAATTTTCTTCTAAGCAGTGGTTAGCTGCATCCTATAAGTTTAGTAATTTGTATTTTCACTCATCTCAAAGTCATTCCTAATTTCTGGGTGATTTCTTCTTTGAAACATTGGTTATTTAGGAGTGCATTGTTTAATTCTACGTATTAGTGAATTTCCCAAATTTCCTTTCTTATTCACTGATTTCTAATTTCATTCCATTCTGTCAGAACACATACTTTGCATGGTTTCAGTCCTGATTTCATTGAGGCTTTGTTTCATGGTGTATTAGTCCATTTCTGTTGCTTATACCAAAATACACAGAACTGGGTAATTTGTAAGAAATTGAAATTTATTGCTTGCAGTTTCAGAGGCTGGGGAGTCTACAGTGCAGGGAATACATCTGGTGAGGGTCTTGGTGGAGACAGTGATGGCAGGGTGTCACACTGCAAAAATGGTGGGGCAGAAAGAGCAGAGTAACCTCCTCATTCACTATCTTTTTAAAGCCCTCAGAACCACGCCCCTGACCACCATTATTAATCCATTCACTACTGTACATTCTTACAATCCAATCATTTCTTCAAGGCTCCGAAGCACCTTTCAATTACCGTAATAGGATTTTCCACCCTCTTAATAGTCACAGTGGGGGCTAAGTTTCTAATACATAAAACCTGGGGGGCACAATTCAAGCTTCAGTGAGTTTTGGGGGACATAATTCAATCCGCTACACGTGGCCTGTGGTCTTTCCTGGAAAATGTTCCATGTACACTTGAGAAAAGTGTGTATTCTGCTATTATTGGGTAGAGTGTTCCGTATATGCCTGTTAGGCCTAGTTGGTTTATAAGGCTGTCCAAGTTTTTTTCCTTGTTGATCTTCCATCTAGTTGTTCTATCAATTATCATCATCATTTTTTTTTTTTTTTTTGGTGGCTGGCCAGTTGTAGAAGTCTCCAAGGGTATTTAAATTTCTCCCTTCATTTCTGTCAATGATTGCTTCGTATATTTTGGAACTCAGTTGTTAGTTGAATATATGCTTATAATTGTTATGTCTTCTTGATATTAATACGTGAGGGATCTTCAGAAAGTTCATGGAAACATTGGTATTATCTTTTTTTTTTTTAAAGATGACCGGTAAGGGGATCTTAACTCTTGACTTGGTGTTGTCAGCACCACGCTCTCCCAAGTGAGTTAACCAGCCATCCCTATATAGGGATCTGAACCCGTCGCCTTGTTATTATGAGCACCACACTCTTCCAAGTGAGCCACAGGCTGGTCCTGGTATTATCTTTTAATTCCATTTTTCCTTGAACTTTTTCAAGTACCGTTGTGTATTTCTTATATTAGTATAGCCGATACAACTCTCTTTTGGTTACTGCTTGCATGCTATATCTTTTTCTATCCTTTTAATGTATTTGTGTCCTTGAATCTGAACTGTGTTTATTGTGTACAACATATAGTTAGATCATGTGTGTTTTTTAAAAATTTATTCCATCAAAATGGAATACTTAAACCATTTCTATTTAATGTAATTATAGATAGGATTTATGCCTGCCATTTTGCTCTTTGTTTTCTGCATATCTTATGTTTTTTCTCACTTTCTTGATTTCTGCCTTCTTTTGTGTTAAATAGATATTTTTGGGCCGGCCCTTGGCTCACTTGGGAGAGTGTGATGCTGATAACACCAAGGCCATGGGTTCGGATCCCTATATAGGGATGGCTGGTTAGCTCACTTGGGAGAGCGTGGTGCTGACAACACCAAGTCAAGGGTTAAGATCCCCTTACCGGTCATCTTTTGTAAAAAAAAAAAAATAATAATAAATAAATAAATAAAAGATGTTTTCTAGTATAACTTTAAATTCCCTTGTTGTTTCTTTTATACTTTTAGTTATTTTCTTGTGATAGCCATGGGGATTACAATTACTTAAAGCAATCTAGCTCAGATTAAGATTAACTTAATTTCAATGGTCTATAAAACTTTACTGTAATATACATATGTATGTGTGTGTATATATGTGTTTCCTTCCACCTTCTTTGTACTATTATTATTATACACATTACATCTTTACATGTTATAAGCCCATTGACACAGTTTTATAATTATTGTTCCATGCAGTTGTCTTTAAAATCAAATAGAAGAATTATAAACATAAAGTACATTTATGTTGAATATTATATTTACCTAGATAGTTCTCTTTAACAGTGTGCTTTATTTCCTCATGTAGACTTGAGTTAGTGTCTAGTGTCCTTTTATTTCATTCTGAAGGACTCCATTTAGTATTTCTTATAAGGCAGGTCGTCTAGCAGTGAATTTCTAGTTTTTGTTTATTAGAAATGTGTTCATTTCTCTATTTTTTCCAATTTATGGAATTTTTTTTTAAAAAACAAGGACATAGAGAACTAGTTTGAATTTAATCAAAAGCTGTTAAAGTATCTAATACAATTCATCTTATCATAGCTCTTCACCTTTATACACAACATAAAACATGCAAAACATTCCTGTGTTTTGTTCTGTGACTAGGGAATCAGAAGGAAATTTTAGTGATTTCCAGTTCAAGTGTATCACCGCTGTGACACAATCCAGCTGACAGAAATATCTGTTATTCTTAATACTTCCTATTTCATCCCAGGGTATATCCTTTTAATTATTTATAACAGGTAGAACCCTGTTATAATAAGAACTCTAAGATAGCTATCTATTTAAAACTCTTCTCTCAATGAAAATGAATGCTTCCTTATTTTGCTTAATAAGTCTGTTAATAAAATTTTATTTTATGCTATAAGACACCCGAAAATGTGAAAAGGCAAAGTCATTTTTGCAATAGAAATCCAGCCATTTGGACTTAAACTTTTCAAGATTCTAGGAAATAATGTGAAATAATAAAGACTCCATTCTAATCTTAACAGAAGCTGAAATCAAAATCATGTCATATTCAGGAAAGGCTTTATTCTAAAAATGCTTAGTTCAATGGAAATTCAGATTTTGGAGTATTCTTTGTATTCTAGTCATCACGAAGAACTAGTTATCAGAATGAGCACTGAAAGGTTAAAGTTCCTTTTGCATGTTCCCAAGAATTAGCCACCTTTCCTTTTCAAATCTTTTTCACAACAAAATTTTTGCTTTTGATATTTCACATTAGGTCCTTGAAATAAAAGGTAAAAAAAAAAAAAAAAAAAAGTAAATCTGGTGACATGGGTATTTTGCATTATAACTGGTTATTTCCAAATCTCAGTTGTACTATTTGCACACTTACTCAGTTGCACACTTCTGTCCTGGTGCACAGACTCCAACTTTGATCTCTCACAACTGAATAGCTGGTTCCAAAAAGATGGTGTACAGTTTGGTGCTCAATAACTCTATTATGCACTTCCCCCAAGATGCTCTCTTTCTTTTTCTGTAGATTAAATCTACCTGTAGAAAACTGTTATTAATTTCCGTAAAACATGACAATCTCCACCCACATGCAAAGCATGACATCTGTCACTATGAGAAGAAAGTAATCCCCCTTAAGGAGTTTACAACATAGTATTGTATGCAGGTGTCCTTCATTTTTGAAAGAGGATTTAGTTGGATTCTTGTATGACAGCCTTTCTCTTTCAACACTTTAACAATGTCATTCCATTGTCTTCTGGCCTGTGTGGTTTCTGATAAGAAGTCAGTTCTTACAACAAACAAACAGAAAGGACATTGTTGGGGGGGAGGGGGGAGGGAGAAGGGAGGGAGGTTTTGGTGATGGGGAGCATTAATCAGCTACAATGTATATCGACAAAATAAAATTTAAAAAATAAATAAATAAATAAATAAATAAAAAATAAAAAATAAAAAAAATAAATTGAACAGAAAAAAAAAAAAAAAAGAAGTCAGTTCTTAATTTTATTGAGGATCCCTTATATGGATAAGTCTATTTTTTGTCTTTTATTTTCTTTTTGTCTTTGACTTTCATTAATTTAATTATAAATGTCTAGGTATGAGTCTCATTGAATTTATTCTAGTTGTAGTTCATTGAGCTTTTTGAATGTGTAGATTAATATTTGTTGTCCAATTTTGGAAGTTTGGGGCTATTACTTATTCAAATATTTTTTCCACCCCTTTGTCTTCTTTTTGAACTCCTAATGTACCTTTCTTGTCATGCTTGATGGTGTTCAACAGTTCTCTGAGGCCTTGTCCATTTTTAAATTCTTTTTCCTTTCCATTCCTCAGAGTATATTTTTCCATTAACCTGTCTTCTTCTTGGCTGATTATTTCTTTTCCCACTCAAATCTCTTATTGGGCCCCTCTGTTGAATTTTTCACTTCAGATATTGTACTTTTCAACACCCGAATTTCGGTTTTTTTTTTTTTTAAATAACTTCTATCTCTATTCTCTATTTCGTCAGACATAGTTGTCATATTTTCCTTTAACTTTTTAGGCATAGTTTCCTTAAATTTGAATAAATTTATAATAGCTGATTTAAAAGCTGTTTCTAAAATATAGGCCCCCTCTAGGATGTTTTCATTTGTTTCTCCCCCTTTTTTCTGTATATGTGGCGTACTTTCCTGTTTCTTTGCATGTCTCTTAATTTTGTGGTAAAAACTGACCAGTTTAGTTAATATATTGTAACAACTCTGGTATCAGATTCTTCCCTGTCCCTAGATTTGTTGTTGTTGCTGGTTTTGTTTGTTATTGTTGTTGTTTTTCTTGTTGCTACTTACTTATTTAGCAATTTTCTTTCACTAATTCTGTATTCTCTGTGTATGGCCATTGAATTCTGCTGTAGTTTGAATGTCCTTCCCAAGCTCATGTTGGAACTCAATCCCCCAATATGGTGATGGAAATTAAGGCCTTTAAGAAGTGATTGGATCATGAGGACTGTGCCCTCCAGAATGGATCGATCTATTCATAAAGTAATGGGTTGATGGTTTAATGGGTTGTCATGGCCATGGTTCTGATGGCTTTATAAAGAGAGCTAGTGAGAAGGTAAGCTCCCTTGCTCATGCCTTTCTCACCATGTGATACCTTGGTCACCATGGGACCCTGTAGAGAGTTCCCACGAAGAAAAAGGCCCTCACCAGATGCTCCCCATGGACCGTGGACTTCCTAGCCTCCAAAATGGTAAGAAATTAATTTTATTTCTTTATAAATTACCCAGTTTCAGGTATTCTGTTATAAGTGACAGAAAACAGACTAATACAAAGTCCCTGCTAGAAGTTTTTAAATTTTTTTCTTTTTTAAAGCCTTGTTTCCTAAGGTTCACACCTGGGCCGGTACCTTTTAGGGGTGAGCCAATGATTGGTCAGAAGACTTCATTAAATGCCTTGCCTGGATGTCTTTTCCAAGTGGATCTTGGTGAGAAGGCACACCTTCAAACTTCAGACAGTTTACAAGGCAACCTTTGATTTTACTTTCTGCTTGCTTAAGAACTCAAAGTCAGCCAGAGAACCCATTTTTCACATAAACATTTCAAGAAGCACTTCCTTATTACAGAGATCCTCATCCGTCCTTCCCAGCCTACATCTATACCTGTTTTGTGGGATACATGAGCTGATGCATGGTACTTGCAGTTTAATGGTAGCCACAGTGTATGTGTGCAGTTAACTTATAATATGAGCCCTGTGTTAAACTGTGTAGAATAGAGTTAACATAATAGGAATGAGACTGCTATCTTTGGAAAGGCCTCCTTGCAAGGTTGGCCCTTGGTTGGTGTGTGAGAACTTGGATGGTGTGTGAGACGTTGTATATGTTGAATTGCCCTCTGTTCCCTAACTAGTAAATAGTTCACTTTGCCTAGTTTGTTGGTACAAATAATGTGATTTATGCTGAACACCTATTTTCCTTCTGAGAGTCTGGAATTTTGGTATATGCCTCAGTGACCAGCCCCCAGTGTAAACCTTGGACACCAAATCTCTAATGGGCTTCCCTGTGCAGAAAGTTGTACACCTGATGCTGCATTTTTTGTTGCTAGAGAAAGGAGCATACTCAAGCATGCCCCCTCATAACAGGGAGAGAGCACGTGCATGAATTTCTCCAAACTCCTGTCTTTTTCCCTTGCTGATCCTATTTTGTATCCTTTCACTGTAATAAACCTTAGCTGTGAATACTATTATATGCTGAGTCCTATGAGGACTTCTAGCAACTCACTGAATTTGTGGGTAGTCTTGGGGATCCTGAAACATAATCATATTACCTACATTATCTTAATCCTCAAAACAACTCTGTAGGTAGATATTAGTGTTTGTCTCTTATAGATAAGGATCCTGACATTACTGAGGTTAAGCAATGTCCCTAGGATCTCCTTTAATAAGTGATAGAATCAAAATCTGTCTGACTCCAAAGCCTTGGCTCTGAGCTGTTATTCTGTGTTGCCTCCGAATACCATAAATAGTGTCTATAGTGGGTTGAGAGGAGTGATAGTGGTCTGAGAATGCTTTATGTGAGGAGTAGTATTTGAGTTGATCTTGAAGTATAAGTGGGCAGGATTAAAATTAAGTGGAGTGGGAAGAGTATTGTCTCTTCCATTGAATGATATTAGTACAAGAAAGACATTATAACAGTTGGGTAAAATGGAATATTTACACTAGAAATTTTATCTTACATACTTTAAAAAAAATAAATAAAGTTTTGGCAGCTGCTACAGCTTGTCTATCCTACTGTTTAGTATAAGATATTGTATCTGATCTAACACACTATTATATATTTAATCTTAATAAGTGAGATATGTTTATTTAAAGATAATAAATAATCAATAAGATAATGTATTTGTCCTGCAAAGACAACCATGATTTCCAAGGGCTTTGCAACCCAAACAAGTTGAAAACCTTTGTTACCATTAAAGAACTATTGAAGCTGCTTTTTTTTTTTTTTTTTTTTTTTGAGCAAAGGAGTGAAATGATGAAAACTGCATTTAACTGATATTTATCGGGTGGCGTTGTGAAGAATACATTGTCTAGAGCCAGGTAGTGAGTCCATTTAGATCATTGCAATCATAGTAGTCCATGCATATGATGATTAAGAGCTTTGAGAATTGTGGAAATGAAAATAGACAAGGGACATTGTATAGGTTGAATTACCCTGATGTGGTGATAGACTAAATATGTGTGTTTGTGGGGAGATCCAAAGGATCTGAGTCTGGGTGGTTTGAAGAAAATGTGGTATCTCTAACAGAAATATGACATTTAGACGAACTGCCATGCCAAGATCAAGATAGGTTTGATTCTAAGTGTACTGAATTGAGTGATTTATTGATATTCAAATAGAAAAGGACATTTGGGAGTTGGTTGTGAAATTGAGACTGAAGAGAAATCAAGGTTTGAGATAAGAAATGGAAACATTTGCTGCGGGGTGATCACTGAAACTGTCTGAATGTAGGCATCGCTTTGAGGGAAAGAACAAAAAGAACATCAAGGACTGAACTCATTAATAAGAAATGAATAGGGCTGAGCCCGTGGCTCACTCAGGAGAGTGTGGCGCTGGGAGCGCCGAGGCCGCGGGTTCGGATCCCATATAGGGATGGCCGGTTTGCTCACTGGGTGAGCGTGGTGCTGACAACACCAAGTCAAGGGTTAAGATCCCCTTACCGGTCATCTTTTAAAAAAAAAAAAAAAAAAAAAAAAGAAATGAATATTAAAGAGCACCTTTAAAGTTAATAAGTAATGTTACCACTACCCATTGTAAACCACATTTGCAGAGTACTTATTTTAATGTGTGTTGATCGTACTTTCTGGTTTGTGAACTACAAATTAAGTGGTCTTTTTAAATGAAATCAATGAATAAATATTTCTTTTTTTAAAAATTCCACAAATCATTTAATACCCAGACCATCTTCAAATTTCCCTGAATGACCCAAAAATGACTTTCACATTTTGTTTAGGCAACCATTATTAGTAGACAAGGCAGTGAGCTGCAACTCTGTTTTTATTTGCCATTGCACATCTAGTGCTTGTCATATTCCAGGCAGAGAGTGGAAAAGCAAAAAATATCTGTCGAATGAGTCAACTAATATCTTGTTAACAAAAAGTTCAGGGTACAAAACAGCTTGTGTAGAATAAACCATGCTATGGGACACATTTGTTCCCCAAAAGTTCATGTATTAGAAACTTAATCTCCACTGTAACAGTATTGAGAGGGTGGGAAATCCTACTATGGTAATTGAAAGGTGGGGCCTTTAAGAGGTGATTAGATTGTAAGGACTACACCCTTGTGAATGGATTGATCCATTCATGGAGTAATGGGCCTGGTTCTGAGGGCTTTAAAAGGACAGCAAGTGAGGTTAGCTCTCTCTCTCTCTCTTCCTGGATCAATTCTCACCATGTAACACCCTGCATCTCTGTGGTGAGTCACCATCAAGATCAAGGCCCTCACCAGATGTGTTCCCTGAACTTTGGAATTCCCAGTCGCCAGAACTGTAAGAAATAAGTTTAATTTCTGATTTCCAGTCAAGATGGTGGAATAGACAGTACCCAGAGTCATTCTCTCCCACAGTCAACCAACTTACAACTATTAAGAAACAATGACAGCCAAGCTGGGGCCGCTAGATATCAGGGGAAGAGGAGGAGAGACATACTGAGTTCATGTCTTTCAGTTTTTTTTTTTTTTAAGATGACTACTAAGGGGATCTTAACCCTTGACTTGGTGTTGTCAGCACCAACACTTAGCCAGTGAGCTAACCGGCTGTCCCTATATAGGATCCGAACCTGTGGCCTTGGTGTTAGCAGCACCGCACTCTCCTGAGTGACACGGGCCGGCCCTTGTACTGACTTCATGAAGGTGGGAGAAGCTGCGATGAGAGAAAGAAAGGACCACTCAGACCATTTCAAGCCCCATCCCCTTTAAGGCTGGTCCTGGTGAGAACATGGAGAAAGAGCTGGCAAAAGCCACAGCTATGCCCTTTGTATGAAGTTGCTTGGAGGCTGCAGGGGAGAAGAGGGCCTTGGTGACCCCCACGCCAGATAGACCACTAACAGGGTTCCTGTGGACATACATAGGAGGGAGGGCCCATAGACAACTGAAAAAAGGAGCCACTCAAAGGCTGGTGAGTCATTGCAAGGGATCAGCACATGGCCCACCCTATGGAAAGTGTTTAGAGTGCAGGTGGTGGGGGAGATGAGCCCACCAGGGAAACATTGGGGCCCAGGATGGACAGCTGATCTGCCCTCCATTGAGCACAGGACCACTTAAGGAGACTGGTCAGGAATACAGAACTGCAGGGGGCAGTTTGCTGGAAAAACTCAGGCTGAGACCAGAGTTTCCACACAACCCAGGTGTACCAGACCTCACAAGACCTGGAAGTGCTTACAAGGTCAACAATTAAAACCCGAGCTGCACAAAAAGCCTTCCCCCAGAGAATCAGCAGCAAAGCAGCAATTTAGCTCAACCACAGGGCTCAAGTGCTAGTCCCCACAGGAAGTTCCTCCATTTTAGAAATAAGCAAAGGACAACAAATTAGTTCTAGTGCAGAGTTTAAGTGGTGGGGGTAGCTAATAATCCAACACAGAACTGATAGAAAAATCAAAAAAACCACAGATCAGAGAAAAAATTTGATGTTAACCAGTAAAGGTCTAACACCACCACTAAAGAACACCTATAAAACCTAGAAGGATGGGAAGCTCCCTGGGCTCCCAAGCCGGGATGAGAAGAGGGCCAAGGGCCTCAGCCATGCTCCCACCCACCCCCCGACATGTGAATCCAGCCCAGCGATGACCAGATCCCTGCCAGAAGCCCTCCTGGGCTCCCAAGCTGGGGTGGGGGGACTGACAGCCCCCTCGACATCCTCATTCTGCCCAGTGACAACCGTCAGGCTGTCGCTGGAAGTGCCCCAGGCTCCTGAGCCAGGATGCAGGGGCCAAGGGCCTCAGCCATGCCCCCTGATATCTGCATCTAGCCCAGTCACGACAACCAGGCCACCGTTGGATGCACCCTGGGCTCCTGAGCTGGGGTAGGGAGGACTGAGGGCCTTAGGCATGCCCCCCGGACATCTGCATCCAGCCCAGCCATGACCACCAGGCTGCTGTCAGAAGGGCCCCGGGCTCCTGAGCCAGGGCGGTGGAGGGCCAAGGGCCTCACCTATGCCCACCCCTGACGTCTGCATCCAGTGCAGCCACAACCATCAGGCTGCCACTGAGGCTTCTGAGCCAGTGTGCTGGGGGGATGATGGCCTCAGCCATGTCCCCCGACATCCACATCCAGCCCAGCAAGGACCACCAGGCTGCCACCAGAAGTACTCTGGGCTCCCAAGCTGGAGTGGGGGGGGGTCTCACCACATCCCCCTGATGTCGACATCCAGCCCAGCCACGACCAAGCTACCACCAACAGCCCAGGGGGCTCCTCTGCTAGAATGAGGGGGGAGGGACAAGGGCCTCAACCATGTCCCCCTCCCCTCTTCCATTTCCTCCCATTCTATCCCTTTTCCCCTTCTCTCCTCCTCCACCCCAATTGCTCCACAACATCTTAGAAAGTAATAGAAGTAATGATAAATAAATTAAAATTAAATAAAGAAAGAAGGAATTTTCCTTTGGAAAACAGGTTCTCTTTGGCAAGGAACATGAAAATAAATTCAGTAGGTATTCATAACCAGCCTCAGATTATTTCAGATAAAATTTAAGATTGCTGAAAAATATTAATCCAGGAACACTGATTTTAAAACAATCTTTAAAGAGACACTGAATAAGCATAAATATATAACTACTTTAGAACAGTATGCTATTTCATGGTGATTGATTTAATATAAATATTTTAATTCTGAATTGTTTTGACTTTATTAAATAGGTGATTGTACACAAACATATTATCAAGCAACATTCTGTTGTAATAAATATTACCAGAATTTTTTAAAAATTAAAAAATAAATTTAATTTCTTGATAAATTACTCAGTTTCAGATATTGTTATAAGCAACAGAAAATGGGCTAATACAAACCCCCTGCTTGAAACTTTTTATTTTAAAGTAATTTCAAATATACATAAAAGTTGTAGAAATAGGACACAGACATTCCATATGCCCTTGTATTAGGCCATTTATGTTGTTTATAACAAAAGACCTGAAACTGGGTGATTTATAAAGAAAAATGAAATTTATTGCTTACAGTTTCTGAGGCTGAGAAGTCCAAAGTCCATCTGGTGGTGGCAACAGTGACCCAGGGGTCTCACATTGCAAGATGGTGGAAGCAGAGAGAGCAGAGTGAGAGAAAGACAGACTCTCCTCTTCTTTTAAAGCCCTGAGAACCACGCCCCTGACCACCATTTTTAATCCGTTCACTACTGCAGGGTCCTACAATCCAATCACCTCTTCAAGGCTCCACCTTTCAATTACCATAATAGGATTTCCCACCCTCTTAACAGTCACAGTGGGGGCCAATTTTCTAATACATAAAACTTGGAGGACACAATTCAAGCTTCAATGAGTTTTGGGGGGACATAATTCAATCCACTACAGCCTTTTACCAGATTCTGCAGTTGCTAACATTCTGAGGCTTGAGAATGAGTTGCAGACACAATGCCCCATTATTACTTTAGTGTGAAGTTGCAAAGTACAAAGACACTCTCCTAACCACATGTAACAATCAAAACCACATGATGGATATTAAGATCTGATCCTCAAATGGCATGAAAATTTCTCTGCACCTCTGCATGCCTCTCAAAATCCAGATCCCCTTCCCAGAGTCATTTGTTAGGAAAGAAGCCTCCAGAAGCTTTTCTGTGCAACATACACAGGGTTATAAATGAACATAATTTTTTTTTAAACATTTCAATTGCATTTTATTTCATTTTATGGAGGAAATGACATACATTGATTTTTTTTTAATATGAAGAAAAGACATAAAAATTTTTATTATATCATTGTTTTTCATGACATGGGAGCCTTCAGAACGAAGACCCAAAGATATAGGGAAAATTGTCCATATTTATGCTTAGGTTCTTTTGACCACAAAACAAATCTTAATACCTTTAAAAAGACTAAATCATAGAAAATATGTTCTCTGACCATAATACCAGAAGGAAATTTAGAAAATTTGCAAATGTGTAGAAATTAAACAGCACTCTCCTAAATAAAGAATGGGTAGAAAGAAATATCTCAGGTAAATTAGAGAGTACTCTGAGATAAAAATCAAAGTGCAACATATTAAAATTCATAAGATGCAGGGCTCATGCAGTGCTTAGAGGAAAATTTATACTGGCGAACCCCTATATTAAAATGCTGCATTCTGGCTGGCCAGTTAGCTCAGCTGGTTAGAGCACAGCCTTATAACTCCAAGGTCATGTGTTCATATCCCCATACCAGCCAGCCGCCAAAAAAAAAAAAAATGCTGCATTCTTTTTTAAGGTATTAATCTCTTTGTAAATTTCCACCTTCATATCCTGGATATTTTTTCTTATTTCATTGTATTGTCTGAGTCTTCTATCGCAGTGAGTTTCCTTAAGATTGTTGCTCAGAATTCCTTTTCAGTCATTTAAAGGGTTTCCAGCTCTGTATAGGGTCTGGTATTTACGAATTACTGTAGTCTTTTGGTGGTGTAATATTTTCTCAGGTTTTCTCATTTCTAGTATCTCTATGTTGATGTCTGGTCATCTGGAAGAGCAGTTGCTTCTTTTGTTATCCTGGAGTGGCCTTTGAGGAGAGAGACATCCTCTTCTTTTTCTGGTCTCTGCTGATGACTATCCTTGCATTAGTGTAGTTGAGTGTCTGGTGGGCCACCTGCATGGTAGTTGTGGCTAGTGCTGGTGTCCAGTGCTTTTGTGGCAGCCATGGCTGTGGCGGTGGCTGTGGTGGGCCACCACATGGAAGTGGTGTCTTCAGTGTGCTTCTGAGGATGCTGCCCTCAGCTTCTCCCTGAGGACCCTGGGCATGTTCTGTCTCTTGCCTGCATCTGGGTGGAGGGGTTTTGGCCTCGGCTCCTGCCTTAGGACCCTGGGCATGCTACAAATAAATGTTTCTACCAGATGTAAAGCATAGTTAGGCACTGAATGACATTCAGATAGCATTTTTTTTCTTCTCAAGCTATATTGTTCTCGGTAACATTTGGGGTGTGTGTGCAGGTGTGTCTGTCTGTAGATATTTCTGTTCCCTACTTAGTAGTAGTATTGCCCCAGCTCCTGTTTCATTTAAATACTTGTTTTGATTTGTTACTTATTTTTTCCTCCACTTATTGGCTATTGTGCCACTCGTACAGCAGTCATCACTGCCAATTGAGTATTCAAGATAGCTTGTTTCACCAGAGTTGTGCACAAGAAGAGTCCTGACATTATGTTTTCTCTCAGTGCAGAGATGTTCTTAAATGAATGACATTTAGACTTGCCTCTGTGCAACAAATTTTTAGAAGACAGAGGGATTGAGCATAAAAATATTCCTAAGAGAGGCTGGCTGGTTAGCTCAGTTGGTTAGAGCATGGTGTTGTAACACCAAGGTCAAGCGTTTGGATTCCCATACCAGCCAGCTGCCAAATATATATAATATATATTACTAAGAGAAGCTGGGTGGGCAAAACTGCTGTCACTAATATGGATATGTTTCTGGTTGTCTTCTCTTTTTAATCTTTCCTCCTGATATTCTTCCAAGGTAAGAACACAATCTATAAAGGCTTCAGCCCTGAAGTCTTCCCCAATTTTGTTGTGCTATTTGTTCCCTCACTGGAGTTGGCAGAGAATTTGATAAATGTACAGAGGGATAACAAAAAGAAAAAGATATTTTTATTATAGAGACTTGTGTATGTCAGGATTTTAAGTCTTAGAAAAATAGGAATTACAACAAGATTGATTTATCATTTTGGTGCCCCATGCTTGCTTCAAATTAGTAAACATTATTGTTATCAAACTCTTATACCTGTGAATATTCCAATTTATTCATTAAACATGTCTTAAGCAATTTTCACTAATATGTTTCTATTTAATATTTAATCTCCTTGGATCTAAGCTTTCAGTAGTACAGGGTTCATAGAGAACCACAAACTATGTATAAGCAATCATTAAGATTATCATGTTCCTCCTTATTAAGCAATTTCCTCATCCATTTCCCAGCTTATTACATGGGATGGCATGGTACAATGGAAAGCACATTGAGCCAACAGTCAGGATACATGGGTTCTAACCTCAATATATAAACCCAGTTGTTTACCTTCTGGGTCCCAGTCTCCACATCTATAAGATAAAATATTTGCTGTGCCTCTATCACAGGCCTGTTACAAGTTTCAAAGAAGATAAAGTACTTTGAAAAGTGTTAATATGAAGAATTCTTGCATTATCTTTTGCATTTTCCGTATTTTTTCATGACTAAAAAAAGTACCATAACAAAAGTATAAGAAATTTTCACTTGCTTGTTTAATTAAATCCCTGGAAATACTATTGTGCTTAAATTTCACAACTGTATTCCTTCAAATTGATTTTACAACCACTCTGTAAGTTTTTGACTTGTAAATCAGTCAGTCTTTTCTATGAGAATGATTTAGTAAGCACGAATAATAGTACTAAATTATAATTTAAAGACAGTGTGATGTTCAGGTTAGGAAAATTTGCACTGATAGTCATTTGTAATCAATTCTTTTTCATTTATTTGAATATCTTATGCTCCAGAACTCATGTGGCTCATCAAACCATCTGTTTCCTCATTTCTCCTATTCTAGATACATGTTCTTTTTTTTCTAATCATAAACAGAAATATCAGTAAAAAAATAAAATGGGATTCTAGTTTTCTGAAGCTTGTTGAAAGTCAATATCATATATTGAAAAGATAAAGGTCCAGCCCTCTCTCTGCTGGTAACTAGTTGCAAAATCTCAGCTATGTCAATTTACTTTTTTTTTTTCCAATTTTATTTATGTTTATTTTTGTGGGGTACAGTGTGTTGTTTCAATACATGCATGTACTGCACAATGATTCATTTAGGATAGATAGCATAGTTTTGTACCTGGTGGTTCACTCCTTTGCTTCCCCCCTCAACCCACTCCCCTCTCAGCCTCTGGTAACCATTATTCTACTCTCTATGAGAGGCCATGCAGTATTTGTCCTTCTGTGCCTGACTTATTTTGATCTTTTTCTATTTATTTTTAGTATGTCTCATAAGTTTTTGTGTTATGTTTACCATGAGGCCTACAAAAAACATGTTATAGTTATAACAGATTATTTTAGACTAATAACTTAAGTTTGATATCTAAGAAAAAAGTGTCATCCCCCCACTTTTTGACATTTTGTTGTTTCAAGTTACATCTTTTAATAATGCCTATCTCTTATATGGTTGTTGTATTTGTTGTTGTCTTGTTAGGTTTGTCCTTTAGTCTTCATATTAAGGATATAAGTGATTCATTCATCCCCCGCCCCTTATGACATTGGAGTATTCTGAAGTTGTGAACTTACCTTTACTAATGAGTTATGTACCTTCAAATGTTTTCTTGCTGCTCCTTAGCATCATCTTCTTTCAGATTGAAGAACTCCCTTTAGCATTTCTTGTAAGGCAGGTCTAGTGTTGGTGAATTCCCTTAGCTTTTGTTTGTCTGGGAAAGGCTTTATTCCTCCTTCATATTTGAAGGTCAGTTTTGCTGGATAGAGAATTTTTGGTTGACAGTCCTTTTCCTTCAGCTCTCTGAATATATCATCCCATTCTCTTCTGGCCTGTTGGTTCGACTGAGAAATTTGCTCAGAGACTTATTGGAGCTCCGTTGAATGTTATGTGTTTCTTTTCTCTAGTTGCTTTCAGTATCCTTTTCTTTGTCTTTGGTTTTTCATAATTTGATTGTGATGTGTGTTGGGGTGTTCCTCTTTGGATTGAATTTGATTAGCAACCTCTGAGCTTCCTGTACCTGGATGCTGTCATCTTTCTCCATACTTGGGAAATTTTCAGCCATTATTTCCGTGAATATGTTTTCTACATCGCTTCCTTTTTCCTCTCCTTTCGGTATGCCAGTTATGCAGAGTTTATTTTGCTTGAAAGAGTCCCACTTTTGCTCCTCTGGTTTGATAATTTCATGTGTTTTATCTTCACACTCACTGATTCTTTCCTCAATTTGATTAAGTCTGCTGTTGGAGCTTTCTATTGAGTTTTTCAGTTCAGATAATGTATTGTTTATTTCTAGGATTTCTATTTGGTTTTGTACAATTGATTCCATCCCTTTTTCAAGTTTTTTGTTATGCTCCTGGATTTTTTCCAGATATCAATTAATTTTCTATCTGTATTTTCTTGAGACTCCCTGAACATCCTTAAGAGGGTTATTCTGAATTCTCTGTCAGACGTTTAATAAATCCACTGTACCTCTGGGTCCAGTGCTGGTGTTTGGTTTATTTCCTTTGATGGTGTCATATTTCTCAATCTTTTTGTTTTTATGTTGATGCCTGAGCATTTGAGGAGACTGCTACCTCTTCTAGATTTTATAGGTGATCTTTAGTGGTGGTAGACTTTTACTGGTTATATCAGAGGTTTATGTCTGATTTGTGGTTTTGGTTTATTCGAAAATTGAGGGAACTTCCTGTGGAGACTAGCACTTGAGCTCTGTGATTGTGCTAAATTGCTACTTTGCTGCTGATTCTCTGGGGAAGGCTTTTTGTGCAGACTGGATTTTAATTGTTGGCCTTCTAATCACTTCCAGGTCTTGTGAGGTCAGATACACCTGGGTTGTGTGGAAATTCTGGCCCCGGACTGAGTCTTTTCAACAAACTGTGCTCCCTGCAGTTCTGTTTCCCTAACCAGTCTCCACTGAGTGGGCCTGTGCTGATCAGAAGGCAGATCAGCTGCCCACTCTGCACCCCAGTGTTTCCTCAGTGGGCCAGCCTCCCCCTGTACTCAAATGCTTCCCATGGGGTGGGCCATGCACCAGTCCCTCACAATGACTTACTGGCCTTTGGATAGCTCTTTTCTTTGGTCAGCTTTGGCCCTTCCTATGTGGGTCCACTGAAACCCTGTTAGTGTCGTTGCTGGCCTGGAGGCTGGTATGGTGTGCTCCAAGGCCCTCTTCTCCCCTGCAGTCTCTAAGCAACTTCATGCAGAGGGCTCAGCTATAGCTTTTGTCATCTCCTGGTCCGTGTGCTGCAACTTCTTCCCACTCCTCACCAAGGCCAGCCCTGAAGCAGTCAGGACTCCAAACAGTCAGAGTGGTCCCTTCTGTCACTGTGGCTTCTTGCCTTCACAAACCCCACACGTCTCTCCTCTTTCCCGAGCTCCAGCAGACCCTGGTTGGTAGTCTCTGCTTTTTAATAGCTGTAAATTAATCAGTTGTGGGAGAGTGTGACGCTGGGGACTATCTATTTTGCCATCTTGATGACGTCTATCAATTTTTCCTGGGTCTCATTTCCCCGTTATAAAATAAGTGGTTTGGACTAGAGCTCTAAAACTCTTTCCATTTTTAACATTCTGTGATTCTTTTTTTAGCTTTTCTAAGTATCTCTCTGAGGAAGCTGCTGAAAAGATTAGACTTGATACTAATTTTTTTGGAGATAATACTTATTATACTTGACTTAGCCACATAATTTGCCATCCAAACTAGAGGAAACTTTTGAGAGTAAAAGGGCTTCTGTTAGTAATTACTCCAGGACAACAGCTTTAAACCAGGACTATCCAGGTAATCTAGAATGTTTGGTCACCCTAATCTGTACCCCGTAAGTGAAAGAATTATCTATGTATGTTTTAATTCCTTTTCATGATTTCCATGTTTTTTCTTACAGATCCACTGTGTGTGGAGGTTAATGCAGCATCATGCCAGCAATCTCCAGCCAGTAAAAAAGGGATGTTCACAGATGACTTACACAAGCTGGTAGATGATTGGACAAAGGAAACAGTAGGAAATTCTCTTATTAAGCCAAGTTTAAACCAACTGAAGCAGAGTCAACACAAATTAGAGACAGAAAACTGGAACAAAGTACATGAAGTAAGTTGTTTATACCTGATCCTCTTTATTTATGAAAACTAAAACCGTAAAAATTGATTCACTTAGGCCTATGGTTACAGTCACTATGAGAAAGTGGTGTGACTTGACAACATAGAGACTTCTATCCTTGTCTAGATTCATTATGTCTTTGAGCAGATCATCTTTTAGTCCAGGGGTAGCAAACTTTTTCTGGGAAGGGGCCAGTTAGTAAATATTTTAATCTTTTAAGTCATATGGTTACAACTACTCAACTCTGTTGTTGTAGTGCAAAAGTAGCCACAGATGGTATGCAAACAAATGGGCATGGGTTTGTTCCATTAGAACTTGATTTAGGAAAAGAGGTGGTGGGCCATATTTTGCTGACCCTTGTTTTAGGCTATTCTACCTAAATAAAAAAACCAAAAACACCCCCCATTAAGTATCAAAGAAGAAATCATCTGGAATGAGGGTTAATTCAATCGTGTGGTACAAGAAGAGTTTAGGTTTGAGGAAAAGCTATCTTATACTGCACATCAATATTCTTAGAGCCATTTAGTTATCTTATTTGCTCAGTAAGAAAAAGAATTTTTAAAGCTCTTTAAGCTAGAATATTACAAGAAGTGTCTTAAGTTTTGTGGACAAGGGCCGAGCCCGTGGCGCACTTGGTAGAGTGCTGCGCTGGGAGCGCAGCAACGCTCCCGCCGCGGGTTCGGATCCTATATAGGACTGACCAGTGCACTCACTGGCTGAGTGCTGGTCACGAAAAAACGACAAAAAAAAAAAAAAAGAAAAAAAAGAAAAAGTTTTGTGGACAAGATGCCTAGTTATTGCATGTGGCCTTAGTCAGGCGTACATGCAATTGAAATGTAGAAAGATGTCCACAATGCATTCTAGAGTGGCAAGAAGGCAGGCTTATAGAACAGCATACATAGTAAAATATAATTTATGCAAAATTGTATACATTTGATGTATGTTTATATACATAGATAAATATGAAAATCCATGAATAATATGCTGGATGGTGGGATTTGGGCCTTATTTTACTTTGTACTATTCTGTGTTTGAATTTTTAAAGTAAGCAACATTTTTTCAAAATGAATAAACCTATTAAACTGTGAATCAAGGCTTAGAATCCAAATTCTCATAATTGAGATATCTATGTGTGTATGTCTGTGTTATGTTTGTGCATATTTATGTGTGTGTACGTATATATATAGTGATTGAATATAGTTTGGTAAAGAAGGTCTGAAAATACATTTATTGTTAATATTGAATAAAAAATTTCAAAATCCTAGATTTCTCAAACTAATAAGCAATGTATCTGGTTGCGGGGTGGGGGGGGGCAGTGCTCTGTGTATTTATCTTATTCCTAGCATCAATTTTTACACAGATACTGTCACCATTGTAAAAACTGGAAGCTTTTAGAGGCAGATTTTAAGACATAAATGTATTTGTACTGTCAGTGAGAGACCTTCTGAGTACTGTGTGAATGGAGGCTTTTGTTTACTAGTAGGAAGATGGTTTATTGCAATACAATGGAGGATGTTTAGAAGAAGGGCGAGTAGAAAATGGTGTATGAGTAAAAGTGGTGAAAGTCTAACAGACTTGGATTCTAATCTTAGCTCAGTCATTTACTAGTTGTGTGACTTTAGACAAGTCATTTGATCATGCCTCAGTTTCCATGTCTTTCAAATATAAATGCCTTGCAGGATTGCTGTAAAGATGAAATGAGATAACACCTATAAAGTTGTACCTTTACAGGTATTACATAGTAGGTACCCCATATATGGTAACTATTTTTGTATTTTTAGGTACAGTTGATTATATCTTTGAGTGGGGAGCCCATCTCACTAATGTTCTGGCATATTACTATTCTGTAGCTTTACTTACAAGTTTTTGGTCCAACAATTATGTACCAAGCCCTTTACTGTGTGCCAAGACCTCTGCTAGACACAGGTTTGGTGAGTAAAAACAAGCATGGTCCCTATCCTCATGGAACTTATACTCTGGTGGGACAGTTAGACATTAACAGACTTGCATAAATAAATATAAAATTACAACTATAATAAGAACTACAAAAGAAAGATACAGGATACCATACAATTAGGGAAGTTTGACCTAGTAAAGGGAAGTGAAGGAAAGCTTCCCTGAGAAAGTGATGATTGAGCAGAGATCTGAAGGATGAATTAACTAGACCAAGGGGAGGGAATCTGATTCCAAGCAGAAAGAATAGCCTGTATGAGGACGGGAACATGAAGGGTCTGAAAGTAGGCCAGTTTGGCTGAAATGAAGAGAACAAGGAGGAATTGGTACACAGTGAATTTAGAGTAGATAGGGTCTTAAAAGTGGTGTCGATAAGGAACTTTGTCTTTATTTTAAGAAAGATGGATAACCATTGAAGCCTTAAGGTTGACATGATCAGACTTGTTTTTTGGAAAAGGTCACTCTGACTGAATCAAGAAGAAAGGATTATTGGGGGTAAGCGAAAATCTTGGCACACTAGTTAAGAGTTGGTCACAGTAGTCCAGTTAAGGAGAAGTTGAGTTGAAGAGAAGTAAACATATTCTAAGAAATGTTTAAGAGATAAAATGGACGAGATTTGGTGATGGAATGGATGTATGGCAGAGGGGAAGTGTCCAGGCTAGGTTTCTGGCTTGTATAACTGGATACCATTTCAGCACACCAGTCATCAAGATGGGGACCATGAGTAGTGTGTTTTGGTAAGGGAAGATTGCATTTTTGGTTTTGGGCATTTGAATTTGAGATGCCTTTGAAATATCCAAGTGAAGATTTATAACCTCTCCAAGTCAGTCTTTTTTAAAGTATAAAAATTGTGTTGTTGTTTGTAAAATAATGCCTATTATAGAATTTAATCAATGTAGAAAAGTACAAATTTTAAAATACCACCTTCAATCCTACCACCCAGAAATAAGTATCATTAACTTTATACAAACATCATTTCAGTTACCTTTTTATGTCTGTATATGGATGCATGGAAACAACTTTACAAAAATGAGACCATACTATTTGTGCTGTTTTGAATCAGAAGTATTAAATTTAATTCTACTTTAACAGAAAGAAAACACTGATATGAAGAAGGGAGTCCTGACATTAAATAAATGTTTTTTCACCTCAAGAGATATTGTCATTCATTCTTGAGTCAAGCCAAAAACCTTTACCTTAAGTTGAAAGTCTGTAACTAAAGTTTAGTTGAAACGTTAAAGTTTAGTTTCTAACTTGAGTTGAAAGTTTAGTTTAGTTGAAAGTTTAGTTTTAGCTTGACAATTCAATTTAGAAGAGCCCAGCTTTTGGGACTGACACCAAGCTCTCCTTTAAATGAGTATTATTTACTTCCATTAGACTTATTATTCCTATGTGCATAAGATTTCAGTAATCTAAAAGAAAAAAAAAAATTTCAGTAAAATCTCTATACATATGAATAATTACAATACAATGAGTCAGGCAGGAATATATTTTCTCAGTACTGCCAAAAACATAATTGTCTCATCTTGAGTTTAAAATTTCCAAGAATATAACAAATGTCAGACTCTAAGAATGAACAGAAGCGGGTAGGGGATAGGAAGGAGTTAGCTGGAACTAAGTTCAAATCCCCACCTCACTATTAACTTGGTTGGTGGTGTTGGGTGAGTTACCAGTTGTGAGCTTCTGTTTTCTCATGTGAAAATGCCTACCCTGCAAGGCAGGGCAGTTATGGAGATGAAATAAAATAAGGTGTATAACTATGCTCAGCACACAGAAAGGTACTCCAAAAATGGTAGCCACTCGTAGTAAACCAAAAGAATAGGAAAGAATATAGATTGGTAAAAGCATATACCAAATAAACTGATCTTTTGTTTTTACTTTTGTTTTTGTTAGAATACTCCATCTGCTTTGGGCTACACATCACCATGGATTTCTTCTCTGCCCCAAATCCGTGGAGCTGCCCCAACTTCCTTGCCACAAGGACTCTCACTCCCTTCATTTCCTGGACCATTATCATCGTATGGAATGCCCCATGTTTCTCAGTATAATGCTGTGGGGGGGACAGGATATCCAGTTCAGTGGGTAGGAATTTCAGGAACAACACAACAGTCTGTAGTAATTCCTACCCAAGGTGGAGGACCATTCCAGCCGGCGATGAATTTGCAGGTATTTCCAACTTCATCAGTGCAGAATCCAGCCACAATTCCTCCTGGTCCCAAATGAATAAGAGTAGATGATGAAGAAAAGGGAGATTTTTTTTTCAGAATTATTTTCAGAACACCTACGATATTAAAGTTTCTTCTTGGGTTCTGCCATATTTTTCCTCATTTGAGTTTACTTTCGACTGTATTTTGTTGGCGGTGTTGTTCCAATGTAGTATTTGATACAGCTCATCAATCTGTGGAAATGTGCAGTTTGCACATAGAACACTGCACACAGAAATGTTTTTTCACTTCGAATCCTATCCTCTTTGATACTTGATTTTTAAAAAATACTGTTAAGAATGCTTTAATTAGCTCAGTTTGAGCATTACCATTTCCAGGACACTTTCCATGCATTGCTGAGAAGCCCCCATTTTTTACTGCTGCTATCTGCAGCTGGATGATACTTTTCTTTAAAATGTGTAAAAATAATTTAGATTGATTCTCCCCAAACATGGATGAAGTAAGACCCTCCAACAGCCGGAGTCTTATGGGATTCTTCACGTTTATCTTAGGTTTACCTTTCACAGAAGGCAGGGTAACTTGGTGCAGGAAATGTTTTGGTGTATAAAATTAGAATAACTTTGTCAACCAATACAGAACATGAGCCCTTTTTAATGTGATTTTCTTCCTGTCATCACAGCAGTAGGAGTGAAGCCTTGTTTGGGGTGAGACGGAGGGAAAGGGAAAAACAGAACTGTAACAGTTCCTTGATTCTGCAGATACTGTAGCTGCTTTAGGATTTCGGTAATAATTCAAAGCAGCTATCTGCTTTCTCATGTGCATACAACATTGGTTTTGAGCATCTGAGAGGCACTGGTTTGGCTTGCATTCTTTTGCGAGGGATATATTGCTTCCGATGTGAATCTCTCTTGGGTGGGGGAGGATCCTTGTATTCTTAACAAAGGGGATTCAAGTTACATCTCTATTGATTCATTCTTCTGAAGTGAAATTTACTTGATAACAGTAGGTTTGTAGGTTTTGAGACTTACACATGAAACACTGGCTTTACAGGGTTCTAAGATATGTGGGGTATACACTGTCCTGCAGTGAGACAGTAGACCCTAGAAGGATACTATTTAAGTTGCCCTGGGCTTTTTTGGACTACCATTTTTTTTGTTATAATTTTTTATTAGTATCTATAGTGTCTTAGATGATTTTAGAACTTAGATGAGTTTGGCAGCCTCTTTAGAATCTGAGAGATCACTGTCAAGTTGCACTTTACTGGGTTTTATCCAGTTTTAGGAGGAGGGAGGCAATGTCAAAATGTACACCTTTGGTTTTTAAGAAGGTTAACTATAATAATCTTTAAGGCTGGTCACAGGGTTACCTAATGCTCAGTCTGTAAAACCCAAATAGAATTCTTAAATGGTATTTATCGACTACCAAGTATACATGTTCAAACTACTTAGCTTCCACTTTGAAGATTTCAAGGTCATTTCTAATACACATTTACCTAATTAGGAGTTCTGTTTACCAGTAAACATTCCAAATTGTCACTCAGCATTTCTATTAACGGATTTTCCTCCATGTTCCTCTACAAATTGTACCCCATGGGCTTGCCAGGTAATGAGGATAACTTAATGGGTGTACTATTTTTTTGCACGGTCTACTTTGTGACATTCAGAATCCTTTTTCAAAAAACGTGTCTTATGTTGCTTACCTGATGATCATACCCGCCATCACAAAGATTCTGTCACTATCATTTGGGGCATCTAGGACAGCATTTTGAGAATTGCTCTTCATAAGACCCACTGTTTCTTTTCATAAAACATACTCTGTTTTGGAAGACTCTTTCCAAATCTTATGTACAGCTTCTCCAGATTTCTTCCACAGTATTGGTTTGCAAGTTGAAGTGATTTTAGGACATTAGTGTAATGCAAATGCTTGCATTGCAGTGTTTTCCATGTGTACAAAAACAATGCTCCTAAAATCCATAATTCTTTAAAGCTGCTTGTTTTTCATTATAAGAGCTGGCTTTGTGTAATTACATTGAGACATACAACCTATAAAGGGAAAATACTGTAGGTTTTAAGCCCCCTTCTCTAGTTGCAATCTTTTTAAACAGTGTACCCCAGGATGAAAAAAGCTCCATGGATGACATTTATTAATGGCTGCTCTACATCATATGTCCTGCATTTTGCCACCACCATTGTTTTATGTATAATTCATCATTCTTGTTTGCCTGCAGACTTTTGCAGTGCCTTGTAATATTTACAATCTTTTCAGGTTTTGGCTGGAAAGAAAAGTAGTCTTCTAAAGTTTGAAGATGGTGAATAGTGTACTGCTGTCTCCATGCTGACTGCAGTAGATGGGTTAACATATATGTTAGGTATACATATGTAAGTTTAAAAATACATAAAAAAGTGAATTTGTGTGGAAATGAAGAAAACAATGTTATACACATCACTGTGGGTTTTTTTTTTTTTTTTAAAGATGACCGGTAAGGGGATCTTAACCCTTGACTTGGTGTTGTCAGCACCACGCTCAGCCAGTGAGCGAACCGGCCATCCGTATATGGGATCCGAACCCGGGGCCTTGGTGTTATCAGCACCGCACTCTCCCGAGTGAGCCACGGGCCGGCCCACTGTGGGTTTTTATTTAAATTATTTTTTCCTATTACTTGTTTGATTCAGATTATAGTCACTCTGACTGTGAATATTGGTTAGTTTTCTATATAGGGGTTTTCCATTATTTCATAATTTTCTAAGTCATATAACTGTACTGTTTTTATCCTTGCCTAAGGTACTCTTCCTCCCCAGAAATAACTAACTCTTGAGGTAAAACTCAGAAATTCCCTTCTTACTTAACAAAGAGCCTGCTATATGAAAAGGGCCTTCTACCCCTTTACAAAAAACACACAGACCTGTCCTTTTCATTTTCCTTCTTGTAAAAGAGAAAACTATACTTAACCATCCTGCTTGTAAAGTTTATTTCGGTAATAGTCTGTATGTCCAGCCACCATGTTTACTTCTCAAAAGCGCAAGTCTGATGAATAGTACTGTATCTCCATATGTGGCAATGTGAGCATTTCATCATGAAGTACCTGCTGCTATGTCTGTGAAGTTGGGTGTAACATCACAAAGAATATGAAGCCACTATTGGTGTCAATCTAATGAAAATAACCCTATGTATATTTGTAGCAGTCTTGAATCTCTATTTAAGGTAATTTGCTATAATATAACAAATATCCATTCTGTTTTCCATCTCTTTGTTGCCAGTTGTATATCAAGCATGAATTCTAATGGTTTGGCAGCAAAATTATCTGTGAAAGTTTAAAAGGCACTTTTCTGCTGTGACTTTTGGATTGACTATGGAGTGTTATGTACAGTATGATGGGATGTATCACTTTAGAACCCCAGATTTAATTCCAGTTCAATTACTTTTGTTTATCTACCTCGTTTTCAGAGCTGATTTGAGTACACAAGTAAACACTGCCTGTGAAACTTGCTTTTTTGCCTTGATTCTCAGTATTCTTTCAGATTACAAATCTGGCCTGCCTCTTTGACCCAGTGCTAATAACCATCAGTTGAGAAATAAGCTTTAGGGATTTGGGGATGGGGAGTAGAGAAATAAATTCAAATTAGTTATAAAATAAATACATGGTAAGAAAGTACCTAAATTAGACAGTCGAGTGCCTGTAACTTTGCATTTTTTTTATTAGGGATGCATTTCTCATTTGTGTATCTAAAGGGCTATGGCTTGAAATTGCATTAAATACCACAGTGAAATATTTGACAAATCCTACAGCAATGGCCTGTCATTCAACATATTAGCATATTGCTAGGCATTTGTAGTGATATTTTGTTACCTTAAAATGGCCAAATGCATTTAGTTGAATTGTAGTTGGTAGTAAGGGGTTTATATATACAACCTTACCCAATCTCTAAAGTTTATGGATGCATTGACTTTCTTCTTTGCTGTCTTTTCTGAGTGATGAAAATAATGCATTCCTTTTTTTCCCCTGATAACTCAGCAAATGTTTGTAACCAGATGTTCCTTGCTTCACATGTTTACTGTGTAACACTATAGCATACTTAATATCAGTAAATACTGTATTTGTCATGCAAAGTACATTCCTAAGGTATATTTGCCATCAGTTTGGGACTGTTATTTCATCTTCTGTTTGATTCAGAAAAACGAACTATTTGAGGTGGTGTGCAAGCCATTTTCTAGAATAGATTTTTTGTATCTGTAGTTCACTGGGGACTTGTTTTTCCCTCCCTTTGTTTAGAAGATGAACCAGAAAAGGGGTGTATGTGTAGAAAAGGCCTTTGATTTGGTAAATGTAATTTCTAGAATTGAACGTTTTTTAAAAAAACAATCCAGACCAATGGTGACACTCAAACATGGTAAAATCCTTTAAAATGAGAGTAGTATGAAGCCAGACGTTTTCAGGTCACCCTGGAAATAATCTTTGTATGTGAAGGATGAACACAAACATTGGTCAGGGACCTTGACAGCCAACATATGAAGGGGGCTGGGATAGTAATAACGAAGTTACCCTAAAGTTATTTTTAACGGAGATAGTTGGAAGAGTTTATAAACCAACATCTCCTGTTCTAGAAGGTTTTCTGTTATTTAAAAAACTCAAAAAGGCTAAAAGTCAAGCAAGAAGGGAAGAAACTGGGCTGTGAGAAAAAAATGTGCCAGTGTAATATAAACTTCTAAATGCTTGCTTGTCATCCTTCTAGTTTGTTTGTTTTAAATTGCATTTCTTTTCCACTGTAACTTAAGATTTGAGATTGAGGTTCGTTGTCCAGAACATACCCTCAGCAGATATAGTGACTAATCAGAAAGTACAGTTGTTCAAGGTCTGTCATGCTCAGTCACTTAAAGCCGTAATTTGTTTGATATGAATATTAATCATGTAGACCTAGTGCAGCATGGGAGCCACTCAGGAAGTTTATGCAATTTATAAACTTTCATGCATAATTTACTATGAAGTATGCAGAATTTCAGCCACTTCTCTACATTTAACATTTAGTTGCATATGTGAACTCTCCTTTTTAATTGGGGAATATAGCATTATATAGAATGTTGTTAAACTTAATTTTAATCCTTTTCACATTAATTTGGGGGGTGGGTAAATCAAGTGATCTGCCTTTCAGCAGTTGTCTGATTTTGGCTCTTTGAAACTATGATTTTTATTTCATTTGTACCCAATCATTATTAGCATTTTGTTTTGTTTCCTGGAAATTTTGTTTTGAAACAGAAAATAAAGGCTGCATTAAATGAGTGTGTTATCTTTATTAAAATGCTGTCATAATCACCACAATCATCTGGCTTAAACTGGTTCTTCATTTACCAAATGTAATTTAGCAGATTTAGGAAATTTAGTCCTGTAGATTATGCTGGCCTAAAAAAACTAACCAGGTTATGTGTTACCTCTTGATTTACAGTTCCAACAAATTTTGAGTTGGACCTCTCCTCCACACTTGTAAATGAGCCGTAATTGTAACAGATGCTATCATTTACTGAATACCTATTGTATTAGCTAGGCTTTTGCCTGTGATAATTTTAATTCACACAACAATCCTATAAGATAGGTCTGTTACTATCTCTACAGAGCAAATTTGAGTATCAGAGATTAAAGAATTTACCAGGGTCACATGGTGAAGCCTGGATCCAAACCAAGGTCTGTCTGACTCCACAGCTCACGGGAAAAACCCCAGGCCCTACTGAGTCTCAGATGTACTGCATGCATAATAATCCAAGGACATTTAGAATAGGTTTTTCTCTAATTATTAGGGTTTTAATGTACACTTTTTACATCTTTCATGAAGTTGTATCAAGTGCTTGTTTCATAATTTTAGAAGTAGAAGTACAAGGGTACTTCAAAAAGTTTGTGGAAAAATAGAATTAAAGGTAATATGAATCTTTCCATGAACTTTTTGAAGTACCCTCATATGTGAGGACTCTTGTGTTTAAAAAAACCCAATCTGAACAAGCTTAAGCAAAAGGGAAGGATTCATAAAGATGGGGTTGCCTCATAAAACCCAAGGATAATGCAGACAGGCCTTAGGAACAAATGAACCAGGTGCTTCAATGCTGCCAGGATTCTTCATCTCTCCTCCAGCTCAATCCCAAATTCTCTGGGAAGGTACATAAAGAATGGCTCCTGTTGCAAAGATGAGGATAAGATAGAAGAGGTGGTAGAAAAGGGGTGCTAGAGATACAATCCAATAGATGTTTACCTATAGTCCTCCTCTTGGCTGCCCCATAAACACATATGCCATTTTCCCCATACCTACAATTCCAAAAATGCCCACACCTAACATAATCAATGGACAACTGCAAGTCACATGCAAATACTGCATTCAGAAGCAATGGCACGGCATGGACACACCCCTTCTTCCTCTAATTCAGTGACAATCTAAATGTGGCTCCTCTTGATCTTGCAGCCTCAAGTTTAACTGCCACCAATAGATGTAATATGCAATAGTAGAGAAATAATTAGATAACTACAATCAAAATTTCCTTTTAGGAAAGGAGGGATCACACCATTATCAGACACCAGGTCCGAGTATACGCCGTTTCCACCTGGATAAGAATAAAAGAAATAAGTTACAGGCATAGAAAAACTCACGGGAGTCATTTATTGATGCACCTCCTTGCTTAACCAGTCTGTACTTAGGCCTAGGGTAAGCTCTAGAAGAGCAGTGATTCTCAAACTTGGGAGTGTGTTAGAATCACTTGGGGGGCGAGTGAGACCTCCATTCAAACCCCTGCACTAAGAAACTTGACCAAACTTTAGTTGGCTTCTAGCAGCCTAGGGCTGAATCCCTGTAACAACCCCAGCCCACTTTGAATTCCTGTCAGGAAAAGCTTAAGGCACTCAAAAGAATTTACTGTTTGTTCTAGCCAGTACCTGAAGCCCCAGACCTCCCTTTCTTAGAACATTTACTAAAAAGGGCTTATAATTGTGAATCCTTCCTCTGTCCTTTTGAGATGTACATGTATCTCCTACAATTGAATGTCTTTCTCAAGGACCCAAAAGCCATTCCTTTGAAATGTAATCATCAGGAAAGGATAGGGCTTCTGTCTCCCAGCCTCTGTGGGAGGATAGAAATCTAACTTTGGTAATTGCCAGCTAGCAGACACAGCTGGCCTAATCGTATTCACACTACTTTTCACTTCCCTGACTCTACTGAGCCCCCTCACTCCATTTCCCCTAATCCCCCATTCTCCCTTTAAAATGCCCAGTCACAACACCAAGGTCAAGAGTTTGGATCCCCATACCTCTGTGCAAATCTGAACAAAGCTCAGTTGTTTCCCCTACTGTCGGTAGTTACAGAAGAAAATCTGTCTTCACTGCTTTGCTTTAACAAATGTCCAGCTTTGTTTTGTTGCTTTGCGTTGCTTCGCCCCCCACGGATTTGTCACCCCACTTCCCCTGGGTGATGGAGATGCAAAGGATTACTCAAAGCCCATCTCTACTGAGCAGTGAGAGGCCCCGAAGTAGTTAACTTTCCTGGGACCCTCCAGCAAGAGGCAGCCCTTCCTTGGGAAAATTAATGCCGAATTGGGGTTCTCTTCCTGCATTTATTTTCCAGACCAGGAAGTTACAGGAAGAGACATAGGTGGGGTTATAGTTTAACAGTATAGGCTGGTAACTTTCAGTGAAAGGAGCCAGATGACATTCCAGTAGACAATTAACAAAAGCTTGATCTTAGCAAACATTCCTTCCTACAGCAATCTCTCAGTATCTTTACATAACAATCAGTAACTAGTCTGTCTTTGAGCCAGCAACCTGCTGTGCCACAATCCTTATCTTGCAACAGAGACTTATATAGCCTGAGGGAAATTTCCAGTCCTCTGCAAGGTCAATATTTGAAACTGCAAGGCTTTGGAAAACCAGGCCCTGTGAAGTACATATGCTTTATAGTATATTCCACATTGTTTATCTTTGATACTACTTAAACCACAGATTTCTGGCCCCACACGCAGTTTCTGATCCTGGAAGACTGGAGTGAGGCCTGAGAATTTATATTTCTACCAGTTTGTGGGTGATGCTGATGTGCTGGTCCAGGGACATACTTTTGAGAATCACTGCTCTGGCTGATCAGTTATGGTCCTTATTCACCAGATTTGATTTTCTAGTGATACAATTTCCTTGGAACCTTATTTGTACCAGCCAGCCACACAAAAAAGGGGAAAAAATACAACTTTTTTTTTTTTTTTGACTGCCTGTTGGTTTCATTTGATGGGACTCAGAATGGTAATAACAAGTGCCAAGAATCTCATCAAGTTAGGCTCTTTGACTGCTCAGATTTGCTAAAGGGAATATCCTGGATCATCCTGTTGCAGCTTCTATTTCTTAGCACTTTACCTAAGGACTTGGCTCATGCTCCCTGGCGTTCTGCTCTAGGTCTCTAGTTTAGAGCTCTGATAGGAAATAATAGGCTGTGAAACCTTTCTTTTCTGACCTGCCCTGGGAATGTTATACCTGTCCCTTCTCTTTTGCATTCCAGTTAAGTGCATTTACAGAAAGAGACATTATCACATTTAGGCAGTTGGAGAACAAGGAGTACTTAGGAGGCGTTTACAGATAACCTCATTCCAATTGCCTAGATGCCAGTTTCCTAATTTGGAAGTGAAACTGAGTTCTGCTATAAGTCAGTAGGGCCCACGAATATCTGACTCTCAGCAATCAATTGCAGATCTTGTGGACCTGAACCCCTTCCCCCACCCTTAAATATTAACTGACTAGCTTTTCTGCTTCTGTAATTAGCTTGCGCAAGGTTTTACAAGCTCCTGAGGGTGGGACTTTCTAGTAAGGGCAGATAAAGGACTTTCCAAACCGCCCAAAGTTCACCCAGTTCCGGGAAGGGCCTAACCACACAAGGGGTGGGCTGTTGGGCAATTCCCCAGTTCCTCGTCTATACCACCCCACTGAAAGCCACCAATGAATTTAAAAGTCACCTCAGGTGACCAATAAGCTGTATACAACTCATCCTGTTGCCAAAGCCTGCCTACCAAACTGTATAAAAAGTGCTCGTGTTAAGAGCTCAGGGCCGCTTCTGTCCTGAAGACAGAGCAACCCCAGCATGCTGGAATAAAAAAACCTCTTGCATGATTGCAGCGATCTCTGTCTCCTGGTCTTTGTGAGATGAGCCTTCCGAACAAGTAAGATTCGTGCTTTTGGGCCAGTCTTACATTTTGGTGCCTTGGCCGGGAATCAGCTCTCTCTGGTCCCAGAGAACGGAGGATCGCTCGAGCTGGTACCGCGGTTGTCTGTCTGTCTGCTGTGTCTGTCTTTGTGTCTTTGTTGTCTACTGTAATCTGGTTTCGGCTTTTCGGTGGCTCTGGGATGGAGTCATTGGCCTGGTTTCGGCTTCTCAGTGGCTCCAGGACAGAGTCATCGGTCTGGTTTCAGCTTTTCAGTGGCTCCGTGATAGAGTCATCAGTCTGGTTTCAGTTTTTCGGAGGCTCCGAGATGGAGTCACCGGTCTGTAGTGGTCATAGCGGCAGGTAGACGTACCGGCACGTCGTGGCCACAGGAATCCTGGAGGATGCTCCAGATTCCTCTGTTGGATATGAAAAGGTTTGGCTCCACGGGAAATCTCTAGGAAGGAGACCCCTCCCAAGTTCTCTGATAATCAGGTTGTGGCGCCCGTGGCAGGTGCGCGTCAGTGTTTTGGCTTTTGTTTATCTGGTTGCGTGTGTGTTGGGACTGACAACTTTCTGGGGCGACATGGGGCAGACTGTTTCAACCACTTTAAATCTGACTCTGAAATACTGGACTGACGTGAAGGCCAGAGCTCATAATCTGTCTGTACAGGTTAAAAAGGATAAATGGGTAACACTCTGTTCTTCGGAGTGGCCGACTTTCCAACTCAGGTGGCCCGCTGAAGGCTCTTTCTCTCCGCCGCTGATCACGGCAGTAAAGAGAAAAATTTTTGGTCTCAATTCTAAAAGTCACCAAGACCAGGTTCCTTATATCATTGTCTGGGAAGATCTGGTCACGGACCCTCCTCCGTGGGTCTGTCCCTTTGTTCACCTTGCAGGTCCATCGGCTGTGTTTGCTCTTCAAGGGATGGAAAAGAAGCCAGAAGTCCTACCCTCCACTGTTTCAGACTTGCTTCTTCTAGACCCTCCCCCTCCCTATCCCCCTTCTCTCCGACCACAGGCAGTCTGCCCGTCAGCTCTGCCAGAGGACCCACAAGGACCCGAGAGAGGGCCTGCTCAAGGGACACGCAGTAAATGAGTGGCCTCTTCAGAGGCAATTCCTATCTTCCCCCTGCGGGCTTATGGCCCTCCTGATGAAGAGGGCAACCAGTCCTTACAGTACTGGCCTTTCTCCTCTTCCGATCTTTACAATTGGAAATCTCAGAATCTCCCTTTCTCTGAAAACCCCCAGGGTCTCACTAACCTTGTAGAATCCCTCCTCTTTACTCATCAGCCCACCTGGGATGACTGCCAGCAGCTCCTCCAGGTCCTGTTCACCACCAAGGAGAAACAACAGATCCTCCTGGAGGCTCGAAAGAACGTTCCAGGAGCCAATGGGCGACCTACCCTCCTCCCTGATGTCATAGATGCAGGATTCCCGTTGACCAGACCTAACTGGGATTTTAACTCAGCAGAAGGTAGGGAGCACCTGAAGGTCTATCGCCAGGCTCTAAAGGCAGGTCTCCGAGGGGCAGCAAAACGCCCCACCAATTTGACTAAGGTAAGAGAGGTAATCCAGGGGCCCAATGAGTCTCCATCAGCATTTTTGGAGAGACTCATGGAGGCATTCTGTCAATTTACCACCTATGATCCTAGTAGTGAGGAGCACAAGGCTACAGTGACAGTTGCTTTTATTGACCAGTCTAGTAGAGACATCAGGAAGAAACTGCAGAAGCTTGAAGGGTTACAAGATAAGTCATTAAGGGAATTAGTGCAGGTGGCTGAAAAGGATTATCATAATAGAGAGTCAGAAGAAGAAAAGGAAGAGAGAAAGCAGAAAGAGCAGGAGGCTAAAGAAATAAAGAGAGAAAAGCCAAGAAAGAAATCTTCACAAAATTCTGGTCACTGTAGTCAGGGAAACTAGGGAACCTAGTAAGACCGTACCGGGCAACAGGAAGGAACCCCTAGCAAAGGATCAGTGTGTGTACTGCAAGGAGAAAGGACACTGGGCTTGAGAATGTGCCAAGAAAAAGAAAAAAGCCTCAGGCCCCCAAGGTCTTGGCCCTGCAGGAAGACAGTGATTAGAGGGGATGGGATTCGGACCCCCTCCCTGAACCCAGGGTAACCCTAACAGTGGAGGGGAAGCCTACTCAGTTCATGGTAGATACTGGAGCCGAACATTCAGTGTTGCAATAGGCAGATGGACCCCTTCTCAAAAAGAAATCGTGGGTACAAGGGGCTACAGGGAACAGACAGTACCCATGGACTACCCGAAGAACGGTGGACCTAGGCATGGGCCGGGTATCCCACTCGTTCATGGTCATTCCTGAGTGCCCCTACCCACTACTGGGAAGAGACCTCCTCACCAAAATGGGTGCTCAAATTCATTTTGACCCCGAGGGACCTCGGGTGTTAAATTGACAAGGAAAGCCTCTCTAGGTACTAACTCTCAGGTTGGAAGATGAATACCAATTGTTTGAAAAACAAGGGTGGCAGCCAACAGGTCCACTTCTCTTCTGCTAGTTAACATCCCAAGGCTAGAGGAGCCCAAGTTTAAGTACTCTGCTGAAGACGTAGCAGAGACCTCAAGGGACTCTAATAACCACTTCAATCAGGAAAAAGGGCGCTGGCATGCAGTGTCAGGCAAGCCTATCTTGCCACAAGAACAAGCACACGCCATGATTAAACAAATGCACCAATGGACTCATCTGGGAGTAAACAAATTGGTCCAGACTGCCCTAAGGACAAAATATCACATCACAGGGCTAAAACAATTAGCAGAACAGATAGTTCATAAGTGTGTGCCATGTCAAAAGGTAAATGCTTGAAGAATACCATCGGACCTGGCAAAAGACCCAGGGGAGACAGACCTGGGGTATATTGGGAAGTAGACTTTGCAGAGATCAAGCCAGGTAAATATGGTTACAAGTATCTCCTAGTTTTTGTAGACATCTTCTCTGGATGGGTAGAAGCATTCCCAACAAAGCAGAAAACTGCCACCGTTGTGGTCAAGAAAATCCTGGAAGAAATCTTCCCATGCTTCGGGGTACCCAAGGTAATTGGGTCCGACAGTGGGCCCGCCTTCGTTGCCAAAGTAAGCCAGGGAGTGGCCAGATACCTAGGGGTTGATTGGAAATTACATTGTATCTACAGACCCCAGAGTTCAGGACAGGTAGAAAGGATGAACAGAACTCTAAAAGAGACCCTGACTAAATTAACCATGGAGACTGGTGTGGACTGGGTGGTGCTCCTTCCCTTGGCCCTGTTTAGAGCTAGGAACACCCCCTCCCGGTTCAACCTAACCCCCTTTGAAATTCTCTATGGTACCCCTGCCCCCTTGACTTTACTGGGGGACGCCTTTGAACCCACTTGCCACAGTAATGGTGACTTATATGCTAGGTTAAAAGGACTGCAAGCGGTGCAGAAGGAAGTCTGGATGCAGCTAGCGGCCATCTATGAACCTGGGACCCCTGAAGTTTCTCACCAGTTCCAGGTCGGGGACACAGTCTACGACATCGCTCCCAGACTCTGGAACCCCACTGGAAGGGACCTTACCTGGTGCTCCTGACAACACCAACGGCCGTAAAAGTAGACGGGATCACCGCCTGGATCCACACCTCGCACGTAAAGCCTGCACCACCAGAGGACCAAGGATCAAAAGACGTCGCCTGGAGAGCCCAAAGTTCCAAGGAACACCCCTTGAAGCTCAAAATCGTTCGGACTGGGGGTTCGAACACCTTAAATATTATAAGATGAAAATTTTATTTTTTCCCCTTCTGTACCTGACAGTCTTTCCCGGGAGCCTGAGAGCTTCCAGCCCACATATCCCCCAAAAGTTAACTTGGTATGTTCTAAATGGGGCGGGAGATGAAATATGGAACCTATCCAAGGTCACCACGGGAAAATGGTGGCCTGACCTGTTTCCCGATGTGTGCAAATTAGCCATGGGAGCCCCAGCTAACTGGGATTTAGAAGGATACTTTGATGCTCACAAACCCCCTTCGACCCCCTCCCCACCGGGGCGCTTTGGGCTCAAACCGTGTGGGGGGCTGCTCTACTAAAGATCAGAGAAGTATGCTGAGTGCCCTCACCTTCAATGTGTGCCCTGGGTTCGACCGTGACAGAGCACTAAACTATCAGTGTGGAGGCAAAGCAGATTATTTCTGTAAAGGCTGGGGCTGTGAGCCCACGGGAGACACATATTGGAATCCCTCGTCCTCCTGGGACTATATAAAGGTAACTGCTAATTATACCCACCTCTCTCCCCCTGCTGCAGGGTGGGCAGGCCGATTGGGAAGCAGCCACTCTAAGTGGAAAGATAACCCTGCCTGCACGGGATGGTGCCACCCCCGCCCCAAGTATCCTTCACAGATGCAGGAAAAAAGGCCACTGGGTGGGAAAAAGGATTTATGTGGGGCTTAAGATTTTATAAAGAGAGGTAAGATGATGGGCTGTTGTTCACCATCAAGCTCAAAGTAGAAACCCAGTATACCAGCCTAGGCCCAAATAAGTTCTTAGCTCCAGTGGGACCTCCAATGGTCAAACTAAAAACTACCCCAGGTACCCAACCAGAGTCCTCAGCCTCCACTAAAAGGTCAAAAGCTAAGACATCAAAGAAAATGTTTAAGCTCCCTGAATCTAAATCTCAAAAACAACCTGGGTTATTCCACTTAATTTCTGAAGCCTTCAAGTTCTTAAATAGTACCAACCCCAATGCTACCCGCTCCTGCTGGCTTTGTTATAATGTTACACCCCCACATTATGAAGGAATAGCCTTCAGAAGTGAAATTAATACTACAACTGATGTCTCCAACTGTCATTGGCAGCAACGACAGGTCAAACACACTCTGTCAGCTGTTGCGGGGCAAGGAACATGTGTGGGAAAGATCCCCTCCTCACACAGCCAGCTGTGCAACCAGACTCTTAACTTAACCAAGTGGTCTGGTGACACATATCTGTTGCCCCCTCCAGAAGGATGGTGGGCCTGCGCTACTGGGGTCACGCCCTGTGTTAGCTTACAGGTCCTACACGAGACCCAGGATTTCTGTGTCTTGGTTCGGTTGTTACCTTGGCTTGTTTACCATCCCTATGAAGAACTATTATCACACTGGGATGAAAATAACGGGAACCACCGAACCAGAAGGGAGCCCCTAAGTATCACGCTCTCTGTCCTCTTAGGCTTAGGATTGGGAGTAGCTGGGGCAGCTACAGGAGCTTCAGCTCTGGCTATTCAACATCAGAATTACCAAAGTTTACAGGCAGCCATAGATGCTGATATTAAAGAAATAGAAAAGTCAATTACTAAATTACAAGAGTCCCTCACCTCTCTTTCTGAGGTGGTCCTACAAAATAGAAGGGGACTAGACCTCTTGTTCCTTCAGCAGGGGAGACTCTGCGCTGCACTAAGAGAAGAATATTGTTTTTACACTGATCACTCATTAAAGACTCCATGGCCAAAATTAGGGAAGGCCTAGCCAAAAAAAAGAGAACAAAATCAGGGATGGTTTGAGTCATGGTTCAACTCCTCTCCGTGGCTCACGACCCTCGTGTCTACCCTACTAGGACCACTAGTCATTTTGGTGCTGCTTCTGACCTTTGGTCCCTGCATTTTAAATCGCTTGCTAGCTTTTGTTAGAGAACGTGTTAGTACTGTTCAAATTATGATGTTAAGGCAACAATATCAGGAATTAAAACAACAAGAATCAGTATTTCATGATTGAAATACCCACAAGAAAAAGGGGGGAATGTGGACCTGAACCCCTTCCCCCACCCTTAAATATTAACTGACTAGCTTTTCTGCTTCTGTAATTAGCTTGCGCAAGGTTTTACAAGCCCCTGCGGGTGGGACTTTCCAATAAGGGCAGATAAAGGACTTCCCAAACTGCCCAAAGTTCACCCAGTTCCGGGAAGGGCCTAACCACACAAGGGGTGGGCTGTTGGGCAATTCCCCAGTTCCTCGTCTGTATACCACCCCACTGAAAGCCATCAATGAATTTAAAAGTCACCTCAGGTGACAAATAAGCTGTATACAACTCATCCTATTGCCAAAGTCTGCCTACCAAACTGTATAAAAAGTGCTCGTGTTAAGAGCTCAGGACCACTTCTGTCCTGAAGACAGAGCGACCCCAGCATGCTGGAATAAAAAAACCTCTTGCTTGATTGCAGCGATCTCTGTCTCCTGATCTTTGCGAGATGAGCCTTCCCAACAAGTAAGATTTGCGCTTTCGGGCCAGTCTTACAATCTCTTGGTATAAGCAGAAGGGCTGCTCTGTTTTGAGTCCCAAGAGAGATAAGCAACTGCTTCATTGCCAAATAACTCAGAATGCAAACTTCCTTTCCATCAGCTGATGCAGGAGATCTCTGATCTCTGCCAGTTCCACATTTTAGGGTCTGTAATTTGCCATATCCCATTTCTGGTATGATTTTTTGAATTGGTTAACATCCATAAGTAGTTTCTAACCCAACTCCATCTTAAACAAAAATAGTAATAGTAACGACATGGAGTTGTCTTAGAGAAATCAAGGACACAAACACCTCGAGAATGATCCAGACATGGTGCTGGCAACACCAAGGTCAAAGGTCTCTTACTAGCCAGCAGCCAAAAAAAGAATGATCTGGAACTTGGAACTTGAACACAATGAAGACTATCTATCTCTCATCTCTAGTCTTCTGTGAGTCTGCATTTTTCTTTTCTTTCTGCAGAGCAGCATCTTTTACTTTTGTCTCTCTGGTGGGAAAATTAACTGCTGGCAGGTTCCAAGCTTTACACTTAGACAAATGCTGATTTCTCTGGTCCAATTCCAAATTTCTAAAGAATGAGATTCTGATCGACCCAGGTTGGATTAGGCATCTATCTCTGACCCAATTAGCTATGGTTATAGGAACATGACAGTTTTTGCTGTAACCCTGTAAATGGGGGAAGGGGAGGGTCAGTTCCTAGAAAAGTGGGTCTGGGCAGATAATCCAATAGGTACCCATTATACTAGTAAACCTCTATTCCTTCCATCCTTCATGACGTCAAGCCACTGCCCTCTCCCTTCACTGCTTGTTTTCGAGTTACCTATGTGCACCGCCTCACCATCTAATTCTTTGCAAATCTGGCTTGTTCGATCTCCATTATTCTTTTATGATAAATTCCTTTATAAAGCTTGAAGCTTTTGTTGCTTTTGCATCCTAATAAAGCATTCTCAGACCTAATTCATCTTCATCACTCTTGGGTTCTGCACTTTTGCATTCTTAATTTGCCTGCCATTATCTCCCACTTTCCAGTAAGTTTCAAGCCAGATCTGACTACTACTCACTTCAGATCTCGTTTTCTGCTCTATTCCTGATGAAAGAGAAGGCCCTAAAAGCCATACATAAGACAGGTGCTACATCTGTTTCACCTGAGGAGCGTGCAGAAAATAGATTTTTCAAAAGATTATGTATGACTCTGCCCTAGATGATGGGGGGTGGGGGAGGGAGATTATGACTTTGCATGTCTGAAATTAGAGCAAATAAATAATGTAAGTTTCACTATTTCTAATTGGAGCCAACAACTATTCTTCAAAGAATTACAGTAGGTAAAAGTAAGTAGATTGCGACAGAACTGTCAGCGGTTATTATTTTTATGTTTCATATGTGTTCTTTCTCAGTCATTAAAGGCTATGCATATTTTTTCCACAGAGAGGAAAGTTCACCCTCCCTGGACTTTTAGCTCACTTTCGCTGAATTCCATTAATCCACTCTACTTTCCTTCCCATCATGCATCACTCATTCCCCCAAAACTCTCTTTCCTGGGAAAGGCAGTAAATACCCTGAAGCAACTCGGTGGGATGCAAGGAGTTGGGAGTGCAAATCCTAAACAGAGATCACCATGCCCCGCCTCTTGTGACCCTGTGAACGCAAGGGGTGGTTCCTCGACTGTATCCCGAGGCCACAGAGGAGACGACTACAACTCCCAGGATGCCCCTCCGCCCCGCTCCCCCTTCTCCAGCTGGAAAGGGTGTACCATAGAGAAGACGAGGCAACATGGCTCCCGGAGGTGGAAAGAAGAGGCTTCACCCCCTTTGAAACGGTGAAGAAGAGCAGCCCGAAAGGAGAAAAAAGAGAGATGACTAGAGCCCGTCATCGCTTTTCTCCTCCCAGCCTCTCCTGAGTCCGGTCGGCCTCACTCCTCTCCTCCACCCAAATCCAATCTGTCGTCTCCTCCTCTCCCCTCCCTAATTCCCTCGCTCCCTCACTCCTCCCCTCGGAAATCCTTTTCCCGCCCCCCTCGCCCCCCGCGGAGTGCGCACGCGCCCGCCCCCAGCTTCGCGCCCAGATCGCCGCCTAGGCTGCCCGCGCAGCAGCTGTGTCGTCTGCCCACCGACGAAGCATGGGCGTCCAGGGCTTCCAAGAGTTCCTGGAGAAGCGCTGTCCCGGGGCCGTGGTGCCCGTGGACCTCCTCAAACTCGCGCGTACGGTCTCGCGCCAGCAGCAGCAGCACCTGCACCGCCAGCTGCCACCGACGGCAACCCTAGCACCCGGGGCTCCACGCGCCGCCAGGGGCTCCGCGCCTCTACAATCGCCGCTCCCGCCCGCTGCCTTGGGTGCCTACTCCGGGGCCGCGGGGCCGACTCGGCACCATCACCCCGCTCACCATTTCCACCACCATGGCCAGGCGCAGCCTGGGCTACACCCGCCGCTGCCGCCGCCGCCCCCTCCGCTGCCCGGGGCCCGGGTGCTGGTGGACGCGGGCTCGGCGCTGCCGCGGCTCTATGGCGGCTACCAGACGGATTGGGTGTGTGGCGGCCAATGGAACGCCATGCTGGGCTACTTGTCAGCGCTTTGCCAGGCCTGTGCCTATCCCGGCGGCGACGGCCTGGAGCTGGTGGTCATGTTTCCAGGGGGCCTGGGCAAGGATCGGCTGGCCGAGTGGGGCCGTCGGTGCCAGGCCGAACGGCAGACAGCGCAACTGATCGTGGGACACGTGGGCAACAAGGGCACCCCTCCACCACGGGCCTGGTTCCTGCCCCCGGCCTGCCTGAGCCACTGCGTGAGGCTAGCACTCATCCGCTTCCGGGTCAAGGTGAGGGAGGGGCCGGATCTTAAATAACACGCCCCACACCTATTCCCTCCCAACTAAATACCTAACCACCCACCCACTTACCTACCTCCCATCTCCCCACTCCCCGCTCGATTAGCTAACCTACCTGCCTAACTACTCTCGACCATTTTATCCATCTATCCCCCTTTCGTACCACCCCCTACGATTCGCTCACCTACATGACCAGATCTCTACCCATGTCGTCCCAAAAGCTCCCTTTTTCACTTATCCAATTGGCCTATCTCTAGGTTTTAGCAGAATTTAGCCAATTTGTTTTGTAGCCTCACCTTTCTACTGCTGTCTTCTGCCTAGAGCTGAAATGCCTTTTCTCTGCTTTTTCCAGTAGACATCTCTCTTCTATATTTTTCCAGCCTCACAGAAAACCAATTCAGTAGATGTCCGTACAACACCTTTCTTCTACGTTTTTTTTTTTCCATTTTAACCCAGTGCTTCTTTTTTACACATCTGTCCATTCAGCCTTTTTTCATTTCAACATGCTTCTACCTCCTTCTGCCTTAGCCTAAACAAACAAAAACCCACTGATTTAGTCAGTGTTCAACAAGTATTAACCCACCGAGAGTAATGGGTTTGAAAGACATGTGACACACGGTTCCTGCCCTTGGAATATCAAATATATACACGTGAAACACTTATTTAACTGTATAAATGTGTATGTGACTGTGCTTTATGGTACAGACGGTAAGTACAGTACCTGTTGTGTGTTGCGGGGGGGATATCTGTGGACTAAAATGGTCAGGGGAGGCTTCCCTGAGGAAGTTGGACCTCATCTCGGGTCTTTAAGAATGGGTTGAAATAGAATGGGTCATGGGTTTGGGAGTAGGTTGTTTTAAGTGGGAGGAAGAAAATGAGCAGAAGCAAAAAGGAATATAAAGTGTGTGAGGCCCCAGTTGCAGTTTAGTCTAGTCTGCATTTAGTTGGGTCATAGTTGGGTTACTGCATATGGGGCTTGGGGAACAGCTTGGCAGCATCCCCAGGTCTTGGCACCACTGCTGTTGCTTGGTTGCTTTCCCATACTTTTAGGTTTCAAGTTCCTACGTGTAAGGAATAGCAAGGCTTGAGAAGTAAAGGCGGTGGGCAGGAAGAAGAAAAAGAAAAGTACAGGGTGGGCAGGATGAAACCGCAAACCCGTTCGCCAACCAAGTTTCTTGGGGATGTCCTCACAGTTAGACAGGATGGGATTGTGAGAATCACAAAACTAAAGAGGTGGTGCCAGGCGGAGTAGTGAGGAGGAAAGGAATCTCAGCTGAGAGACCCAAAGACCTACATAGAGAAGCTTGTAGTGGTCATCGAGCTTGTGGCTAGAGTCTAGTCATGCTAGATTTCTAGTGCCCAGCATCAAATCTCTGCTTAGGCTTGATAGATTATAGCTGTTCTTAGTAAAAATCTAATCATGAGTGATCTCAAACATACAAAGTAGAAAAAGTAATATAACAGACACCCATTTGCTTACTCTCAGACTGAACATTTTAAAGTAGATTCTTCATTCATGGCAATTATTTCCACTTCGTTTTCACAGCTACCACCCAAGCTGTAAAGACTTTTTACCTAATTGTCTTATTAACCTGGTTGCTGGCAGTAGTGACTACATTGATGGAACATTTACTGTGTTCCAGGTGCTAATCTATGTGCTTTAAAAAAAAAAAATTTACCTCATTTGATCTTCACAATAACCTATGTAGCAGTATTATCCCTGTCTTCCAAATGAGGAAACAGGCACAAGAGGTTTAGAAACTTGCCCAAAGTCACCTAACTAAGTGGCAGAGCTGGGATTCTGGGATTCGTGCCCATGCAGTTTGGCTCCAGAGCTCATGCTCTTAACAACAGTGCTCTAAGATGAATATAAAGTGCCACTATAATTATATAATTTTCATACTCCATAAACTCTTCCCTGGCTTCTGGGTAAAGACAGGTTCAGGTCATTCATTTATATTACTCCTTTATTGAGTGTTTGCTGTAGGCTAAATGCTATGCTGGTTGCTGAAGATTCAGAGGTAAATAAGGGGATTTTTGCCCTCAAGGAGGTCAGGGTTTAGTAAAAAAGACAGACTGAAAACAAAGTTGCTGATACTGTGTGCTAATTGCAAGTGATGAAAAATGTGACCCCTATTGGGGGCATGGTTAATCCTGGGTGAGGGAGTGAAAATTGGGGGAGACTTCACAGATTGGTTCTGAGCCATGAAGAGGGCTGGGGATAGTTCAGATAGTGGCCAAGGGTGTGGAGACCTAAAATGGCCAGTTGCGGCCTCTGAATAGATTTTGATTGGAAGGTGGCAGGAGAGTTGAACACTGTGTATGGGTTTGTGGTTTCCAGACTTTTTTGTTCATATACACCCCATCAGTCAAAATTTTTGAGAATCAGCCCTAAATATATTCTTGTCATACTTCATCACACAGTCTCATTTTAAAAATTCCAGCAGTTTATAAAAAAATAAGATAGATTGGATACATGGAGGGGTATGTGATAAATCAAGTACAATAAAAATGATAGAGGGCTGGCTGGTTCGCTCAATGGGTAGAGAGTGGTGCTGATAACACTAAGGTCAAGATGTTACCTTACCTTACCATTCAGCTGCCAAAAAACAGAATGTCAGTGGTGGGTGTTCGAATGTTCACTGTAAAATTATTTCAGTTTTGCCATATGTTTGACGTTTTTCATAATAAAATATTGGGAGGGGGGAAATTCCCAGCAGTCTTTTTGAGTCCTTAAAACCTCCATTCGGGGAATATATAAATCTTATTCCCTATATTAAATTATAAACAAACTCTGATTTTTTCATATTCTCCATAATGTCTTGTATATTTTGGGTGTAGGATATATTTTTTTCCCGTAAATGAATAGGTCAATGATCCTAAGAGAATGGATTGTAGGAGTAACTTTTTAAAAGTGTATAGTGTTACTCTTAATATAATGGATTTAAGACCAGCTCCAAAATTGCATATGTGCAGTGTCTGTTGGTGTTATCAATGAGTGAAGTTCTGGTTCTGGTCAGTGACTTTGTTGTTGTTTTTGGAGTGATGAAGAACTTCCTGGATTGTAGCACAGACTGGAAAGGTATTGATTAATAACTGATTGTGGTTTGCCTTTTCAGAGGAGTGTTCTATTTTGAAGGTGGCAGTTTTTCACTTCGATAATCTGCATGCCTACCATTTCTTTTGTCTGAATGTTAGTGCTTCAGAACAAAACCCACTACTGTATTTCTCCCCTCTTTGGTTTTGTTCTTCAGGCTGAACCACAAGGTGGGCCTTTATTCCCAGTCTCATTTTTACTTGTGATAGAGAAAGTAGAGGTAGAAAGATGAAATAATAGATAAAAAATTGCTGAGTTGTCTGTTTAGCTTTAGACAATTTAGGACTTCCTGTGAAAAGAATCAATGTATATTGTTGGGGTGCATTTTGTCATTTGTTTGATTTCATTTATATGCTCTGCAAACCTTTGTAAATGGTAATCACGAGTAGCAGGAAAATTAAGTAAACCCACAAATTGCTTGCCTGATCTCTTCCTAAAAATCTCATAAGTAGAGCAATCTAAAGCAGTTTTACACCGTGATTCAGGAGATGATGTAGGGTGATTAAGGGGATGGATGCTTTATTTTAATGGTTAATGTAAATTAGAAAAAAAGATAGTCAGCCCATTAAACCTATCATTTCGCAGCTATTTTTTAGAATAGGGTCAATTATTAAGTTAAAAATATTAAGTTGTGGTACTTGGATGTGGCAGAAATCATGTTGGTGGTACGTGAATAACCAGACTTTGAGAAGTCTGCCCAAAAGCTGATGTCATTTTGTGCTATGGTTCTCTAGAACATAATACAGCAATGGCTGCTATGCCTACTGATTCTTTACTTACCCTCAGTCATAGATATCCTAAAAAGTCAATGACTATTCTCGGTGCTCTAGTGGTAGGAAAAAAAATCATAATAGTAAATTACTGCTACTTCTTGAGCAGTAAGTTGTATATAAAGTGCTTTTTAAATATCTTGCTTAATCTTTACAAGCTTGCAGGATGCATGGTATTCTCACCATTTTACAAGTTGAGTAAGTGAGCTGCAGAGGGAGAAAATGATTTTAAGTTGCGGATAAAAATCCTTGTTCTAGGGCTGGCCGGTTAGCTGAGCTGGTTAGAGTGTGGTGTTTTATTTTTTTTATTTATTTTTTTTTTTTAAAAAAGATGACCGGTAAGGGGATCTTAACCCTTGACTTGGTGTTGTCAGCACCACACTCACCCAGTGAGCAAACCGGCCATCCCTATATGGGATCCGAACCCGCGGCCTTGGCGCTCCCAGCGCCGCACTCTCCCGAGTGAGCCACGGGCTCGGCCCTAGAGTGTGGTGTTTTAACACCAAGGTCAAGGGTTCAGATCTCCATACTGGCCAGCTGCCAAAAAGAAAAAAATCCTTGTTCTAGGTTTGTATTGCTCAAAGTCTTTTTCAACAATCCCACTATACTGTTTCCTTCTTTTTGTACATTCTTGTGTAAGACTGTACACTTTAATTGGCTAGATAATATGCATAGATTCATGAAGAAAAACAATAAGTAGATTTATTGGGCATTTAGTTTGTGCCAGTATTGCTAAATGTACAATACTGCCAATACAAGGCATATGTGTAAGCTATGTGCCAAGTCAGTGAGTCCTGCAGCGATGTTATAGGAATTCACAAGTAGCAGTCCCTTTCTTTTCTGCATTTTCAGTCTCTCCCTCTGGTTTATTTCACTTACAGCATAACACAAATACGCTTTAAAAAACAAAAACTTTCCCTTTAGTTTGTAATTCCCTTAAGCCATTATCTTTATCCTCTTTCTTCTCTTTTGTCTGTTATTCTTAAAAAAGAAGACTATTAATTCCCATTCTCTAGACTATTACCACTTTGTATCTGATTTCCTTGGATTCCATAATCCTCCTCAGTTCTGATTCTCCTTATAAATCTCAAATTTAATCTCCTTTCCTTATTCCTCCTCCTAAGCCTGCTTCCTTAAATGTTGGTGCTCTCAAGGCTTCTGTCCTGGTCATATTCTTTTCCTACATTCATTTCCTGAGCAATCTTATCCATTATTATGGCTTTAAGTATTAACTATATTCTGATGATTCCTAGAGCTCTCTCTCTACCCCCTACCTGTCTCAAGAGCTTTCAACACATCTTTTTAGCTTTCTACTACTTGATGTCTTATATATAGGTCACTTAAATTTAAAAATATCCAAGATGGAACTTATTATCTTTCCCCAAAACTTGTTCCACTTCCGGTATCCTTTTTCTATGAATGGTGTCTTTCATCCATTTCAAGCCAGAAACCGTGGAGTCCTCGATTTTTCACTCTCCTGTTACTTCCCACATCCACTTGATCATCAAATCCTTTCAGTTGTACCTCAAAAATTCTCCTTAGTCCAGCCACTTCTTTGTTTCCACCCCTGTTGCCTTAGTTTAGGCCGCCATAATTTTTTCTTTTTGGCCGCTGGCTGTTACAAGGATCAAACCCTGGACCTCGGTGTTATCAGCAACACACTCTTAACCAACTGAGCTAACTGGCCAGCACTTACACCATAATTTCTTATCTGAACTCCATCTGCCACATTGCGGCTATCCTAAAAACCAAAGTTGACTCTGTTTATGCCCAAAGATACCCACTGGATACTTTTTACCTACCCTACCAAGTCCAAACTTCTTAGCATGGCAGACAGTGCCTTTCCCAGTCTGATCCTAAACTCTCTCCAGACCTACCTGGTGCTCACCCCCACCCATGCCTGTCCCAACCATTCTGAACTTTTTAGTTTTCTAGACAAACCATGTCCTCTCACATAGTACTTTTCTTATGTTACCCTCACCCTTGCCAAGCAAATTCCTACTTATTCCTGGTCGAAAGTTACCACTATGAAATCTTTCCCAGCCAGCTTCTGCCAGCTAAGCTGAGTGATGCCTTTCCTTGTGCTACCAGAGTACTCTACTCTTAACTCATGTTTTTTTCTCTCTCATAGTATTTTCATATCACATTATAATTCTCTCGTAAATGAGTTCCAAGAGGGATTTGCTCTAGGATTTGACATATGCAATAATGGTTACAGAAAGAAAGATTGGTTGATTGACTGACTTAGAGGGCTTTAAAGGTCAGATAAGGAAGAATTTAGAACAGTTGTTTAATAATGTTATATGTTAATTCCATGTAAATCAACTCAGATTACAAATTAAATTGCCAGACTCCTGTTTTACAGAAGTAAGTTTTGTAGCTACTTAGCAATGTGCTTATAGAGTGTATTCCCTTTGCAGTAGTAATAATAGCTACCACATGGACTGGGTACCTTACGTACATACATCTATTATGTCACTTAATCTTCATAACCACCCTTCAGGATAGGTATTAATCTCCATTTTTTTATAGTTAAAATATAAATGGGGTCTGCATAGTAACTGGCCGAAGGTTGCACTGCTAGAATGTGGTTGGACCAAGATTTGAACATAAATATATTTGACACCAAGATCCTTCATCTCAAAAACAGTATAGTTGCATTTTTTTATAGTTGTATTTTATTTATTTATTTATTTATTTTTGTGACCGGCCGCACCAAGCGCACCGGCCATCCCCATATAGGATCCGAACCCGCGGTGGGAGCACTGCAGCGCTCCCAGCGCCGCACTCTCCCGAGTGCGCCACGGGGTCGGCCCTATAGTTGTATTTTAATAACTTTTTCCAGAACGCTTTTTCTTCTATTTAGTTTGTGTAGCATAATGGCTGACAGCACAGACTTTGGAGTCAGATTGCCTGGGTTTATATATCTGCTCTCTTACCTACTTGTTATGTAACCTTGGGCAAGTTAACTTCTCTGTGGCTCTTTCTCACAGACTTTGTTGTGAGAATTAAATGATTTAATATAAGTGAAGTGCTTAGAACATTATATGGCACATAGTAAGTGCCATATAAATGCCAGCTACTATTACTTTGCCCAAAATATCTTGTGTCAAATAGGTTGGACATTAATCATCTCACCCTCTTGCTTTAAGCTTAGCATGCCATGGCATGCAGGGTCCTTTATGATCTGCCTACCATTTATTAGCCTTACTTCATCACATTTTTCTTATCAAGGCAATAAATGGCTTTTGGTTCATTTAATCTTTTTTGAGCACCTACTGTGTGCCAGATGCTGTGGTAAGTACTATGAACAATGGTGTTTATTTATTCAACCACATTTATTTGTTCCCCTGGCTCTTACTGTATGCTAAGCAGAGTTCAAGATTGTGAGGATACAGCAGTGAGTAAAACAGATTTCTGACCTCATGAAGCTTATATTGTAATAGGGAGGACAGACAATAAACAGGATAAACAACAGAGTACGTAATATTTTTAGGTGGCATAGTAAGTGCTGTGGAGAAAAGTGAAGTAGGGAAGTGAGAGGAGTGTTGAGGTCAGGGGTACAAAGCGTGGTACTCCACCCCTCCCGGAGCTCATAGTCTAGCAGGGGAGACAAGTAAGAAAACACAGCATGATCCCCGAGGATCATTTCTCTGGCCCAAGGACATAACCAGTAGAAGTGACAGAACCAGGATTTGCATACCAGACACCAAAACCCTTGCCCTTTCATCTATACCACACAGGAAATTGCAAAAGTTATGGCAAAGATGGCAAACTGGCAGCCCATAGGCCACATTTGGCCCATGCATGTATTTTTGCATTGGCCCATGTTTCTTTTTCTTTTTCTTTTTTTTTTTTTTTGAAAAATCTTCATTTATTTTCATTGATAATAGTGTTCACAGGAATCTGATATCAAGTAATGCGTTTGGACTGAATATTAAGGTATTATCTAGTTGAATGAGCTGAAAGATTTTCATTTCCTGCTGTCATTTAACTTGCATTAAAAGAACACAAATTTGAATTTGTTGCCAACTTTTAAAAATTGTGAAATGTTTCAAAAAAAGTCTGACTTTCCAACTAACTACTCTTGAAATAGATCCTCTGGCAATATGGGTTGCCCCATTTTGGTGAGCCACATGGTCTTCATCTATTGGTGTCTCCACCATTCCATGGTGTCTCCCTGACACAGTAACCAAATGCCACTTGTCATTCATTCTAGACATCTACAATGGCTCCCAATGATTTCCACCTCCTGGTATTCACACCCTTGGTATAATATCCTTCTGCCCCCTCCCCCTCCCATGTATGGGCTGGACCTAGTGACTTGCTTCTAATGAGCAGACTATAACAAAAGTGATGAGCTATAACTTCCAAGATTAGGTTATTTAAAAACTGTGACTTCCATCTTGTTTGTGCACTCTCTCTCTCTCTCTCTCCTTTCTTTCCTGTCTGTCTCTTTTCTTTCTTTCTTTCCTCTCCTTTCTTTCTTTCTCTCTCTCTCTTCTTTCTTTCTTTCCTCTCTCCTTTCTTTCGTCTCTTTATCTCTCTTTCTTTCCTCTCTCTCTCCTTTCTCTCTCTCTCTCCTTTCTTTCTTTCCTCTCTCTCCTTTCTCTCTCTCCTTTCTTTCCTCTCCTTTCTCTCTCTCCCTCTCTTACTTTCCTCTCTCTTCTTTCTCTCTCGCTTCTCTCTTTCTTTCCTCTCTCTCCTTTCTCTCTTTCCCTCTCTCTTTCTTTCTTTCCTCTCTTCTTTCTCTCTCTCTCCTTTCTTTCCTCTCTTTTTTCTTTCCTCTCTCTCTCTCTTCTTTCTTTCTCTCGCTCACTTGCTCTTCTTGCTAAATTGCTCTGATGAAGCAAGCTGCCATGTTGTGAGCTGCCCTATGGAGAAGCCCACATGACAAGAAGCTAAGGGCAGCCTCTTACCAACAGCCAGTGAGGAACCAAGGCCCTCAGTCCAACAACCCGCAAGGAACTGAATCCTGCCACAGCCACATGAGTGAGTTTGGAAGCAGATCCTTCCCCAGTCAAGCCTTGAGATGACTGCAACCCCAGCTGACACCTTTATTGCAGACTGTGAGAGACCCTGAGCCAGAGGACCCAGCTAAATAACGCCCACAGATACTATGAGATGATAAATGTTGTTTTAAGCAATGAAGGTTTTGGGTTAATTTGTTACATAGAAATAGATAACTAAAACACCGTTGATGTGCTTGTACTTTTTTTAATAGTAGTTTTTTTTGTTTGTTTGTTTTTTTAAAGATGACTGGTAAGGGGATCTTAACCCTTGACTTGGTGTTGTCAGCACCACGCTCACCCATTGAGCTAACCGGCCATCCCTATATGGGATCCGAACCCATGGCCTTGGTGTTATCAGAGCCGCACTCTCCCGAGTGAGCCACGGGCTGGCCCATTTAATAGTAGTTTTGATGAAAGTGAAATATTTCTTTTACCCACTTCTGTGCAAAGTGAAAAAAAAAATTATGCAAGGAGATCACATATTTAAAGGAAAACAGAAGAGAGCCCAGTTATTTATGGAATTGATGAATTTTCTTAATATCTAAATAAAATGTCTGTTGAAAGACTGTAGTTTATCATTTAAAAGTAAACCATTGTAAGAAATGTGACCAGTATACAAAAATGATGGAGTGCTGAAATAAAAACTTTAAAAAGGGATTGGAATTTCGACAGGCTGTGATTTTGAATACAGATAGAATAAGTGATGCTGCCATGAAATGCAATTATGTATTAAATGAAAAAATTGCCATGTCTTGGAAGCCTTTTGTAAGTGGTAGTTTAATAAAAGAGTGTCTGTCGAGTAGCAGAAATTACATCATGAGCAATTGCAATGGTAGGAAAAGTTAAATTATTTGTGAGGTGTTAGAAAACAGCTGGTTACAACAGATATAAACACCACCCACATAGCTATCCCTTAAAGTATGGTCCTTGACCAACAGCACTGTACCACCTGGAAACCTGTTAGAAATGCAAATTCTCAGGCCTTCCCACAAACCTACTGAATCAGAAACTGGGTGTAGCTCGTCAATCTATTTTAACAAAGCCCTCCAGCTGATTCTAAAGTTTGAGAACCACTGCACCTAGATACAATTCATGTGTTAAGGATTTTGACGTTATGTCTTTTGGACTTGCAGCCTTGTCACATATGAGAAAATACCTGTACATATGGAAATACCTGGATTTTGTTTGTTAAGAAAAGTCTTGAAATTTTTAATACCAGTTGGTCAAAATTAGTAAATATGACTACAGATAGCGCTTCTGTAATAATTAGTGTTACTGTTGTACTTAGGAAACTTCAATTTGAAGCAGAAACACTTTCCAGGTACTTAAAGCTGTTTGTTGTATCACTCCTTAGGATTCACTTTGTGCTAAAAAGTTCAAAATTAATCAGGTCAGGAACTAGTAATTAACATTGTGGTTTGCACCAAACACAGTTGAATACGTCACTTGGTAAATTAACAGGTGCATGTTCTGAAAATCTGCCCTGTTATGTAGAGATTGCTTGGCTTAGTTGAGGCACGATACTCAAGATACTGCAAAAAATTAACTTGTTTGGCATCCAAAGGGCATTTAGTGCACCTGCAAAGATTGAAATAAAATATTTGATTTGTTTGACTTTACAACTCATCTAGACACTGAATAAAAGCAGTGTTCAGAAATACCTTCACAAATATATGATTATATTTGCTTGTTCCTAGCAAAATTATGCCTTTGGGAAACTCACTTGGCAAGAGATAAACTGGCTGACTTTCCTTTGCTGAAATTGGTTTCCAGGAAATGAAAGGGATGGCCTGAATTACATTCCCACAGTTGTGGAGTTGTCTGTTGAATTCCAGAGAAGGTCCTCTGACAACATATTTTATGAAAGTGAACTAGTATTGTTCAGTTAGCCTTTCTCGTTGATGGTGTGAAGGAAAGCTACAGTAGAGATGCTGAATTACCATGCTATAGTACTTAAAATGAAGCATGATGTCATTGAAATACCAGAATTCTACAAATATCTTGGGAGTAGTTACCCTAATTATAAAAAACATTATGTAAAAGTCTGTGTTTGGAAATGCCTACATTTCTGAATATCTGTTTTCCATTATGAAATAGGATCAAATTAATCACTCCCAGTGAAAGGATTCGAGGCTAAATTCTGTACTGCGTATTATAACACAAAAATATGAGGCCTAACATTGACCTCTTGGCACATAAAGGCATCAGGCGTCCAGTTCCAAATCAAAGGAGAATGCAAAAAAAAGTAATCAGAATTTTCTGGTTTTTAACTTGGGTTTTTAATTCAAAATGTAAACTCAATATCTTGCATGTATCTATTGTTAAACCCACAGCATAGTTTAGTGAAAGAAAATTACATTTCTGGAAGTTGATTTTTCTTAACCCGCTTCATTAACTCATGTTAGCTGCCCACCCCCTGTAAACATTTGCAGCCCACAGCTCAAGGACTCAGAAATTTCTTGCCATCATTATCTACTCTGCAGTTCCTGTCTTCCTTTCCAAGGTAACTCAGAAGCTCCCTTGGACTCTTGTTCTCTTATTCCTAAGGAAACCTTTCAACATGGCTTTTGACTTTTCAATCATGAAGATTTGTTTTGTGTAGACCAAGTGCCTATTTTGGTATCTTACTTGTCCTTAATGATTTCTGTGGCCCTCCAGACAGCAGACTATAGACTTCATCTCTGTTGAATAGATTTATTTCATAACTACTGTTTCAGAGGCTGTGTGCCGGGTATTTTATATAAATAATTTCTGAATCTTACAATTGGGTAGGAATTAGCTAAATCTGCATTTTACAGATGAAGAAGGTAAGTAACTTGCCCATGACTTGTCCCTACAACTTCAGTTTGAGCATAGGTCCATTGGATGCCAAGGCTCCTGCTGTATCCACTGATTACAAAAGTCAGTCTCAAAGTATAGTTTCCAGCCCACGGATGAGCCACAGCAGATAAAAATCTTAATTTTTCCTTTGGTTCTTACACATGACAGAAAGTTTCACCTATAGAAATGGGCTGGTTCCTGGCACCCTGGGAGTAATTAAAGGTACTAAAATTGGGTAGTTACAAATTAAAATTAACACCTTAATAGTGTGTACAGAACACTGGGTCAGTATTCTACCTCCAGCTTGATTGCTATATGTCATGGCAAGTGCTCTACCATATATGTGCATGTAGGTGATTGAAATTGCTGCAGTTGGGAGGAAAGGTCACTGTTAGTGTTGCCTTAAACTGGCTGTGGTTTTTGATCGCTGCCGTTCTTTTTATACATGATTCTTTAGCTTTGTGGTTATCAATTTAGTCTCTTAATGATTTTTTGTTGAATGCCACATTGCGTAGTGATGCATATTTGCATCAGCAGTAGCTTCAGTCTAATTATTCAGCAGTTAGACTTCAAGCCACATAGGCCTTGCAGTTTTTTTTTGTTTTTGTTTTTTTTAAAGATGACCGGTAAGGGGATCTTAACCCTTGACTTGGTGTTGTCAGCACCACACTCAGCCAGTGAGTGAACCGGCCATCCGTATATGGGATCCGAACCCGGGGCCTTGGTGTTATCAGCACCACACTCTCCCGAGTGAGCCACGGGCCGGCCCTTGCAGTTTGTTTTGATATGTAAGTTGTATATATTTCTGTTGCTAAAGCAGACTTATACATAATCTACCCCTGCCCACTTGAATTTTCTTATAAAGTGATGCTTCCTTGTCATCTCTGATTTCTTTTTGCCTTAGAATTGAGAACAGGTAGAGAAGGTGGACCTCAGAAACCTGCCTGAGTCAGATACCAGTTTGGTGTATTTTACTATGGTAGATGGGAGTGAGGCTAGTATCCCAACAGATTGTGGGACAAGCTGGAGGAAGTCCAGTATTGCAGAGGTCAGAAAGTATTGCCTCTGGCTTGAAGTTACTTTCAATAACAAACATTTATTAAACTGTTTCTGTGGTCCAGGCAGGGTGCTAGAGACACAGATGGCTGTAAACATAATTCTGCCATTAATGAGCTCATAATTTATTTGTTCTTTATGTCCGTGTATTCATTTCATTACTTGTGAGTTGATATGAGATTAGTGTAATCGCAGGTTTCCAGCTGCCTTTATTTCAGAAACAACATATTTGATGGAAAGAGCATTATTTTTAAGTCAGACCTAACTGGCTTCTACCCAAGTTCTGCCATATTGTTAGTTGTGTGATTTGGGGCAAGTTATTTAAATTTTCCAAGCTTCAGTTTTCTCTGTTTAAAAAAAGGAGGGGGGGGGATTAATGATATAATTCCCATTTCACAGGGTTAGAAGGATAAATGAGATAGGTCTTAAATTGCTTAGCCCAGTGTATATCTTAATCACTGCAATGTCAGCTCCATGAGGGTAGGGATTTTTGTCTCTTGTTCACTGCTGTATCCCCACACCAAGATCAGTGTCTGGCATGTATCAGTGTTTGGCTCAGTAAATATTGGTTGAAAGTTGGAATAGTTTATTGGTTGCCTACTCTGTGCAAACGTTTATGTACTGGAGATACAGCACTGAACAAAACAAAAGAAAAATCCCAGCCTTCTTGAACCTTACATTCTAGTGATTAATACTCCTGGTTGTTGTTAGTAGCAAATATTCTTCAAATGAAATATTTCAAAAAAGGCCAAAATATGAAATATATAAAATGAGGAATATGAGCTCAGGTTGAAGAGAAAGTAGGGATACCGACCCTTTCTGGTTATTTGGTCCAATCTCTACCTACCCAAATCCTGGTTTGGGGAGGCATAGTTTGAAAGCCACTGCCTTAGACTACTTGTGGTTGGAAATGAGACATTAATTTTGTCTCAAAGAGCTATTTTCCCCTGAGTTTTATAAATAGATGTCTCTTCCTCTAAAGAGCATTACCCTACTGACTGGTTAGGTGCCTTTCCTCTGTGTTCCCATAGCAACCTGTGCTCATAACTTATCACACCTGTTTAACTGTCTTATCCATTCGCTGCTGTCTGCATCCCGGTACATAGTAGGCCCTCAATTCGTATTCATTGAACTGAACAGTGAAGCAGCAATTAAAAGCTATAGATAGTTGTTCAGAATCTCAACTCTCACTTTCTTTAAAACTCAAATGTGCTGCTTTTCTGATTAGTTGTTTGGGTATGTTATGGTTTAATCCCTCCTAAATTATTTTACCCTCCTGGAAAATTGCAAGGTTAGCAACTAAACTGGACCACTTCAGGGCAGGCACTGGAGTCCTTGTGCTTACAGGTGGTAGCTGTTATCATAAACATATAAATGGAGCCAGGGCACTCACTATTCTGAGGGTCATTGTGGCTGGAAGACTATTTCTCTTTGCCTTGGCCAGGATTTAAAGGCCATCAGTCACTCTAGATTGTATTTTGCTAGGAATAAATTGCCATGCTGTGTGATCTGACTGGAGAGCTGTTTCTTAAACTTGCTTCATCATGAGAATTATCTGGGGTTCTTGGTAAAAATAGATTTGTAACTTGACCCTAGACCTACTGAATCAGACTCTTCAGGGGAGGAGCCAAGAACAGCACTTAACCTCCATGGAATGGGGGTAAAAAAGCTATTACTTTTCACTGTGCACTCTACTATATTGTTTTATATATATATGTATATATTTTTTTCTCTGCATATGTTCTGCTTTTATTCAGCCATAATTTATCTTTTGAATAAATATCGCAATTCATGTACAAAAATTCAAAAGATACATAAGGATATATGGTTAAAAAAAAAAAAAAATCTCTGTTCCACCCCTGTCCCCAGCCACTAGGTTCTCCTCCCTGAAGATAGCCAATATTTTGTTTGTTGTGTATTCTTCCAGTGGTACTATGCATATAAAAGCAAACACACATAAATATATATTATATATATATGCATATTATACATATACAAGAGTAATTTAAAAGGTTCAAGGAAAGATTTTTATTGTCTTAATATATTTTTCCATGAACTTTTTGAAGTACTCCCATACATATTACACAGAAAATAAACCTTTTTAAAAACACAGTAGCATACTGTACATAATGTTCTATACCTTGCTTTTATCATTTAATATATCTTGGTAATTTTTCCACATGTGTGCATAGAATTTTGTCTTTATTTTTTATGGTTCCACACTATTCCATGTATGCATATATTATAATTTATTTAAGTAATCCCTTATTGATGGGCAATTAATTAGGTTGTTTCCAGTCTTCAACTATTACAAATAATGCTGCAGTGAATATTTTGTATACTTGTAAAGCAGTTGTTCACACTTAAGCACTTGCATTGTTGTTCCAAGTGCTTTACATATCTAAAAGATAAATACCTAGAAGCAGAATTGCTGGGTCAAAGGCTATGTGCATTTATAATTTAGAAAGATCTTGCCAGATTGATTCCCTAGAGATTTTACCATTTCTTCCCCTTCCAGCAATATTTGTGACTGCCTGTTTCCCTCACCAGTATGCTATTTGCTAATCTTATGGGTGAAATACCATGTTTCAGTATTTTAATTTTCAGTTCTCTTATCATGAGTGGGTTGATCATCTTTTTATACACTTAAGGTCTATTTGTGTTTCCTTTTTTGTGAAATGTTCTCTTGGATTGTTAGGTTTTTTCCCTTCTTCTCTGTTAAGGAAATTAGCCCTCTGTACTGAGTTGCAAATATTTTTGCAGTTTCTCATTTGTCTTTTGAGTTAACATTGGCTTTTCCCAAGCGAAAATGTTTGATTTTTTTTCTTATTCATTGGTCTGTCATTTATGCATTCATGCTATGGAAATGTTTGATTTTTGCGTAGTCAAGAGGATTGATGTTTTTCTTTTTGTCTTACTGGATTTTCTCTTAAACTTTCCCCACTCTGAGATTATATGAAATTTCCCCCATAGAGTCTTCTATTATTTTTATGATTATTCTGGTTAAAGTGTGAGGGATAGGTTCATTCTTTTCTTCTTAAATGACTCTCCAGTTATCCCAACACCATTTGTTAAATAGTCTATATTACTTTTGTAATTTAAAACATGAGGTATGGTTTTTTCAACAAATAAATGGCTTTAAATGAAGGGAAGAGGAACCTGCTATAAATTAGATACTTAAGAGCCATACCAACCAAATGCAGCATTTGGACCCTATTTGGATCCTGATTTGAATAAACCACCCACCAAAAGATATTTTTGGGGCAATCGTAAAATAGAACAGGATCTGGATATTGCGATATTAAGAAGTTATTGTTGAGTTTGTTGGGTGCAATAATGGTATTGTGGTTATGTTATTTTTTAAGTCCTTATCTCTGAGAGATAAATAATGAGGTATTTATATGTGAGTGATTTAATATGGAATTTGCTTTGAAATATGCCAGAATGAAAAATGAAAAGATGCTCAACATCACAAATCAGAAAAATGCAAATCCAAAACCACAGTGATTTATCACTTCACACCATTAGGATGGCTACTACAAAAAAAAAAAAAAAAAAGCTCACACACACACAAATTGTTAACAAAGTTGTGGAGAAGTTAGAGCCCTTGTTCATTGTTGGTGAGGTTGTAAAATGATGCAACTGCTATAGAAAATGTATGCAGGTTCCTCAAAAAATTAAAAATAGAACTACCACATGATCCAACAATTCTACTTCTGGGTGTATATCTAAAAGAATTGAAAGCAGGATCTGGAAAAATTATTTGCACACCCATGTTCATAGCAGCACTATTCGTGAAAACCAATAGTTGGAAGCAACCCAAATGCCCATCTAAGGATGAATGGATAAACAAAATGTGGTATATTCATTCAACGGAATATTATTCAGTCTTAAAAGGGAAAGAAATCTTGTTACATGCTATGATATGGATGAACCTCAAGAACATTATGCTCAGTGAAATAAGCCAGTCACAAAAGGACAAAAGACTATATGATTCCACTTATATGAGGTATCTGGAGTGGTCAAACTCATAGAAACAGAAAGTAGAATGGTGGTTGCCAGGGGCTGGAGAACGGGGAAGGGAGAGTTGTTTAATAGCTATGGAGTTTCAGATTTGCAAGATGAAGAAGTTCTGGAGATATGTTGCAGAACAATGTGAATATCCTTAACTGTGCACTTAAAAATGGTTAAGATGGTAAATTTATGTGTTTTTTTAATTTCCATAAAAATATATCAAAAATACCATTAAAAGAGAGGGGCAAGGTAGATGAAACAAAAATGACATTGTTAGTAATAGTTGAAACTGGGTAATGCTGTCATGGGGGTTCATTAGGTAAGCTATTCTCTTTACCTTTGGATGTTTAAATTTTTCCATAATAAAAAGTTCTTGAATTGAGGGTTAGGGAGCTTGGGCTTTGTCAACAGAGCTGAATTTGGATCCTAGCTCTGCTTTTAAAAAATTGAGATATAATTTATATACCATAAAATTTACCATTTTAAAGTATATAATTTAGTAGTGTTTAGTATATTCATAGAGTTGAGCAACTATCACCACTATCTAATTCCAAAACATTTTTATAACCTCCAAAGGAAACCCAGTACCTGCTAGCAGTTACTCTTCATTTCCCTCTTCTCCCCAATCCCTGGCAGCCATTAATCTGTTTTTCTATTTCTATGGGTTTACCTATTCTGGACATTTCATATAAAAGGAATCATACAATATGTGGTCTTTTGTGACTGGCTTACTTCACTGAGCATAATGTTTTCAAGGTTTATTCACATTGTAGCATGAATCCATACTTTGTTCCTTTATATGGCTAAGTAATAGTCCCTTGTATGGATATACCACATTTTTTAAATCCATCCATTAGTTGAGCGTTTGGGGTTTTTCCACTTTTTGGCTATTATGAATAAGGCTGCTATGAATATTCATGTACGAGTTTTTATGTGAATGTAGCATTTCAGTTCTCTTGGGTATATACCCAAGAGTGGAACTGCTAGATCATTTGATAACTCTGTTTAATCATTTGAGGACCTCCCAGACTGTTTTTCAAAGTGGCTGCACCATTTTACATTCCCACCAGCAATGTATGAGGATTCCAATTTCTCTACATCCTTGCCAGCACTTGTTATTTTCCATTATTTATTTATTTTTTTTTTTTTTAATTTTTTTTTTAAAAGATGACCGGTAAGGGGATCTTAACTCTTGACTTGGTGGTGTCAGCACCATGCTCTCAGAAGTGAGCAAACCAGCCATCCCTATGTAGGGATCTGAACCTGTGGCCTTGGTATTATCAGCACCACACTCTCCCAAGTGAGCCACAGGCTGGCCCTATTTTCCATTTTTTAAATTACAGTCATCCTAGTTGGCATTAATTGGTTTCTCATTGTGGTTTTGATTGGCATTTCTGTAATGACTAATGATGTTGAGCATTGTTTCATGTACTTATTAGCTAGCTTCACTTTTTAGCTGTGTGATTTGGGTCAAGTTCTCTAACCTCAGAGCCTCATTGATTCCTCATTTGTAAAGTGGAGAATAATAATGCCTCATGATGTTATTGCAAGGTTAGTGGACATGAGGTTGATTTTGAACAGTGCCTGGTACATAGTAGGTACTTAATTGATACCTAATATTACTTTGCTATTTGAGCTGTAGGTAACCTGTAATCCAGGTAGACTTTTTTCCCAGTGACTTCAGTACATCTTATGTAGAAGTCAAATGCTCAAGTGATGGTGCCCTTTCATTTGCCAGGGCTGCTTTTCATTTTCACAACCTCAGTAGGGCTTTCTTTACTATTCTGTACGAGTCAACTCCTTACTCTCTGTCCTTGGAAGGACATGATTAAGACTATGGAGGATACACACAAGAATAAGATAGAACCTTTGATATTAAAACTTGGAAATGATGGTATTGTCAAATTAGTTCTGCTACTGTGTAATCTGTCTCAGTGCTATAAGAGTGAAGAGGAAGGAAATTATCAAAGAATTTATCTAAGAGGTGGTAGGCCTATGGAAAGTATTTGGAACATTGGGGAAAAGGTAGTAAGGCATTCTAGGTAGGGAAACCAAGTGAGCAAAGACAGGGAAGCAGGGGTAATCTTGGAAACAGGTAGTTAGGAAACTAGTCTTGTAGGAGTGGGATGTTGGGGAATTTTAAGAGAGATTCGTGAGATTCTTATTCTATTGTTTTCCATTATCTACTCCAGAATATGTAGTAAAAGAAACCCTGTACCTGGAATCATGAGACTTTTGTTCTAATCTTGGTTCTGCTACAAATTAGCTAGGTAACCATGTCAAGTAATTTTTTCTCTCTAGGCCTCAGTAACCTAAGCAGTAAAATGAGTAATTGGATTAATTCAGTGGTTCTTAACTGGGGTGTGCATCAGAACCTACTGGAAACTATTTTGAAATATAGGTGTTTGGATCACACTCAGGAAATTGTTTCAGAAGATCTGAGGTGAGGCCCAGGTTTGTAGTTTGAAAAAACTCTCACAGTGATTGTGATTTATATTACTAGTGTTTTAAGAGCCACCAGATAGTTAAAAATCACTAGTTCTTGGCTTTCTGGAGTTGAAATCACTTGGATGATGGCATAGTCACTTCAGACCAGCTAAAGGTTATTTGTTATATAGTGGAAAGAGCGTGGACTTTGGTGTCAGTCTAACCCAGGTTGCTATTTCCCAGCTCTGTGGCTCTGAGCATGGAACCTCACTTCTCGGTGCCTCAGTTTACTCATCTGTAAAATGGGGCTTATAATGCCTACATAGTCAGTTTGTGATGATGGGAGATAACATGTCACACTTAGTACTATGCCTAGTAGAAGGTAGATGGACCTCAACAGCGACTTGTATGAGAGGTATGCTGAAAGAAACTATCACCAGAGGACGACATAAAACTACACTCCTACCCTGACACATCAGGAGTAAATCATAACTCTAGGCGTAAGTATGTTGTGATACTTTTTGGTTCCTTTGCCTGGATATCAAACAAATACAACCTTGCTTCACTAACTGCTTACCAGTGTCCCTCTCCTTGTGTGACCTAATGTGTGACATGACTATCAATTGTGACTAGACTCTTTTTCCATAGCTTAGCAAAAGTTTAATGCATTGAAACTCCTGTTAGACTCTAAAAACTATCATTCCTTTACAACCTAAATGAAAAATAGGTCAGTTGAATTCAACAAAATTATCAAGGTCCACAGGCTCTAGAACCAGAATCTGGCTGGGCTTTGCTCCTTCAAGCCACATGGCCTTGGAGATAATGATATAAAATGGGGAAAATAATAATAGTTATGGCTTCATAAAGTTGTTGTATTAAATGAGTTAATGCATGTAAAGTATTTGAAACATTGCTTAGTACATAGTACATATTCAGTATCCTTTAGCCATTATTAATATTACAATGTACCAGGTCTTTGAGGGAGCCAGTAATACAGAGATAAAGTCTCTCCAGTCAAGGAACTTACTCTGGTGATACTAGTATACAGATAATTTCAGTATGCTTCAAGTGCAGCAATAGGGCGTATACAGGAAGGGTACTTAACAGTCTGCCTCTATTACATAAAAAATACTGCTCTCCAGGATAAAGCCTGCTACAACAGAAAGTGTGCATTCTGGAGTCAGATCAGTCTGGGTTTGAATCCTGTCTATCACTCATTATGCAACTTTGGGAGGAGCCAACCTTATGCAGCCTTAGTTTCCCTATTTCTAAAATGGGGTGAAGTTACTGACCTCCATCTGTTGGAAGTGCCCTAGTTGGGTGCCCTGTGGTCTAAGGTACTCCTAAGAAAAAAAGCAAGGAGGACTTTTTTAAAAGATTTCTGTGTATATTTCCACATCTAAATTTTTTCATCTTTATGTACCTTGCCGTGGTTGTTCTCATGATGAGAAATGTATGTAAAATATGCATACCACATAGTAGATGCTGAGCAATAAATACTCATAATAGTTTTATTATCTTTCTAACAAAGTTATCTTCTGTTATTGTTTGAAGTAAAAACTTAAAGTAATATATACCATATTAATTTCAATATTCCAATTTTGAAGGGTCTCAGGCCAAATTACATGAAAAGAGTCAAAAACGATAGGGTATTTTAATGAACACATGTATAAAACTGTCTGTGTTTGTAGAAATAATCAAATTCTATGCTGGGAGAGAGTTTTTGTTTTTGTTTTTGGGGTTTTTTTTTTTTTAAGAATGTTGTGTTCAGCCACATATAATCTTAAATTTCACCAAACTATAAAATTTAGTTACTAACCTTCCTGACTTCTAACAAAATTCAGATCAGCTTCTGTGGCATGACATATTCTTCTCTTCTTCCCTCCTAGGTCTTTCAGAGCCTTGAAGACCACCATTTGGAAGTGGTGGCTTTTTTCAGGGAAAATGGCTTCCATGGCCTTCTTGCCCATGACTCCGAGTATGCTCTCTACAATATTCCCTCTTACTACAGTTCCCATGCTCTGAAGCTGAGCTGGAATGGGAAGAACCTCACTACCAACCAGTTCCTGATGCAGGAGGTGGCCAAGCAGCTGGGCCTAAAGCGGATGAATTTTCCCATATTTGCTGCACTGCTAGGTAGGTAGTCCAAAGACTACCATCCAGTGGTTGGTAAAGTTTCCTATTCAGTGTTATGAGATGAGGACTTGAATGATTTAGCCTGTCATTGGATTTGTCTTTTTAAAGTCCTCATGCCAAATTGCCCTGGGGAGAACCAGCAGGCTTTTGGGGGCTTATTAGTAGACCACACTAAAACTGAGCATGTTTGTCTTATGGAGTGCTACAGGATATTCCAAAACATTATTTCGACTTTTGTAAAACTTTTTCTTTTGCTACGTTTTATACCTGTCTTATGCAGAGTACCATTTTAGGCCAAATGTTTTGCCAGCCCTAGACAATTTCGGTTCCCCACTCAGAGCATTAGCATTTCTTCTCCAGTGTTTAAATTTAGATCAGGAACACAAATTGTTCATTATGTTTTTCTCTTAGTTTCTTTTATACTAATATTTTATTTTGAAAAATTTTAAGCATACAGCAAAATTAAAAGAATTTTGCAATGAAAACCCTATATCCACCACCTGTATTCTGCCACTGACATTTTATTATACAGTCATATGTCACTTAACAATGGGGATACATTCTGAGAAATGCACTGTTAAATGATTTTGTCGTTGTGTGAACATCATAGAGTGTACTTACACAAACCTAGATGGTACGGCCTACTACACACCTAGCCTATATGGTTGTCCTAGGCTACAAATCTATACAGCATGTTACTGTATTGAATACAGTGGGCAGTTGTAACACAATGGTAGGTATTTGTGTATCTAAACATAGAATAAATTTTTTAGCCCCATTATAATCTTATGGGACCACCGGTGTATATGTGGTTTGTCGTTGAATGAAACGTCATTGTGCAGTGCATGACTGTGCTTGCTTTATCATATATCTATTCATTCCTCTATCCATCCATCCAATATATTTTTTTAAGAAGTATTTCAAAGTAAACTGCAGAGAGCTGGTTATGTTTTGAGTTGGATTTTCAAGTACTGACAGCATGAAGGTTAATATCCTGTCTTGGGTATGACCTCAGCTCTGTAATCCCAAAGGACATGAGTTTGGATAATCTAATGGAGTCAGCACAAGTTTTGGAATTAGACCTTGAGCAAATCACCGAAGTCACACCTCCTTGGTTTCAGTTTCCTAATCTGTGAAATGGGAATAATAATACCTCATAGTGTTATTTGATAAGGTTAAATGAAATGAGGTATATAAAATGCCCAGCACTTATTAGGCAGGCAGTAATTGGAGGTTGCTATTATAAAAGGCAGCATGACTAGGTGATAGGTAATAGTATGGGCTTTGGAGTCAGACAGTTCTAGCTTCTTGCCCTGGTGTGGGCCTTTATTAACCAGGCCACCTTGGGCCAAGTCACCAAACTTGTCTGAACCTCAGTTTTCTTATCTATATAATGGGGACAATAATACTATCATGTACCATCATTATAAAGATGATACATATAATGCATGTGATCCATAGTAGGTAATCAACTGTATTTATTACTACTGCAATTATTACATTAAGCATATAGGCCTATGCGAATTTCCCAGGACCCCTTTCATGGCCTGGAGATTCTAAGAAAACATTTGTACAGTCAATAAATGACAAATGTACTTTGTAGGTAACCACATTCTCCCAGATGAGGACCTGGCTGCTTTTCACTGGAGCCTCTTGGGACCAGAACATCCTCTTGCATCACTTAAGGTAATGTGCCCCATTTCCTGCCTATACAGATTAGGGAACATCAGGTTTTGATGGGAGTTTTGAATGAATAATAATCTTTCATTAGATTTGAAATATTTCACATACTTAGAGATAAAAATCTGTTATGATCAATACCCTTAATATCTTAAGAATTCCTCCAAAGTTATGAAGAAAAATACTAATACCCCAGTAATGAAATAATGAGCAAAGGACAGGAATAGAAAGTTCACAAAAGAGGAAATACAGTGGCCAATAATATGATCAGATGTTCAACCTCACTAGTGATAAGACATGTAAATTAAATGAGCAGTGTGATTTTTGTTAACAGTTTAGCAAATATTGAAAAATTCTACCCACTACTATCACGGCTATGGCAAGACCGATACCCACATAAGCTTCTGGTGGTAGTGTAAGTTGGTGATTTGTATTATATTTCCCTAGTTTTTTTGCTCTCCTAAACAACTGTTTCATACCTTCTCTCTTCTCAAGCCTCTAATACTTTCTCTTCATTTGCTTACTCTCAGTTCATGACCTTACTTCCTATTTCACTGAGAAAATGGAAGAAATGGGAAGAGGACTTCCATAAGCTCCCACCCCCTCTTCATCTCACCTACATGTATCTTTGTGCCCACATGTTCTGCCTGCCTCTTAACTGTGGGTGACCTGTCCCTCCACTTACATTAGATCCCATCCCCTCTTACCAACTTAAGGGCATCAGCTCAGCAATTCTCCCCCTCTTTCTCCTGTATCATCAGTTTTCTTCTCTTCATTGGCTCTTTCCCATCAGGTGTATAAGCATGCATCCATCTTAAAAAAAAATAAAACCTCAGTTTTCTTATCTATAAAGTGGGGACGATAATACTATCATGCATGGTCATTATAAAAATAATACACTCTTGACCTCACTTCTCCTACCCAAGCTGCTGCTCCATATTTTTTCTTAAGCAAACTCCTCTAAAGAGTTGTCTATGCTTTGAGCTACTTACAGTCCTCTTCCTCTGTTCTCTCTTCAATCTGATTTGCTGAAATTACCCTTGACAAGGTCACCAGTGACCTTCAAGTTAATAAACCCAGGGCCCAGCTCTCAGTTTTCATTTTATTTGACCAATCGGCATTTGACACAGTTGCTCACCCCATTCCTTGGCTTTACGGGCAACACTCTCTTCTGGTTTCCTCCTACCTTGCTGACTGCTGCTTCTCAGATCCTTTGCTACTTCCTTGTCCTCTTCCTTTTTTTTTTTTTTTTTTTTTTCCTTTTTTTTGAGGGGGGGCATGCAGCTGGCCAGTATGGGAGTCCAAATGCTTGACCTTGGTGTTATGACACCACGCTCTAACGAACTGAGCTAACTGGTCAGCCCTTAACTTCTCAACTGTGGAGTGTACCAGAGTTCCATCCTGGTTCCCTTCTCTATTGTATCTACACACATGATTGATCTTATCCAGTCTCATGACTTTATTTTCTTTTTTTGTTTTGTTTTGTTTTGTTTGATTTTTGTTTTTATTTTTGGTGGCTGGCTGGTATAGAGATCCAAACCCTTGACCTTGGTCTTATAACATCAAGCTGTAACCAAATGAGCCAACTAGCCAGCCCTATACTCATGACTTTAAATACCATCTGTCCATTTATGACTCCTAAATTTATGTATCCAGCTCTGACTTCTCCCGGAACTCCAGATTCTAATCTAACTGCCTACTAAACATCTTCATTTACATATCTAATAGGCATCTCAAACTAATATATCCAAATAGAAACTCCAAATCTTTCTCCTAAACCTGCTCCTCTCCACAGCCTTCCTCATTTTCATTAACAACTTTATCCTTCCAGTTTCTCAGGCTAAAAACCTTGGGGCCATCCTGACTTCTGTCTGTCTTTGTCACACCCCACATCTCACCTGTCAGCAAATCCCATCAGCTCTCCCTTCAAAATATATCCATTTCTCACCATTTTTACAGCAACTGCCCAGGTCAAGCCACCATTATTTCTTGCCTAGATTATTATATTAGCTTACTAACTGTTGGTCTTCTGCTTATACTCTCTCCCCACCTCCAGCTGTTCTCAATATAACAGCAGTGATCCTGAGAGAAAAAAAAAAAAAAAAAACTGATTCAGATCATGTTACTTCTCTATTCAAAATCCTCCAATGGCTCTTCACATCACTTACCCAGTCCTTACCATGGCCTGCAAAGCCCTATGCTGTCTGGCCCCCTGTTATATCTCTGATCTCATCTTTCTTTTCTTTCTGTTTTAAATTTTATTTATTGACACATAATTATTGTACCTATTTATGGGATACAGTGAGATGTTTGGATAATGTATATGTTGTGTAATGATCAAATCAGGGTATTTAACATTTCTATCATCTTAAACATTCACTGTTTCTTTGTGGTGAGAACATTCAAAATCCTCTCTTCTAGCTGTTTTGTATACCACACAATTTTAATCACCCTTCTGCGCAAGAGCACACCAGAACTTATTTCTCCTATCTAACTGTAACTTTGTACCCATTGACCATCCCCTTTCAGTCTTTGGCAACCACAACTCTACTCTCTCCTTCTATGAGATGAGCTTTTTTAGATTCCACATACTAGTGAGATCATATGGTATTTGTTTCTGTGCCTGGCTCACTTCACTTACCATAATGACCTCCAGGTTCATCCATGTTGATGCAAATGACAGGATTTCGTTATTATTTTTTTTTATGACTGAATAGTATTCCATTGTGCACATATACCACATTTTCTTTACCTTTGCACTTGCCATTCCCTCTCCTTGGAATGCTTTTTCCCCCTACATAGCTATTTACTTACTCCTAGAGGTTTCCTTAAATGTCATTATCTCAGTGAGGCCTTTCCTGATCACCTTATTTAAAATTATATGCACATGTGCACCCACACAAACACCATATGCCTACTTGCATTCCCTAGCCCCTTCTCTACTTACATTTTCGCCATAGCACTTATCTACATCAAGCACACTAAATTTTGCTTATTTACTTGGTTTATTAGACTCCCCTCACCCAGTCTCAAAAAACCTACACTAGAATTTAAGCTCCCGTGAGAGCAGGAATTTTTGTCTGTCTTGTTCACCTCTGTGTCCCTGGTGCTTATGATGGTGCCTGGCACATAGTAGGCAGTAAATATTTGTTAAAGGAATGAATGGTACAGCCTTTTGGTAAAACAGCCTATATCAAAAGGCTTTAAGAAGTTTATAACCTTTGACTCAGTAATTACAGTTTGAAGAAGTTTGTAATTAAATAATTGGAAAGTGGGCAACAAATCATACCCACATTTCATGATAGCATTAAAATATTTTTTCTTTTTAAAATTTTTGAGCATCAAAAAAGTGGGAAAAATAATATAATAATATAGAGGCTCACCATTATAACATCTTCCATTTCCAAAAGCTATCAAGATTTTGCCACACTTGCTGGGTTTTGTTGTTTTTGTTGATAATGTATTTTAAAGCAAACACCAGAACTCAAGTCCTTTCACTCCCACATTCTTCAGTGTGCATCTCTAAAACACTCGGGCATTTTCTTACATAAGCACGGTGCCTAATGGCATTATTAACAAAATTAACTGAATTAACACTAATTTCTTGGTGTCATCTTAATATCCAGTTCATTTTCAGATTTCCCTGATTGTTTCAAAAAGGCCTTTCTGTGGTTAATTCAAATCAGGATCTAAACATTGTCCACACATTACAACATTACTTTTTTTTCTTTCTCTCTCTCTTTTATTTCTTTGTTTTATTTTTTTGTTTGTTTCTTTTTATTATTCTTTTTAAAAATATTTTCTTCAACATACTTTTAATACCAAAAATTTTGGTATTAAATACCAAAAGGGTCTCATGAAAGAAAACTGATTAATTATGGCAGTGTCATAAAACAGTAGTTATCTCTGTAGGAGGATTATGGATGATATGTTTTTACCTCTTTATACTTTTTGATCTTTTTCAAATGGTCTGTACTTAATTAAAATTAGGAGGAAATTATTATTATTATTATTATTTTTTGGTGGCTGGCCAGTACTGGAAAATTATTTTTAAAGAAAGTATTTTATCTCTCTCAGTGGATTTACTAAATTTGAATTATGTATCTCACCCCCCATCACCCTATTTCTTAGTGATCCATCTTTGATGTCAGTGTCCTTTGCTCATCTTACCTTTTCTAGGTCCGAGCTCATCAGCTGGTTCTTCCTCCCTGTGATGTGGTCATCAAGGCTGTTTCTGAGTATGTCAGTTCCATCAAAGACCCTTCAGACCTGGATGTGGTTGGAAAGGATGTTTTCAAACAGTCTCAGGTGAGCTAGCCTTCCCCTTCCTAAGAGTTGCCAGTTTTCTTACCTTCTCTAGCAACACCAGCAGGTCTCCTAATCTTTTCTGTGGCACCTAACTTCTCTCCTCCTATCTGCTTGTCTTCTCCATGCTTAACAGACTAGAGCCCCAAACTTTCCTTTAAAAAACATTATTAGGCCTGTATTGCAAGGGTTCTTTACCTTTTTTCTACTGATGATTAAAGTAATACAAGCCCACTCTGGAAAATTTAGAAAAGAAAAAAAACGAGTTACTTAAAATCTTGTTACCGCTCAAAAAAATTTTTGTTACCTAGAAACAACTTGCTGTATTTAACACTCTGGCTTGTGTCCTTCTAGTCTTTTTTTTTTTTTTGGTTTTGATGTATATTTTAACATAAAGGAGGTCTTGCTTAGTGGAAGATAATAGGTAATGAAAAAGACTACTTGAAATGAGTCCACATAAAACAAGAATCAAAATTTTATTGTTAATAGTGGAAAAAGTGCTCAACTGGGATTTTTTGTTCTTTTTGGGTGGCTGGATTGAGCCCCAGACCTTGCTTGGTGTTATCAGCATCACACTGTAGCCAACCAAGCTAACTAGCCTCGACTGGGATTTTATCCTACAAAATGAAACTGAAAATTATGAAAGTAAGTTAGTTTTATTTTTAACAATTTGATTTATACTTGCAACTCTGGGTTTTTCACTTTCATTTTTTGAATTAACATGCAGTCAAAATGACTTTCGTATATGTGTGTATACAGATCTATGAAATTTTTTTGTTGTTGGCTGGCTGGTGCAGGGAACCGAACCCTTGACCTTGGTGTTACAAGGCTGCTCTAACCAACTTAGCTAACCAGCCAGCCCAGTTCTATGAATTTTTAACATGTGTATAGAGAACAGTTGTACCCCAAAATCTCTCATGCTATCTTTTTGTAATAACACCCAAACCCATCCCCAGTCCCTGGCAACCACCAGTCTGTTCTCTGTCACTGTACTTATGTCTTCTAGAGTATATCACATGAATGGAATAATATAGTATGTAATTTTTTGAGAATGGCTTCTTTCATTCAACATAATGCCTTTGAGATGCTTCTAGGTTGTTGCATGTTACGTGTATCAATAATTTATTCCTTTTTTTTGCTGAGCAATATTCATTGTGTGGATGTATCACAGTTTGTTTATCCATTCACCCCTTAAAGAATATTTAGGTTGGTTCTAATTTTTCGTGATTATAAATAGAGCTGCTGTAAACATTTGTGTACAGGTTTTTTGTATGAACATAAATCTTTATTTCCATAGTGTAAATACCTAGCAGTGGGATTTCTGGGTCATATGGTTTAAATTTATAAGACCCTGCCAAACCATTTTCCAAAGTAGCTGTTCCATTCCTTACCAGCACTTGGTATTGTCAGTATTTTTTAAATTTATTTTTTTAATTCACAAATAAAAATTGTATATATTTATTATTTATCCATGTTGTTTTGAAATATGTATACATTGTGGAATGGCTAAATTGAGTTAATTAACATATGCATAACTTTACATACCTTTCATTTTTTTGTGGTGAGAACACTTAAAATCTACTCTCAGTAATTTTCAAGAATACAATATATTGTTACTAACTATAGTCACCATGTTGTATAATAGATTGTCAGTAATTTTTATAGTCATTCTAATAGGTGCATAGTGGCAGCTCATCACAGTTTTACTTTGCATTTCCCAAATGATTAACGATGGACATTTTTTTCTGTGCTTACATGCCATTCATATATCCTCTTTGGTGCATTGTCTGTTCATGAATAGTCTTTTGCCTATTTTTTTAATTTGTTTGTTTGTTTATTGACTGTTGTGTTTTGAGAGTTCTTTATGTATTCTACATACAAATCCTTTTCAGATATTTGTTTGCAAATATTTTTTCCTGGTCTATAGTTTGTCTTTTAATACTTTTAACAGCATCTTTTGCTGAGCAAAGTTTTCACATTTTCTTTAATTTTTATCTTTTATGGTCATGCTTTTGGTGTCATGTCAAAGAACTCTTTGCCTAATAACTACATGCATGAGTTTTCTCCTGTTTTCTTTTAAAGTTTTTATAGTTTTACATTTTACATTTTAGAACAAATCATCCATTTTTAGTTCATTTCTGTGTGAACTGTGAGGGGTTTTTTTTGTTTTTTTGTTTTTCGTATGGATGTGTAATTGTTTTAACACAGCTTGTTGAGAAGACTATCTTTTTCCATTGAATTGCCTTTGCAACTTTTGTCAAAAATCAATTGGCCATATTTTTGTAGGTCTATTTCTGGACTTTATTCTGTTCAATTGATCTATGTGTCTGTTCTTCACCAATAGCACACTGTCTTGATTACTATAGCTTTATAGTAAGTCTTAAAACTGGGTAGTGATTCCTCCGATTTTATTATTTTTTAATATTATTTTGTCTATTTTAGTTCATTTGCCTTTCCATATAAATTTTAGAATAACCTCGTCTATATCTACAAAAAAAAGAAATCCTTCTGGGATTTTAACTGAAATTGCGTTAAATATATAGGTGAATTTGGTGAGTCTTTGAATCCGTGAATACGGTATGCCTCTCTATTTATTGAGGTCTTCTAAAAGTTTTATGGCTTTTAGTATACAAGTCCTATACATGTTTGTTTTGTTTGTTTTTTGTGGTTTTTGGCAGCTGGCCAGTATGGGGATCTGAACCCTTGACCTTGGTGTTATTGTTTTTTTATATTCATACTGAAGTATATCATATTTGAGGCACTTATTGTAAAGGATATTATTTTGTTCATTTCACTTTCTAATTGTTTGTTGCTGATACATAAAAATATGATTGATTTTTGTGTGTTGACCTTGTATCCTATGTCCTTTCTAAACTCATTTATTAGTTCTAGATATCTTGGGATTTTCTGTGTAGGTGGTTGTGTTGTTTGTGAATAAGGACAGTTTTATTTCTTTATTTTCCAATCTGCATGACTTTTTTTTCTTATTGGCAGCTCGCTGCTTCAGGGATCCAAACCCTTGACCTTGGTGTTATAATACCATAACCGAGGAAGCTAACAAGCCAGCCCTTTTTTGTTGACTTGCTGCACTATCTGAGATTGCCAAATGATGTTGAATAGGAATGATAACAGTAGATATCCTTGTTTTGTTCCTGATCTTTAGCGAAAGCATTCAGCCATCATTAAATATAATATTAGCTGTAGGTTTTGTGGATGCACATTATTAGGTTGAGGAAATTCTCTTCTATTCCTAGTTTGCTGAGAGTTTTTATAATGAATGGATGGTATATTTTGTCAAATGCATTTTCTGCATCTATTGGTAAGATTGTATTGTTTTTATTTAGTCCATTAATATTTTGGATTGATTTTTGAATATTGATCCATCCTTCCTTCCCAGGACATGGTCATGATATATTATTCCTTTTTTGTATTGCTGGATTTGAGTTGCTGGTATTTCATTGAGAATTTTTGCATTTATTTTCTGTTTTCTTTTTTTTTTTTTGTTACTTTTTTGGCAGCTGGCCAATACGGGAATACAATTGCATTTAGTTTCATGAAGGATATTGGTCTGTAGTTTTTTATGTGCTGTCTTAGTCTGGTTTTGTTATCAGGGTAATGCTTAGACTCATAAAATGAATTGGCAAGTGTTCCTTCCTCTTCTATTTTTAGAAGAGATTGTGTAGAATTGGTAATTCCATAGAATTTGCCATTGACACGTCTGGCATGGAATTCTTTGAATTTATCCTATTTAAAGTTTGCTGAGCTTGAATCTCTGTGTTTGTCTTTCACAAAATCTGGGAAGTTTTCAGCTATTATTTCTTCAAATAGATTTTTGTTACACATTCTTTCTCCTTTCCTTCTGTGACTCCAGTAACACCATTGTTAGACCTTTTAGTATTATCCCATAGATCCCTAAGATGCTATTCTTTTTTTTATTTTTTAATTATTTTTCTCTGTTTTTCACACTAGATAATTTCTGTTGATCTATCATCAACTTCACTGACTCTGTCCCCTGTCATCTCTATTCTGCTGTAGAATCCATCCACTGAGTTTTTTAAAAAAAAATTTAGGATACTGTATTTTTAAGTTCTAAAATTTCCATTTTGGTTCTTCTTTATATATCTTCTTTCTTTGCTGAGACTTTCTTTCTGTTTGTTTCAACACTGTTCCCCTTACTTCCAAGCATTTTTATAATAGCTTTTTTAAAGTCTTTGTCGGACAATTACAACATTGTGTCATGTCAGCATTGGTATCTGTTGATTGTCTTTTTCCATGGGAGTTAAATTCTCCTGGTTCTGCCCATGTCAAGTAATTTTGGATTGTATCTTAGACATTTTGAATATTATATTAGAAGACTCTTGGTCTTGTTTCTATATTATGGAAATGTTAATAGTTTTGTTTTAGGAGACAGTCAAACCATTTAGGTTCAGGCCACCAGTTCTCACCATCCTTCTGTGGGCTGTGGTTTGAATATCAGTGCACTTTTCAAAGCTGTTGCAAGCATATTTGGATCAGTCCTGTGTGTAGGCCACCTAGTAGCAAGTCTGGGACTTGGGCCATGGCCTATTTTAATTCAGTTCTCAGAGTCTGTGGTCTGCTGTGTGTCAGATCCATGCATCTGCACTTCAGGGACGAGCCAGCTTATGGTATTGCTTCTTGAGCTGCTCCCTCTCTGTGATCTTTTCAGTACTTCCTGGTTCACTGGGCTACCCCCTTTTCAGTTCTCCTGCCATAAAGCTAGGGCTTTAATTACCTAGCTCTGCTGTGCACTTTTTATGACTGCACCCATGGCTGGGGCCAAGCAGCAGGAAGACAGAGAAAGAAAAAAGCATTGAGAGCTCACCCCAACCTCTTGAGACCATTTCTCCTCTGATTGGAGAGGAAGGTTCCGATCATTCATAGTTTTATTTTCCTGTTATTCCCCCATTGCCACTGCTGCCACCAAAGGTTTGCTTTGGGCTGGCACACAAGAAAATAGAGAAAAAAGGAAAAGAAAGAAAAAAGGGGGATTTCTATACACCGAGTCTTCGGAGACCCCTTACGCATTGCTCAGGCCAGAACTATACTAAGGTTTTTCCTGGAGCTCTCTCCTTCCACGTCATTGGACACTTCCAGATTTCAGGCTGCATTGTGTCCATGCCAGGGTATACTGGAGGAAAAAGAAATGCTAAACTCACCATTGGTTTGGTGGTACTTTATTTTTTTTTCCTTATTAGCATATTCATTGTTACAAATCATACTTAACTGTTTACGGCCCTCATCCAATCTCTCCCCTTCCGCTTCCCCCTTTCCCGTCTTCTTTCCCTCTTCCGCTTCCCCCTATAACAACCATAGATTTGTTCTCTCCATCTGATAGACTGTTTCTATGTTGGTTTGTTGTCTAGATGATCTGTCCAGTACTGAGACAGGTGTGATCAAATCCTCCCCTATTATCATAAATCAGATGCTTCTTTTATTACTCTGAAGTGTGCTTTGTGGAGAGAGAGGAAGTCTTATTTTTTTTGGTCTCTGCTAGTGCCTCTTCTTGTGTCTGTGAAATTCAGAGTCTGGTGTGCCATCTGCATGGTGGCTGTGACTGCTGCTATAGAGACTAACTGCTTTTGTGGCAGCCATATCAAATGTGGTGGCTATGGAGGACTGCTTGTGTGAAAGTGGTGTTTATGGTGTGCTCTTTATGTGGTTGCAGCTGGGTTCAGCTTTCCCTGGCTGCATGCCTCAGGGCCCCAGTGGGGCCCCGGGGTGGTGGCAGCAGCTTGCCTAGTTGCGGCTGGGTTCGGCTTCCCCCAGCTCTATGCCTCATTCTAAGATGTTGTTGCGGAGCAGTTGGAGAGAGAAAGAGAAGGGAAGGGGAAGGGGAAATAGGGTGGGAAGAAGGGGAAGGAGGGGCAATGTGATCGAGGCCCATGGTCTCCCCTTCATTACAGCAGGGGAGACCAGGGGGCTTCCAGCAGCGGCTGGGCCATCAATGGGCTGGATGCAGATGTCAGAGGTATGTGGCTGAATCCCTTGGCCCCCCACTGCCCTGGCTTGGGAGCCTGGGGTGCTTCCTGCAGCAGCTTGGTGGTCATCGCTGGGCTCGGTGCAGATATGGGAGGGGCATGGCTGAGTCCCTTGGCCCCCTATCATCTGGGCTCAGGAGCCCAGGGTGCTTACTGCAGTGGCTTGGTTGTTGTTGCTGGGCTGGTTGAGGATGTCGTGGGGGTGTGGCTGAAGCCTTTGGCCCCCTAGGTTTGGTGGTACTTTAAATCCTGTTCATCTTCAATCTGCTTGCTCCTGTTTACTTTTTACAGCCCTCATAGCTACCCTTGGTTTTTATAACAACCTTCAGTGAGAATGAGTTTAGAGGGTACTTACTCCATTTTATTCAGAGCTGAAACTTCTGTGAATTTTTTTAAATGAATAAAGAATAAAATTGAGTATTTGGTTTGGAGGCATATTTTTTCCAACAGAATTTTGTGATAGCACAGTCTAACATCTGTTACTTCACATCTATTTTTTTTTTTTTTTTTTTTAAAAGATGACCGGTAAGGGGATCTCAACCCTTGGCTTGGTGTTGTCAGCACCACGCTCAGCCAGTGAGCAAACCGGCCATCCCTATATAGGATCCGAACCCGTGGCCTTGGTGTTATCAGCACCGCACTCTACCAAGTGAGCCATGGGCCGGCCCAGTTACTTCACATCTAACTAGCTAGCACAATCATAAGGAGGATTTTTGGTTTTTTTTAAAAGATACTCAGACTTTTTCTCCAAGGGCTTACATTCTTTTGATATTCAAATCATTCTCTTTTCAAATGCTTTTATTGTCATCATCTTTCATGATTCTCTCATCCACTGGTTTTGAACACAAACTGCACCAGATCCTCATTTGTCTATGGCTTCTAGCATGATATGAGCAGTCCTCCATCATTTTCCTTGACTTTAGAAGATCCTGACCCTTATGACAGACTTGCTCATTTACTTTGTTGATTTGCATTGTCCTTTTAGCTGTCTGCATCAGATAGTTAGGAAGGGACTGACCCACAAAGAAAGAAATTGGCCTATTTGTTAGGGAGAGATGTTAGTGTTAAGTAAGGGATAGTGTTTAAATGGAGAATAAATTTTATAAGTGCTGAGTTGAGTGGCCATTGTCCTTAATGTTATAGCTTTTGCTTCTCTTCATAAATTTTGGACTTTGATAATGATCACTTTTAATAAAAAGGGTCCCAGTTTTCACTAAAAAAAAAAAAAAAAAAAAAAGAACCAAAAAATTGGAAAATAGTGATGTCATTCCTAATTCCACCCTAGTCTTCTTTAAATGTATGTGTTGATGAGGTAGTCGCCTCAGCATAAAAAATTTTTACCTGCTTTTTTCACTTGACATTATGTGTTAAACCATTTTTCATTGTTGCTGTATAACCTTAAAATCATTTTTTACAGCTGCAGAATTATGAGGAGAGCTCTCCTAAACCAAATGTACAAGAACTGTTAGGTAATAGTGTCAAAGAGGAAGGGTTCTACTGTACCACCTGAGGACTCTGTAGATTTATAAAAGAAAGGGTAGTACTTGATTAAATACTGAATGAACTGAACTTTCTATGTGCAAGATCCTGTGCTAGGCATTAGAATATAAATGTGACCACACCATTCTCTGTCCTCACAGAACCTGAGGTTAAATGGGGAGGCAGAAGCAAATAAATAAGTACAATAAAGAAAAAGCACAGAGGTTTAAGTAGGAAAGGGGTGGTCAGGAGAGGTTTCATAGAAGTGGTGCCCTTTGAAGGAAGAGTAGGTATTTGCCTGTCAGGGCACAGGACAGAGTGGTACATTGAATGAAGTACATGTAATTCATTATTTCAGGGTATTAGGTCATAGATTTCTACTTACTGACATTGAATAGTTCACAAGATATATTGTTAAGTGCAAAAAGCAAGGCGAAAAACAACGTGATGATGTGATTCCACTTATCTGAAAGAAACAAAACCATATTGGTATACATATATATGTGTGTGTATAAACACATAGCAAAATTTATGAAAGAACATCTATCCAAACTGGTAACTGGTCACTTCTGGGGAGAGGAGTGGGTACAGAGGTAGAGATATTAAGGGAGACTCTGTGTATGGTTTGTGTGTTTTAGGCGATTGTTTCCAATTATTGTGTGTGTTATTAAATACAATAAGGGGATAATAATGAATAAGTAAATAATGGAACATTGATACAGTGGAATGTTATTCAGCCACGTAGATACCATTCTCTAAGTCAGTAATTTGTAAACATTCTTTAGATTTGGAACCCTTTTTTCAAGCAATTATATTAAGTCCAGGTTTTTAAGACAGCAGAGTGATTTCTGTTTCTATGTTAAGCTAGAGGACCTGGAGATCTTGATTCCTGGATTTGTGTGCGTGCATGCATGCATGCAAATGATGAGGCCTGGAATGCTGTTTAGGTTCTGAGGTGTTAACAATCACAGTCTCTGAGAGAAAACATTATAAATGTTTTTAAATTTTCTTTTTTCTTATATATTCTAATTTTTAATAAGAAACAAATACTGTTTGTTATAGTTAGTAGATTTTATTTTTTGTAGAAAGTACTTAGCACTGGGGCTGTATGGTGAATTGGACATTCTCATACATTGATGATGGGAGTATATAACTTGAGACATCTGTTTGGAAAGAGATTTAGTATCATGTGTCAACAGTCTATGAAAATGATTATACCCTTTGACCTAGTAATCACACTTCTACGATTCTGCCTTAATAAACACTCCAAGAGACTTATGTAAAAATATGCTTATGAGAAAATATGCTTATTATTTATAATGAAAAATTGGAGATGACTTTAATATCTTACATTCTATTTGATGAAATATTATGAAGGTCTTAAAATTATATTCAAAAAGATTTTTAAATAACATTGGAAAAGGCTTGATAAGTGAAAGAGCCCCTTTTCAGTCGGCCCTTCTGCACAGAGATAAACAGTAATTTTTGTTTCTATTGTCGTAGATTAGTTTTGCCTCTGCCTAAACTTTATATGTACTCCTTTGTGTCTCTCTTCTTCACTCACTATATCTTTGAGATTTATACATATTATTGTGTACCAGTACTTTGTTCTTTTTTATTATTGTGTAGTATTCCATTATATGAATATACCACAATGTATCCATTCTTCTGTTGTTATACATTTGAGTTGTGTCCAGTTTGGGGCTATTATGAATAAAGCTGTTGTTCACGTCCTTTGGTGGCTCTGTGCACTCATTTCTCTTGGGTAAATACTTAGGAGGGGGATTGCTGTACTATATGGTAAGTGTATGTTTAGTTTTATAAGAAACTGCCAAATTGTTTTCCAAATTGTACCAATGTACACTCCCACCAGCAATGTACTGGAGTTCCAGTTAATCCATATCATTGCCAGTGCTTAACACTGATAGTCTTTAATTTTAGCCATTCTGGAGGATATGTAGCAGTGTTACATTGTGGTTTTATATCTGTTCAGGTGCTTTTAGTTTTAATGTTCACAACTTTTGAAACAATAATTTCATTTTTAGGATTTTTCACTAAGAGTATAATCTGAAATCCAGAAAAAATTTACATGGACAATATATGCTTTTTGTTGCATAACTTATAATAGTCAAATGCGAGAAATAACTAAATATTAGGTATTAGGGTAGTGGTTACATAATTTATGGTAAATTCATAGTGATAAAATATGCAGCCATTCAAAATTATTTGGATAGATTAGGCTAATATAATATAATAAAAGCAGGATACAAAATTATAATAGAGTGTGGTATCAAGTATTGAAAAATATGTGTATTAAGGTGGACCAGGTATACTTCAAAAAAAAATTCTATTTAAAAAAATACAATAAGGAAACACACCCAAATATCATTGGATGGTGGTACTGTGTGATTTTTTTCCCCATCCCATCCCTTATGTATTCCTTCTAGTGATCATGTGATCATTTTAGAATAGCACAAAAAATGTAAGTAAACTTTTTTTTAGTACTCCAGATTTTATGTTTGATAATACTTTCTCCCTATCTTATCTTTTCTGCAAAGTAAAAATTTGTTCTCTTGGGTTTCTTTAAATATTTGATTTTTGCTATTGTTTTGACTCTCAAGTTATAAATTGTATGAAAAAGAAATTCTCATGTTGTTTTCTTCTTCTGAAAATTTTATGTTTCAACCTTCAGTCCAGGACCGAAGATAAAATAGAACGATTCAAGAGAGCGGTGGAGTACTACTCAGTCACAACCAAACTCTCTTCGCTGCCAGTGGGTCCCTCCTTTCTAGGTAAGGCTTCTATCTGACCCCACGCGGCTCTGTTCATAGCAGAAAATGAGTTGGTCCCTCAGGAACCCCAGAGCCAGAGTGGAATCACTTGTTTGTGTTATGCCCTCCTAGAAGTCATTCCTGTTTGGTAGGCATTCTTTTGATTTCCATGTCATAAAAGAGGCGGCATAAGAAAGGGCCCTGCTCTCTCAAATTTATTGATGGGGTATAATGCCATTTCTTCAGCTTGGGCTGCTTCTGGTGCTAACCCCCATTCCAGCCTGGTATATGTAAAATAGCCCTGTGTTTGGGATCAGGCATGAGTTTGAATTCTACCTCTGCTGCTTACCAGCTGTGTGACATTTGTATGAAATGTGGCTCATGATACCTACTTTATAGGTTCATTATCAGATGAAATAACGTATGTAAGGTTCCTGGCATGGCTTATAGTAGCTGTTCAATAAATTGTAACTTATTTATTAATAAGAATTTTTCAGGTGATATGGGGGTTACCAGAATGTAATATGGTAGAGTTATTAGTATTGACTGAAGTATAGCTCTTTCTCTTGGCTTCAGGTTTTCGGAATAATAGGCTTGGAAATTCTCCCCTTCTGCAAAATCAAATGGGCACCATTTCTGCTGGAAAGCCAATGGTAAGCATCTTTTAAGAGGCCTGAGACCATTGTTAGCATTAGACTCAGGTTGATTCTCGATTTTTATAATCTGAGTTAAGGAGTTAGGTTTATCAGACAGTGTTGTCAGACTGTTAAGGCCATGTATACCTATATCGTATTCTCAATTTGAGACTGGGAGACTGTAAAGAAAGCATCCAAATCAGTAACCACTAGGGTATTGTGAAAGTAGCTTAGCTAATGTCAGAGAATGTTTCTAGGAGACCTGGATTGATCTATTGTCCTGCCTCTGGAGGATTCTGTTTATACATTAGTGTTAGAATTATTTCTTATTATTCTCATTAGATATTTTGTATCTCAACAGTCCCTGCTATTGGCATCATCCATGATGTCACAACTTCTCAGGGAAACTTTTTGAAGCCTGGCAAAATGTTAAATAGCTTTTCTGTCTGTTTTGTCCTTTAGTTTTCTCACCAAGTACCCCAGAAAATGAAATATCCACCACCATTCCCAATGGGATCCAACTCATCTCCTCTCTTTTCCCCCCATGCTTTGGGGGAATCCCATGCTTTTTCGGAGGACCCCATACTGCAGGACATCCCTTTTGCCAACTGGGCTATTTCTTATAACTCCTCTGCATCCCAGTTTCCCAATTACCTGACTTCCAAAGCCTCACCTCCTTTGGGACCAGACTCTTCCCACTCCTCTTCCTCTGATGGTGATGAACCAAATGGAGCCAGCTCCAAGTAAGTATCTGTATAAACACTCACGGGAACAGACTTCTGAGGCATCTGTGTTCTTTTGCTGGTAACTGGAGTAGGGATGTGGAGAAGTGTACGTTCCTGGCTTCCCTCTACAGCTCTTCGCTCTTAGGAAAGCAAAATAGGAAAACTTTCTCTATGTTTACCTACTTCATGCATATTTGGTCCTGTGCAGGTGGTAATTTTTAGACACCCAGGCCACTGAGGTAAAAGGCAGCATAGCAGCTGGTTAGGGAGCCCTGGTATGGATGTGCTACATGTCATGGCTGTCATTTTTCAATTTGTGAGGGGGGCAGATTGAGTATTAAAAAAAAAAAAGAATTTATAGAGTTGAAGTATTAGAACTGTTGAGTAGATGGTTATATTGCTTAGTAACTAAGATAAAGTTCTGAGGATTAAAACAGTGGGATTTTGTACTAGCTCATTTGTTCTTAGGTTATTCCTCCAAGCAGATTATTCCTGGAAAACAGAGCTGCTTTGAGGTTGCAATTGTAATTATTTTCTTAGAACATAAGCGGACTCTAAACATGGCCTCTTATGAGGTATAAAGGATTCAGAATGGTTCCCATGACTTTTGATTGCTTTGCTTTGTGTCAGGTGAAAGAAGCCAGGAGGGCAGTGATGACCACTAAGAGGAAGGGTATCAGATCCATTGCTAACCCAGTGTCCTGATCTCCAGAGCGTTTGTAAAATTCCTTGGGAATGGACATCTTGAGTTGGAATATCTTTGTCAACCTTCCTTTTCTCTTCTACACTATCTTTCTGAATTTTTTAGTCACATCACAGAAGCACTTCAGCAACAGCCTGGGTGGGAAGATTCCAATGGTGACAGAGGGTCCTGGGTACAGCCTGTTGATGCTGGAGTTTCAGAAGCCAGCCTAGGTGATGGTGAGCCCCACATCCCATCTCTGCTGTCTATGTCTACGAGGAACCACGTGGACATCACCATTCCACCCTTACCTCCAGTAGCTCCAGAAGTCTTGCGGGTTGCAGAACACAGACACCGGAGGGGTCTCATGTACCCATATATCTACCATGTACTCACTAAGGTAAGACAGCACATCAGCACCTATCTTCCTTCTCTTAACACTGTACTTCACACTCCCACTTCCTAGGACTGTAAGCTACTGGAGAAAATTCTGGTTATTGCTATCTGAAGTGAGATAAAAGAAGACCAAATGTTACAGGGTCCCTCACTGTATTAAGGGCCTCAGGTGGGGTGAGACTAGCAGGAGATGGTACTATGCAGTAAATGAGCCCCTGAATTAGTCTGTTTCTGTTGCTTATAACAAAATACCTGGACCTGGGTAATTTGTAAGATAATGAAATTTATTACTTAGAGTTTTGGAGGCTGGGAATTCCAAAGTCCAGGAAATATATCTGGTGAGGGTCTTCTTGGTGGTTACTTTACAGCAATGTGGGGTCTCACATGGCAGAAAATGGTGGAACAGAGAGAGAGATTCTCACGTCTCTCCTTTTAAAGCCCTCAGAACCACGCCCTGACAACCATTATTAATCCATTCATTAACGCATGGTCCTCAGAATCCAATCATTTCTTCAAGGCCTCACCTTTCAATTTCCATAATAGGATTTCCTAACTTGTCACAGTGGGGGAACAAGCCTCTAATACATAAAACTTGGGCGACACAATTCAATCCATATCAGCCCTCTAGAAGAGAAGTGTAATTGAGATTTTAAAGTACATAATGTACCAAGTTGGTGGACTCTGGTTCTAGGGAAGGACGCAGTCTAAGAAGAGGTTTTATACCCTTGTTCCTTAACTCTTCCTCTACTTCTGCAGAACTGTTCGCCTACTCTGGCCTTACCATACAAATCCACCCTCCAGCAAAATGTTTAAGATGGACTTTCCCCCTTATTCAGCTATAATCAGTCATAGCTGAGACTTTAAAAATAGAATACAGCTTATAATTTGGCTGTGGTCAGCTGGGCTTGTTACAGCTTCTTTTCTGTCTGAAACTCTTTGTAAATACACATAGAAAATTTAGTGGCCAGGCTACAGAGGCTACAGTTCATTACCGATTCTTCTCAGCTCAGTTCCAAACCTTGTGTTGACTCATTTTCTCCTTTTCCCTGGACCATTCTCTTGTTAGGGTGAGATTAAGATCCCCGTATGTATTGAGGATGAGTGTAACATGGAGCTGCCTCCAGCTGCCCTCCTGTTCCGGTCAGCTCGTCAATATGTATATGGAGTCCTTTTTAGTCTGGCAGAGACACAGCGGAAAATGGAACGCCTGGCCATACGGCGGCGGCTGCCTGTGGAAGGTAAGTGTAGCTCTAGCTTTGACAGTTCTCTCAATGCTTGACACAGAACAAAAATGTCTGTGCAAGCACATCATACTTTTGGCTGAGGAGCAGTCTTTAGGAAAGTGTATTATCTACCAAAATACATATTAATATGGGAAATACAATAACTTAAGACCCAATTCTGCAATCATCAGTTATTCAGAGTGACTGTAGAGCTAGGGCTAGGGTCTGGAGCTCACAGACCCCTGGAGCCTGTTTACAAACCCTTCACATGCAGGTTTACAAGCTAGGTAACCAGAAAAAATGGTCCTTGGAGCCTTGGCTGAAGTAGGAACAGTCTTTATTCAGCACACACACGTCTAAGAGTTAAACAGTCCAAAGAGAAACTCTGAAATTCAACTGCTACCAGCAAAGTCCAAAGAAACACTGAGCAGCTGCCAGCAGAGTAAACATGTTTTATTTTTAGACATGAGCTCTCTGCTGGCCAGCTTTGCTTCACAAACTGAAGAGCACACAATAGCAATTAACTAAAAAGATACATGGGTGCACATGCACACTAACCCCACCCACACACAACTTGTTTACCGAGAAATGTGCTGCACGACCCCTCAACCAGACCTAAGCCAAGGGAGCCTGACTAAATTATCTTATTTTCCCCAGAGACTGCTACTTAAAAGAACCATGCTGGGCTTTGGGAATATAGAGGTGTATCTGACACAGTCTCTCCTCCTCAGTGAGGTTTTTGTTTTGGGATTTGATCCTGTAGGTAGTTGGAGCAACTGAGGTGTTTTAAACTGCAGTGACATGGGTCAAATTAGTGTGTTCAAAAGAACACTCTAGATTTCTGCTTCTGGGAAGGTGGAGTAGATTAGATGTACTTTTCCCTATCCCTCCTGCTAAGTACAACTAAAGCCCAGAACATTATATATAAAACAAGTACAAGATACACTAGAAGGTGGAGAAAAAACAGACAGGCTGAGGACTTTGGGACCTAAGGAATGATGCAGTGGTGCCGTGATGAGTTCCCTGGGTTTTCTTTTTGTCTCATATATCCTAGACTGGGTGTGGGACAAGCTGGCAGCCCAGAAATGTCAACAGTTGCAGACCAATAAAAGCCCAAGAAATGCCTCCTTTCTCTGGCCAAAGGACCAAAAAGGAGCAACCTAGCAATAAAAAACTTTTAGATAACAACTGCTCTACTTCAACCAAACACCACAGAAAAACTGTGGTCCATCCCCACCCCAACCTCCACCAGCAAAGGCCGATTGAAGAGCCTAGACTTCTGCCCTGACCAGGCTATAACAAGGTACCTCACCTGCTCTAGCTGAGGAGGTGTCAAGCAAAGTCAAGTGGGGAGCCAAGACTTCTACTCCCAGGGGCTGGCTGGTTAGCTCAGTTGGTTAGAGTATCGTGCTGATAACACCAAGGTCTAGGGTTTGATCACTGTACCAGCCAGCCACCAAAAAAAAAGGACTTCCACTCTCAGCTGGCAATAATGAGACAGTATCCCACTTTATCTGTTGGAGTGGTGTCAGAAAAGGCCTGTTAAAATACAAGACTTTAAATAAGATCCAGAGTCTTTTAAAATAATATGCAAAATGTCCAGGTTTCAATGGAAAATCCCTCATCATGTCAAGAACCAGAAAGATTTCAAATTCTAATCTCAAACTGAGAAAAGAAAATGAAGCAGACATTATAAAAATGCTTTGACAAACAATTATAAACATGCTTTGTAGCAAATTAAACATACAAAGTCTTAAGATATAAAGAAGAACCACGTAGAAATTAAGAACTAAAACATACAATAAAATATAATAATTTAATAAAAAATACAATAACCAAAATAAAATACTCAATGGATGGGTTAAATAGCAGAATGGAGACAAGAGAGGAAGTAATCAGTGAACTTAAAGACAGAACAATAGAAATTACCCAGTCTGAATAACAGAGAAAAAATAGACTGAAAAAAAGTGAATAGGCACCTGTGGGATTATAACAAAAGATCTAATATTTGTGTCATCAAAGTAAAGTGCAGTGAAGAATTAACCTCTGGCTTTTGCCCTTGGCTACTGGGAGATGATATCAGAAAGAGAAGAGAAAGAGCGTAAAGCTACAAAAGTATTCAAAGAAATAATGACTAAAATATCCCCAAATTTGGCAAAAACATAAACCTACAGATTCAAGAAGCTGAGTAAATTATACATATAAACCCAAAGAAATCTATGCCAAGATATATTATAGTCAAAATTTCCAAAGGTAAAGATAATGAAAAATTATTGAAAGCAGCCAGACAGAAACAATGCTTTATCTATAGGGGAAAAAAAATACAAATAACAGTTGGTCTCTCAGCAGAAGCTATGGAGTCCAGAAGGAGGTGGCACAACATTTTCAAGAGCTGAAAGAAAAGAATTTTCAACTCAGAATTCTATATCAAACAAATATACCCTCCAGTAATGAAGGAGGAATCAAGACATTTTCAGATGAAGGAAAACTAGGATAATTTTTTACAAGCATACTTACTCCAAAAGAATTGCTAAAGGTAGTTCTCTACACAGAAAGGAAATGATAAAAAAAATCTTGGAACATCAGGCAAAAGGAAAGAACAAAAATATGGATAAACACAATACAGTTTCCTTCTTCTCTTGAGTGTTCTAAACTGTGTTTCACATAGAAACAAAAATTATAACACTGTTTAATGTGGTTCTCAATGTATGTAGAGAAAATATTTAATAAAATTACAAATGGTATAGAGTGAAGAGACATAATATAAGTCAGGTTTCTGTACTTGAACTGGTAAAATGTCAACACCAATAGACTGTGGTAAGTTATGTAAGTATAATTTAAAATCCTAGAACACGCACTGAAAAAGATATACAAAGAGATACACTCAAAAACACTATAGATAAATTAAAGTGAAATTCTAAAATTAGTTTAAGTAATCTGTCAGAAGGGAAGAAGAAGGAAGCAGAGATGAAAAAGAGAGAACTAACAGAAATAAAATGACATTTAATCCCTAATATATCAATAAATATATTAAATGTAAATGGGCTAACTTTACCAATTAAAGTGTAGAGATCAGCAAACTGGATACAAAACGACCCAACTATGTGCTGTCTACAAAAAAATTCACTTCAAATATAAATGATATGGGTAGGTTGAATGTAAAAGGATGGAAAACGATATACCATGCAAACATTAACCAAAAGAAATCAGGAATGGCTTTATTAATATCACATGAAGTAGACTTCTGAGCAAAGAAAATTGCCAGGGACATAAATGGACATTATATAATGGCAATAGAGTCAGTCCACCAAGAAAACATAGCAATCCTAAGTGTATATCACCAAGTAACAAAGCCATAAAATATGTGATGCAATAACTGATAGAACTGAAAGGAGAAATAGATAAATCCACAGTTAGAGACTTCAACTCCCTTCTCAATAATGGGTGGAACAACTAGACAGAAAATCAGCAAGTATATAGAAGAATTCAGTAACAAAATTAATGAACAGGATCTAATATGCTCTTGTAGAACACACAACAAGAGCACAATACACATTGTTTTCATGCACCCAGAATATTTACCATGATAGATCATATCCTTGGCCATAAAGCAAACCTCAGTAAATTTAAAATAATTGAAATCCTATAAAGTATATTCTCACACCACCATGGAATCAAACTGGAAATCAGTAACAGAAAGATAACAGGAAAATATACAGATACTTGGAAAATAACAAAGCACATCTATACAATCCGTGGGTCAAAGAGGAAGTCTCAAGGGAAAGAAAGAAACACATTGAAGTAAATGAAATAAAAATGCAACAATATTAAAATTTGTGGGATGGACTGCTGAGTATATACCCAAAGGAATGGAAATCATCATGTTGAAGGGATACCTGCACTCCCGTGTTTATTGCAGCTCGATTCACAATAGCCAAGAGTTTAAACCAACCTAATCTATAGATGACTGGATAAGAAAATGGGGTATATATACACAATGGAATACTACTCTGCTGTAAAAAAGAATGAAAATCTGTCATTCGCAGCAATGTGGATGAACTTAGAGAAAATTATGTTAAGTGAAATAAGCCAGGCACAGAAATAGAAATACTCATGTCCTCACTCATAAGTGGGAGCTAAAAAAAAAAAACAAAGAAAGAAAGAAAGATACAATCATCACAATAATATGTTGAGCTTTCAGAAGGAGGGAACAGACCTGAGTCCACCAGAGGTGGGAAAGGGGGAGAGGGAGGGGTGTTAGTGAGAAATTGGTAAAGGGCTACAGAAAGTGATTACATGGTGTAATGCTGCATATACTAATTATCCTGATTTGAGCATCACATATTGCACACAGGTATTTATATGCAATACTGTATCCCATAGATATGTATGATCAATTATGTTTCAAGAAAAAAGTAAAAAAAAATTTGTGGAATGGAGCTAAATCATGGCTGAGAAGGAAATCTATAGCACTAAATGGTCATATTAGAAAAAAAGTCTCTAATCAATAATCTTAAAACTTCTACCTCAAGAAACAAGAAGAGAAAGAGAAAACTAAACCCAAAGCAAACCAAAGTGATGAAATAATAAAAATAAGAGCAGAAATCAGTGAAATTAAAAATGGAAAAAAGAGAACATCACTGAAACAAAAACCTGGTTCTATGAAAAGAACAATAAAACAGACAAACTTCTAGAAAGACTGTAAAGAAAAAAAGAGAGACGACACAAATTACTGATATCAAGAATGAAACACAGGATATCACCACAGAACCTGCAGACATCCAGAGGATTATATGGGAATACTGTAAGTAGCTCTACACACATAAATTTGACAACTTAGTTAAAATAGACCAGTTTATCAAAATACACAAACTCACCCAATATGAAATAGATAATCTGAATAGCCCTATAAATATTAATGAAATTTAATTTTAAACTTCTCAAAAAAGAAATCTGGCTCAATTGGTTTCACTGGAGAATTCTACCAAATGTTTAACAAAAAATTAACATAAATTCTACACAATCTTTTCCAGAATATAGAAGAGGAGAGGATACTTCCCAACTCATTCTATGAAGCCAATATTACCCTTATTCTAAGAGCAGATAAAAGCAGTACGTAAAAATGACATTTAAGACCAGTATCCCTTATCTCAATATATGTTACGGACTGAATGTTTGCATCCCCCCCAAATTTATATGCTGAAATCCTAATCGCCAATGTGATGGTATTGGGAAATGGGGCCCTTGGGAGGTAATTAGGTCATGAGGGTGGAGCATTCATGAATGGGATTAGTACCCTTATAAAAGGGACCCCAGAGACCTCTCTCTGCTTTCCACCATGTAAGGATACAACGAGAGGATAGCCATTTGCAAACTAGGAAGCAGACCCTCACCAGATGTATCTGTCAGCACCTCAATCTTGGACTTTCCAGCCTCTAGAACTGTGAGAAGTAAATTTCTGTTGTTTATAAGCCATCCAGTCTATGGAACTTCATTATAGCATCCCAAATTTACTAAGAAAGTATAGATGCAAAAATTCTTCACAAAATATTAGTCAGTAGAATTCAGCAATATATAAAAAGAATTATACAGCATGGCCAAGTAGGGTTCATGCCATGGTTGTAAGGCTGGTTCAATATTTGAAAAATCAATCAAATGTAATCCACCATGTAAACAGGCTAAAGAAGAAAAATCATGTGATTATATCAACGGATGCAGAAAAAGTATTTGACAAAATTTGATACATATTCATGATGAAAACTATCAGAAAACCAGGAAAGAGGGAAAGTTCCTCAACTTGATAGAGAACACCTACAAAAAACCTACAGCTAACGTACTTAATGGCGAAAGACTGAATTTTTTTCCTAAAATCAGGAACAAGGCTGATGTTTGCTGTTTTCAGTGTTGTTCAACATAGTTCTGGAAGTTTTAGCCAGAGTGGTAAGGCAAGAAAATGAAATAGAACGCATACAGATCAGAAAGGAAGAAATAAAACTGTGTTTAATTACAGATGTCTATGTAGAAAATCACAAGGAATCTACAATAAAGCTCCTGGAACTAATCAGTGAGTTTATTAAAGTTGCAGGATATAAAATAAACATAAAAATTAATTCTCTTTCTATATACTAACAATTAATATTGTGGAACTGAAATAAAAAATATAATAACATTTATAATCCCTCCAAAGAAAATTAGACATTTAGTTATAAATTTAACTTTAAAAGGTGTTCAAGATTTGTATGCTGAAAATTACAAAATGCTGGTGAAAGAAATCAAAGAACATCTAAATAAATGGAGAGATATAGATGTTCATGGATTGGGAGATTCAACATAGTAAAAATGTCAATTCTCCCCAAATTGATACACAGGTTTGATGCAATTCCTATCCACATTCCAGCAAGATTCTTTGTAGATATTGATAAGATTATTCTAATATTTACATGGAAAGATAAAGGAATTAGACTAGCTAAAACAATTTTGAAAAGGAAGAATAAATTGGGAGCAACCACTATTTGCAAGACTGATTATGTAGCTACTATAATTAAGACAGTGTGGTACTGGCAGTGATATTGACACATAGCTCAATGGAACACAATAGAGAATCCAGAAATAGCCCCACATGAGTACAGCCATCAATTTTTTTTTTATTGAAACATAATTTATTATACTTCTTTGTGTGGTACAGAGTTGAATATCAATACCTGTGTACAATGTGTGATGATCAAATCATGATAATTAGCATATTCATTGTATTAATCCATTTTGCGTTGCTATAACAGAACACCCGAGACTGGGTAATTTATAAAGAACAGAGGTTTATTTGGGTTATGATTCTGGGACAGCTGCATGAGATTGGGAGGGAGGGAGTGAGAGAGGGGGAGAGAGAAAGAATGAGAACCAGGGTCTTTTGAACAACCAGCTCTTGCAGGAACTAATAGAGGGAGAACTCACCCACACCCTAGGGAGAGCATTAATCCATTTATGAGGGATCCACCCCCATGATTCAAACAGCTTGCAGCACTGCCACATTGGGGATCAAATTTCCACATGAGTTCTGGGAGGACAATACATCCAAACTCCATCATTCATCATTACAAAATATAATCATTCTTTGTTATCTGTTAACCAATTTCTCACGAAGCCCCCACCCTTTCCCCTTTTCTCACTTCTAATAATTACAGTTCTGAATTCTCCTTCTGAAAGTTTAATATATTCTTGTAATTGTTCTTTCTTTTTCTTATTCATTTATTTATTTTTTAGCTCCCACTCATGAGTGAGGACATAGGGTATTTCTCTTTCTGTGCCTGGCTTATTTTACTTAACAAAACCTTCTCCAAGCTCATCCATGTTGCTGTGAATGGCAGAATTTCATTCTTTTTTATCAGCCAACTGATTTTTGACAAAGCTGCAAAAGCACTTCACTGGAGGAAAGATAGTATGTTTTTAAATGGTTCTGAGTTAACTGGACTTCCATAGGTGAACAGTACCACATATCTAAACTAGTATCTAAAATATATAAGGAACTCTCAAAATTCAATATAACAAAAACAGTTAATCCAATTAGAAAATCAGCAAAAGATTTGCACAGACATTTCACTGAAGAAGATAGACATATGGCAAATAAGACATGAAAAGATATTCAACATCATTAACCATTAGAAAAATGCAAATTAAAACCACAGTGAAGTATCACTACATAACTGTCAAAATGGCTAAGATGAAAAATTCTACTTGCTGGAAAGGATGCAGAGAAACTAATTCTCAAACTGCTGGTGTGAATAAAAAATGGTACTGCCACTCTGGAAGATAATATCAGTTCCTTTCAAAACTAAAAATAGACACTATACCACCCAGCACTTACACTCTTGGGCATTTATCCCAGAGAAATGAAGACTTATTTTCATTTAGGAACTTGTTCATAAAGCAGCTTTGTTCTTTTTTGTTTTTTGGAGGCTGGCCGGTTTTGGGGATACGAACCCTTGACCTTGATATTACAAAACTGTACTCTAACCAGCTGAGCTAACCAGTCGGCCCCACCTTCATTCTTTGTTTGTTTGTTTGTCTTTTTTTGTGACCGGCCACACTGCGCTCAGCCAGTGAGCGCACCGGCCAAGCCGCGGCAGGAGCGCTGCTACGCTCCCAGCGCCGCACTCTCCCGAGTGCGCCATGGGGTCTGCCCCACCTTCATTCTTAATAGCATCAAACTGGAAACAACCCAGGGCCGAGCCCGTGGCGCACTTGGGAGAGTGCAGTGCTGGGAGCGTAGCAGCGCTCCCGCCGCTGGTTCGGATCCTATATGGGAATGGCCGGTGCCCTCACTGGCTGAGTGCCGGTCACGAAAAAGACAAAAAAAAAAAAAAAAAAAAAAACTGGAAACAACCCAGAGATATCCTTCAGTGGGTGAATGGTTAAACTGTGGTACAACCATACCATGGAATACTACTCAGCAAAAAAGGAATGAACTATTGATACATGGAACAAACAACATGGATGGATCTCAAGGGTATTATGCTGAGTGAAAATGCTGATCTCAAAAGGTCACATATTGTGTGATTCTATTTATATAACATTCTCAAAATGACAAAATTTTAGAGATTGAGAAAAGATTAGTGGTTGCCATGAGTTAGGGATAGTGCTGGAAGGTGTTGGGTGTTACTATAAAGGAGAGGCACAATAAAAATCCTTGTGGTTATGTAATAGTTCTGTACCTTGATTGCAGTGGTGGTATGAATCTACACAACATACTCGTAGAACTACACACACATATTGTACCAATGTCAATTTCCTGGCTTTGATGTTGTATTATAATTACTTAAGACATAACCACAGGGGGAAACTGGGTGAAAGGTACACAGGATGTTTCTTTACTATCTTTGCAACTCCCTGTGAAACTATAATTATTTCAAACTAAAAAGCTGAAAAAAAAACAAAAACAAAAACAAAAACAAAAACAAAAAAAACAAGAGCACTCCAGTGGTTGTGGAGCTTGGATGTGAGGGGGACCAGACAGGATTGAAAGTAGGAACAAACAGTCTGGAGACTCTTTTCAGATGAAAGATGATAATCTGAACCACTACAATTTCTTTTGTGATGGAGAAAAGAGTACAGAAAGAAGGGTTGATAAGGAGGTAGAATCAGCAGGACCTTGGTAATAACCAGATGTATAGGAGGTGAAGGAGAGAGAAGACTCTGGGATGACTTCCAGGTCTCTAGCTTGGGTGATTGAGTAGATGCTAGACTTCTCAGATAAAAGAGGCCATAGCTTAAGAGCCCAAGGTGTACTAAAAGTAGATAGAAGATAGGTGTTCTCCTCTAACAGTACTTCTATAAATCTAAAAGATGTTAGTTTTTTGAGAATTTTGTGAAATTCCTTGAAGTCTTTTGGGGTGTCCTATAGTCTATTATGAAGTCAGATATTCAAAAAATTTTTCCTTGGACTTCTTTCCTTGCCTAGCCTGCTACACCTATTTAAGAAATGAGTTTCAGAGTAATTAAGAACTGTGTGACATTGAGCCTTGCTCTCTTCATCTGTAAAATGAGCACTATGTTTTGTGATAATGTTGTCATAATAGTTCCCTCTCAGAATTTTTATGAAAATTAAATGAGGTAATATATGTAAAGTACTGAACACATATCAAGCACCTAATAAATGCTTACTACTCTTGCTGTTACTGCTGTTAACAATAAAAGTTATAGTGACAAAAAAATTAAAAGATGTTGAAGTGCAACGGATACTGTCAATTGTGGCCAGCTGCAATAAATGCTCAGAGATCCTCTAGAGCCTATTTTTCCTTGATTTCTGTTTTCCAGTTCCTTCAGTGATCCTTAAAGAGTGGTCTGCGTATAAAGGGAAGTCACCTCAAACCCCTGAGCTGGTGTCTGCACTGACATTTCGGGAATGGACTTGTCCAAACCTCAAGAAGCTCTGGCTAGGCAAAGCAGTTGAGGACAAGAACAGAAGGATGCGGGCCTTCCTGGCCTGTATGAAGTCAGACACACCCAGTATGCTCAATCCAGCTAATGTCCCCACCCATCTGCTGCTCATGTGCTGTGTACTCCGGTAAGCAATGTGACAGGGAGGTGGCCAGTTCCTTTCTGTTACTTTTTTGACATTTCCTTTAAGTAAATGTTCTTATGGTATTTCAGGGTGGGGAGTTTTTGTTTATGTTTGGCGCAGATTTCAGAAACACTGAAAATGATCGTTAGGATAGTCTCCTTGAGAGGTTTATGATCCTCTGTCATCAGTCCATGCAGGACCCTTCTTTTATGTTTGGTTTTACTTTCGCTTTTGTCCTCTTCAGTCCTCATTCCTGATCCAGTTCCCTTCTGCTTTCCACCCATAGTCATCCACTCTTGGGTATTTGATGTGTGTCCTTCCAAGCCCTCTTCCATATACTTATTTAGACATATGTATATTCATGCACAGTCTCTAGTATTGTTCGTAGGCATATATTTTTTTCTTTTTTACATGAAAGTTATTGTGCTGTACATCTTCTGTTTCTTACTTTTTTCACTGTTATTTTTAAGATCTGTCAATATTCATATATGGTTCATTCCTCTTGACTGCTGGCTTATGTTCCATCAAATACTAATATCACAGTATTTTATTGATTGATTGATGGATAGTTGTTTCCAGTTCTTTGGTATTACAAACAGTGCTGCAGGGCTTTATAGATGTCTCTGTCACTTTGTGTTCCTGTGTCAGTTTATCTGAAGTATACATCCAAGAGTAGAATTCCTAGATCCTGTAAAATATGAATGTACATTTTTCATTAAATATTGCCAAATTGCCCTAGGTTATAGCTATACTAATTTATATTCCTGTAAACGATACATAAGGGTTTCTATTTCCTCATATTATTGCCAGTACTATTACACAACTTAATTTTTGCCAATCCAGTGGGTTTCAAGTAATATCCTTTACTTTGATTTGTATTTTTTTGACTATAGATAAGGTCGATCTATTTCTGTGCATATTAGCCATTTGAGTTTTCTCAGTCTCTGAAGTGCTTATTTATTTATCTTGCAAATTTTCTATTAGGTTACTTGTCTTTTTTCTTGCTGGTTACAGAAGTTCCCTGTCAGATATGTGCATGTATAGATACACACATGACGGTACTTCAGAATATTCGTGGAAAAATGGAATTGAAAGATATGAATCCTTCCATGAACTTTTTTTTTTTTTTTCCTCTGGTGGCTGGCCAGTATGAGGATCTGAACCCTTGACCTTGGTGTTATAACACCATGGCTCTAACCAACTGAGCTAACCAGCCAGTCTTTCCATGAACTTTTTGAAGACCCCTTGTATACAACAGATATATATTTGTATGTGGGTGTATGCGTGTGTATCTAATATCTTTTCTAATCAGTCACAATTTGCTTAAACTTTGTGTACAATATCGTTTGAATAGAGTATTTCATTTTTACCATCCTTTATTATAATTTCATACATGCAGAAAAGTTGGAAGAATATTGCAATGAACATCCCTGTAATTACTAGCTAGATTCTACAATTAAGGTTTTACTATACTTGCTTTATCCCTTATAACTATCCCTCTATCCATCTCGTCATCCATTTACCCATCCTTTTTGATGCATTTTCATGTAAATTATAGATATCCGTGTACTTCTCTCCTAAATACAAAAAAGTATTTGTTTTGTTTTTGTGAAACCCATCAGTTTGTACCTTTATGGTGGATATTTTGGTGCCTTATTTGATAAATTCTTCCCTATCCCTGAGTCATAAAGATATTTTTCTGCATTTTCTCATAGTTTTTATAATGTTGTCTTCCATGTCAGGTCTTTAATACAGTGGGTATTTATTTTGTACATGCTGTGAGAAACGATCTAACTTTATTTTCTCTACAAAATAAGCCAATTTCCCACCTCCGTTTATTAAACAATCCCTTCTTTCCCCACTGATTTGTATTACCACCTTTCCTATGTACCAAGTTGCTTTATATACATGAGTCCATTCCTGGATTCCATTTTGTCCCATTGCCTATTTCATCCCTCATCACGATCACATTGTTTCAATTATTAAGGATCTGTAATTTGCCTTAATATCAGAAAGAGCAAATCTCCACTCTTTCCTTTTCTTACTTCAGAATTGTACTAGCTATTCTTGGACCTTATGAAGAATAAGGTATCTTATTCTTCCATGTATAATTTAGAATCAGTCTAGTCTCCACAAAATCTGTTTGGGATTTTGTTGGTCATTGAATTAAATTCATGGATTAATTTGGGAAGCATTGACATTTTTATAATGTGAAGTCTTCCCATCCAAAGATCATAGTTTACTTCTCCCATTTATTCAGATGTCCTCCTTCATGTCTTTGTAGAATTAATTTTTTTCATACAGGTCTCCAGTATTTTGTAATTAATTCCTAGGTACTTGATATATATTGCTGTAATTACGGATGGCATTCTACTTTCTCTTTTTCTTTTTTAAGTTTATTTATTTATTAATATTATTATTTTTTTACATTCAAAGATGTCATTGTGGAGTAGTTGGGGGGAAGGGAGAGGAGGAAGGGAGAAGACGGGAAGGGAGAGAGGGGAAGGGGGAAGGAAATAGAGCAGGAGAAGGAGGAGGGAGGGGGCGTGGTTGAGGCCGATGGCACCCCCCTCATTCCTCAAGGGAAGACCGGGGGCTTCCAGCAGTGGTTCAGTCTTTGCTGGGCTGAATGCAGATGTCAAGGGGTGTGGCTGAAGCCCTCAGATCCCCACCACCCCAGCTCAGGAGCCCAGGGCACTTCCTGCAGCAGCTCAGTAGTCATTGTAGGACTGGTTTTGGGTGTCAGGAGGGTGAGGCGGAGGCCCGGGGCCCCCCACTGCCCTGGCGTAGGAGCCCAGAGCACTTCCTGCAGTGGCTCAGTGGTTGTCACTAGGCTGGTTGCTGATGTTGGAGGGCATGGCTCAGGCCCCTTGGTCCTCCCCACTCCCTGGTTTTGGAGCCCAGGGGGCTTTTGGTCCTTCTAGGTTTTATGGGTGTTCTTTGGTGATGTGAGACCTTTACTAGTTAATATCAGACTTTGTCTGTGATCTGTGGGTATTTTGTTTTTTCTTTCAGTTCTGTATTGGATTATTCGTTGTTCCTGCCACTTAAACTATGCACTGGAACTAATTTGTTGTCCTTTGCTTACTTCTAAAATGGGGGAACTTCCTGTGGGGACCAGCACTTGAGCCCTGTGGTTGAGCTAAATTGCTGCTTTGCTGCTGATTCCCTGGGGAAGGCTTTTTGTGCAGCTCAGGTTTTAATGGTTGACCTCGTATATACTTCCAGGTCTCGTGAGGTCTGGTACACCTGACTGTGTGGAAACTCTGGTCTGCGCCCAAGTCTTCAGCAAACTGCACCCCCTTCAGTTCTTTATTCCTGACCAGTTTCCACTGAGTGGTCCTGCGCTGATTGGAGAGCAGATCAGCTGTCCATGCTGTGCTCCAGTGTTCCCCGGGTGGGCCCATGTCCCCCACCTCCTGCATTCCAAACACTTGCCATGGAACAGGCCATGTGCTAGTCCCTTGCGATGACTCACTGGCCTCTGAGTGGCTCTTTTTTTCAGTTGTTGTGTTTCCTCGCTCCTATATGGGTCCACAGGAACCCTGTTAGTAGTCTTGCTGACCTGGGGGCCATCAAGGCCATCTTCTCCCCTGATGCCTCCAAGCAACTTCATCCAAAGGGCGCAGTTGTAGCTTTTGCCAGCTCTTGCTCCATGTGCTCACCAGCTGCAGTCTTGAAATGGTGGGAGCGGTCCTTTTTCTTATCGTAGCTTCTGCTGCCTTCATGAACTCTGTAGGTCTCTCCTCTTCCTCTGAGTTCTAGCTTGGCTTGCGTGACTCCAGCTTGGCTGCCATTGCTTTTTAATAGTTGTAAATTGGTTGATTTGTGGGAGAGAGTGATGCTGGAGACCGTCTATTCTGCCATCTTGACCTGAAACCCTCTACTTTCTATTAAACTTTCTCATCGCTTATTTGCTTATGTAGAGGAAATAAGTTTTTGTGCAAAGGGGAGCTTAGGCCCTACAATTCACCAGTGAATTATAGAGTGCTGAGCTTTGAAACCAGGCAGACCTTAGTTTGAATTCTGGTTCTGGCACTTTTCAGCTTGGATAAGTGACTTTAGCCTTTCTAAGCATCTGTTTCCTCATTATAAATGGGTATAATAATTCTTCTCAGAGCTATTGGAGCATTGAGACAATGCATGCTGGGGTCTTACCACATAACAGATCTTCAATATATGTTAATTCCTTAACCACCTTGACATTAAGATTGGTAACTTATGATATTTTACCAATACGAATAATAGATTAGGATTTATTCCTCCTAGTTCCTAACATGTTCCTAGGCTATAGCCCTACATTATCTCATATTAACTCTGGAATTACACATTTTATTTATCTTCTTTCTAAAATGTGTAGTAATGGCTCATTTTTCCATTTATTTGGTTCTCTGGGTTATATGGAATATTTCCAAGAACATGAAAACAACTAAAAATGGCTTATGAACAGCTATAATAACTATCACAAAGACTGTGTTCTAATAGTCTAATAGGTTCTGGATACTTCCTCTGAAGAGAATCCCTTAATTTCCTGCTCAACCTATCTATTCTTAATTTAGACACATTTCTGAGAGTTTGGTCATCTGATTTTCTAGTGTAGAATAGATCAAAAGCAGCAAATTGTAAGGAAGGTGAGACAGGAAGTAGGAGCTACTCTTAGAACCAGCCCCAGTGACAGCAGTGATAAGTGACAGCCTACTGCCTAAAAGCAGGGAAAAAGATATAAAGATTACTTTTTTAAAAGACCCCAAAATAAGAGGCAGCATCTGGAGTTATTTAGTGTAAGGGGTAATTGCCCTGTATAAATCACTAATTCAATGTTCACAAAACAAAATCAAGTAATATGTACTATAATATTACATACTTGACAGTGTGCTAAGTCAGCCCTTTGTGTACAGTGCTTCTAATCTTCATAGTAGTGCTGAAAAGCAGATATTATTTATCTCCACTTACTGATGAGGAAACAGGCTCAAAGACCAGGGACTCACAAAAGTTACATAGCTAGTAAGGGGTACTGAGAAGGTTTGGACCCATCTCTCCAACTCCTAATTTCTATGTTTTTAAGAAAAAGTGGTAGAAAAATGTAGTTTTAACAATTAGCATAAAATCTGGTTGGAAATTTAAAGTTCACCTTAAATGAAGAGTAACTTAATCCTAAATACTACCCAGGAATATCAAGTAAACACTGGGCAAGTACATTGAACTATAACCTAATTGAATATTAGAAGTCTAAACTCAATTACTTCTACTAACTATAGATAAAGGATATCTCTCATGAAAGTAAAGTAATGCTGGGGAAGTTGTGGCTAAAACGTATGTTGGTGAAACTCTTAGACAGTTGACCTAGAGAAATGGAGTCTTCTAGGAAAGGTTGATATAGTTTGAGGAAGGCAGAACTTTTGTACATACAGTAGTCATCACTGAGGAGGGAGGGATACTGCTCTGTCAGGCTTCTGGAGGTGGGGTGCAGTCCCATTGAATGTGTAGGGGCATATACCAAGGCCCTATCATTTCTAGCAAAAGTTCATTCAAATCTCAACAATTTTTCAGACATAGATCATGAAATTGGACAAGGTTCTTCCTCTTGATTTATGGGTGAAGTTGAGGAGTCTCTCCTGAGAAACAATTCTATTAAGAAGCAGTGGATTCACTCCTAGCTGCAGTAGGGTATTTGGGTTAACCATGTGCCATCCTGATATATAGAGTAAAGATATATAAGAACTAGTTTTCATTCACTTGACAGAATCATTCTAAAGTTCATCAGGAAAAGCAAATGAGTAAGAATAGCTTAGAAATTTTTAAAAAATACAATAAGAGGCATCTTGGCCCTATTAAATACCAGAATGTAACATAAAACTTATACTAAAATAATGTGATATTGGCACAAAATTGACAGGTCATTGTTTTAGAGCAGATAATACAGAATAAGACCTGGGACACATTAGAACTTAAACTATGCTAAAGGAAGCATCATAAGGGCTAGCCGGTTGCTCAGTCAGCTAAAGTGCAGTGCTCATAAAGAAAGTATCATAAATCAATGAGGAAAAGATGGATTTTTAAAATAATTATTGCTTAGAGAATTGGAGTAGTATTTGGGGAGAAAACATTCATTAAGAGCCATGCCTTACATAAATTCCAGATGGATTGATTATAGAGATAAATATATTTTTAAAAAGATAAAAGGCAGAATAAAAATTAAGCAATGATTTAGTTGACCTTCAAATGAATTTTTAAGTGAAAATAAACAAAGAAGCCTCAAGCCTGGGGCATTGTCAAAAACAATAGCAATCTCAGTAGCTAATAATCAGGGAATGCAAACACCTCAGTTGCCTGTGGCTGCAATACATCAAGCCAAAAGTTTAACTGGGAGATCTGGACAATAACACAGCCATAAGGGGCTTTGATTAGCTCTCACATATTCCTGGGGATTTAGAATACTGCATGTACACTCAGGAGAGATGAAAGAGGGCCCCAGTTATTTATTTGTAACTAGCTGAACATGAGGCCTTGCACAAGGTGAAAATAAAAGCCAGAGCAGACTTGTAAACTGCCTGAATTTTTAATGTGTGCCCTAGCATACACATAGATCCCCTTGGCAAATGATGGAAGCCTTATCACTCAAGGTGATTATGCACAACTTTAACCAGTTGTTATATGACTAATAAGCTATGCTGATCCAAGGGAGACCCCTAGGAAGCTAGGTTTAAAAATGAAAAGAAGATATCAACTCCTGAGTCTCCTTTATCTTCATCATTTACAGGTTTCTCTTGTTTCTCAAGTTTATCTTCTTTTAATTTAAGTTTATTATGAAACTCTCTGTCAATCTCCTCTCTGCTAAATTGTGCATTTGCACTTTCAAAGTCAAAGTCTTTCTCAAATTTCATTGGACCATCTGGTCAAATACCAAATCATCCCCTGCTACCTCGATGACCTCCACACACTCTCCTTGGAGTTGAAGGAGCACATAGAACTACTTGTCTCTTGCTATGATTTCTGAGTTGCTCATTTTCTGGCCTGGAAACTTTGTGTACTTCAGTTCACCTATGCTCTTGATTCTCTATTGCTTTTTGGCCAGTAGATAGCAAAGGCCTGGTTGATACAGGGCTCCTTCTCCCAACAGGTGCTGGAGCAGGTAAGTGGGCTGAGGTGGTCTGCAATGCTTGTTCCATGGTTGGGCTTTTTTTTAAAGGGTCTAATTGAGGGCTTGAACGACCCTGAGATAACTGTATTTTTAGAGATCTTGTATCCTGTGTAAAGGCAGAACCAACTGCACTACCTTGGGATAAGTTTCTGCTGTTTGATGTTGCTGATCCAAAGGATGTCAAGGAGCTTCCAGCAACACCAACAGCACCAAACTGCTGCCCAGCTGATGAACTTGGACTGAGCCTGACTGTAAGTTGGCATCCTGCCAAAAGGTCCATAGGAACCCACTGACTGGAATGAAGAAGTAGATGAGCCTAGTGAAGACTGAACAATAGCTGGATCTGGAGTTCATACCCAAAACAGTGAAGGAAATGCTGATGAAGAAGATCCACTTGGACCTTATTGTTGTTATGACAAAATTAAATCCTTGTGATGATAATAGGGAACGAAGACCAACCTGGGCTGAAGAAAGATTAAATGAAACATTTGGAATCCCACTTCGTCTAAACCGTGGCTGTGGCAGATACAGAGGCAGAGGAAGTCTTGGTTTTTGTGTTGGCAGAGTGTGTTGTGGTGGCAAAGGTGGTACCTTCACTACCCCTCAATGATTTTTTGGTGGATTCAGAGGAGGTCGTTGAGGCAGAGAGTTTGAAGATTTTGAATATATAACAGACAACAAAGTTGCTGCATAATCTACAAATAAGTCTTTGAATATAGGTGAATTTCTAGCTCTTCATGGTCCTGGAGATTGGTTTCAGTTTTTGCAAAGAATGAAGAAGTGAATTTGCTGTGCATTTGTCACCAACAATGGGGTTTTGTTTGCTTGTTTTTCTGCTTAATTTCAAAGATACAATACACTTTCTTTTGGGGGGAGGAAGGCTCATCTTAAAAAATAAGCGTTGAATATATTTGAAATAGCAGAAGGTTAAGTAATTTCTTATGTATAGTTAAAACTAAAACAATACTTTAGTGGGACTTAAAAGTATTTTTTTATTACTGAAAGGATTCTTCTTATCACTAAATTGTATTTGGCAGTTATTGCAAATTGCCTGCAGATACTGTGTTTTGAGCCACAGAAGTGTGTGTGTGTGTGTGTGTGTGTGTGTGTGTGTGTGTGTGTGTGTGTGTGTGTCTATGTCTATATCTTTCTCCTTTTTTTTTTTTTGGAAATCCTGTAATATGAGGTAGCTTATTTCATCAAAGTGCTGGATGGTAGAGAATTTTGCCAGTTAACTATTTACACACAGTAAATACTGTTTCTTAGGCAAAGGTAACTTTTTTATAGAGTTGTAAAATCCCATTATATTCCATTGCCAAAGAAACATTAAGAACTTTGTGTAGCTGTATAAAAGGCAACTAATTTTTAAAGTAACAAACATTTTAAAGTCAGCAAAAAAAAAAATAAGAAAATTAAAAATAAAAATCTGAGCAGGGACATTAGTGGCCATACACTGGAGGGGAGACAGACTTTACCCAAAATTAGTCCAGATGAGTCGCTAAACAAATAAGCAATCAGGAACAACAACAATGCTGGGGGAGGTGGTTAAAAATCCACAGTTGCTGCAATACATTATGAAAACTGTACAATTTGTAACAAAAAAATTATAAGACTTGCAAAGAAACAATAATGTGTGGCTCATAGGGGAAAAAAGTCAACAGAAACTATCTCTGAAGGAGTACAGATGTTGGATGTACTAAATAAAGACTTTTAATCAGCTACTATATCAAAGAACTAAAGGAAACCATATTCAAAGTATTAAAGGAAATTATGATAATGATTCATCAAATAGAGAATAGCTGTAAAGAATAGAAATTACAAAAGAAAATTAGATATCCTGGAGTTGAAAAATACAATAACTGAAATGAAAAATTCACATAAGGGGCTCAAGAGCAGATTTGAGCTGAGAGAAGGAAAAAAATGGTGAACTTGAAGATAGATCAGTAGAGATTATCCAATCTGAAGAACAAAATAAAAAAAGAATGGGGAAAAAAATGAAGAGAGCCTAAGAGACCTGTAGAACAACCTCAAACATACCAACATACGCTTAATAGGAGTCCAGGAAAAAGGATGGCAGTTACAAAAAAAGATTTGAACAAATAATGATTGAAAGTTCCCAAATTTGATCTAATCTACACATCCAAGAATATGAACAAACTCCAAGTAGTATAAACTCAAAGATTCACACTTAGCCACTGTTAAAAGACAGAGACTACCTTGAAAGCAGCAAGACAAAAACAACTCATTCCATATTAGGAAACCACAAGGTTAACCATAGTGAAGAGGTGGAAGCAACCCAAGTTTCCAGAGATGAATGAACAGAAAAACAGAAGGTGGTATATATGAGGATACTTCAAAAAGTTCATGAAAATTTTGTATTATCTTTTAATTTTATTTTTCCACGAACTTTTTGAAGTATCTTCATACCTGCAATGAAATAGTTACTCAGCCTTAAAAAGGAATGAAATTCTGGCACGTGCTACAACATGGATGAACCTTGAAGACATTATGCTAGGTGAAATAAACCAGTCATAAAAAGACAAATATTGTATGATTCCATTTATATGAGGTACGTACATAGTTAAATTCATATAGAAAATAGAATGGTGGTTGCCAGGGGCTGGGGGAAGGGTAGAATGGGAGTTATTGTTTAATAGGTCTGAGTTTCAGGTTAGGAAGAAAAAGTTCTGGAGATGAATGGTAGTGATGGTTGTACCTTAATGCCATTGAACTGAACACTTAAAAATGGTTAAAGTAATAAATTTTATGTTGTGTATATTTTACCACAACAATTAAAAAAAGGAAATCAAGGAGTGGGACTTCTAGAAAGACAGAGTAAGGAGATGGGTAAACCCTTTCCACAGGAAAATTACAATTTAAGTGGTGAAAATTATATAAAAACAAAAATTATTTGGTGTTTCTGGAGTTTGTCCTAAGGACATACAACAAAGAGAGAAACAGTCATTCAAGAAAATCTACTCAATCTGGGTAAAAATAGCAAAAGTCTATAGCATTTGAGTCAAGATTCATTCCCTTACCCCCACCTCTGTGTTGCAGTAGCTATATTTCAGGCATTTTTAGCCAAGAAGATGGGGGCTTCCTCTCCTCCCAGCTCCCAGTATACCTGGGGCCTCAATAGTCCGCATTCCAGGTCATGTATAGGGAAAGGTTTCCGCACTGGGAGGGGCAAGCCAAAAAGACCAGGGGCTGCCAACACAACCCCCCCCCCAACCCCATCCTCACTGCCCACTTGTAGAGCAGGAGTGTCACTTATCATTCTGGAAAAAGCAGACCCAAGTTTGGTAAAATGACCTCAGAGTTCTTCTCAGTGGGGAGAGCAGGCTATAAGGTCAAGGAGCTCCACACTCCTACCTCAGGGGACTGACTTTATTTGGAACAGAGACTGGAGAACGCCATGCCTAAGAGCATGTGAAAAACTATAAAGATCTTGATGGTGAGTAATTAAAAAGAGGCTGGTAGATCCATGATATAAGTAAAATGGCAATGATCCAGAAGTTTTATGAAGAGAACCAAGGAAAGAAACAGCCAAGAAGACCCCTCCTGGAATTACAGTCAACTCATGATCCAGAAAGATATGTACATTCACTAGGTGGCACCCACTGAAGAGCAATCAGAACAGGACATGGGGCAAACTTCAAAGCATTCCCAAGCCACACACAGACCCATCAAAATGGGACAGATGCTTTACTGGCACAAGGGGCTGAAACATCACCTCTGACTAAACACTGATGAAAAATAAGCTGCTCTGACCCAAAGGCAACTCCTAGGAATCCAGACGTAAGACTGAAATCAAAAGTATCATTTGCAGTCCAGAAGACTGTGTGAATGTCCAAGGCTATACCTTTTTAGGAGCAATCAGAGAAGGAACCTCCAAGCTACTACTAGTCCCTCACTGAATATGTGGCAAAAAAGTGCAAATGTTCTGAACCATAATAGAATCCTTACTCCACACAAATATTCAGTGGTAGAAATCTAACCGTCTGACAGGAGTTTAGCATAACTTTTTACCAGTTAGAGGCTTATGCTGACCTAAGGGTGACTCTAGATAAACAGGCTGAAAGATAAAAACAAAGGGTAAAACTCTCAGCAGGAACATCAGAGGCTGCAAAATGCACAGGAAATAGATTTCACAGACATAGCACAGCCATGTCACTAAATAACTAAACAAGAGAGTAACTGAGCAACATCATCAACCATCCCCAGGCTGGAGGGTTGCTACAATATATTATCTAAAATCTCCAGTTTTTTGTTAAGACAGGTGAACAGATATGATGTAGTGGGGGGAGGGGGAGAAAGGGGGGAAAGGAATGGGTAAAGCGTCACGAAAATCAAATACAGCACATATCAAGAAGTTAAAATTAGCCTTTCGGCCGGAACCGCCATCTTCCAGTAATTCGCCAAAATGACAAACACAAAGGGAAAGAGGAGAGGCACCCGATATATGTTTTCTAGGCCTTTTAGAAAACATGGAGTTGTTCCTTTGGCCACATACATGCGAATCTACAAGAAAGGTGATATTGTAGACATCAAGGGAATGGGAACTGTTCAAAAAGGAATGTCCCACAAATGTTACCATGGTAAAACTGGAAGAGTCTACAATGTTACCCAGCATGCTGTTGGCATTGTGGTAAACAAACAGGTTAAGGGCAAGATTCTTGCCAAGAGAATTAATGTGCGTATTGAGCATATTAAGCACTCTAAAAGCCGAGACAGTTTCCTCAAACGCATGAAGGAAAATGATCAGAAAAAGAAGGAACCAAAAGAGAAAGGAACCTGGATTCAACTGAAGCGCCAGCCTGCTCCACCCAGAGAAGCACACTTTGTAAGAACCAATGCTAAGGAGCCTGAGCTGTTGGAACCTATTCCCTATGAATTCATGGCATAATGGATGTAAAAATATATAAAATAAAAGTTTAAGACCACCGTAAAAAAAAAAAAAAAAAAAAAATTAAAAAGGAAATTGAGTCCATACCATATATAAATAAATAAATTGAAAGTGTGGAAAAATAAATAAAATAAAATATCTAGTTTTCAACGAAAATATCCATGATACACTAGGAAGCATTTATTGTGACCCATATACAGTAAATAAAGCTGGCTTTTTTTTTTTTTTAGTTTTATTTTCTTGATATACAATGGGGTTGATTATTGTGGCCCATTACCGAAACCTACCTCCCTCCTACCTTTCCCCACCTCCCACCCAACAGTGTCCTTTCTGTTTGCTTCTCATGTCAACTTCATGGAATTCTAATTGTTATGTCTTCTCCCCCCCACCCCCAGTATTTTGTATGTGTGTGTGAATTTATTTATTTATTTTTAGCACCCACCAATAAGTGCGAACATGTGGTATTTCTCTTTCTGTGCCTGACTTGTTTCACTTAATATAATTCTCTCAAGGTCCATCCATGTTGTTGCAAATGGCAGTATTTCATTCGTTTTTATAGCTGAGTAGTATTCCATTGTGTAGATGTACCACATTTTCCGTATCCACTCATCTGGTGATGGACATTTGGGCTGGTTCCAACTCTTGGCTATTGTAAAGAGTGCTGCGATGAACATTGGGGAACAGGTATACCTTCGACTTGATGATTTCCATTCCTCTGGGTATATTCCCAACAGTGGGATAGCTGGGTCGTATGGTAGATCTATCTGCAATTGTTTGAGGAACCTCCATACTATTTTCCATAGAGGCTGCACCATTTTGCAGTCCCACCAACAATGTATGAGAGTTCCTTTTTCTCCGTAACCTCGCCAGCATTTATCGTTCAGAGTCTTTTGGATTTTAGCCATCCTAACTGGGGTGAGATGGTATCTCAGTGTGGTTTTGATTTGCATTTCCCGGATGCTGAGTGATGTTGAGCATTTTTTCATATGTCTGTTGGCCATTTGTATATCTTCCTTAGAGAAATGCCTACTTAGCTCTTTTGCCCATTTTTTAATTGGGTTGCTTGTTTTCTTCTTGTAAAGTTGTTTGAGTTCCTTATATATTCTGGATATTAATCCTTTGTCAGATGTATATTTTGCAAATAATTTCTCCCACTCTGTTGGTTGTCTTTTAACTCTGTTAATTGTTTCTTTTGCTGTGCAGAAGCTTTTTAGTTTGATATAATCCCATTTGTTTATTTTTCCTTTGGTTGCCCGTGCTTTTGGGGTCGTATTCATGAAGTCTGTGTCCAGTCCTATTTCCTGAAGTGTCTCTCCTATGTTTTCTTTAAGAAGTTTTATTGTTTCAGGATGTATATTTAATTCTTTAATCCATTTTGAGTTGACTTTAGTGTATGGTGAAAGGTATGGGTCTAGTTTCATTCTCTTGCATATTGATATCCAGTTCTCCCAGCACCATTTGATAAAGAGGCAGTCTCTTCCCCAGTGTATAGGCTTGGTGCCTATGTCAAATATCAGATGGCTGTAGGTTGATTTCTGGACTCTCTATTCTATTCCATTGATCGGTGTGTCTGTTTTTATGCCAGTACCATAAAGTTTTGGTTATTATAGCTTTGTAGTATGGTTTAAAGTCAGGTAGTGTTATGCCTCCGGGTTTATTTTTTTTGCTCAGTGTTGCTTTCGTTATGCGTGGTCTTTTGTTATTCCATATAAATGTCTGGATAGTTCTTTCCATTTCTGAGAAAAATGTCATTGGAATGTTGAATGGGGATTGCATTGAATTTGTGTATCACTTTGGGTAGTATGGACATTTTCATTATGTTGATTCTTCCAATCCAAGAGCATGGGATATCTTTCCATCTTCTTGTATCCTCTGTAATTTCTCTCAGTGGTTTCTAGTTCTCATTAATAGAGATTTTTCACCGCCTTGGTTAACTCAATTCCTAAGTATTTTATTTTTTCGGTGGCTATTGTAAATGGGCAGGCTTTCTTGATTTCTCGTTCTGCATGTTCACTATTGGAGAAAAGAAATGCTACTGATTTTTGTGTGTTGATTTTGTATCCTGCTACTGTGCTGAAATCATTTATCAATTCCAGCAGTTTTTTTGTAGAGGTTTTAGGCTGTTCGATATATAGGATCATGTCATCTGCAAACAGGGACAGGTTGACTTCATCTTTTCCAATCTGGATGCCCTTTATTTCCTTCTCTTCTCTGATTGCTCTGGCTAGTACTTCCAACACTATGTTGAATAGGAGTGGTGAGAGTGGGCATCCTTGTCTAGTTCCTGTTCTTAAAGGAAAAGGTTTCAGCTTTTCCCCATTCAGGATGATATTGGCAGTGGGTTTATCACATATGGCTTTAAATAGGCTGAGATACTTTCCCTCTATGCCTAACTTATAGAGGGTCTTTGTCATGAATGAGTGCTGAACTTTATCAAATGCTTTTTCAGCATCTATAGAGATGATCATATGGTCCTTGTGTTTGACTTTATTAATATGGTGTATCACATTTATTGCTTTGCATATGTTGCACCAACCTTGCATCCCTGGGATGAATCCCACTTGATCGTGGTGAATAATTTTACGTATGTGTTGCTGTATTCTGTTTGCTAGTATTTTAGTGAGGATTTTTGCATCTATATTCATCAAGGATATCGGCCTGTAGTTTTCTTTTTTGGTTATATCTTTACCTGGTTTTGGTATCAGGATGATGTTTGCTTCATAGAATGAGTTTGGGAGATTCACGTCTGTTTCAATCTTTTGGAATAGTTTGTAAAGAATCGGTGTCAATTCCTCTTTGAATGTTTGGTAAAATTCTCCTGTGAATCCATCTGGTCCTGGGCTTTTCTTTTTTGGGAGCCTTCTGATAACAGCTTCAATCTCCTTTATTGTTATTGGTCTGTTCAAATTTTCTACGTCTTCATGGTTCAGTTTTGGGAGTTTGTGTGTGTCCAGAAATTTATCCATTTCCTCCAGATTTTCAAATTTGTTGGCGTATAGTTGTTTATAGTAGTCTCCAATGATTCCTTGTATTTCAGATGAATCAGTTGTAATATCACCTTTTTCATTTCTAATTTTTGTTATTTGAATCTTCTCTCTTCTTTTTATTGTTAGCCATGCTAATGGTTTGTCAATTTTATTTATCTTTTCAAAAAACCAACTTTTTGATTCATTGATCTTTTGTATTGTTTTTTTGGTTTCAATTTCATTCAGTTCTACTCTGATCTTAATGATTTCTTTCCATCTGCTAACTTTAGGTTTGGATTGTTCTTGTTTTTCTAGTTCTTTAAGGTGAAGTGTTAGGTTGTTCACTTGCCATCTTTCCATTCTTCTGAGGTGAGCATTTAATGCAATAAATTTCCCCCTTAATACTGCCTTTGCAGTATCGCACAGGTTTTGGTATGATGTGTCATTTTCATTAGTTTCAGTAAATTTTTTAATTTCCTGCTTGATTTCTTCTTGGACCCATATGTCATTAAGTACAATGCTGTTTAATTTCCATGTGTTTGTGTAGTTTCCAGAATTTCGTTTGTTATTGATTTCTAATTTTAATCTATTGTGGTCTGAAAAAAATACATGGGAGAATTCCAGTTTTTTTGAATTTATTGAGACTTGAATTGTGACCTAATATGTGATCTATCCTGGAGAATGATCCATGTGCTGATGAGAAGAATGAATATTCTGAGGTTGTTGGATGGAATGTTCTGTAGATATCTGCCAAGTCCAATTGGTCTAGAGTATTGTTTAGACCTTATGTTTCTCTGCTGATTCTTTGCCTAGATGATCTGTCCAATATTGACAGTGGAGTGTTCAGGTCCCCTGCTATTATGGTATTAGTGTCTATTTCCTTCTTTAGGTCTAATAGAGTTTGTTTCATAAATCTGGCTGCTCCAACATTGGGTGCGTACATATTTATGATTGTTATGTGTTCTTGATGGATCAGTCCTTTTATCATTAAGTAGTGTCCCTCATTGTCTCTTTTTATGGTTTTTAGTTTAAAGTCTGTTTTGTCAGATATAAGAATAGCTACTCCTGCTCGTTTTTCTTTTCTGTTTGCATGGTAAATCTTTTTCCATCCTTTCACTCTTACTCTATGTGAATCTTTATGGGTGAGGTGGGTCTCTTGTAGGCAGCATATAGTTTGGTCCTCCTTTTTGATCCAGTCAGCCAGTCTGTGTCTTTTGATTGGGGAATTCAAGCCTTTTACATTAAGATTTGTTATTGAAAGGTGTTGATTTATTCCTAGCATTTTATTGGTTGTTTGGTTGTCTTAGGTGTCTTTTGTTCCTTGCTTTCTGATTTACTGTTTGGTTTCTGTGTTTGTTGGTTCCTTAGGTTGTAGATAGCGTTTTTGTTTGTTTGTTTTCTCTTCATGAATGCCATTTTTATCATACTAGTGGGTATTGATTTTTGTTGGGTTTTTATGGCAGTGGTAGTTATTTTTCAGGAACCAAACCCAGTACTCCCTTGAGGATTTCTTGTAAGGGTGGTCGTGTGGTAGTGACTCCTGCAGTTTTTGTTTGTCTGAGAAATATACTATTTGCCCTTCATTTCGGAAGTATAGCCTTGCAGGGTAGAGTATTCTTGGCTGACAATCTCTGTCTTTTAGTATTTTGAATATATCATCCCATTCCTTTCTGGCTTTTAGGGTTTGTGATGAAAAAGTCTGATGTTATCCTGATTGGGGCTCCCTTATATGTGATTTGACGCTTCTCTCTTGCAGCTTTTAAGATTCTCTCTTTGTCTTTGAGTTTTGCCAGTTTGACAATAACATGTCTTGGAGAAGGCCTTTTTGGGTTGAATACCTTTGGAGATCGTTGAGCTTCTTGGATCTGAAGATCTGTGGTTTTTCCTATACCTGGGAAGTTTTCTGCCACTATTTTGTTGAATATGTTTTCAATGCAATCTCCTTTTTCCTCCCCTTCTGGAATATCCATGACTCGGATATTTGAGCACTTAAGGTTGTCTGATATCTCTCTCACATTTTCTTCAATGTCTTTGATTCTTTTTTCTTCTTGTTTGTCTGCTAGTGTTATTTCAGTCAGGCCATCTTCAAGTTCAGAGGTTCTCTCTTCAACTTCCACAAGCCTGCTGATTAAACTCTCTGTTGTGTTTTTTATTTCACTCAATAACTTCTTCAGTTCGGCAAGTTCTGCTACATATTTTTTCAGGACATTGATTTCCTTGTACATTTCTTCTTTCAGGTCCTGTATACTTTTCCTCGTTTCATCATGATGTCTAGCTGTGTTTTCTTGTATCTCATTCAGTTTCTTTAGAATTATCACTCGAAATTCCTTGTCAGTCATTTCAAGGGCTTCTTGTTCTATAGGATCTAGAGCTTGAGAGTTATTATCCTTTGGTGCTGTATTTTCTTGATTTTTCGTATTTCTGGTATCATTTCTTTGATGTTTATTCATTTAGGCTGGGGGTTTCACAGTCTACAGGTTTGACACTATTGACTGACTAAGATGTTGCTGTGGTTGCCAATGTGGTATGGCTACCTCAGTGACTGCTCAGTTGGCCACTAGTGCCTTACGTGTGTGGTTGCCTCGGGTCTTGCACCTCTCCGGGGAGCCACCTCTCTGGTCAGCTTGGACTCAGCCGGGCTGCTGGATCACAGGGTGTTACCGAAGGCTGTGTGGTCTCTGCTGAGCATCCACCTCCCATGCTGGACTTCTCCCTGCTCCGTGCGCGCTAGGCCATTCTTGGGATGGAGCCGGGTGGCGGCCGTGAAGCCTACCTGCTGCAAGATTGTACGGTCGTGGCACCTCCACAGGGTGTGTGGACTCTACGGAGCTTCTGTCTCCCCTGCTGGATGTCTTTGTGCTCTGTACTCATTGGGCCCGGCTTCTGGATCGCGTGGCAGCAGTGTGGTCCCCATGGAGTTCCCGCCTCCGCTGCCGGACGTCTCCCTGCTCCGAGCACACTAGGCCAGGCTGGGAATGGAGCCGGGTGCGTATGGTGAAGCCTATCTGCCGGATCATGCGACGGCGGCCCCACAGGTAATGTGGTCTCTGTGGAGCTTCTGCCTCCCCCGCCAGATGTCTCCCCGTTCCGTATGCACTTGATGTTATGTTTTTATAGTTTAAATCGGTTGATTTGTGGGAGAGAGTGATGCTAGGGACCGTCTATTCTGCCATCTTGACCGGAAGTCTAAAACTGGCTTTTCAAGGACCCAGATGGTTGTCTTTAGCAGACAAATACTTCAAAGCAGTTATTATAAATATGTTCAAAGAACTAAATTAAGCCATTCATAAAGAATTAAATGAAGGTGTGATGACAGCATCTCATCAAAGGGATAGTGTCAATTAAGAGAAACTATTAAAAAGACCCAAGTGGATATTCTGGAGTTGAAAAGTACACTAACTGAAGTGGAAAATTTACTATAAAGGATCAACAGTAGATTCAGGCTGGCGGAAGAAAGCAGCAGCAAATTGAAGGTAGATCATTAGGGATTATTTGATCTGAAGAGCAGAGAGAGAAAAAATAAAAATGAATAGAGCCTCAGAAATGAGTGACACCGTTAGGTACACCAACATACATGTAATAGTATTACCAGATCGAGAAGAAAGAGGAAAAGGAACAGAAAGAAAATATTTGAAAAAATAACGTCTGAAAACGTCCCAAATTTGATGACAAACATTAATCTATACATCCAAGAAACTCAATGAACTCCAAGTAGGATAAACACAAAGAGAACCACGCCAGACATATCACAGTCAAAATAATGAGAGCCAGGGCCCCAGTAAGACCCACAGCAAGGTGGCAGATGAGATTTTGGGACATGTGGTGAAGGGTTTTCTTTGGTCGGATTCAGAAATAAGAATGTGAAACAGAAACATGGTGGCGTAAACCTCTGTAAGCCTTTGTGGGGAATGTTTGTGAGGGACACAAGGCTTTGCATTTCGAAGAAAACTGAATATTTGGCAGAATTACAAAAAACTGCTATGGAAGGGGGAAAAAAGCTCAAACGTCACAGGAATCCCAATTCCAGATTGATATCCATATCATCTGAAACATCTCTACCTGGCTGAAGAGAAAAGATTCAGGAAACAACTAAGCTGAATAGCAGACTTTGTCCGAAGAACAAGATTACCAACCTTTGCTTGAAGAACAGTGTAGCATCGACCAGGCTTTGTCTGAAGATCAGTGTAGCATTGACCAACCTCAGCCAGAAGAACAATGTAGCAAAACAGTAAACTCCTTTACTCCTCCAAAGAAATATAAAAAGAAAATGTCAAATAAAAAGCACAGAAAGAATACAAACAGGTACAAGCTAAGCATGCTACTAAGAAAGAAGAATTTGAGGGAAGAAGCTCAAAGACACTACAAAAAGAAAATAATGGAAGTGTTCGAAATATTAAGCAAAAAGACTAAAAAGAGCCATCCAAACTTGACTTTACAAATGGAGTGCCTTCTTCGAAAAATACAAGAAAAAAAGTTAAATCAGACATTTTGTCCTTAAGGTTAAAATGTTTGCTGACTGTCTGTTGGGATCTTTTGTATATATAAGGGATTACTCCTAACAATGAACTAAATTTGTCAACATAAACTGGATTGTTAAACCATAAAATAATAATGAAATTCAAAGAGTGCTTGAGTGTTGTAAAAGAAAAACAACTTGATCACATGCAAGGGAACTACAAATATTAGACTTTTAATCATAAACAATGGATGCCAATAGTCAGTGGGACAACATATGCAGTGTGCTGAAATATAGCACTGTCAACTGTAAATCTTATATCCAGTAAAACTATATTTAAAAATGAAGACAAAATACATTTCAAGATAAACAATAACTGAGAGAATTTGTTGCTAGCAGACCTGGCTTATAAGAAATACTAAAGAAAGTTCTACAAGCTGAAAGCAAGTGACAACAGACAATAATTAATATTCATACAAAAGCAAAGAGTGCCACTTAAGGTAATTATGTAGCAATTATAAAAGACAGTATAATTGCATATTTCTTCTCCTTTTTCCTCTTACGTAAAAAAATTCATAAACCAATATTTATATAATTGTATTGCTGAGCCTATCACATATAGAAATGTAATATATTTGATAATTTCACCAAAAATAAGGTGGGTTGGGAAAAGATGTATTAGAGTAAGAAAATGACACCATACAGTAAACCTACAAGAAGAAATGAGGAGAACCAGAAATAATTAGGATAATACAACAAAAGCTACAAGTATATACTTACTATTCTTTCTTCTCTCAGGTTCTTTAAAAGACATAAGATTATATAAGGTAATAATGGTAACAATGTATTGTGGACTTGTATACCACAATATGTATAGCAATAATACCACAAGAAGAGGAGTGGGAATGGAGCTACAGTATGTAGGAAGAAAATATTAATATTTCACTGGAATAAAGCTAGTACATAACTGAAGTAGATAAGTTAAGATGTACAAGGGTACTTCAAAAAGTTTGTGGAAAAATTAGTATTATCTTTTAATTCTGTTTTTCCAAAAACATTTTGAAGTACCCTCGTATATTATAAACCCTAGAGGAAATAAGTCAAACTTTTAATTTAAAAATTATTAAGAGAATTAAAATGTTACATTAGAAAACATCCACCAAAAACAGAGAAGACAATAAAGAAAGGAGTAACAAAGGACACGAGACATATAAAATGCAAATTGACAGATGTAGATTAACCATATCAATAATAGTGCTAAATTTGAATGGATTAAAAATTCAGTCAAAAGGCAGAGATTTTCAGATTGTATATGAAAACAAAATCCAACCATATACTGTCTACAGGAGACACACTTTATATTAAAAGGTACAAATAGGTTGAAAGTAAAAAGATGTACATACAAGTAACCACGAGACAGCTGGATTGCCAATACTAATACCAGACAAAATAAACATTAAGACAATAAAAATGTTACTAGAAACAAAGAGGGGTATTTTATAATGATAACAGGGTCAGTTCATCAAGAAGATAACAATTATATGTGCTGAACTACAGGGCCCAAAAATACACAAAGTGAAAACTGACAGAAATGAAAGGAGAAATAGATAATCCAACAATAATAAGCAGAGACTTCAATACGCCACTTTCAAAAATGGATAGAACAACTATGCAGGTGAACAATAAGGAAATAAAAGACCTAAACTATAAACCAACTAGACCTAACATATCCATAGAATATTCCACCTAACAGCAGCAGACTATATGTTCATTTGAAGTGCACAGGGAACATTCTGCAAGATAGATCATATGTTAGGATATAAAGCAAGACTTAATTTTAAAGGTATTATAATCATACAAAATATCTCTGACAACGAGATGAAATTAGAAATCAGTAACAAAAGAAAACATGGAAAACTCACAAATGTGTGAAAATTAAACAGCACACTCCTATGTAACTAATGGGTCAAAGGAGAAATACAAGGGAAATTAGAAAATCCTTGGAGATGAATGAAAACAAAATAACATAATTTATGGGATACAGCTATAAATACCTAGCATATAAAAGTAGAAAGATCTTGTGCTCACTTCAGCAGCACAGATACTAAAATTGGAAAGATACAGAGAAGATTAGCATGGCCCCTGTGCAAGGATGATACACAAATTTGTGAAGCATTCTATATTATTTAACGAAAAAGAATAAGAAAGATGTCAAACCCATAAATAACCTTGTCTTCTACTTTAAGAAACTAGAAAAAGAAGAATAAATTAAACCTAAAGAAATCAGAAAGAAGGAAACAATAAAGACTGGATTGAATATACAAGGGTATTTCAAAAAGATTGTCAAAAATGGAATTAAAAGATAATATGAATCTTTCCGTGTCTTTTTGAAGACCCTTGTAAATGAAAGAAAGAATAGAAAAAGAGATGATGTCCTCAAGATGGTGAAATAGACAATCCCCAGCACTGCTCCCCCCAACCAACCAATTTATAACTATATGAAAGCAAAGACTGCCATCCTGTGACAACTAGAACTCAAGGGAAGAGGATGCAAGACCCACAGAGTTCATAAAGGTGTGAGACGTTGCAACAAGAGGGAGTAAGGACCATTCTGCGCCCTGGCTGCTTCAGGGCTGGCCTGTTAAGGAGGGGGAAGAAGTGGTAGCACAAAGAGCAGCTTCCAGGAGCCAGCAAAAGTCACAGCTGAGCCCTTTGCATAAAGTTGCTTGGAGTCTGCAGGAGAGAAGAGGGCTTCAGAGTGCACCATACCAGACCCCACGCCAGTGAGATCATTGACAGGGTTCCCGTGGACCCACATAGGAGCAGAGGACACAGCTGACCAAAGAAAAGAGCCACCCAGAGGCTGGTGAGTTATCACGAGGGACCTGTGCATGGCCAAACACATGGGAAGTGTTTGAAGTTCAGGGGGGTGTTGACCCACTGCGGAAACATCAAGGCACAGTGTGGGCCACTGACCTGCCTTCCGATCATCACAGGCACCACTCAATGGAGACAGGTCAGGGTGATAGAACTTCAGGGGGTACAGTTTGCTGGAAAGACTCAGTCCTGGGCCAGAATTTCCACACAGCCCAGTTGTATCTGTGCTCACCTCTCAAAACCTGCAAGTGATTAAAACGACAACAATTAAAATCTGATCTGCACAAAAAGCCTTCCCCGGAGAATCGGCAGCAAAGCAGCAATTTAGTTCAACTACAGAGTTCAAGTGCTGCTCCTCACAGGAAGTTCGCCCAATTTGGGAATTAACCACAGGATAGCAAATTAGTTCCAGTATAGAGTGTAAGTGGTGGTGGTAGCTAATAATCTGTCAAAGAATGGAAAAATACAACACACCAGCAATAAAGTTCTGGTATTTACCAGTAAAGATCTGACACAACCAAAGAACACCTATAAAACTTAGAAGATGTACCAATCTCCTCAAATGCCCATGCATCAACTTAAAGACACAAAGGTTGAGAAAGAACAGAAGTAGAACACCAACAAAGGAAACAAAGCATCAGCAATGGACCAAGAGGAATAGTGTATTTATGAAATGTCTGACAGACAATTCAGAATAACTCTCTTAAGGATAGGGAGTCACAAGAAAATACAGATAGAAAATTAAGTGATATCTGGAAAACAATCCAGGAGTAGAACAAGAAACTTGACAAAAGAATACAATCAATTTTAAAAACCAAATAGAAATTCTACAAATAAAGAATACATTATCTGAACTGAAAAACTTGATAGAAAGCTCTAACAGTAGACTTAAACTGAGGAAAGAGTCAGTGAGCTTGAAGATAGAATATATGAAATTAACAAACCAGAGGAGCAAAAAGAAAAAATAATAAGGAAAATTGAAACAAATGCAGCAAATATAGGACTCCCTCAAACAAAATAACCTCTGCATAATCGGGATACCCAAACGAAAGGGAAAAGGAAGAGATGTAGAAAGCATATTCAAAGAAATAATGACTGAAAATTTCCCAAATATGGAGAAAGATGACAGCATCCAGGTACAGGAAGCTCAGAGGTCACCATTCAGATTCAATCCAAAGGACACCCCAAGGCACATCATAATCAAATTATTAAAAGCCAAAGACAAAGAATACTGAAAGCAGCAAGAGAAAACAAACACGTAATATTCCAATGGAGCACCAATACATCTCTCAGCCGATTTCTCAGTAGAAACCAAAAGGCCAGAAGAGAATGGAATGATATATTCAAAATGCTAAAGGAAGACTGTCAGCCAAGAATTCTGTATCCAGTAAAACAAACCTTCAAATATGAAGGAGAAATAAAATCTATCTTAAACAAACAAAAACTAAGGGAATTCACCAACACTAGGCCTGCCTTACAAGAAATGCTAAAGATAGTTCTTCAATTTGAAAGAAGACAACCTTAAGGAGCAGCAAGAAAACATGTGAAGGTATATAACTCATTAGTAAAAGTAAGTTCACAGACAACCTCAGAATACTCCAGTGTCTTAAGGAGGTGAATAAACCACTTACACTCTTAGTATGAAGACTAAAGACTAAAGACAACAACAAATACAACTGTATAAGAGATAGGCAATATTAAAAGATATAACTTGAAACAAGAAAATGTCAAAAAGCTGGGGGGAATGATACCAAAGCGTAGAGTTGGTTCTGTCTGTCTTTTTTCTTAGATATCAATGTTAAGTTGTTATTAGTCTAAAATAATCTGTTATAACTATGACATGTTTTTTTATAAGCCTCATGGTAACCATAATACAAAAACTTATAAGAGACATGCTAAAAATAAATAGCAAGAAATCAAAACATACTGCTACAGAAAACCACTGACTCACAAAGGAAGACAGTAAGACCAGAAAAAAAGGAAAAAAGAATCTACAAAGTAATCAGAAAAAAAAGTAACAAAATGGCAGTTACAAGTCCCTATATATCAGTAATTACTGTAAATGTAAATGGATTAAATACCCCAATTAAGTGACACAGAGTGGCTTAGTGTATTATAAAGCAAGAACCAACAATATGCTGCCTACCAGTAACTCACTTTGCCTATAAAGACACTCACTGTCTGAAAGTGAAGGGATGGAAAAAGATATTTCATGTAAATGGAAACGAAAACAGAGCAGGAATAGCTATACTTATATGAGATAAAATAGACTTCAAGCCAAGGAAATTTTAAAAAGGTAATGAAGGCCTTTATATAATGATAAAAGGATCAATTCAAGAGGATATAACAATTCTAAATATATTTGCAACCAACTCCAGAGCACAAAGTTATATAAAGCAATTATTATTAGACCTAACAGGAGAGATAGACTCCAACACAGTAATACTTATGGACTTTAACACCCTATTGTCAGCAAAGGACAGATCATCCAGATAGAAAATTAACCAGGAAACATCAGAATTAATCTCTATGTAATGCCATTTGGACCTAATGGACATTTATAAAACATTTTATCCAACAGCTGTAGAGTACACATGCCTCTCAGCAGCACATGGAAAATTCTCTAGAACAGACCATATGTTAGTTCATAAAACAAGTCTCAACAAATTTTTAAAAATTGAAATCATATCACCTACCTTGTCTGACCACGATGGAGTAATACTAGAAATCAACAACAAAAGGGACACTAGAAATGATACAAATATATAGAAATTAAACAAGATGCTCCCAAACAATGAATGTATCAAAGAAGAAATAAAATATGAAATTAAAAATTTCTGGAGACAAACTGGAAAACCTAGAAGAAATGGATAAATTCCTGGACACATACAACTTACCAAGGTTGAATCGTGAAGAATTAGAAAACCTAACCAGATTAATAACTACTAATAACATTTAAGTAGTAGTATAAATATCCCAACAAAGAAAGCCCCAGGACTAGAAGGCTTTATTTTTATTCTACCAAACATTTAAAAAAGAGCTAATACCAGTTCTTCTCAAACTCTTCCAAAAAATTGAAGAGGAGGGAATACTTCCAAACTCATTGTACAAGGCCAGCATTACACATACCAAAACTGGAAAAGCAAAAAAAGAAAACTACAGACCAATATCCCTAATAGACAGACATGAGGATCCCCACAAACTTGTAGCAAACAGAATCCAACAACATATTAAAAAGATTATTCAAAGAAAGTGAAAGAAAGAAAGAATCACAATTATACATTGAACTTTCAAAAGGAGAGAACAGAGGTTAGAGGTGGGAAATGGTGAGGGGGAGAGAGGTTAGCAAGAAATTAGTTAAGGGTCAAAAGAATGATTACGTATTGTAAAGATGAGTATACTAATTATCCTGATTTGATCATTAAATATTGTCCATAAGCATTGATATTCAACTCTGTAATCCACATATGTATAATCAACTATATTTCAATAAAATAAAAATAAAAATCATTCACCATGATCAAATGGGATTCACTCCAGGAATGCAAGTATGGTTCAACATGCACAAATCAATAAATGCGATACATAACATCAACAGATTGAAGGAGAAAAAAACCCTCACGATCATTTCAATAGATGCAGAAAAAGCATTCGATAAAATGCAACACCCCCTCATGATAAAAACACTCAACAAATTAGGTATAGAAGGAATGTACCTAAACACAATAAAGGCCATGTACACAGCTAAGATCATGCTGAATGGGAAAAAATTGGAGGCTTTTCTTCTAATATCTGGAACAAGTCAAGGATGCACATTTTCCCCATTCTTATTCAACACAATTCTGGAAGTTCTAGCCGGTACAGAAAGACAAGAGAAAGCAATAAAGGGTATCAAAATAATAAAGGAGGAAGTCAAACTATCCCTATTTGCAGATGATGTGATCATATACTTAGAAAAACCTTAAGACTCCACCAAAAAATTACTAAAAGTAAAAAATGAATCTGGTATAGTAGCAGAATACAAAATCAACACACAAAAATCAATAGCCTTCCTATATGCCAATAACAAAATAGCTAAAGAAGTCACTAATCTCATTCACAATAGCTACCAAAAAAATGAAATACCTAGGAGTAAATTCAACCAAAGAAGTGAAAAACCTCTGCAATGAAAATTATAAAACATTGGCAGAAAAAATTGGTACAAATAAATGTAAAGATATCCCATGTTCATGGGTTGGGAGAATTAACATCATCAGAATGTCCATATTACCCAAAGCAATCTGCACATTCAACACAATCCCTATCAAAGTACCAATGATATTCTTCACAGAAATAGAAAAAATGATCTTAAAATTTGTATGGAATCACAAAGACTCCTTATAGCTAAAGCAACCTTGAACGAAAATAACAAAGTTGAAGGCATCACACTTCCTGACTTTAAAATATACTATAAACCTAAATAACCCAAACAGCATGATATTGGCATAAAAACAGACAAATAGACCAATGTATCAGTATAGAGAGCCCAGAAATAAACCCACACACTTAAAGCCAACTGATTTTCACTAAAGATGCCAAGAATATACAGTGGGGAAAGGACAACCTCTTCAATAAGTGGTGCTGGGAAAATTGGATATCCACATGTAGAAGATTAAAACTAGACCCCTGTCTCTCACCATACAAAAAAATCAACTCAAAATGGATTAAAGACCTAAATTTAACACCCAAAACTATTAGAGGAAAGCATAGGGAAACACTGCATGAAATGGGAGTGGGCAGCACTTTTTTGAGTGAGACTGCAAAGGCACAGGCAGCTAAAGCAAAAATAGATAAATGGGACTTCATCCAACTAAAAAGCTTCTGCACAGCCAAGGACACTGTCAACAAAGTAAAGAGACAACCTACAGAATGGGACAATGTGTTTGCAAACTACATGTCAGACAAGAGGCTAATATCCAGAATATATTAGGAAGTCAAACAACTCAACAGCAAAAAAACAAAAACAAAAACAACCAAATAACCCATTTAAAACATGGGCAAAGACCTAAACAGATATTTCTCAAAAGAAGATCTACAAATGGCCAACAAGTACACAAAAAAAATGGTCAACATCACTAATCATCAGGAAAATGCAAATTAAAACCACAATGTGATATCACCTCACCCCAGTGAGAATGGCTGTTACCAACAAGACAGAAAATAACAAATGCTGACAAGGATGCAGAGAAAAGGGAACTCTCCTACACTGTCGGTGGGAATGTAAATTGGTATAGCCATTGTGTAAAACTTTATGGAAGTTACTTAGAGAACTAAAAATATATCTGTCTTATGACCCAGACATCCTACTACTAGGTATATACCCAAAGGAAATGAAATCAATATATCAAAAAGACATCTGCACTTTGATTTTCATTGCAACACTATGCACAATGGCCAAGACATAGAATCAACCTAAATACCCATCAACAGATGGATGGATAAAAAAACAAACAAAAAAAAGGTTGTATATATACACAATGAAATACTATTCAGCTATAAAAGGAAATGATATCCTGTCATTTGCAGCAACATGATGGAACTGGAAGCCATCATGTTAAATGAAGTAAATCAGGCACAGAAAGACAAATACCATGTGGTCTCACTCACATGTGGAATCTAAAAAAAAAAAAAAAATGTGTTTCTCGTAGAAGAAGAGTAAAATAAAGGCTACCAGAGGCTAGGGTGGGAGGGATGTGGGAGGGGAGAACTGTTGGACTAATGGGTACAAAACTATGCTATCTACCATAAGTGAATCATTGTGCAGCATATGCATGTATTGAAACAACACACTGTACTACACAAATATATACCAGTAAATGTTAAAACAAAAATAAAAAAGAATACAGAAAATTAAACAAAACCCGAAGTTGGTTTGTTTAAAAAAATCAGCAAAATTGACAAGCCTTTAGGTAGAGTGACCAAATAAAAAAGAGAAAAGACTCAAATTAGTAAAATTAGGAATGAAAGATGGGCATTACTACTGACCTTAGAGAAATAAACAAGAGTATAAGGGAATTGTATGAACAACTGTATGCCAACAAATTAGATAACATAGATGAAACTGACAGATTCCTAGAAAGTCACAAATTACCAAAAGTGATTCAAGAAGAAATAGAAAATCTGAGTGGACATATAACCAATAAGAGCTCAAATTAGTAGTTAAAAACTTTTTGCAAAGTTAAGCCCAGGCTTAAATGGCTTTGCTGATTAGATTAATTCTACCAAACATTTAAAGAATAATTAAAACCAATCTTTTACAAAATCCCCCCAAAAATAGAAACACTTCCCCACTTATTCAATGAGGCAAGTATTACCCTGAATTCAAAACAAGATAAAGATATCGCACAAAAATTATAGACCAATAGTCTTCATGAATGTAGATGCAAAACTCCTCAGCAAAGTAGTAGCAAACCAAATCAAGCAATGTATAAAAATGATTGTACAGCATGACCAAATGAGATTTGTCCTAGGAATGTAAGATTTGTTTAACATTGGAATGTAATAAACCATATTAATAGAATAAAGAACAGAAATTATATGGTCATTTCAATAGATATGATAAAACGTTTGACAAAATTCCATACCTTTTCATGATAAAAACACTCAAAAGAACACAACAACAACTAGGAATAGGAGGGAGCTTTCTTACTTGATAAAGGCCATCTTTGAAAAACCCACAGCTAGGGCCGGCCCGTGGCTCACTCGGTAGAGTGCGGTGCTGATAACACCAAGGCCCCGGGTTCGGATCCCATATACGGATGGCCGGTTCGCTCACTGGCTGAGTGTGGTGCTGACAACACCAAGTCAAGGGTTAAGATCCCCTTACCGGTCATCTTTAAAAAAAAAAAAAAAAAAAGAAAGAAAGAAAGAAAAACCCACAGCTAGCATCCCACATAGTGGTGAAAGAGTTTCCCCTTAATAATGGGAACAAGGGAAGGATGTTCCCTCTGACCCCTCCTATTCGACATTGCAGTAGAAATTCTAGCCAGCGTGGTAAGTCAAGAAAAACAAGTCTTTCTGCTGTAGGCCCTAGTGGTTCCTGTCAAAATGGGCAAGTTCATGAAATCCAGGAATGTGGTGCTGGTCCTGGGCAGACACTACTCCAGAAGGAAAGCCATCATTGTGAAGAAGATTCATGATGGCACCTCAGACCACCCTGACAGCCATGCTCTGGTGCCCAAAAAGTGACAGGTGCCATGGGCAAGAAGAAAGTCTGCACCATCATGTTTATTGCAGCACTATGCACAATAGCCAAGGTATGGAATCAACTTAGGTGTCCATCGATATATGAATGGATAAAGAAAATGTGGTATGTAGTATTCAATTACAATGGAATATTACTCAGCCATGAAAAAGAATGAAATCCTGTCATTCACAGCAACACGGATAAGCCTGGAAGACATTATGTTAAGTGAAATAAGTGAGGCAGAGAAAGAAAAATGCCACATGTTCTTACTCATATATGGGACCTAAGAAAAAGCAAGTTGAGCTTTTAGAAGTGGACGGTTGAATTGTGGTTACTAGAGGCTGGGAGAGGGAGGGAGAAGAGGGATAAGGAGAGGTTATTTAATGGATACAAAATTACAGCTAGATAAAAAGTCTAGTGGTGTACAATAGTGCTAGGTATCTATAATTAAAAATTTATTGTATGTTCTCAAATGGCTAGAAAAGAGGAGCTCAAATGTTCTTATCAGAGAGAAATAAATTTTTGTGATGATGAATATGCAAATTGCCCTGATTTGATCATCAGACATTGTATACATGTATTGGAATACAACTTTGTACCCCATAAATATGTACAATCAATACATGTTAATTAAAAATAAATAAATAAAAACAAAAGAGCAAAAAAGGTATGAGACTTACAAATATAACCATTTGACAATTACATCAACTGTGAATAGACTGAACACTCCAGTCAAAAGGAAGAGGGGCTGGCTGGTTAGCTAAGTTGGTTAGAGAACAGCCTTTTAACACCAAGGTCACGAGTTCAGATCCCCATTCCTGTCAGCCACCAAAAAAAAAAAAAAAAAAAAAGATTGTTAGATTGGATATAAAACATGAATATACTGTCTATAAGAGATATACTTTAAATTCAAAAGCACAAAAAGCTTGAAAGGAAAATAAGAAAAAATGTACCATGCAATAATAACCATATGAAAATCATAGTGGTTGTACTAATATCAAACAAAATAGACTTTACAACAAATAATGTTACTGTAGATAAATAAGAATATTTTATAGTGATAAAAGGCTCAATTCATCAGGAGGATATAGTAGTTACGAACATATACATTCCTAATGACAGTGCCCCATCATCATTGAATTTAGAATGATGATGAATGGCAATGATGTTGAATGATGAATATAGACCCTTACTTCACACTATACACAAAAATTACTCAAATGGACCATAGACCAAAATGTAATAGTTAAAACTATAAAACTTATAAACATCAAAGAAAATTTTCATGATACAACAGCCAAACACAAGCCAGTAAAAAAAAAAAATCATATATACACACCTATATATGATTTCATCAAAATACAAAACTTGTGTTTCAAAAGCTATCATTAAGAAACTGAAAAAGACAAGCCACAGACTAGAAGAATATATTTACAAACCATACATCTGATAAAGGACTTGTATCCAGAATAGATAAAGAACTCTTACAACTCAATAATAAGAAAACAACCCAATTTAAAAATGAGTAAAACATGTGAATAGACATTTCACCAAGGAAGATATAGGATTGGAGTATAAGCAACATGAAATGATTCTCAACTTTAATAATCATTAGGGAAATGGAATTTTAAACCACAACGAAATACCACTATACTCTGCTAGAATAATTATAATAAAAAAAAGACAACAAATGTTAGCAAGGATATGGAGAAACTGGAATTCCCTTATATATTGCTGATGGAAACTTAAAGTGGTATAGCTACTTTGGAGATTAGTTTGGCATTTTCTTAGAAGATTAACCATAGATATATCATATGACTCATTTATTTCACTCCTAGGTATCTACCCAAGAGCACTAAAGAGATATATTCACAAAAAGATTTGCACATGAATGTTCATAGAGGCATTCCCAAAATGGCCCCAAAGTGGAAATAACCCAAATAACTATCAACTGGTGAATAGATAAACATAATATGGTTGTTCATAATTACCCAGCAGTAAAATCAAACTCAAAATCATTATGCTAAATTTTGATGAAAGACATCAAAGAAGGCCTAAATAAATGAAGAGTTCATAGAATAAAAGAGTTACTATAGTAAAGATGTCATTTCTCCCCAAATTGATCTGTAGGTTTAATAAATGATTTTTTTTTTGCATTAGATGAACTTATTGTAAGATTTATATCAAAAGGCATAGGCCCTTACAAAAGCTAAAACAGTCTTGAAAAAGAAGAAAAAAGTGGAAGTATAACTGTACCCCAATATTGAGGCTTACTATGTAGTTAAAGTATTCGAGCAAGTGGTGTATTTGCTAAGGAATAAACACATAGATCAGTGGAAGAAAATAAAGAACCCCCCAAAAGAACTACACAAATATGTTCAACTGACTTTTTTTATTTTACCATACATATTTGTGGGGTACAGTGTGTTGTTTCAATACATGCAAATACTGAACAATGATTCATTTAAAAAGCACAGTAACAATTCAGTGGAGAAAGATAGCTTTTTCAGCAAATGATGCTGGAACAATTAGACATCTATAAGACTTGTCTCCAAAAGTATGAGCCATAAAAAGAGAAATTGATAAATTGGACTTGATTAGAATTAAAAGTGATGGCTGGCTGGCTAGCTTAGCTGGTTAGAGCTCAGCTTTATAACCTCAAGGTCAAGGGCTCGGATCCCCGTACTGTCCAGCCAACAACAACAAAAAGAATTAATGTTTGGCCTTTGAAAATGCATGTGAAGAGGATGAAAATACAAGCTACTACTGGGAGAAAATATTTGCAAACCACATATCCAACAAAGGACTAGTATCTAGAATATATAAAGAATTCTCAAAACCCAACAGTAAAAAACCCTAAACAGTCCAGTCAGAAAAGGAGCAAAAGACATGAACAAGACATTTCAGTAAAGAGGATATACAATAGCAAACAAACATAAAAAGATGTTCAACATCATTAGCCATTAGGAAAATGTAAATTAAAACCACAATGAGATATCACTATACAACTATCAGAATAGCTAATATAAGAAATAGTGGTAATATCAAATGCTAGGGAGGATAAAAAGAAACTGGATCTCATATATTGGTGATGGGAATGTAAAATGGTACAGCCACTTTGGAAAGCAAAATAGTAGTTTCTTTGAAAACTACCATATAAACCAGCAATTGTATTCTTGGGCATTTTTACCAGAGAAGTGAACATTTATGTCCCCACAGAAATCCATACATGAATATTTATAGCATCTTTATTCTTTTTTATTTTATTTTATTTTACTTTGTCAATATACAATGTGGTTGATTATTGTGGCCCATCACAGAAGCATCTTTATTCTCAATACCCCAAACTGGAAACAACCCAGATGTTTTTCAATGAATGAATTGTTTATCTGTTGTACATATATATATCATGGGATTCTACTCAGCAATAAAAAGCAAAAAACTATTGGTAGTAAAAAACAGCATTAATGAATCTTGAGGAAACTATGTTAAGTGAAAAAAGGCCAATCCTAAAAGATTGCATACTGTGTGATTCCATTTATATGACATTGTTAAAATGACAAAATTATGGAAATAGAAAACAAATTAGTGGTTGCCAGGGGTTAGGAACATGGAGTGGGGGAAGGAGATGGTGCAATTTTTTTTTAAGTTTTAAATTTTTTTATTTTATTTATTTATTTTATTTTTTTATTTTACTTTATCAATATACAGTGTAGTTGATTTTCATGTCCCTTTACCAATTCCTTCTTCCCTCCTACTTCTCCCCTCTCCCCCGTCAACATATCTGTTCACTTGTGTTAACAAGTTCAAGGAATTGTGATTGCTGTGTCTTCTCCCCCCCCCCGTTTATTTGTTTGTATATTAATTTATTTATTTTTAGTTCCCATAAATAAGTGAGAACATGCAGTATTTCTCTTTCTGTGCCTGGCTTATTTCACTAAATATAATGTTCTCTAAGTCCATCCATGTTATTGCGAATGGTAGTATTTCATTTTTTTTTTTTTATAGCAGAGTAGTATTCCATTGTGTAGATGTACCACATTTTCCGTATCCACTCATCTGATGATGGGCATTTGGGCTGGTTCCAACTCTTGGCTATTGTGAATAGTGCTGCAATAAACTACCAAAAATGGGAGTACAGGTATTCCTACAACATGATGATTTCCATTCCTCTGGGTATATACCCAGCAGTGGAATAGCTGGGTCGTATGGTAGATCTATCTGTAATTGTTTGAGGAACCTCCATACCATTTTAAGATGGGTGCAATTATAAAAGATGGTAACATGAAGCATCATTGTTGTGGTGGAATTGTTTTATATCTTGACTGGATCAATGTCAGTATCCTGGTTGTGATACTGTACTATAGTTGTGCAAGATATTAATTACCATTAGGAAATCTTGGTAAAGTGTTCAATCAAGGGATCTCTTATTTCCTACAACTGCATGTGAATCTATAATAATATCAAAATTAAAAGTTTAATTGAAGCAAAAATTATGCTAAGGAAAGAAGCCAGACACAAAAGACCACATATTATATTATTCCACTTATGTGAAGTGTTCAGAACAAGTAAATCTATAGAGATAGAAAGTAGATTAGATTAAATTATTGGTTGCCTCGGGGTGAGAATGGCAAATGACCACACATGGGCATGAGGGATCTTTTGGGGGTGATGCAAATACTCTAAAACTCAGTTGTGGTGATAGTGCACAACTCTGTAAATTTACTAAAAATCATTGAATCGTGGTAAACTTATAATGGATGAATTTTATGCTATGTAAATTATACCTCAATAAAGCTTTTTAAAATGTTCTGTATATGTTAAAATTATTCCTAAATAAAAGGGTTATTATAAAAAGTGAGTAGTGTTAAAGAAAAAAGTAAAGACTGAGCCCCCCACCTCAAAAGGGGGAAGATATAAAAAGGAGACCGGTAACTGAATACATCTGTATGCCGAAATACACACAATTAAAAAGTCAAATGACAAAGTGGGGAAATATTTGCAGCAGTTGGGACAGTGTGTTAATATTCTGAAAATGTAAAAGCTTTTTACATACCAGAACCTCAAATGGATAAATGACACTCTCTTCAGACTCATTTGCTTACAAGAAACAAAAGCCACTCTAGCTATCTTATTGTAAAGATTTAACAGGTCGTCTTATAGTCATCCAAGGACAAGAAAAATGATACACACAGGGAATGGTTTTGGAAAGGCAGGAACAGAGATAGCCCACTCTCTCACTGGCCTGCGTAGCTCTTCTTTCTGCATGTCTCTTTCATTGGTCTCTGTCTTTTTAGCTCAAGTTCTCATGACTCTGATAGGCAAGTCATGGATTGGTTTGATTTGGATCAGCTGCCTACCCCTTTTCCAAATAGCTGTCAGTATTATAAAGATAGGGCTTTAGATTATCTGAGAAGGATGTGTAGACCGAACAGGCAAATTAACTGATATGTCTATAACAGATATAGACCGGTCATAGAAGCAAGTAAGTGTTTGGGGAAAAATATGCAACCTCAACATTAGCAATTAAAGAAACATATTTAAATAGTGAGAGATGCTTTTTTTGCCCATTAAATTATCAAAGATTAATGATAACAATCCATGCCGTCACACTGCTGGGGAAAAGGATGTAAATTGGGACAAACTGGTCTGGAAAATAAATTTGCTATATGTATTAAGGACTTTTGTTTTTTGATTTTGTTTCGTCAGCTGACTGGTACGAAGACCTTTAAAATGAACTTAACCCATGACCTAATAATTCCGCTTCTAGGAATCTATTCTAAGGGACTGAATAATCAGAGATGTAGACAAGATTGGATATGTGAATATTTTGTAGTATTATTTATAATAAAAGAAAAAGTATAACAGTAAATTACAGGAATGTTTAAGTAAATTGGTATACCCATATAATGAACATGCATTCATTAAAAATCGTGTTTTTGAAAAGTATTTAATGAATGAAAAGTTCTCATAGTATAATGTTGAGTGAAAAAAGCAAGATATAATATTCTGTGTATAGTATAGAAGAGAAAAAAATTGAGATTTGAGATGCTAGGAAGAAGCCAAAATCATAACAATCTTACAGTGTTTATATCTGAATGGTAAGATTATGAATTGTTTCATTTTTTATTGTCTTTATACTTTTTTTGCTTTTTTTTAACATATTCTGAATGAGGATGAACTTAAACTTTTGTAATATAGTTTTGTATATAGTATAAAATTATAAATGTTATTTAAAATTAAGAGAAGTTGGGCCGGCCCGTGGTTCACTCGGGAGAGTGCGGTGCTAATAACACCAAGGCCCCGGGTTCGGATCCCATATACGGATGGCCGGTTCGCTCACTGGGTGAGCGTGGTGCTGACAACACCAAGTCAAGGGTTAAGATCCCCTTACTGGTCATCTTTTAAAAAAAAAATAATAATAATAAAATTAAGAGAAGTAGAGTAAAAGGGGAAACTACCAATAGTAAAGCATATTTAAAATTTAAGTCAGTATGGTACTGGTGTGAGAAGTAAACGTAGGATAAATAGGATAGAAACAGATCTTTGTGTGTATGAGAATTTAATATATGATAAAAGGATATTCACCAAATAGTAAAGGAAGGATTATACTGTAATTGATTTAGTTAACAGTGGTAACCAAGAGTGCTAGGCACTATGCTGAGTGCTTTTACGTGTTTTTTAAAACATGCTTTTTCTCCTTATTTCAAACTTTTTAGATGTAGGTAGTGCTATCCCCATTCTGGAGATAAGCAAACTAAATCCCAGAGGTCTAGGCAGTTGCTCAGAGTCACATAGAAAAGGAGTAGTAGAACCTAGATTACAATGAAGGATGTCAGCCTCCAAGTTAGTATTCTTTGCCACTACATTTTATGTATATAAAGTTATTAGCAAGGTGTCTAGAATATCAGAGGCCATTTAGTAAATGTTATTAGTATGAGTAATTTATAGTTTGCTGCATATATTATAGTAAAATATATAATGCTTGTATATAGTATATCTAATAATGTAACTACAACTAATAGTAAATAATAAAGATGTCACCCTGTCATTGAGATTGAGGAAGTTCCTTACAAAATAAGTAACTGTATGTTTTCCACAGAAAATCCCCAATGGAATCATATAATTCAAAAAATAGCACGATGAGCATCACTAAATATTGGTTGATTTAGTAATTATTATTAATTCCTGCTATCCCATTTCTGAGTCTCTCATTCCTCTGACTCATTGGTCCCTACACCCTGTGTCTCATAATTTACTCAAGACTAGTTGAATAGCAGAACTGGCCCAAAGATGGAGCTGGCATTTCCTTTTGAATATCCCAAAGTTGACTTATCTGTTCAGCAAACATGTATTGAACACTCACTCTGCCATGCACTATACTAAGGTTAGAGATGTTTAAAATTGCAAATTAACATTAAAGTATAAACCAAACCAAATGAAAAGCTCCAATCCCTAGGAAATTAAATGTTCCCTCCTCTGTGGAGCCTTCTGTGATTCTCACAGGTAAATTTAGTCAGTCTTTCCTTAGAGCACTCAGAACAATCTGTTCAACTTGTAAAGTTAGACCCCTTGTGCCAATTAGTCTTTCTGTGAGCTTGCCTGTCTCCCACACTTGACTTCTTTAGGAATCAGTTTTTGACCCTTTAGGTCAGTTTTTCTTGCATAGCAGTGAGGATATGACTGGTACAATTCTGCTTTGGAGGATTTGTTTTTGTTGAGTTTTTGTTTTGTTTTGTTTTTTGTTGGGCATGACCTCATTGATGCATTCAGTCACTCCTCCAATAAATATTTACGAATACCTACTCTATGCCATGTACAGTGCTAGATATTTCATAATAAATAAGGGATAATAAACAAAGACGAACAAGGGCAAACAAGCAAGTTATTAGACCTCATAGGAACTCACACGGGCACTTGAGAATATGTTTTCTTTGTACAAAATCAGCCAAGCATTTAAACCTTATTTATTTTATTTATTATTAAATTTTAAATTTATTATTAGCATATTCAGTCTTTCAAATTGTGATATTTCCTTATGCCCTTTATCTGACCTATCACTTCCCAAACCCCCATTCCTCCCTCCCCCCATCTCTAGTATCCTTAGGTTTGTTTTCTTCTTCTGAAAGTTCAACGTATTGTACCTTATTTATTGTATTATTCAAATCTTCTGTGACTTTAAATGTATTTTAGGTATATTTTACATGTCATAGTTTGATAGTGTTATATTAAAGTTTCTCACTGTAATTACATTTGTGTTCATTTCATTCTATTTTTGCTTTACATTTTGCCAACAAAATAAAACAGAAAGGTTAAAAATAAAAGAATGGGCAAAAGTAAATCAAGGAACTACAAATAAAAAGAAAGAAACAATATTTCAGATAAAATAGTCTTCAAGGCATGGGCCGGCCTGCGGCTCACTCGGGAGAGTGCGGTGCTGATAACACCAAGGCCCCGGGTTCGGATCCCATATACGGATGGCCGGTTAGCTCACTGGCTGAGCGTGGTGCTGACAACACCAAGTCAAGGGTTAAGATCCCCTTACCGGTCATCTTTAAAAAAATAAATAAATAAAATAAAATGAAATAGTCTTCAAGGCAAAAACAAAAGCATTTAAAAATATTTTATATTGATAAAAGTTATAAGCTATGAATTATGTGCTAAATAATACATATAGCATCAAAAAGTGTAAAATAGATCAGAAAGTATGAATAAATTTTCCAAATGGTGAAAGTATGAGCAGGGAAAAGGGTAGAATGTGTTCTGGGCAGAGAAAAGTTTTGTGTGGCCTAGGAAGATCCCCTCTGGGGAGCCCAGTCATTTAGAATTTAGTTCCTAAAGAAGCAACAGGGCTTGCTGGCATGTACTGCAATCCCAGAATCATCCTAGAGTTCAGAGAAATAGTAGTTTAGGCTTGAAGAAAGAATAATGATGATAGGGTTGCTGTGCTGTTGTGATCATTCTAGGTGAGGAAACAGCAGCCCAGAAAGGTTTCTGGGTCACTTAGCTAATAAATAGCAGGTTAGCGATTCCAAGCCAGGCTGTCTGGCTGCAGAGCCCAGGTTCTTTCCAGGGTACCACACTGCCTCCTGGTAGTAGTAACTGGGCCAGGAACCCATCCTATGTGCCACTCAGAAAAGTCCACCCCTTGCTTTGAATGCCAAGTTTCTGAAATCTTGCACAGCTCCAGGAATTATGTATGATCATTGTCTTGTAGGCCTTCAGAGAGCTAAGGAATAGACTTTTTACTCATGTATTTGAATTTTCATCTCTCTTCCTTTTTCTGCATTCTCCGTGTCTACGAAAGTAAAGCATATTCAATTTATGGACATTCACGTACTCATCAAGGAGTACTATTGATTTAATTAGTGGATTTCCTATCTTGGAGAATGGCGCCATGTCATCCAACCATCTGCCCAAGCCAGAATTCTAGGAGTCTTAGACTCTTCCCTTCTCTTTACCCCCTTTCCATAAAATCAATGACCAAGTCCTATGGATTTATCTTCTTAATAGCTCTTGTCTTTGTCCCGTGGCCCTTTCCATCCTCTCAGCCAGTGCCTTTGTTCAGTGCCTCTTTGGCCTCAGATTGCTGTAGTTGCCTCCTAACTGGTATCCATGCCTCTTGTCTCTTCTCTGATCCATTCAATATCAAACCAGTCAATATCACTCCCTTGCTGTCAATCTTTAAATGTGTTCCTACAATTTCAGGATAAAGGTCCACATTCCTTAATCCTGTTTTTGAGACCCTTCATGATCTGACCTACTTTCTTTCTTTTTTTTTTTTTTTTTTTAAAAAGATGACCGGTAAGGGGATCTCAACCCTTGGCTTGGTGTTGTCAGCACCACGCTCAGCCAGTGAGCAAACTGGCCATCCCTATATAGGATCCGAACCCATGGCCTTGGTGTTATCAGCACCGCACTCTACCGAGTGAGCCACGGGCCGGCCTCTGACCTACTTTCTGATCTCGTCTCTTGTCACTCCAAACATGTTTAGCACCAGCAATACAGAGTGTTGTGCATCATGCTGAACCATACCTCCATGCCTTCACACATACTCTTCTCACAACCTGGAACCTCCTTTCCCCACCTTTTGTCTCACTAATTTCTACAGGCCTTTTGAAACTCAGCTTCTGCTGAATTGTTTTCAGGATGCCCTCCCACCTCTTAGAGTCCTGCCCCTCTTCTGTGCTCTTATAGCACCCTGTGCATTCCTCTATCTTGGTACTTAACATCCTGTCCTGTCCTAGCTGATGTGCATGCCTGTCTCCTCTGCCGCTCAGACTGCAAGTAACCAAAGGCAGAGATTTTTTTTACTTTATTCAGTTGGAATTGCCAAAACCTAGTCTAGGGCTGGCCCATGTTAGGTTCTTAGCTTAATAAGTATTTGTGAGATGAATAAATGATCTCTTGTGGCCTAATAATGATGCTTTCTTTTTTTTTTTTTTTTTTAAGGTACATGGTTCAGTGGCCTGGTGGCCGAATCCTGCATCGCCATGAATTAGACACCTTCCTTGCGCAGGCAGTGTCTACCCAACTTTATGAACCAGATCAACTCCAAGAGCTAAAGGTGATTTGATCCACCCTCATTTAAATTCTTTATTTAATAAGGTCATAGCTTTACTCTAGGTCTTTTCTTGGAGCTAGGGAGAAAAGTAAGTTCTCCAGGTAAGTATTTGATTTACTTTAGCCAAATATTTACGTCTGTTAGTAAAACTAAGAGGTGCCTGCTACATACTGATGGGTGAGAATGGACAGAAAAGATGGATATTGTTATAAGGCAAATAAATCATGGCCCATAGACCATGGTAGTAAAGCTTCTGACTCTTACAAGATACACTGCAGGGGATTTATCCTGGTGTGCCCTGCTTGTCTCTGAGTAAATGTCCACCTCCTTTTAATAATATATATTGGATATTAGGAGGAAGTATAAAAAAGCATAAGGAAGAAAATAAATCCACCATATAACTGAAGGCGGTAGAACATGGTGCAGTATAGATGGTAGACTCTGAAGCCAGGCTGCCTTGGCTTTGAATACTGGCTTCATTACCTCGTAGCTATATGACCTGGAGCAGGTTACTTAACCTCTCGAGCTTCAGTTTCCTTACTTGTAGGACTGTGAGGATAAAATAATTGTGAGGTAAAATAACCCATGTAAAACACTTAGAACAGTGTCTCACATATTTTAAGTACAATGTACTTAATAAATATTAGCTGTTAATGCAGGACAGCCATCCCCTGGCTTTAGTAGCCATGATCCTTTGAGGACCTAGGATAAATTAGAAGAAGATCAAGTTAAATAAGACCTGCAAAATCTTAATTTAAGAGAGGTGAACTAAGGGAAAGATGAAACAGTCTAAGACGAACAGTGAGCCATTCCTTTTTGCAGTAAATGTAGTAATGATTGGTCCTAGATCAGCTACTGATACCAGGCCACACCTAGGAAGGGACCTGCAAATAGTTCCCCTTTTCCTGTTGAAGCCATCTAACATATCAGCTTGAAATAACCACAACATTTTGATGTTTTCTTTCAGTCTTTTGTCATGTGATTTTACATAGTTGAGATATTATTAATGTAATTACATATAGTGTTTTTTTTTTCACTTAACATAGCACATATTTTGTGTCTTAAAAAAAATTTAATGTTTTGTTTTTATTGGTTATGAATATTCATGGGGTACAAAGCAAATTGTCACCACTCGTGCCTAAGATGCAATGGCCAGATCCATACTGTCAGCATGTCCATTACCACAAATTGTGATTATACCCCGTGTCCCCCACCCAATTATCCCCTCAATTATCCCTAACCTCCCTCCCCATCCCCCTTTCCCCACTCCACTTTGTATCCCTAGGTATGTTCTCTCCCTCTGCAAGTGCAATGCACCACTGTGGTCCTTCCTTCCTTTCTCTCTCAGCTCCCACACGTGAGTGAGGACATGCAGTATTTATCCCTCTGTGCTTTGCTTATTTCACTCAACATAAGTTTCTCCAAGCTCATCCAAATGGGAGAATTTCATTCTTTTTTATGGCAGAGTAGTATTCCATGGTGTATATATACCACAGTTTCCTCATTCAGTCATCCATTGATGGACATTTAGGTTGGTTCCATATCTTGGCTATTGTGAACAGAGCTGTGATGAACACAGGAGTGCAGGTATCCATTCAACATGATGATTTCCATTCCTCTGTGTATATACCCAGAAGTGGGATTGCTGGATCATATGGAGGATCTATCTGTAGTTGTTTGAGAAACCTCCATACTGGTTTCCATAGTGGTTGTACTAATTTACAGTCCCACCAATAGTGTAGGAGTGTTCCTTAACAGTGTAAGAGCGTTCCCTTAAGCGTTTTCTATGTCTTAAAAAATTTTAGTAAATACTTTTTTTTGGTGGCTAGCTGAGTAAATAATATTTTATCATATGAATGTATCGTTTAAATATTATATTGGCCATTTAGATTGTTTCCAGTTTTCCACTATTATGTATAATGTTATAATTAACATCTTTATGCATAGAGCTTTTTTCACATCTCTCTTTCCTTAGAATAGATTCTTAAAAGTAGAATTTCTGGGGCCAGCCTGTCGCTCACTCAGGAGAGTGTGGTTCAGATAACACCAAGGTCACAGGTTCAGATCCCATATAGGGATGGCCGGTTAGCTCACTGGGAGAGCGTGGTGCTGACAACACCAAGTCAAGGGTTAAGATCCCCTTACCAGTCATCTTTAAAAAAAAAAAAAAAAAAAAAAAATAGAATTTCTGAGTGAACAAATATGAACTTTTCAAAGTTCTCGACATGTATTGCTTAATCGTAATTCCTAATCAGTTTTACATGAGTGCCCATTTATTTCAGTGTATCCTCATCAGTATTGAGTGTTCTCTCTGTCTTTACTTTTTGAGTTTTTTCTAATTTGGGGGTGAGAAAAACACCTCAAGTTGGTGTCTTTTTAAGGTGGTAATGAGCATCTTTCAAATTATTTCAGGGAAAGACAAGATAGAAGCTGCTTATGCACTCAAATGTGTATATTGAAGGACAACGTATTCAAATTTAACTGGAACAGTCATCATGGCAGTAATAAGAGTAAATGTTATTTTTTTATTTTTATTTTTTTTAATTTTTTTTTTTTCTTTTGTCGTTTTTTCGTGACCGGCACTCAGCCAGCGAGTGCACCGGTCATTCCTATATAGGATCCGAACCCGCGGCGGGAGCGTCGCCGCGCTCCCGGCGCAGCACTCTACCGAGTGCACCACGGGCTCGGCCCAGAGTAAATGTTATTAATAATAGTAGTTTCTTAATAGTAATTTTTCTTCTGTGGTGGTTTCAGATTGAGAAACTGGATGCCCGAGGAATCCAGCTTGCTGCCCTCTTCATGAGTGGGGTTGACACCGCTCTGTTTGCTAATGATGCCTGTGGCCAGCCAGTCCCTTGGGAGCACTGCTGCCCCTGGATTTACTTCGATGGCAAGCTGTTCCAGAGCAAGCTAATTAAAGCAGGCCGAGATCGAGTGTCCCTGGTTGAGCTCTGTGATGGCCAGGTACCAGCATGTCAGGAAGCTGCTAAGGGCCAACTCTGATCTGCTGTGGGGAGGAATAGGCAGGGCGGGGAAAGGAGCTAAGACACTGGGGAGGGAGCGAGCAGAAGTGGAAGACTGTGTCTGAACTTAACCCAACTTAGTCGACAGTGGTCCCAAAGGCCGATAGTCTGATATGTACATGTTACAAAATCATATGTTGGAAAGTTTTTTATGAGCTTAGTTTTTGTGACCCTTTTTTTACTCTATGTATTTCCTTCCCATGGAATACTCAGATACAGTGTACTATGTGCCTTTCCTCCAGCTCCGAGGATTTCATTTCCCTTGTTTACAAAAGCTGTAAGTCAACTTTTACAAGTGATGATATTTTTTGTAAAGGAACTATGTTTGGAAATAGAAGAGGGTGGTAAAGTAGACAACAGAGTAGAAGCAGAGGTTTTTTGCAATGAACCCTTGGGAAAGATGAGGGAAGGCAAGGGAAAGGAACCCTTACTTATTCCTTTATCCATTTGGGGGGAATGACTAGAGCAGGGGTCGGCAAACTACCCAGCCTGCCTCCTGTTTTCTGTAACAGAGCCCACCCCCCGTTTTTGTAAATAAAATTTTATTGGAACACAGCCACATTCATTCATTTACATGCTGCCAATGACTGTTTTTATGCTACAGTGGCAGAGTAGAATAGTTGGAACAGAGACAATATGGCCTACAAAGCCTAAAATATGTACTATCTGACCGTTTTCAGAAGAAGTTTGCTAACCTCTGGACTAGAGACAGAGCTCGGGATCTCTGATCCTGGGTATGGGGGAGAAGGTTAAAAGGCTTTGTATATATCAGGGTTCTCTCTTTTACCTAATTTTGTTACCTCTCCTTTAAAAATGACCCAGCCTATTGCTGGCCATGTAATGGACTATCAGTAAATCTTTATTGTTATATTTGTCTTCCTTTACCTAGTCAATGTGCCTCCCAAGCCCTTGGTCAGAACTAATGTGATGGTAATGTGTTATTATGTGAAGAGTAGGGGCTTTGGTTCCAGACAGGCTTCCTGAGTGTGTAGCCTTCAGCCATTTAACTCCAGGCCTCAATTCTCTTGATGGGAATAGAATTTAGAGACCGTACCTAGAGTGCTCAATACTAAACCTAAAGCATGGGAGACGTTTGAAAAATGGCAGCTACTATTATTTTTCTGTTCCTCATTTGAAGGCTGATCTGGCAACCAAAGTGGAAAAGATGAGACAGAGTATCCTTGAAGGAGTCAACATGAATCATCCACCGCCTTCTGCTCTACTTCCATCACCTACTTTTGTGCCTCCCATGGTGCCCTCTGTCTACCCTGTTTCACTTTATTCCCGAGCCATGGGCTCAGTGCCACCTCCCCCTCAAGGAAGGAGCCGGGGGTTTGCAGGTCAGTACCGAAGAATGAGGTATTTGCCATTCTCAATTTATCTTTCAATAACACATCCAGTAATTATTGCCGGCTACAGAATCAACAGTTTCACATATATCTGATCTCATTTACTCTCTATGCTGAGTTTTGGTAGTTTGAAGAGCAGCTTCTTGAGATGGAGAGATGTAGCCCAGGGAAGAAAGTCCATTGACTTCCCAAAACCACTCTCCGTAGAGTTGGCTGGTCCCCAGGGATTTGACTCTCACCAACCGAACTCATGAGGTGACTGATGAGAAAACCAAGAGCCACTTTACTACTTTTGAGAACTGTAAGTCATATGAGCTGTATCTTCCTAGTTGCTATTAGTTCATTCATTCCCTATATGCTCTCAGGAGCTTGCAGGAATAACAATGGGAGTAAATGGCCAGTGTTGGCAGACGACAGCTTGATGTACCCATTTCTACTCTGGGGTAGTCCTGACACATTTCCCTTCCTTCAGCTCCAGAAGCATGGAGATAAATAAGTCACCATCCATGTCCCCCAGAGGGTTTCAGTTTAGTGGGGAAAACAAATACACACACATACACATATACATAGTTATACATACACATATGTATAAATTACGGTGAAACCTGAGCTTGCACTTAATAAAGAATAGGCATCATGCTTAGCTTGCTCAGATACTGATCCTGATAATTCAAACAACCTGTCCCTGGTGAAATAGGATATTTTAATGGGGACATTTTACATCTCAAAATAGCAAGATTCTGTGATCAGGTAAGAGTGTCATTGCTGTGGTTGAAGGTGTTTGTTGTCTATTGCTCCTCGCTTTAGAAATAATAAAGGTGGAAATTGAGGTTAGTCTTTCAGAGTCACAAAATTCGGTATGGATGTTTAGCTTAAGGCTGGACTTAGTTGAGCAGTGTGAAAGTCTGCTCTGGTAACTCCCTGTTCAGTTATGTAATGATCAAGTCTTATAAACCAGGAAGCCAGCCATTCCATCCCTTGATGGTGACTTTACAGATTCCTTTTCTGATTCTTTGTATGTTGATTTTATTGTCTCAGAAGACAGTCTCCCGTTACTGGTGGTTGATGAGAAGGCACCTGAAAGGACACAATAGGATCCCTAAATGCAAGTCTTTTTTTGTCCCTCTTAGGAGTAGCTAGCACCCTAGTTCCTTGGATTCTCATTTTTATATAAACGCAGGGCTCTTTACTAACGACTTGCTAAATGAGTTAAGAGTTGTTAACATTTAGTTTCTTTCCATAAACTGAAATTAAAGGCCTTCTCTGAAGGCTTACTTTTGTGCCAAATTACAAAATTCAACTGTACTTGTGAGCTCACACAGAGTTGGAATTTCCATTTTTTTAAGAAGATATTATGCCATCTTGAATTGGTTCTCAATTTCAACTATTGCTATTCTTGTCTTTTAATTATAAATTACTGTTTGTTTAATTTTGTTATTTTCAGTTTAGTTTTTTTGTTTAGCTAATCCTGAAGTGTGTGAGTTATATGTATGTGTATCAAAAGTTATTTGGACCTATAATTCTCCAGTAACTAGATTTTAAGACCTTCATTCTCTCAACAAATATTGAATTCCTACTATGTGCCGTGCTCTGTAGTTGAAAAAGGAATCACCCCACACCCTACTTGTGAAAGTGGATATGTACTTTCTTCATATCTTCAATCCCCTCCCCCTAAATTTGCTTCCATTTTCAACCCCCTCCCCCTAAATTTGCTTCCATCATGACCCTTTGTTGTTATCATGGAGTCTTTTTATCAGAGAGAAAAGGAAAATAAGAGTAGGTGGGCTGTAGAATCTTTTGTTCCACCTCTTGCCTTACCTTGTGCTTACCATTCATTACTGCCATTCTCCCTCTCTTGCCAGGTCTCCATCCAATCCCACCCCAAGGAGGAAAACTGGAGATTGCTGGGATGGTCGTAGGCCAGTGGGCTGGCAGCAGATCTTCCAGGGGTCGAGGATCCTTTGGCATGCAAGTGGTTTCTGTCGGTGGGCCAGGAAAGGGGTATGTATTCAGATAGGTTGGTATGAGCTAGTGTCAATCAAGGTGCCCTTGGGAAAATGCCCAGCTATTGAATCTTCTATTAAGGTAAGAGGCATTAACTAATTTTCCATTTTTAAAGCCAGTTTTCAGTTTAGTTCAGCAAACATATAAAAAGTGCCCTGCCTTGATGAAAAAGCATTTTTGCCCTAAGGGAGGACATGGGACACAGAACAATTCAATATAATATAGAAATAACATAGATAGACGTTTACAGTGGCAACACAGAGGAGGGGCATCTAACTTGAGAGGGTCACACTTCCTAGAGGAGGTGAGTAGTTAACCAAGTGAAAAAGGGGTATGGGCTTTATATGTTTCTCATGGTCACTTTTTCTCCTACTTGCTAAAGGCCTGGAAAAGAACAGACTGGTAGAGGACCCAAAGGACACAAAAAAGGAAACAGACAAGTAAGCACCTTTTTTTTGAGATTATCTAGCTTCTGTTTGATACCTCTTGCCTTTTCAGCTAAATTTCATGAGATCAGATCAGGCATGGAAACCTGAGCTCCTTAGGGGAGCTTTCACAGTTTCTCCAGGCATTTAATGTCCTCCCCCTGCTCTGTGGTGATCTAGTGAAGGTTAGCATGCCCAGAGCTGTTCCCACAGGGCTGCAGAGTCTCATCCTTTTCCCTGAGTGAGCCCGCAAGATAGAAACCTGGTACTGTGTCCTGAAGACCTATGCCTAACATAGTATGTGCTAAATGCAGCCAGAAAGGGTCCAGAGTGAAACTAACAGTGAGATTGCCTGCAGCCTGCCTAAGCTTCTGAGGGGCCACCAGAGATGAATAGAAAATTGGACTTTTGCCTTTGCTTAATATAGGGAGAGGGGCATTGTTATTCTGCTTATTCCTAATGACTCAGAAAGGTCTTAAACTTTCTTCTAATCTACACCTTAAATTCTATCACAGTTCCCACTGGTTCTCATTAGACATGCCCCTTCCTCCTACCCATCCCCCACCCCCAAATATAGACTATGAGGACCTGTTCTTATTGTGATCCAAAATCTGGCACTGGACTTAAACTGCTAGGCTCCTCATAGTACAGTAGCTACCATTTCTTGAGTGCCTACTTTTTACCAAGCCCCCTCTACTAGACATTTTACACGTATTTTCTAATCTTAGGCAATTTTGTTGTCAGTTCTTAATGCTAAATCCGCTCTCCTGTATACAGCTAGCCTTACTACATCCGTGTTAACCCCCATTATCTAACGTTTTCTAAAAGAATATAAATTTGCTTTAATGTTATTTTGAGACAAAAATAGAACTAGAATAATAAGTCCCCCACACAAAGCATTTTATAATGCATTCCACAGCTAAAGAGTAGAGACTTCGGGATTTTTTCAAAGCTTCTCAGCTTTTTCCAGAAGCTGCTCAGTACAGTAAAAAAGACTGCACCTAGAAGGAAAACTAGTCAACCAGGTAGGCTCCCATAAAGTGGTATGCACCTTTCTCTTGGTCCTGGGGGTCTCAGGAAGCAGGACTACAAGTAGCCTCTGCCAGGAGTCCCCCAGGGAGCAGGGCCGCACGCAGCCCTGCCAAGAGAGTGCAGCCAGGTGAGTTGCTTAGGGCACGCCTTGAGCTAGGGGCTGCAGCCTAGGGAGGTGGGCAACCAGAAACCAGACACAAAGTTCTGGGGCTTAGCACACACACTAAGCAACTTTATTGTTTTCCAAGCATGTATTATATATGTTTTAGCCAGCTGTAAGCCCCTCCCACACCTCCCCGTCTCCTAGGTAACTCAATAGGAAATCTGTGGTTTGCGGTTGAGCTTTGTGGATTCTTGCTGACCCCGTCTATTTGCATTTCTGCTGACAGTCTAAATCCTGGAGAGCAAGAGTACGTCCATCGTTAACAGGTGTTCTCCTTCATTTTCCTCCAGTGGTATAGCCTTGGTGAATTCACCATAATTCAGGGTCTGATCATCAGGTATATAGTCTGAAAAATGATATTTTGGGTACAATAAGAGTAAATCCACCTTTCAGTGGTTGACTCACACTAACTAAGATCACAGAAATAGCTATGTGGATATGCTACAGTGGGGGAGAGGGAATGGGAGTGAGAGATAAAGTATTGATTTACAGTGAGAAGAAATAATTATCATGATAATTACGCACTTATTCTTTTCCAGTCTCTCATAAGTACATGAGCTCATTGGAACCACATAAATACCCTGTGAAGTATTTTTTATTTCCCACTTTAAACAGGAGAAAACTGTCATTATTATGTATCATTGCCATTAGATTTCAGTCAGATACATCTGTGGTCAACCTAAGTTCTCAGGACACTATCAGAATGTACTAGGTATCAACAAGCTTTAGGCTTTCTGGTAATTTTGAAGAACTGAAACAGCTTCCTCAGGCTAGCTTATGAACATGTTGGGAAAGGTCAGCCAATTTGGGATTACTATTTACACTGAGGATTTCTGTTTTTGACAGAGCTTAATCAAGGTTGGTCCCCCTCACAGGTAAATGGAAACAGTGGCGCATTGATCAAGGAAGAGAAGAGTGATCATCATCTTCCAGCTCCATCACAATGTGCCTTATCTAGAGACAGCAACATGTGTAATAATGATAACCACTACCTCCCCATGAAGAATGGGGACAAGAACAACTTACAAGAGCAAAAGCTAGAAACTATGGCACAACGGAAAGAGGAATGACAAGCTGAAGATGGCTTCACCAGATCAGGAAGAGGGGAAAACTTATACTTTTCTGATTCTAGGCCCAAGTTAGAGGAGGATATAAGTGCTTACCCTGCGTTTATCCAGGATTTTGATGAGCTGTCCTACTTTGTCCATCTTTTCCCCTTCCCTGTCTTTTTGTGGGCCTCCAGACTTAGTAGTCTGCTTCTGGGGAATTTCAAAGATGAACAGCAACAAGACTAGCTCCTATTCTTTAAGTGAATATATAGCACCAATATTCTCTTTATCTCCCCTGGAAGCCCAGTAAGGCACTAACTGTCAGAAATTGGGTGTCATCACGTAAAGTCCTATTAGAGAAGTTTCAGCTTTGGGTTTCTGAGTATTTATCATGATACTCATTTACAGACCTACGTGATAAACCTATGGGGTTGTAGGGACAGCTGTCTATGGCTTTCCGACTTGTTTTTTTTCTCTATGAAGTGGTGGGGCCTTGATACATAATTAATATCCACCTCTTTTTCATTCTTTCTCCCAACTCACCTACCCCAGGATTTTGTACCACAGCCTCTAGCTCTGGTCTGACAATCAGATAGGTAGATGTTTTCAGGGAAGTGAGGTAGTATTGGTAATTTTATTTTATTTTATTTTTTATTTTATACACTTTAAAAAAAAAAAAAAAAACTACCAATGGCCTTTGTACTGGGGGATTCAAGTGAGTCAGAAAAGTACTGGGCAGATTTTTCCTGCCTTTCAACCCATGCGTTGTTTGTAAATGTGGTGCAGTTCGCCCATTCCTGCTGACTATACCCTGAAAGGGTGGGAATTACTGTAGTGAAACTGAGTACGAAAGAGACTCAGAAGACTGTGTGTGTGTGTGTGTGTGTGTGTGTGTGTGCGCGCGCGTGTGCGTGCGTGTGTGCGTTTGCGCGTGTGTGCACGCGCTCACGCACGCACACGTGCACACGTGTAGGTTTATGGGTGGTGGGTGTGTATATGAATGTGTGTATCTAAATGCATACACATACCCTTTATATAAAGAGACAGATCTATTTATCTATACATATTTTATATATATATATATAAGTGTGTGTGTATGTGTGTGTATGTACATGTATACACATACATACATACATATATGGTGATGTCCCAGAGGATTTACTGAATTTCCCAGAAATCCTTCCACTGCTATGGAGTGGTGGGTTTCAAAGACCACACTTAAAATCTGAAATCCTTACTAAGTCATGGCCCATCACAATTATGAGAAGATGGGCTACTCTAAATCAGACAAAAAGTACTTTTCAGAGATTGACTGTTCAGAACAACAAACACTTGGATTGTTACAAGATTAATCTTGAACAGAGCCCTCACATCCCATATGGTGAAAACAGGAGGTTGGAGTGGGATTGGGAAGAGTTGGGTATTTACTTACGAAGGTTTGAAGAGAAAAAGGGGATGGGAGGTGATTACCATTTGAAAGAGCTTTCAGCCAATTTGGAGGAAATCTCTTCTGGAACTTCAGGGTCAAATTCAGGTGAGGCTTCAAGCTAATATTGATTGACAAGAATTCCTGAAGGAGAGAGGACTAGCATTGGAAAGATGGGATAGGGAGGAATGAGAAAATTGTCAATTTGATTTTACGTGCCTAGATTGTTTCATTTGTTCATTGACATTTTGACTACAGGATCTTTTCATTTGCTTTGCAAAGAAGACTTCAGAGGACGCTGGCCTGGGCCTTGAGAAGTATTCTTTAAAAGAATCTCAGCCCCCTGTGAGGCCAGGATCTACCTAGGATAAAGAGGCTGTTCCTCCTTGCTGGAGATATATTTTTTTTCTTCTATCATGACAGTTTATTGTAAAATGATTTAGTATCGTAAAAAGAAAAATGTTAGCAACAAAGTGCGTGGGTTATTCCCAGTTTAGCAGACTAAATCTGACATTAACAGTGTTTCAAGTTTTTATCCAAGCAATATGCACAAAATTCAGTCACCATAATATCTCCACTAAAAGCTGGAAACAATGGAAAATGGAAAATCTTTTGCTGAAGAAAATTAAACGTTGTAAAGATCTTGAGACAACCTTGCATTTCCAGTTTCCCTCTTTGGGGCAGCCTAAGTATGAGGGATGGAAAAATGGCTTGCAACAAATTAGCATTATGTCTTCATTAAGGAATTGAGGCTTCTAGCCTCACACACTTCCTTTTGGACTTTGTGATGTTCTTGCCCAAGAAGTAACATTTCTACAAGAATACGACTGACTAGACTTCTAGCAGGGTTCTCTTTTTGAAAAACCCCACTCCACAGCAGGTCCTTGATGATTTTTTTTCCAGACAACCAGAATGCTATTTGTTTACTGTCTATTTAAAATGACTGCACCATGAGAAATTAAAAACAGTCTTGGACTGTTTAATCCTAGTCTGGCCTATTTTAAGAGAACCCACAATTTGCAGGGGGAGGAAGCGCTGGAATGCCTTGCCCCTGCCCAGGTACTTCTTACGTAAACCAAAGAAGAAGGACGAGAGTGTACACCTAGCTAGATATAAGCAGGAGCAAAGCATATAAAACTTCCTCTTTGGAATCAGCTCCCTAATTTGGACTCCTCTTGGACCTGCCCAACCTTTCACAACATCTTGAAGGTTAGGACTTCTGTATCCAGCAAGGGGGGAGGGGAATCAGTAGTAAACTTAAATGGCTTGGGAATCTCTTTCTGGAGCCATGGAGGGATGAATGAATATATATATGTGTTCATTTTCTAATAGAATGTACTTGGAGTTAAGTGGTATTTTTTTTAGTTGCTATTTCTGTGCATCTTGAATCTGACACAGATGACAGTATTGTTAACTTTCACAGCATTAAGAGTTCTTATTTCACTGTGAAAGGTAAAATTGCTGCTTTGACAGGGATGATTCCAGTTTGCCAAAAGGCTTGCTTTTCTCCTTTCCACACACTTCTACTTTCCCCTAGCCTGGCCCAGGGGGAAACAAGTGGCTCACCTCCAACCTTGACTTTATTTGGATTCAGCATTTTGGGTTTGGAAGGTTACGAGAAAGAACCATAAAATGCTGTATTCGTATATTTTAATTCATCGGCCAAAATGTACAACTTACAGAAATCCAGAAAAAAAAAGGTACATTATTGGGCAATGAACTTTTTCTAATGGGAGGACAAATTGGGGAAGGTGGGCTCTGATCTTTGCTGTACCTCTTGAAGAGACTGTCATCCTTCACTTGAGGTTCCATTTCTGACTGTGATGTGGTCTCTCTTGAACAAAGTCATATGGACACCCCCAGAAATGACCTCTTTACCTTGTAGGGCCACAAGCAAAAACACCCT